>NW_026947516.1:4172124-4779624 GCF_034190915.1 Cavia porcellus | reverse complement strand
TAAGAAGAAAAACGTACCTTGTGAGACATATATAGAATGTCTGTGTGTCTGTCTGGACATGCAAATGGCAGTGTTTTCATCAAACATAGTAACTGTACAGTTCAAGCAGTTTCCTTGTTTTTCTGAAAAAAATTCCCAGCCAGACAGAAATGTCAGGAGTCGAGGTGTCATGGCCATAGCTGCCGCTCTCTTGTCCTTGTGAGCACGATGCTATAGAGCTCCTCTCTGCTCAGTAGAAAGAAAGCAAAGTGATACCTGTAAACCAGGGCTGTGAGCCAGCAAGCCTTCAACTGAAGCCAGCACTAACGTCTACTTTCCTGAGGTGTTTTAACTAAGGCTAGAAATAGATGGGCCGGAGGAAAAGATGTGAAGCCTGCGTTGTCTGTCTGACTCCTGAGCAAACATTTTCCCAGAGAATGCTTGCATTTTTAACACACCATGGTCACCTAACATCATTTAGTGTTGTTACATTGCTTCATCAAACACTTTTATACATCTAGAGAAGTCACAAAACAAAGACATCCTGCTTATTGTGCTGGTGTTGATCCAAACCCAACCTCAGTAGTATGAAAATATTCACAGGGTTGTGCCCTAATGTGGAACAGTCATAGCATGAAACATCAACATCATTGTACCCAACCTAGTACTCCGTTCACAGGATAAAGCTTCCAAAAAACATCAGTGGTTCAGTCCAGGGATCCTGAATATGGGTCACTGCAAGAATCTCATGGCTAGAAACCAAACTACCTCAACAAAGATCTCTCACTATGTAACTTTAGAACTCAGACATCAGAGTCAAGTGATGCTGTCAAGTTGAGTATGTTTGTTTTGTTTTTGATTTTTGAGTACTCTTGTTGAGGTACCACCAATACAAGCCAATCAGAGAGAGGAGGTCATATCTTTCCTCTTTCTCCAACAATATCTCTCAATGCCTGCTATTGATGGCACTCAGCTGTCTTGAAATAAAAAAGAAAAAGTTCTGGGGATTTAGCTCGGTGCTGAATTCAATCCCTAACACCACAGAAAATAGGGCATGGGGTCTGGGTTGCACTGATTGAAAGGTACCTGCTGTGTACCCAATCTATTCTGCTCTCTGGGTATAGAGCAGAACCTGAGGGGTAGACCTGGAACTCGGGAACATGCTGCCTAATTACCAGCGCAGAGGTCCTGTTGAGTTTCTTTGTGTTTATCTTCCATAAGTATCCTAAGTCACGCACCCCGCAAAGCCTGAAAACTGCTTGCTGGCTGAATGCAGCAGTGTGACTTTAGTTGATCAGAGAAGTCCAAAGGAGAAAGCTGCATTTGGAGAAATAACAAAACACCGTGTCTCTTGATGGTTTCCCCATATGAGGTGTTGCATTTTCCCTGCCAAATTTATTCAGTTGACGTCAGGCTGAAGTCAGCAATGCCTGAAATATGGGACTGAGATCCAAGAGGATCAGGTAGATCTTGATCGAGGAACTGCAGAACTCCTGTATTTAAGCAACTTCTCTGTTTTCATGAGACCAAGGAACCCTGGCCACCGGTCAATTTTAACCAAGATACAGTTGTCCAGAATTTTTAGAGCTCAGCATCTGGAAGACAACTCTCAGATGTCCTCCTCTGATAACACGTCTTCATGTGCTTGCATTCTTTTAGTCCAGTTTTGATGAAGATTTAATATTTCCCAGAAACCTAGCAGTATTATGCATGCTTTTTCCTAAGTAAAAGTTACCCAGTTACTCTTCTCAGTTAAGGTGTTTTAAAGTGACACATTTAAAATATCAGGAGCAGACTGTCACGCCAGTGAGTTTCTCCCAATACTATGGAGTGGCTTTTCATCATATTTCTACCTAATGAAGGTGTGTAGCAATCGTGCTAAGTACTACTGTGTTCAGAATCACACCTGTAAAACAGACATGAGAGTAGATACCCAGTCAAGCAGCCACTGGCTAGCAGGTTTTTCAGTGCTCTATTTAAGAAAGCATGGTTTGACTCTCATTCAGTTCCCATGTTTTCAGGTGTGTTTGCATGTACAGCAGGATGGATGCCTGTGGCAGAAAAATTGTGGGGGTCCACTGTTGCACAGTTGTGTGGTTCAACACAAATCTAGATGTGGTCATGCAGGAACTTGGTGATGTGATTAGCTCTACTGAGTTGGCTCACAGTACAGGAGACTCTGCACTTAGTGAATATCATCCATGGCTGGAAACGAATAAATGCCTGGAGAAAACCTGGGATTCCCTGCACAAGATAGAGCTACAACTCAAAAACAGAGGAATGAGAACATGGGCTGAGCCTTTAGCCAGTCAACCTGCCATGAAGAATATGGACTCAAGATAAACACACCGACTTCGCAGTGTGAGCTGTCTTGCAAAATCCAAACTCAAGAATTCTCAAGTTTGCAACAGCAATCCTGCCCTGAGTTTCCACCTTGTTATTTTATATACCCTGTGGGATACAAACAGACAAGCAGGCCAGTCCCCATATTTGCATGAACCACATCTTCAAAATAAATCTTTCTCTCTCTGGACAGACAGATGATAGGTATGAATGGATAGAAGACAGATCGATAGATAGATAGGTAGACAGATAGATAAGAGGGATGAGTAGATGAATGGATGGATAGATGATAGATAGATAGATTGATAAATACAGACAGACAGACAGAACAGATACATGACTAGATGTATCGATAGACTGATAAGATGAATGGATGGATGGATAAGATGAAAGGATAGGTGGACAGACAGACCTACAGAGAGACTGACAAATAGACAGACACATGGATAGATGATTGATAGATAGATAAAATGGATAGATAGGTAACAGGGATGAGTAGATGAATGGACGGATAGATGATAGATAGATAGATAGATAGATAGATAGATAGATAGATAGATAGATAGATACAGACAGACAGACAGAACAGAACAGATACATGACTAGATATGTGGATAGATGGACTGATAAGATGCCTGGATGGATGGATAGATGAATGGATGGTTAAGATGGATGGATAGATGGACAGACAGACAGACCAACAGACAGGTAGGTAGATAGATAGATAAGACAGAGAGAGAGAGAATAAAAGACAGGGCTCTTATGTATAAACTATTTATTCAGGGGGGGGTGGTTTTGGGGAAAGAACCTGAGTCCTTGTATTTGTAAGGCAGCTGGGCTGTCAATGAACTATATCTCCACCTCTTTATTTTATTTTTCATCTTGAGACGGTCTCCCTAAGCTCTTCAGTGCTTCTATGACTTTAACCTCTCATCCCTGCTTCCGAAGCCTCCTGAGTACCCAGTGTTACAGGTGTGTGCTACCCTACCCAGCTGGTCAATTCTGTGGAGGTCCCTAGTTAATAATGTTCCTCCTCTAAGCAGCAAATCCAGGCTCAGGATACTAACCAACTGGCTACAGAGCCAAGAGTGGCAGTGTCTTTTCTCTAGTCTTTTTGTGGAGAGAGAATGCACCTTTCTTCCTGGCAATTCTTTTTTCTCAGCAGGAGCTGTGCAAAGATTGGCTTCTGGGTGTTGCTTTAGCCCAGTGGTTTTGTGGCACCTGATATCTTCACAGCCCTTTGCCCCCAGCATGACCACTTCCCTCTGTAAGCCCAGAGCGGACTCCGCCTGGTGATTAACAATGGGCCACCATGATTGTTGTTGGTTATGCTCAAGGCTAGTCACAAATCTCTTCCCAAGTCAGACTCATAAATAAACATAAGTAGTAGCCAAAATGTGGACACCCAGAGAGGAGTTACTCCTAACTAATCACTTCATTGCAAAGTGTAGCTTTCCATAACGGCAGAACTCCTACAGTCAGCCAAATGAAACACACAGTCACTGTGTGGGCTGGTGAGAATTAATTTCCTTAATCTACCATTACCACTAAGATAGATGAAGCAGCTTTTCTTAAAGCAATGCTATTTCTTTTCTTACTCAGGAAAATTGGTTTGTTTCCCTGGGTAGATAATAATTAAGAACAATGCTCATAAAAGAGAAACCATGGCTTAGTTGGATACTTAAAAGCAGGCTCCCTACTTCAGGACCTAACCTTGGTTGCTGTTGTCATTATTTTAAATATATTGTTGTTAATAGTGGTGGATATTTTCCAAATTGTTCATTAAAATCAGTTCCCCTTCCTTCCTTTTTTCCACATCCCTTTCTTCTTTCTTGTTTTTTTCTCCCTACTCTTTTTTAAAATTTTTATTTAAAGAAAAAAAAAAAAAACCAAAACAGTAAAAGGGTACAAGTAATACAGAATTTCAAAAAAGTAAACAGTAAGAAATCACTAGTTAATAGATTACATATTGTCATCTTAGAAATAATTGTTCAAGTTACAAAATTAAAGCATACAAAGTGGACATTCAAACAGTGAGACTGCAAACAGTTGTGTTAATGATCCAACAAAAACTTAGGAATATGGTCATCTATCCTAACACACCTACACACACTTGCAGTTGTATCCTTTAGAGCACTTTCTTTTCCTCTCTTTTTTACAGTAACATTTATACATTTTGGGTTTTATTACTCCTACAATCCTTATTACTTTTTTTGAAGAGAATAAAATCAAATGTGACAAAACAAAATGGAGTCAGTCAAAACAAAAGGATGGACATAGTACATGATGTAAAAACAGAATACAAGGTGATCAACAATGGTTACCATAATGCTTCTTGTTATCTTACAAAGAATTGCCTATATCAAAAGGTATAATAACATTGAACCAAACAGTACAGAACAAGACCAATAAAACCTAAACATTGGAGACATTACAGGGCTTCAAAAGAAGATAATAGTCAAACCAGAATGGGCATCATAGTGAATCTTATTGCCTTCAAAGTGGTTGTCTACACCCTCAAACTTGATACTATCAAACAAAGAGTAACATCAGTCAAAACAAGATGGTGAGAGCAATACAGGGCTTCAAATCAAGTTAATAGGAAGTCAAAAAAGTTATTATAATATATCCTGCTAATTTTTCCCTTAATTAAAAATAATAAATAAATAAATAAATTTTAAGAAAAGGGGAAGATTGAGATAAATTCTTTCCTTTCATTCTTTATTTCATCCTATTTGCTTCTAATTTTTTTCTTATTTTTTAAGGAATAATCATGCCCAAATGTTTAAAATTCCTCATATGGCTTCTAAGTCAGTGCTGTGGACCTTGCCAGATATTCTTTGTGTATACAGCGTTAGTCTGCACATGAGAATAATGATCAAAGAAAAATAAATATATCTCCACATAGCTTGTTAACAAACATAAATCAGCTCATCCCAGGCCTCACCTTCCAAACAGTCATGGCCCACAGAAGATAAAGCTTTTCACACGTTGCAAAAATGAATTTTAGCAAGACTTGGATGTCACATTTCCTATTTCATTTTAAACATTTTTGTGAGGTATGTTCAGTGTTACATAGTTCTATTACTAAAAGGAAGATTCCTGGAATATCATGGAATGTATTCTATCACTGCACAGATAATGTTAACTTTTATGGAAATGGTACTATAAGGCTTAAAGACAGTCATCTTCAGGACTGATTTATATCATCATTCAAAGTTAAATTTAAAGGTAGATTCAAATCACAGGGTGCCTGAAAAACACACCTATTGATTTGTACCATCAAAACACCCTTAATAAACATATTATTTTATTCTGTGGTGGTTATGTATGAAGAGGCAAAAGAATACAGCCCAAAGAGCTATGACTCAAGAATATTCTCACATTTACTCTAGAATTTCTGTCTCTCCCCTCCCCCCTTCTTTATTCATTTTCTGCTTGGCTTCAGAGATTTCGTGTGATGCTATATTATTATTTTCATTGACAATTTTGTGAGTACAATTCAGGCTCATATTTCGCACAACACTGTCCATATTCTCTGGCCACTTTTAAATCACATTATTAGGGTTTTTTAATCAATTTCAGAAAGTCCTTATATATGTTAAGTGTAAATTTTTTTAGTCACTCATGAATTTTCCAAAAAATATATTCTCAGTCTATGGTTTGTTCTTTGTTGGGTGATGTGCCATTTTCCTCTTAACTGAAGGTGATTTTATTTTACTTTATTTATTAATTGTACCAGGGGTCAAACTCATGACCTTAAGCTTGCCAAGCAGGCACTGTGCCACTGTACTATATCCCTAGCCCAGTGGCTTTAATTTTGATGCAGTCACATTTATAAATTTTAGGAAAGAAACCTCTGCTCGCCTCTGCCAGGATCTCAATTAGCACGCTGTCGTGGACAGGAAAAAGAGGATGTGGTTTAATAATTCAAAATGGACTTTAAAAATGTGTTTTCTTTTTTTCAGTGTCTTATTCATCAGTATCGCTTGCCTTGTTTGACTCACAAATACAAACACCTCCTCTGCACATGGCTTCTGCCTGCAGAATTTCTGATGTATATTCAAATATATCTTTTACTGTCTTCCTTATACTTTCCATATTTTTTTATTTACATGGAGTGAAGAGAGGAGAAATAAATGTGTTAACCATGCTACTCAAGGGGTGCACTGTTTTGGCAGTGAAGCAGTCCAGGAGCTGACCAAGGTCCTGAAATTAAAAGTACCTGTTAGAGGCTCTCCTGGCCAAAGGGCAAAAGTGTTATCAGAATGTGAAAGCCCAGTCAAGTCACAGTTTGGTGATATGGAAAGCAAATTTGGTGGTATGGAAAGCAAAGCAGATATCACATTGTGCTCCTTGCATTTTTGCAAACACCTGTTTAGAACTCTAAAATTTCAAGTTTCACATAGAATATGCTTTAGATAGATATCCCTCTAGCATTGCAACAATTTAAAAATTAGCCTGTTCTTTACATTGGTGATTCTAGAAGTGTTCAGCTAGCAATTACATCATAATTACTTTGTTTTTAATGAGATTCCTTGACACTATTAAAGTCGTTCTGAAAAATAAGCTGTTGAAGATACTAATGCTTAGAAATCAATGTTTTAATTAACTTTTCTTGATGTACATATGCGCCAAAGTTTTAAAATGACTACCTTTTTAAACTTGATATCTTAATTTTGTTAGTCCAGCACCACAAATGGGAGGTTTGCACAAGAATGGGTGACATGAGTCTGGGAACAGAAGCAGAGGATGAATTTCCAATTATGGTAGTTACAGAAACAGTAAATGAAACACTCTGGTAACACAAATTCAGAGTGGCTCATCCATCCTGGAAATGCAGAGCCAGGGATGACTGCTCTCTGAAGGTCAAATCTGAGAGACAGTAGAATGACATAAGTAAACATCTTGAAGTGTCAAAATGTGTTCCAAGGACAGAGATATGAGGAGAGAGAGCATTACAGCTTGGAGGATGAAATAGCATTGGCCAAAACCAATGCATAACTGGCCACATGAAAGAAGAGAAGCTTGGCTAGTAACCGAAGGGTTTCAATGGCAGTGAGCACTTGAGCATTAGACTGGTCTGTCCCTATTCTAAGAAATCACTTGGAGACACTGTAGACTCCTTGATGTATACAGATTACTTTTGCCTAAATGCAGCCCTATTTTATCAGTGGAAGTACTCAGGCTTCAAATGATGAATGAATGTTTGGAGTGTAGTTTCCTATTGAGAAAAAGCCGTTGTGTTTGGAGATGTTGGTAAAATTACACAGAAAATTCTTACAGTTTTCATGTATTTATTTTTTGTCTTTTTCTTTTTTTATTGGCACCAGGGATTGAACTAACAACCGCACACTTGCAAGGCAGGCGCTTATGCCACTGAGCTAAACCCCAGCCCAATTCTTACAATTTTTGTGCCATATATATAACTTCCTCAGCTGAAGTTGTATTGTGAAGAGGACAGGAGCTTGAACAACTATCTAATGTGACCACATTCTTCCTCTTAATCCAGCTGGTACATCTGTTAATTTTGCAAGCTTACTCCTGTCTATATCTTAAAACACATTGAAAACCCATTCATCGTCTACCCACAGATACCCATTAGTGGCCAATGCTAGCAGTCAGCCTGATGCCTGTCTCTTTGGGGTCCATTTTACTAATTACCTATAAGATTGCTTGTCATGTGGACAGAGTGATGAATGCAACCCAGGGAAGCGAGTGAGAATGGCTAGTTGTTTGATAACGATGCTCACGTCTGTATTGAGGTAGAATGAATCTCAAACTACTGAGTAAAATCACATTTCTAATTATGTGAGATTTAACTTTCTCTTTTTACCCTTGCTAATGATTAACATAAATCACAAAGTCAAGTCCACCCACTGTGCAGCTAACCTGTTGTTTTAGTCAGGGGTTGTGCAGAGAACAATTAGAATCAAGACATGGGGTTTATAATATTATTTTTATAATGGTCACCTAAAGTCAACACAAGAAAATGCAGGAAATCTATCCGCAACACTTGGAATGTTTAGTCAAGGGCCTGAATCCAACAGCAATGTCCCACATGAATCCAGACGAAAACCCAAAGCTCATGACAGTGCGTCCCACGAGTTCAACTGGAGGTCCAGAGCCCACAAGAAGGACTCACGCCAGTCTCTTTTACAGGTCCATGCCGGGAAGGCCCAAGGGTCAGGGGTGGAAGCCAGAAAGTCCATGCCAGCAGGGTGAAGGAGCTGTGCTGGTGGGATGAGGGTTCTACGCTAGAGCCAAGAAGTCACACTCTCAACAAAGACCAGGGCTATCCTGAAAGGCACCACAGCCATCCTCAGTGACATGGAGGCCCCGAGCTCCTCTAACAACAAGCACAGTCAGGTACATGCAAGGAAGTCAGCGTGATGCGTTCATCCTGGAGACCAAGCAGCACATGTCTTCCCCTCCAGAGCCAGGAAGCAATGCTCAACGTGAGGACCACAGCTTCTCTAGGAGAATCAACAGCTCAAACAGCAACTCGCAGAAAGCACAATTTCTCAGTGTAATAGTGCATTAACGCCTTAAAGTCTCAACCCTCAACACCTCCCTTCTCCACCTATGTATGCTGGCAACTTTCCTAAGGTGAAGCATGTTCACTCAATGCCATGCTGATGTAATCCAGCTGGTGCTAAGTTGACCACCACTTCTTAATACATAACACCTGTATATCACATTTCTTTCACCATGAAATCGTGTACACAGTGTGGTGAAAACTACAGGGAAAGATTTCATTTTTAAAATGGATTACAGTAAAGGACTAATTTGCCTCAGTGCCCCAGAGAATACTGCATTTGATTTAGATGCTGCACTTGTCCCTTGAGCTGAGCGCTTTCTGAAGCAGTTCTGGAGCCCTCTTTCATAAGCATCTTTAGTTGAGTCTCCCTGGCCAACATCCTGAATCAATTTAAAAGTCTGATGTTTCATGGTCATTTTGACTTCTTTTCTTCTTCTGTTTTTTAAATTTTGAAAACAGTAAAATACAACAGAACAAGACAAGATAAAGCCAACTGAGATCGTGTAATGAAATTGGTACAGAACTTCACAACAGGTTACTGGGATAACTGTAATAGGTATCACAGTATATTTTGTTCTCTTTATAATAGTTGTTCTTTCAATCATCAATATCAAAATGAAATGAAATACAGAACATTATAGAACTTATAAAAACAGAATATTGAATATACAAGTACCATTAAGCAGAATAAAGCAAAACAGTCATAAAAAATATTTGCCTTCAAAGATATGGTAGAAAGAAATCCCCCCTTGTTTTTTATGATCAACCTCCCAAGAGATGCTCAGATTTCTGCTTCCCATTTGCTATCAGCGGCACAAGGGAAGCAGGGTAGGGGACGTAGGATGTTTGACTCTAGGTCGTACACCAGTAGGCTCACTATTGCTTAACAGCGAGGCAGACTGGTTGCTTGGTTTCCAAGCATTCTAAGTTCCAACATGGTGTGGATCTCAGGAGACACTGGTAGTTCTCCCCCTGGAGGGGCTTCAGCCTGCCATACCACAGCCGCTTACCAGGGAGGGAAGCTGCTTGCTTGGTTTCCCAGGGTCCTAAGTTCCAACATGGCATGGATCTCAGGAGACCCTGGTGGTTCTCCCCCTGGAAGGGCCGCAGGGTCATTTTGACTTTAAGAAAACAGCAAAACCATCATGGCACCAGATCCCCAGTGAACAAGGTGGATGAGAAAACACTAATTTTTTTATGAGTCTGCCTTTCACTTGACAGCAACATTTACTGTATTTTTTTAATCACATCTCATAAAGACATTCAGGAAAGAGGACTTCCAGAGTGGCTTTGGAAAGTGGCAAGAGCCATGAGATGAGTGTGCTCAGAGCAAGGACTTTGAAGGAGATTAGTGGTTCTCTCTCTCTCTCTCTCTCTCTCTCTCTCTCTCTCTCTCTCTGTCTGTCTCTCTCTCTGTCTCTGTCTCTGTCTCTGTCTCTGTCTCTCTCTCTCTCTCTGTCTCTGTCTCTGTCTCTCTCTCTCTCTGTCTCTCTCTCCCCGCCTCCTCTATCTGTCTATCTATCTATCTATCTATCTATCTATCTATCTATCTATCTATATACACTTACCATAAATTTTGTTTATTCCTTGGATATCCAAGGATGCAGGACAGATCATAGATGCACCCTGTGCCATTTTCTGCTTTCTAATTTTTCACATTCTTCTTGAAATCATTTTTCCTTGATTAGGATGTTTTTACCTGCCTACTAGTCAAGGGAGGGAAAACTGACCGCACTGCCTGTTCATTGAAAGAGAGAAATTCTGCAGCCAGCCACCTCACTGCCTTGTGCATGAATGAACTTGGAGGGTCATAAACATGCTGAAGGAGGTACATGTCTTCTTCATCGGTAACCTACTCTGCAGGCTTTTATGGATGGGAGAAAGGAGTTTACTAGTTTCCTTGTATCATGGACTGACTGCAAGCCACAGGGGCTGTGAATCACGTCTGCCTGCATCTCTCTAAGAACAGAAAAATATAGTTTGAATTTTTACTCGCTGTTATTAGACATTGACTGAATACTGAGTGCATTAATCTATAAAACCTCAAAAAATAGATGAGACAATATTTCAAACACAGAACATAGAATAGTTTTGGTCTTATGGGATTAGCACTAGCTATGTCCAATGCTTCCATTTCAAGAAAATGGGATGTAAAAGAAAAAAAAATCCTACTGTAAAATGTATCTTTTTATTATTTTTCTGTGACAATGTGGGACACAGGGGGCTCGCAACAATTTTCTAACCCATATTTGTTTTAAACCAAGTCCCCAGGTAAGGACATTAAAAACCCTGAGACAGTACACATAAAAATGATTCATTATAAAAGTAACCAGGAAACAGGAATTTTCAGCCTGGTAGAAAACACCTATGAAAACATTCAACTAAAATTGAAAATCTATAAAAATATAATTTAATCACAAAATATTACAGTTTTTTTGCAAAGACTGGGAATAAAATAGAGCTATCAATTTTAATCACCTCTGATCCACCTGATAGTGGAGGAACGAATAAATAGAAGGTAAACAGATAAAAAGGCAAATGTCAAATGGTCTATACTTGGAGAGAGTATTTTCCATGAATAATCCTAAAGGATGTATCAAACTAACACCAAAATGCTCATTTTATCAAGATATCAGGACTTAATGTCAGCATAGAAAAATCCTCATTAGTTATATACATCAGTCCCAAGCACAGAAAGTGAAATCTGTTAAAATGAAGTCATTTATAGCACCACCATCAATAAAAAACAGGAGAGAGTTGGCCAAAACTTGTACTCTGAAGCTGCAAAACATTGCAGAGCAAAATTCACAGAGACATAAATTAATGGCAACACTGCTCTTTTCGGAGATTTTAAGACTTTGTGTTTTGATGACATCAATTTACCACAAAATGACCTGTACACACACTGTTTTTCAACCATAAACTACAGGGTGCTTTTTTTTTTTTTTTGTAGGAATTACCAAGGTGCTTGTAAATTGCTCATGGAAATGCAGAGAAAGTAACTTCTCTCAAAACTCTTAAAAGTAAGTGCCCTAGGCTCTTAACCCTTGAAAGTTAGTTGTCAATAGCCTATTCGATAGCTGAGAGACACTGCTGAACTGACAGTTGGATTTCCTGGTGTCTCCATCAGAGCTGGTGATGAATTTGTCAGTGATCATCATCTGTTGGACAGTTAGATGCGGTATGAGTTGTCTCAACAGGCAGTGACTGGTATAAGAAACCAGCACTTTAGTAAAATATTCGCCAAGATTTAGTATGGTGGGGCTGAGTAGATAGCTCAGTGGCACACGCACCTGCTTGGCAAATGCGAGGTCATGAGTTTGATCCCTGTTACCAATAAAGAAATAAAGAAAGAAAGTGGATTTAGCATGGGGATATCCAAGCAAGCAGGAAAACAGTACAAGAAAATTCAATCATAGCAGCAGAAAAAAAACTGACAGAGTACATTTTCTCAGAACACCAGTGAGGAAGAATTATGTTAGGGAGAAGAGACACCGATAGCAGCCAATAATATCAATAAGCCAGCCAAAGTGAAGATCTGAGCTAGAAATTAGACAGAAAGGTGTGACGGTCACTGGTGATTTTGACCGAGCTATTTCATTGACCTGGTGGCAACTACAGTTCCAATAGAACAGATGGAAGAGAAATTATGTACTTTTTAAAAATTATACCAATGCTTATGGTCTTCAGCTTTCATCTGAGGATACCACACATCTAAAGAAACAGACCTTGAGATAATTGGGATAACTTTTTAATCTCAGATAAAGTGTCCTAAATACAAACGTATTTTTCCCTCAGGATATAGTCCCCTAAATTTGCAGGTAGCAGGGAAGGCGTATGCAAAGGCAAAATACTTAGCTATCAGTTTCAAGAGTCATACTAACAAGGACAAAGCACGGATGACTGTTCCTGTGTGTTGGAAGGGGTTTGGCAGCCTATCAGAAGACGGTGGGCCACAAAAAGTTGGAAGCACTGTAACTACCACTACAGGCAAAGGGAGATAAGAGACCCTGCAGGATGCCAAGCCAAAGGGCAGAGGAGCACAGAAGTAGATCAATCAGGATGTCACATGGAGCCCACAGGAGACAAATGAAGGGGCAGCCACGAGCTGATGATAGCTCAGGAGACAGTTCAGCGTGAACCCTGAAAACACTCCATTTTTTTTATTTCACAGTGTCCCAATCGATGTTGCTCTGTTTCCAAAGATTCCTCTCACATTGGAAAGAACTGAACTGAGCAATGTGCAAAGTTAGATGAATGCACCCTCAGGAAGCAGTCTTCTACTTCCACTGGCTTGACCCATAAGTATGGAACGTTTTGTTTCAGAAAGTGGTGCCAGAATTTCACTGACTATTGTAGAAAGGCTCCCGGGTGTCTCCCCTCCCATCTCCATCCTAAGTGGTGAGCATCACTGTGATGCAGACGGTGGTAGGGCTGGGCCAGCTGCCTCTGTATCTGTCTCTTCTACTTTATGAAGCACCAGGCAGATCTGAATCACCTTTGTCAGTCACGAAGTTAGTACACAGGGAGATGCAGAAGGGGATCTTTGGCTTCACATTTTCCTTGTAAAGTGCACTCCTAGCTGGAAACAGATAACACCACTCCTGTATGCAAGCGAAATTAAACATTAGAGACCAAACAAAAGGCTTGCTAGGGGATCCTTTCTTCTGCCATGAAAATCATTTAAGGGACCTGCAGTTTTGTGTCAGTTTATAAAACACTAAACTATCTAATTGGTTTTCTGAAGGAAAAAAAAATGAATCAATACTTGTAAACCACGGTGACAGGAATTAGAAAAAGATTAATTGCAGGTGGTCCCGGCTTAGTACGAAATAACAACCCCAGTGAGCAAGGTGCTAGCAATTAATAAAACAACCAGAAGTAAGATCTGCATTAGTGTGCAAAGGTCAATCCGTTACAGTGAAAGAGTGTTCATTAGGAAAAAGAAACTCTGGGGAAATCCTATAACCAACCACCCCTGAGTCGGCATGTTCCTCTCAGCCACCCCACTGGAGAAGACTCATGTAAGGAAGAACATGGCACCTTGTTGCTGATGGACAAGGAGGGTTGTTTGCAAACACCGTTGAGCAATTTCATTACTGTTCAGCTCTTGGTTGGCATTTGGCAAACATAATGAGAGTTTAGACAAGCTAACACTTTGCTCCACCTTTAATAATATGCAGGGAATAACTTACCTTTGCCAATGACAACTAAAAAACGCAATGAAACACCCAGGCAATAGTTTTTTGATATCAAATCCACATGTTCTAACTCTGACACTTCATCTTTCTATAGGAATGAAATGTATCAAGTTGTGATGGTGATATATTCAACTTGGAAACAGGGAAATGGTGTATTCTGGTAACAGCACACCCAAATGGAAATAATAGATCTGGTGAAGCATATTTTCTTGAGTGATAGTTTTCATTAAAGTCATAAGAGTGTGGCTCAACTTGATTTTTTTAAATTCACATATGTGTATTGGTCAGCTTGTCCACTGCTTAGGAAAAAACAAACAAACAAACAAAAAAAAAAATCCCACCTGACAGCAACCACTGTAATGAAAAAAAGCTTAACTTGGGCTTATGGTTTCCCAGGTTTCAGTCCATGGAAGGTGGGCTCTAAGGAAGACAAATGGTGGATGGACACAATAGAAGAAAGCTCTAAGCTCAAGGTATCCATGAAGCAGAAGGCTCTAAGACCCGAAATAGTCCCCAGGATCATGGTGTTCCATGACCCACTTTCTCCAATTTGGCCCCACTTCTTAAAAGTACATTCAGTTGTAAACTCATGACTGGACCACCGACCCCATCAATAACAATACAGCTACATCACGGTCAGATCACTTCTCTAGGGAACCTCAGTCCAGCCAAACTGGCCACCATGATTAACCGGCTCACCCTGTAAATCCACAGGCATATATATAACGATAAAAATATTTTCTCTGACTAAACACATTTTCCCCTTTTTTATATTTCCAATCAACATTCCTTCAAGGTTCAATGCTGTCCTATTTCTTACCGTGTGTTTTTCATATTGGTGAGATTTATGTTCATAGAATCCTAAGGCATCTACTCTTGTCTAAATTCTTCAACATTATATCTGTGATAACTACCAATACATTTCCATGAAGTGCTGATTCTCTTTTTACTTATGAATCTTCTCACCTTTTAAATTTAAAATAGGGTCTCACCATCTAGTTCAAGCTTTTCTTAAACTCACTGTATAAGCCCTGATTGGCTGCAATCACTTATACACTAGAATTGTTTTTAGCTTAAATCTGTATCTGGCATTTTTTGGGGTGCTTCCCAGGAGTCATGTAGCAAGGTTGCTTTAGTTCTTACCAATACATGGCATTTTTAAAATATTTTATATTCTCATTGGTAAAAACGCTATGTTTTGTGAACATTTGGTTTGATGTCAGTATGTTGCAACATAAAGTTTTACCCAGTTTTTTCAAATTTGAGAAATTTTGTGTAATATAAAATAAATGTTCTAGCCTTGGTATGACAGAGTAGAGATAATCTCTTACATTGGCAAACATTTCAGTTACAGAAAATGTGCGATATGCATGCATAAAAGCATTATGAAGAAACTATTTTACACAATTAACACGTTCTAACAATCGTAACTTACGAGATAAACAAAGCCTACCAAGTTTTCATGGATGCAATGTGGCTGGTATTTGGTTTCCTTTTTCTTCTAATATTTCACACCAATCCACTGTTCAGCCTTTCTAAGCCTGCCTCATTTTTCTCCTCTTTTTTTGTTTCTATCCTTCTGAGAATCTGACAAAGCATCTACTTTCACGTCCAAATTCCTAATGGATATGTGTCATCTACCCAGACTTTGTGTTTTATCCCCTTCTAAGCTTGTTTTGAACATTCCCTTTGGAGGAACTCAACTATTCTAAAGCAGTTTTAAAACCCCCCAGGAATCATAGAAGTCCTCAGGTTCTGCAAGATGGGCCAGCTAATAATTCCCTACCTAAATTTATCATTTAAATTTTCTGTGCTTTGATGGAAATTTCCACTTGAGTATACAGTACCAATTATACAAGAGCAAACATCTTTTTATTTGCTTTTAATTGAATTGATTGCAACCAAAACTATAATTTTTTTCTAAATTCAATACTTAAACTATAAGTACCTGTCCCACAAATTTGAAGGGGCAAAGTTGGCCAAAAAAAGTATACTTTAAACTTTCCAGGAGGTCCACTGTACAAGTAAAAATTCATATGGGTTGGGTAGTCAATACAATTCTTGGCTGGTTCTAGGGTAGGTAGATGACCACTTTTAAAGCAGCTCGATATCTTTCTTGGGCTTTAAAGATCTCTATATACATTGGCCCAAAAATTGCACTTGTGTAAGGCAACCTCAGTCAAACAGAAACACAGAGAAAACTCAAGTACAATTAGCATAATTCCATTGTAAATATTCTGCAAAATTATATAACTATAGAAATGAACCATATAGCAGGGACTTTTCAGGGATCAACCTCCATTAATACATCTGTAGGATGGGACGTTATGTATCTACTCAAAGTGAGGTTTTTGAAATAAAAAAATCAACACGCTAAAATACCAACAAGAAAATGTTAAAAGGTGGACACAGGTATTCAAAAATGTGGCAGCAACCTAACCATGTGCAAATGCCAATGGATTTTATGGGGTTTGATGTGGTTAAATATCACATTTTTTTGGTAATACCAGGGATCGAACTCATGACTGCATGCTTGCAAGGCAGGTGCTTATGCCACTGAGCTAAATCCCCAGCCCAAATATCACATTTTTTATTTTCTTCATTAAGCCTTTTCTCTTCTGAAAGTTTTAGTTTCACTGGTCATTGCACCCATCTGAGTAATATTTATAAAATAATCATTGGTAATGGAGGTGTACATACAATGTATTCTTCCATGAGTATAAAAGCATTAGAAATAAAAGGTTGACAGATATCACTCCTGGGTGATGTTTTAAACATTTTGTAGTCTTGTATTGATTGACTGAAGCTATTAGTGTCTGTATAATGAGCAGGTGCCAACTTCAATTTTTAAAAAGGTTACCTGAAAAAATTTTAAATAAATTATTTAAAAATAAACAAAGCAGTGATTTAATATGCTCATGGATCTTGTAGTTTAAGAATAAATATGCTTATTTCCATAAAGGTGATAGCTGGATTCCTGTCTGAAGTACATTTCTCACGTTGCTCAGACAGAACTCCCAAACCCAAAGTTATAGGAGGAAAGCTTTATTTAGCTCACAGTTTGTGAAGGTTTCAGTTCATAATCAGCTGGCTCCAAGGCAGAATGACACATGGTGGAGGACAACAGTTCAAGGCAGTGAAGGACATCAAAACCAACAAGAGGAGAGACAGACAGACAACTGTCTTTCTGTCTCTTATATTGTATCCAGTCTACCAGGATTAGTACAGTGCCGATCTAATCAATGCACTGATCTGTCAATCACCTACCCTTAATCCAAACACCACGAACCCCCACATTGCACTACGAATCAATCACACACTCTGGATTCACCCACCCCTGAAAAAAATCCTATGACCACATGAGGCTTTGGGGGGACATCTAGACACAAACCATAACAATTACTCTGCTAAAAATGTGGTACCTGTGAGCCCAAAATGAATCTCAGGGAATCTGAGGTAGTGCAACTTCAAAACTGAGTGTTTTAAAAACATTTGGCATGCTCACAAATCCTGAATAAACAAGGTGGGGGGGGGGAATGAACTGAGACTCTGTATTCTAATAGTAGTATGTCTAAACAAACTGTCTTCTCCAGTTAAGATAATCTCCCTGAGTGGCATGTTAGAAATAAAAGAATAAAATCTCCCAGATTTTCTATTGCAATTCCTAAAATGTGCATTAACTGACCCTGTCACGCAGATAAGAAAAAGCTTACTGCAGTATTCAAACGGAATATTCACTCGTTTTGTTTTTTTTTTTTTAATTCATTCTACTTAAGCTTTTTGAAAATTTACTGCTATACACCGGGTAACTGGGTCTCAGTCTTCATTAATGTCTAAGACGGGAAGGAAAAATTCAGTACATAACCAAATGCATGCAGTGATTTTGGGTAATTAAGCTTTCCGGTCACTTGATGATACACTGAGCCCATGAGATCATTAAAATGCAGCCCAAAATGATTCACTGATGGTAGGATTTGAAATTGAATGTAGAAATTGCTATTTAGCCAGTTTTCTTCCCCAGTCAAAAATCTCTAATTTCAACATTTGACAAAATGAATCCACCTACTAAAAATCACAGAAAGCCGTCACATCCAACATGACAAAACAGATCACCCACTGGCAGCTCAAAGTTCCCAGCAGTGGTGTTCTCCCAAGGTCCACTTTCTAGAAGTGGCATTTGGACCAGAGGGGTTTCTCACTTTTTCCCACCTGCCCAAGAGATCTGGAGACCTTACGCTGATCTATTTGATAAAGAAAATGCAGTACGAAAAAGACAGCAATCTTAGGTATATCTCTGGAAAGATTTTTCTTTTTGCAAGTGCTCCTGAGACAGGCTGATGGAAGATTACAGTCATTTGTGCAAAAGAGTTTTCTTCATAGTCAGTTTAATTTAGTTAATTCAGCAATTTCCGGATGGAAATTTGCAGTGTGTGCATTTTTCTTAAGATTGTAGCAAGGATAGCCCAGGTACAGAACTTTTTCCACTAGTGAACCATTGGCGAGAAACCAGCATTCACTGCACGCAGG
This sequence comes from Cavia porcellus, assembly GCF_034190915.1. Lineage (NCBI taxonomy): Eukaryota > Metazoa > Chordata > Mammalia > Rodentia > Caviidae > Cavia > Cavia porcellus. The sequence goes on along the minus strand of NW_026947516.1, from coordinate 4,761,033 downwards.
AAAAAGCTGGCCCTTGTTAGCAATGAGAGTAATTTAGGATTTCCAAGTCCAGGTGGACCTGGCAGAGACCTGCAGCTAGCATTTCCATGCTAGGAAGACTTGGACTCTCCTGGATTCTCCTTGATTAAACCTTTTGCTAATGTAGCACCAATTTACTAAGTCTCTAAGCTATTTCCCTGAGGGGATCACATTTTCCCAGTATTGAAATAAGAAATGAAGGTTCCGTATCGGTAAGACTGCACCTTGTTATATTTAAATTGAAGTTTAACGCTTAGCTTGCCTTCTCACTGACGGAGAGAAAAATATGGGCGGTCGTCTCCTGATAATATTTAATGAACAAAAATTCTGTCGAAGAGAAGACGAAATTATTGTGAGAAGTTTCTCTGCCTACACTATCACCCAGTTTTTAATGAGTCTTTAGAAATATATATATATATATATATATATGTATATATATATATATATGTATATATATATATATATGTGTGTGTGTGTGTTTCTTCTTTATTAGCATAATTTTGTAATATGCAAAATATTCATCTTGAGGAATTGATACCTGTACATTTTGCATCTTTGCAATTTTTACTATCTCTCCCCTCCTCCAAAAGCTCTCTTTTCTCCATGTGGAGTGATTCCTCTTAATAACTATTTTAGGTCAGAATCTGTCATTATAATAATCTGACATTAGCACTCCCTAAAGCTTCAGTTCTTAATCTCTAAGTGACAGATGAAAGCACTTTCTTGGAAAGGTGAAAACATTATTGATGAGGATCCTCTTGTGGTTTGTATTTGATTTCCAGGTTTTTAAAGGTGTAAGACTTACCCAGGTGCTTGCAAAGTGTTGTGCTTCTGATTTTATGAACTTTTCTCAATACAAAGCCACACACCGGCTCACATTTTGTTCATATTTACTGTGGCTGCTTCTGAGTTCTAAACTTGCCACTGTGATTATATGGCCTTCCCATTGAAAGATTTAACGTGGAATCTTTTAAGAGAATTTGTGCACACTTGAGCTGACAAATATCCTCCTTTAGGGATCAAAAGGGCAGATTTACAGAATGGAGAACCCACCTAGACCAGGTAAAATCCCACTGGAAGATAACGCCAAACCCCTCTTTCTATCTTCATGAGATCTAGTTATAACTATTATGTAAACAAACTGATTTTCATTGAAAGGCTTCAAAGACAGGTGAAATAAGATGATGAACATGCAATATGGTTCTTTCTACCATATTTCTAATTATTACCATTGCAATTTAACTAGAAAAACCTCTTGAGGAAGGAGGTACCTGTAAGTATGATGACAGAATTGGCAGCTTTCTATAATATTTGGGCTGAAGAGGAGTTGGAGACTACAAATTCACAATGTTAATTTTGCTTGCTTCCCAAAGGGATAAATAGAGGCTTGGGATTATCAATATCATCCATTTAATATCAACTCTTTTGGGGTGGACCACCGACTCCTACCCACTAAGACTAAAACTAAAACCACTAAGTTTAAAAAACACTCCAAGGCAAGATCCTTCATCTCGTATGACCATCTCCACTCTTGTGAGTCATCCCAAGATTATACTTGCCACCTGAGTCACAGACCTCTGAGTCTTCTGTTAACTTTGCATTCCCTGCTAGCCCGGCCTATTACTGTACACACCCAATAAATAGTGGCTGTTTTGGAGTGTGGCTTCCTAGGTCTCTCTGGAGGCATGGGCTTCCCAGTCACTCATCCTGTGTTACTAAATTTGTCTCTGTTTCTTATTTTATCGTCTCGCCATACCTTCGTGTCATGGTTTATGTCGGTGGCTTCCAGGCCTCATGTGTGTGCATTGTGCATTTGTGATTCATTCATTGTCTAGAGTTTGGATTGATGGTGTCAGTGCTACACCAGCCTAGGGATGGAGCCAGCATACAATGTAATGGCAGGAAGAAGGTGTGTCTCTCTCTTGCCAGTTTCCACCTTGCTGTTTGCAGCCGCCATGAACTGTGGCCCCGCCATGCCACCCTGCCTCAGAGCCAACTGAGTATAGACTGAAACTTCCAAAAACTGTAAGAAGTAAACCTTTCCTTTCCAACTTTGAGCTTCAGGTATTTTGTCTGAGCGATGAGTAGAGTAACTAAGGCACCTTGATACAGGCAATCAAGAATCTCGGCCAGGCCCCCTAGAGAAAAGAAATGGTGTCTTTCCTTTTGTGGGCTCATTCAAGCATAATAAAAATAACCGTGAGGCTTATTCTATGCGACAGGAGTTGGCTGTCTATAGTTGCGAACCAGACCTAGTTCGCTGCCTGCAAACTAGAATGTTTCTTATAATTTCAAGTAGCCTCAGCCTGCCCCTAAATATTAAAAAAAGAGTATTTATGATAGGTAGAAAGTACATGAAATTCAAACTTCACTGCTCATAAATACAGTTTTATATAAACACCGCCATGTTCATTGTATACCGTGTATGAATTATCTAGTAACTTTTAGACAAAATGGCAGACCCAAGGATCTGAGACAGAGACCATCTAGAACCCAAACTACAACCCCAAACCCAACTATTTATCGCAAAGTGACAACACTGCAATTAATCCTAAATAATGAGGTTTTAGTTTACATAAAACAATTTGTACATCAGTGTCATTTGTCTTAAAAGAAAAACATGTCCACCATAGGTTCCTTGTCCACCGCTGAACCTTGACTTATATTCCTATGATATTTACTATCAACATTTTTCAAGAAAAGATTTGATGGCCTCTGATGTATACAAAAGGATCACTTCTGTTTATCTCCAACTTCCTCCCTTTGAAGTGTACAAGGGAAAAAGCATCAAGAAAACCTTGGTTCTCTCCCTGTATGAAAACTTAGCCTCAGCTTTCAGCTACTCAAAAAGTGTTTTTGGTGCAAACCATGCAGGACCCAAGAAGACAGAGCTAGTTTACCCTTCCTGTAAGTCAGCAGAAGGCATGCTGGGTCTGGGAGGAGCAAAACAAGAAGCCAGTTCACCCTTCCCGTGAGCTGACTGATGCATGGGCTGAGAACAAAGATGCCATTCCCACCCCTCAGCAACCGGCTGGTTCTGAGGACACGCTGAGTCAACAGCAACTGAGGTATAAAACAAATGAATGCTTATGTTACTTGATTGACTTTTCAAGTCTAAAGCACCTATTAGGACGATAACAGCATGCAATATAGCAAATACAAGGGATTTCTTTCTATCTAGTATTTGAAATCCAATATTGTCCTCACTGGTTTGTTCTGACTTATTGCTTTGTTTAATTTAAGGTTCTGTTTTGGTTGATTTTGTTCTGTTCTTTTTTATTTGATTTTACTGTGCTTGATGATATGCATAACTACTGGGAAGATAACAAGATATATTATGGTAGCCATTGTTGATTTCCTATTATGCTATTTTGAAGTTTTACGGTTTTGTTTTGATGGGCTTTCTACTACTTTATTTTATTAGGTCTTTATTCTCTTTAAAATAAAAAAGGAAGCATAAAAACAGTCATGTGTTTTGCTCTTTGCCTATAAGTTTTCAATTTAGATCCTTTCCCCCAACCCCCTAAAAGAGTTATTTTCCTCCATGTAGTCCAATACAGTCATATGAGAAACTTGCCTGATAATAATCGGTCTCCATGGATGCTGAATAGCAACTTAATGATGGTTGATTTAAATTAAAGTAAATGAGCACAAAATGAAGACAGCAAAATGATCCCATTTGATTAGATCATTGTTCAGAAGTAGAAACTCTGAACTTTGTCTTTCATGTGCACGTAAGGTTTAGAAGGGTGATTTATGCTAATGAAATGCTACGGCACTGACCTGTGATGAGGGGTTTGGAGAAAACCCCCAAAGACTTTCTTGACATTTGCATAAGGCAAAAGGAGAGCATCATTAGGGTTTGTGGAGGATGGATAACTGGTGTCAACTTGTAGCACTAGCTGAACTGAAGTGGTGTGGTGTTAAGTGTGGATGGACCACCTGAGGACTGTTGGCAAAATAAAAGCAAGAACTGGACAGGAAGAAGTGATGTTGTGAGACTCCATGGTGTTGCTGGTTCTCCTGTTGCCATGGTTCTCCTGGAGGAGCTTGTTGGGCTCCTTTCCTGATAGGAACTTTGCAGAGGAGCTCAGGACCTTGTTGTAGCTGCAAATGGCTGTGGTTCACCTTGGGGGAGCTCTGGTCCTTACTTTGAACATCGCTTTCTGGCTCCAGAGGGAAGATGTGTGCTGCTCAGTCTCCACACTGGCTTCCTGATGTGAACTCAGCTGTTCTCATTGTCAGAGGAGCTCGGGACACTGTCTCTGATGATGGCTTTGGCACTTTTTGGTGGTCCTTATTTGGAGCATCATTTCTTGGCTCCAGTGCAAAACCCTCAGCCTGCTGTTAGAGATCCTTCACCACACTGGCATAGACTTTCTAGCTTCCACTGCTGATCTTTGGGCCTTTCCAGTGCAGAGCCATAAAGCAGACTTGTTCAAATCACTATTGCAGTCTCTGGGTCTCCAGCTAGTTTTGTGAAGGCACTGTCATGGGTTCTAGATCTTTAGCTGGACTCATGCAAGACACTGCTGTGTGATCCAGGCCCTCGGCTGGATTCCTTGGGTCTTAATGTGTAAACATATTTCTGGCACTTCTTGTATTTAACACTTTGGATGGCTATTATAAAATGATTGTGTAAATTATGTGGCCTGTATTATCTTTTTCTGTTTGCAAACCCCTGACTACAACAGGGCTCATCAGAAAAACCAAACCATTTCTTTTTTTTTTTAAGAGAAAAAAAACAAAGTAGTAAAAGGGTACAAGTATAACAGTATTTCAAGAAAAAAATATACAGTAAGAAATCACTAGTTAATAGGTTACATATTGTCATCTTAGAAATAGTTATCCAAATTACAAAATTAAAGCATACAAAGTGGACATTCATACAGTGAGACTGCAGACAGTTCAATGATCCAACAAAAACTCAGGAATATGGTTTTCCATCCTACACACTTAAATATACAAGCACTTATACTCTTTAGACCACTTTCTTCCGTCTATTTTTTATAATAACAATTACACTTTTGGGGTTTTATTACTCCCACAGTTCTTATTACTTTTTTTTGAAGAGAATAAAACCAAATGTGACAAAACAAAACAGAGTCAGTTAGAACAGAAGGATGGACATAGTACATGATGCAAAAATAGAATACCAGGTGATCAAAAGTGGGTACCATTGTGCCTCTTGGTATCTTAAAAAGAGTTGCCTATATCATCAGGTATAATAGACTTGAACAAAACAGTACAGAACAAGACCAATAAAACCTACACTGGAGGCCTTAAAGGACTTCAAAAGAAGATAATAGTCAAACCAGAATGGGCATCATAGTGAATCTTATTGCCTTCAAAGTGGTTGCCTATACCCTCACACTTGATACTATCAAACTAAACGGAATACAGTAAAATCAGACAGAACACGATACAGAGACAATACTGGGGTTCAAATCAGATTAATAGGAAAACAAAAAAGTTACTGCAGTATATCCCACTGTTTTTTAATTTAGTTTTCCCTTAATTAAAAAATAAGAAAAAATAATTTAATTTTTTTAAAAAGTGGGAGATTGAGATAAAAGAGGACATAGTAACAGAACAACACAGGTCAGAACCGAACAATTTAAGCATCATAGTGTTTCACCACCAGATAACCAGACATAATAGTAGTCACCATAGTGTCTCTTTCCTTCAATTATTTGAAAAACCAAACCATTTCTGTCTCTGTCTCTGTCTCTCTCTCTCTCTCTCTCTCTCTCTCTGTTCTCTATTTCTATCAAGATCTATCTAGCTGTATACCTGCCTACCTATTGGAACACACATGTGTAACATTTATATGCATTATCTTGTATAAATACCTTGTATTTATATGCACTATCTATAAATTTTGGTTTGACTCTAGGAAAGCATATGGAAGCTCTTTTTTGAAAGATATTTTGGAGTTTTATGGATGAATCATACACATGTCATATTTACCAAAAAAGAAAGAAAAGAAAAATAAGACAAGATACAGAACACAAACCACTGGACATTGACATATGAAGTCTAAAAGCATGCACAACGATAGGATAAACTGACTAGGATTATGCAAATTCACAGCAAAAGCATAAAGAATAACAAGGAAATACAAACTACCCAAATCAGTACAGCAGTCATTTGTATAAAGCATGGAGAAAACTGGTTCAGGGAATTAATTGAACTAGATTGATTTTTCAAACCTGGTTTTGGATGCACAGAAATCTATTGTATCACAACTCTATTTGACTTAGCGTGTTGATTATAATTTGTTTTCAAGTATGCACAGGAAAAATGGTTCTACTAAAATGAGATCTGTGTACTTCCTCATGCATTCAAAAATACAGTGATTGATTCATCTGTCTTAGTTATTTTTCTTTCTATAGCACACCATATATTTATATAAAATTATATGAGCCAAATATAATGACACATGTGAGGACACAACATAGCCATAGATACATAGATAGATAGATACATAGGATAGATAGGTAGATGTATATTTGTCATCCATAACTGAGTAAACTAACTCCTTAAAATAAATCTTGCTCTGTGTCTGTATATATTAATACCTGATAAAATATTTGTAGATCAATAGACATACAATGAGAAACAAAGAGAGAGACAGAAACAGAGAGAGACAGAGCAAAAAGAGACCAAGGACTGGCTCAAAAAATTGCAAAGCTATCATGTCCAAACTTGATAAGATCGTGAAGCCATTGCCCGTTCAGCCCATGAACATTTCCATGTTTTCACCAAACATCAACTCCATGTGAACTGTCAGGGTGCCAGGCTCCTGTGGAACTACAAAGAGCCCGGGTCTAGGTTTTAAGGCCATTTGACAAGAAAAGTCTCTTTTCCTGAGGAAGAAAAAGCAGATTTTTTTCTCTGGCTCAAGATCTGCCCCCATGGGAGCAGACAGACTCCTCTCCTTGCTCAGTCTTTTGATTGAAATGTTCTTGTCACCCAAAACACCTTCCAAGAAACACAAACTCTAGTGCACCACCATATAGCAACCACTGGTTATTATTTGCAAAATCAAAGGCACCACAGTTCCACAACAGATGATTTGTAAGCTTCGAAGTTCAAAAATGCTAATCAGCATATAGTACATAATATGCTTGGAGGGAGGTATCAGTAGTCTACAAGGTAAAATACCTCCACTCTCATGCCTGCTAGGCTGTGTCCAAAATCAACACCAAGACCCAGAAATCATTATTTGCACTATTGGTCAAACCATGCAACACAAAAACCTATTTCTCTTTTAGGATGTATTCCATCTGCTGCCTGAAACTAAGAAAAATTTCAGTTTCACGTAGGTAATAAATTTGCCTATCTGCTGTTAAAGGTATGAAGCGGAACTTGTTTTTTGACGTCATGGGAATTGAACCCAGACTCATCACCTGGGGCTATGTATCCAACCCCTACTTATTTTATTTAATTTTTGCACTTTGACATAGGATCTCATTAGATTGTTAAAGTGTTGAGACTGAATTCAAGTTTATGATCCTCCTTCCTGACTGCTCAGCTAGCTGGGGTTACAAGAGCACTTCAGTTCTTTAAGAATGCCAAGGGTTTCAGAAGTCTACTTTGAACGCTAATTTGTATGTCTACATTTTTAGTTTGTCTATTTATTTTGGGGATTGAATCCAAGGCATTGCATGTGCTATGCAAATTCTGTTCCATTAACCTACACCCAAGTCCTTTATACTTGATTTTTCTAAATTACTTATTTTTCTTATCCTAATCCTCTTCATTGTTTCTGGTTCCCGACACTTTGTACCTGTACTTAATTCACTGTACCACAGTGAAATTCTTATGTGTAGCAATTTTGGAGTATTTGTCTCAAACTTGCTTTGCTGACAGGTGTGAACAGCGTCTCTGCTTCCTGGATTACTACAAAAACAGATTTAGAGATTATGCAGCCTGGATGTGAATTTTCAAAGATCACTCCACAAACTAAAGAGGAAATCTTTGTTCTGGGTACAACAAGCAAGGAGAAGTTTATTTAGACAGTAAAGACAGGAAATGCGTGTGGAAAAAAAAGGCAGAGATAGGAAGAGATAGGAAAGGACAGTGGAGAATAGAGAAAGTATTTCAGCTTTGCGATTTTTTTCACTCAAATGCCAGTAACTCCAATCTAATCTCGAGAAAAATGTCTATCAAATGCCAACAGGGGTATGTTTTTCAGAATACCTGACCTATAGCTTTCAAGACTATCAAGATCATCAAATACAAGAAATCTTTGAGAAGCTGCTGCTGGCAAGAAAAATCTACGATATCACAAAATACATGTGATGTGGTACCCTGGGTAGGTTTCGGGAACTAAACAAGGGTATTCGATTAAATTGGAAATAAACCTAAATAAAGTGCAGGCTTTTGTTAACACTGCTTTTTTTAAATTTAAAAGACAAATATAAAACACTGAAAAGAAAAATAAGACACAGAAACAACAACAACGAACCCAAAACAGTAATGTAGGCTTTCAAAAGAAGATGGCATCATTAGCACTGTTAGCATTACAAAATCACCAAGACTCTACGATCTGTAGGATCCAGGCCACGGCACTGGCAGCGGCTTGGGTTTCTGAGAACTTTATGGAAGATGTTGTTACAGTGGCAGGATTATGAACCAGAGCGGGGCATTGTACTGCAAGACAGTCAGATGGTGATTCAGGGGTCAGGCTTGGGATTTAATAATGCTCTCTTGAGAATGAACTGGGGCGCTGAGAGATCTACTCAATCATTGCCAGAGGATCACCCAAGAATTTGACATCCTCACAGTAAGGACCCAGCTTCTAACATACAGACACATCACAGCGCACACTGACCTTGGCTGCAAGTCTGAAACTGTGGTGAAATCAAAGTTTATTTGGAAAAGAAAAAAGAAGGACCAAGCTATAATGCATTGAAATATTGCAAAATCTGCTGAGTACTTCACTTGAATTACCGCATCTGTCCTCTCTAAGGAAAAGAAGATTTTACCTTGTTCATTATCTTGATCAGTTCTTGCACCAAACCTTCAGTTTGAGGCCCATTCTTCCTACATTTCTACACAAAAACAAAGCAACAAAAATAACACCACTTAAGCTAAGAGATGGCTGTGGGAAATACTGTGAACTAGCTACCAGAGTCATTGCAATGGTAATTATATTTCAGACTGAGAATATCAAGTTCAAAGGTCATTCCACTTCCCCCAAGAGACGGCAATTCATGCAACCGAGATAATGCTGACGGAACGGTTCCCAACACCTCATAATTACATGCTGAGGTCTATTTATTTTTTCAGACCGCCAACAATTTTGACTTGTGGCTCACACACCTGAAAATAATCGTTACAAGTCAGAAGGTAACCGAGCGGGAAGGAGGAAGATGTCTGAAATCCAGAATTGATTTTCCTCACCAAATTGCTGATGCATAGAGATCGCAGTACAATGTTGAATCCCTCAGCCACCCAGAATGAGAGGGTGGTGGGAAGGGCTGTGTTTCCCTACCTTTTTGAGCCCTTCTGCACAAAGAATCGTTGGCAAAGCTCACTAGTAGCCCTGGGAGATGCAGCTGCCACACTGACTTCCCTCCTTGTCCTTGTCCTTGTCCAAGTCATCAGTGGATATTGGATAATCTTACCCAGTGTGTTGTGTAACGGTACGAGAGAAAGAAATATCAACAAGAGGATACTGCATCATAGGTCTCTTAGCTGCATAAAGGAAAGTGTGCATGAGCTCCTTGTTTAACTGGGATTGTTTTAGAGCATCATAAACATTTTTGGTGAAAGAAAAAGACAGATGACTTACACCAACAGGAGTCTTAAACCTCCCAATAATGATTCTAGAATTATCGCTTTTGTATAGAAAAGAAAGAAAAGCCTAAGATGATATTCAGTATGAATGACTTTTGTTCCACGTGCTTTATTTAATCAAACAAGCTGGTATAGCATTGAATTGCTTGCAATAAACAAACTAGAAAGATCTCAGCAAGGTGATGTATGGCCTGTGGCATCACCCCTGGGCAAAAGAGTCTTAATTCTGAGCCCATCCTGGGCTGCAAACGGGGTTTAAAGCATTGTGGACTGCATGGCAAAAGCTTGTCTCAAAAAACAACCAAGCAAGGAAGGAGGTGTCATGGAGGTATTGCACTGAATAATGAAATCCAGCCCTTATATTCCCTGGGTATAAAGAAGGCACAATTCTTAACGTATAAGTGATGAAGGACGTAGGTTAATTTTAGGGCACGTAGAGAGGTACCTAGATGCTAACAAGCATGCAAATACAGGCACAAATCCAGGTGGAAATGGGTAATTTTCTCGACTAGACTCCAGCTCATTTTCCAAATGTGAGGTGGAACACGCGGAGAAAGCTAACAGCAGAATTGTGCAAACACCCACAAAAGGAAAACTGCCCAGGTCTCTCTGGCTGTGTCCTCCCTCACCTGTGCGTCCGTCTTATTCTCCAGAAAGACAGGAGAGAAATGGCCCAGCCTCACACTTGCATGTACACAACTCACGCCCCAGATCTCAGTCACTCCAGTGAGACACAGGCTTGCTCTAAGCAAATCTCGGACCTTTAGCTACTGCTGCTTCATTTACTGTGAGCTTAGGAGACATTTGTTAAGCGATCGGTTCTAGAACACTGAGGATTATTGTCAAATTTACCTGTCTGTATTTTTCATAATGTTCTCCTCACCTGATGACAGGAAAGAGGAAAAGAAAAAAATGGAGCTAATATTTACCCATCCTTTATCCTTCAATTTTTCTCCCTGCGCCCAGGACTACTTGATGATAATCAGCAAATACTCTCTGTCATCTGAGGTATAATCCATCTGAGTTTGAATTCATTGTAAAATGCTGTGCCCTCTCATTCTCTCTTCATGTCTCAGAGGCTTAAATCCCTCCCAACTCTGTTTGCTGTGACCTTTACAATTTGGAGATCGTGTTTTTTCTGGGGAAATGGAAAGAGGATGTCAGGGTTTGGAGATGTGCACTCTGTTCGGTATGGCTGCATCCCGCCTGTTCTCAGTGGTAAAGATGTACTTCCTTTCAATCTTCTGTCTGACCCAAAATTCTACCCGCACAATGCAGTTTAATTTCACTTAGCATTTTTCCTAAGCCTGGGACTCAGTGTTCTTGACTTTTCCCTGACTGTGATCCAATCATTGCACATTTTAGAAATGTTTTTTTCAGTTGTTGTTGTCATCAGGAGAAGATTTTGCATTGTCAGCAGCTGCTCACCAACCATGGAAATCTGTGGCTCCCGTCAGTCTAAAACACTGCCAACGGTCCTGTTTTTATCATAAAAAAAATTCCATGCTAGTGTTACGTAGTATTGCCTCCACTTATAAGCAAAATTGTGTTTCTTTATTCTTCCCATTTTAATGTCATTTTTCACTTTTCATTGTGGAAAACGTCAAAGATCTGAAAAGCAAGCAGAATGTCAAAATGATGTCTCCTGACTATTCCTCTGTCAAAAAACTGAAAATGTAGTAAGATCCAAAATGTACAACAGATATTATAATAACAAAAGGGAAAGAAAGTGCTCAAAAGGAGAGAACAACTTGCAGGTATATACATGCACCTGCATGTGTATTTAAGTTTGCAAGATAGATGACCATAGTTCTCTCTGTTAGTTCATCAAAGAGAAGAGTTTGTGCTGTCATAGTTGGATTGTCTGTTCATTTTGTATGCTTTGATTTTGTAACTCGAGCAACTACCTCTAATATAACAGTGTGTAATATATTAACTAGTGTTGACTACTTACTGTTATTTTTTTGAAATTCTGTATTATTTATGCTTTGCTTTTTAAAAACAAAAACAATGCCATTTACTGACCACTTACATGACCTTTACATTGCATTAGATAGTAGAAATCATCTGGAGGTGACTTGAAGTACATTTGGTAAGGTTCCCTTGTTTGATAGATGGATTTGATCGTTTGAACAGAGGACCACTTTACATGCATCCCCTGATTTTGGCATCCTTGGGAAGGAAAAGGGGTAACTGACTGTGTGATTATTACAGCTTTATTTTTTAGATGCACAATAACACAACAATTAGCTATACAGTTTTGGTGACTGGATACACCTCACTCATCCAGAACCTTGCCATTGTGTGTCCAAAATTTTCATCTCTTTCCAGTTCATCTTTCTATAAGATTTTGGTACATTTTACCTCAGCTCAGTTCTGCTAGATCTAGCAGTTCACATGAACCAAAATGGCACAGAAAAAGAATCTAAGTTCCAGCATCATTTATTTCATTAATATTATATCTGTGAGCATCATTCCGTTTCAGAGTGGCGTGGTATTGCACCGTATGCACACAAAAACTGCTAGACTCTTGCATGTTTGAGTAGCTTCCGGTTTCCAACAATCTCAAATAAAGCAATTAGGACCATTCCTGGACAATCACATTTCATAGATAAACACCTAACAGTGGGATTTCTCCCTTAAAGGAAGGTACACACGTGTATTGATTAGCTTTCCCGTTGCTGGGTAAAACACCCGACACCAGATCTTGATAGAGGAGAGGTTTGTCTTGGCTCAGGGGTTTCAGTCCATGGTTGGCTGATGCCAAACCAGCAACATGATGACAGAAAAGCGTGGCAGGAGATCGCTGTTTACTTGATGGTTTCCTGGAAGGCGCCCACAGAGGAAAGGACCAGGAAGCAGAGTTAGTTCCCAAGGATCACAGATTCCACCTTCTCCAACAATTTCCCACCTCCTAATAGCCCCTTCAGCTATGAGCTCATCAACCCCATTAATGAGGTTAGAATACTCACAATCTAATCACCTCTGCAGGAGCCCCTTAATTCATTCACACTGACAATTAAAATGAATTGGCTCTCTATATAATTTGATAAGAATTTACCACATTTTGATAGTCACTGAACCATCTAGCCAGCGGGCATGAGAGATCTAGATTTTCCCCCAAAATTTTGTTCTCAGCTTTAAAAACATTTAGCCATTCACTTGCTATGCAAAGGCTATCATGTAGTGCATTTAATTATTTTCCTAGGTCGCTAATAATGTTGAAGTCTCTTTCCTGTGCTTACTAGCTGTTTGTTCATCTTGTGTGAAAAATATATTATTTTGAATGAATGATATCTAGCCAGAAATTACACAAATACTATCGTTTTTACCTTAGACCTTCAGTGCTAACATCTCTCCTGGCCATAATGTAATCTCTATGTATAGGAAATTGATTCAGTGTTATCGAAACCAGAACATTTCTGTTTAAATGTATGTTAATAGGTTAAAAATATGTAGTTTAAAACAAAACTAATTTAAAAGGGCATATATCGAATCATCTCTTACTTACATAATATCTGTGCACCCTTTTTTATGTTACCAATGTTTCTTTATGCATTTGTAAATATATATTATCATTCCTGTTTCCACTGCAAGAAAGTAGCAAATTATACAAACTCTTTTCCTGACCCTCATTTTTTTTTCTTCTTTTTTTTTACCTGGTAGCTTTCTGGAGATTTTGCATATCAGCTCCCGCAGCACTTTTCACCGTTTAAACAACGGTATCGCATTTTATAATCCTGATGCTCTCTGGTTTATGTAACCCCATGTATTTTTAAAGACTTCTCCACCCTCCCATTTATTAGGGCCAGCTTTTATGATGGCTGTCAGAATTGCTCTCCATTTTAGAATTTTCAATCAGAGACTCATAAGCGGGCAAGCTCTGAAGTGTGAGGTTGACCTCCAACTTGACATGAGAACTCTCAAGCTGAAATCTCAGTTCATTCAGAATAGGCTCTCGAGTTCTGAAGACCCAAGAGTCAAGGGACAATGGAAAAAGTGTCACAGCTAAACTGTTCAGGGAATACAATGTCTCACAGATGTGGTGGAGGGGCTGATAGAGACCAAGTCCAGTATCAGAAGGGTACAGATAAAAAGGGATTTCCTCTTTACAGGGACTGTTGGTGATACATGTGGCCCTCTGAAGTGGAGACCTTGCAGGCAGATCTCAGAGGGTCACTCAGACACGGACACAGGGAGAGGTCACAGATCCACAGCTTGTGATTCAGAATTCCAACCAGCAGAGCCTTGGAGATATCAAGTCAGCTGAGAAACTTTTTCATCTGTGTTTCTTCTCAAGCAAGCCCATCTCCCTCGCTCTAACAAGCTTTCTGAAGTTTGGTTGGTTCTTCATTCAGCTATAACTCAAGCCTGAGAAAATCCCTTGACCTGCCTCTCTCCTGTGTCCAGCATCTCTTTTGTTTTTATCAGACTCATCATTTTTCTGCTTAATCTCCAACCGACTCCCCTTTGTACAAAAGATGAAATTCAAAATCATAGTTGCAGAGACATGACATATAACTCTATATCCCCAAATGCATCAAAATACATAAAGTCATATTCTCCAAGGGCTTGAGATTTAGCGGCATATATAGGACCCTGGCACCCCAACACCAAAAACAAAATGCAAATTACATCATTTAATGACACTCACCTATGCCGTGAAACTACAGAGTCATGAACAAAAATACAGGATTGTGCAAAGCAGAAAAAAAGCATCTAGATGCCTTCATTTCAGATGCAGTATTAAATTTTAAAAAGAGCTTTTTTCTCATCTAGTTCTCCACAAATAAAAGCCATCAACTCCCGGCCTTTAGCTTTGGTTACCTGGCTCCCACATATGGCGCAGGCTGGATGGGCCTTAGTATTGGTTGCCTGGTCTGAGAGCCCATGTTTATGTGATCCAAGATGTTACAGATGGCATTGTTTGGGGCTAACAATGCGACCGCAAGCATTGTCAGCAGCACAAAAGTTTTTATTGCTGAAAGTAAACACAAGCCAAGTTTACACTTCAATTTCCATCAAGAGCTGGAGAATTGGAACTGTTTTTAATTTAAGCTCGACACAGTGAGCGTAAGCATGGGAATAATACACTATTCACAAGTCAGTAGGAAATAAGATTTAAAATACACCCTCACCACGTAGTAAGGAGAGAAGTTGCATTCATACTGTTTTTCCATTTATTTAATCATCCGAGTGCGGGCTTCCTGGTCCCCCTCCAACTAAGTATTGGAGTTAAAACAAAGGAAAGCATTTTTCAGCCTAGATGGATTAAGCTGCATCCCATTTTTCCCCCCAAATGGGCCAATGACTGGCACAATTTGATTAACATGATTTTGGAGAGATTGAAATAATGTGCTTACTGGGAACACCAGGTCGCCGATAAGTCTTTTGTGTGCAGATGTGACATTTGTACATCGACAGAACGATTATGCAGTCCCTGTTGTTCATTTCTGATTGCTTTACTCTAAAAATGTACAGGAAAGAAGGAAGGAAGGACACTAGATGCAGAAGACATCCTCAACTGTCACAACAATTAAGTCTCATTTGAAAGTTGTGAAGGGACAGTTGGTGACTTTGATTCTTCCTGCGAACGTTATAGTTCAAAAACTCTAAACCCTTCACTTCTGAGGTAGCTTTATATTTTCCGGAATGGCAGCAGGTAGGCAGATCACAAAGATCACAAATCCAACAGCAGATGGTTCTGCTAGAATTTCCTCTTTTGTGTAGATTTCTTTCCCGCTCCGAATCACGTGGAGAAGAAGATGGTGTACTGACATGAGGAATTAGACCTTTAGGAAGACCTGGGGACAGAAATATGGGATGCATGTCATGAGGGCCCTAGGGATGTACCAGGAAGGGAGACAGAAGCCACCTGAGTTTAGGGACAGAGGGATCTGTTTGTGTCCAGGGTCTGAAGGAACGAGGGGAAAAGGAGAGGCCAGCAAAACTGAGCCACCTTCAGGTTCCAAATACTCAGCAGTGGATGCTCACCTGCGTCAGTGCAAAGCCAAGCACCAGACCAAGTCCCCCAACAGCTTACCCTTGAACAACTTCCCTGCTCTCCACACAAGCCTGTCTGAGGGAAGCCATGAATCAGGGGTCTGGTCTGTGGTCCATGCTACATAGCCCTGTGGATCATGGAGCAGCACACAGGAGTGGTGGGAGACCTAAGTGACAGAGCGCCCAGCAAAAACTTGAAAACACTGATTGAGCCCTAGCGAATCCCCATCTATCCACTCCTCACCACAATCCTCAGTCTTCACTCTGCAGTGTTTAGCTGGGACACCATTCCTTGGCACAGAGGAAGCCTAATCAGATGACTTTATCTCACTTTCTGATTATTTTTGCTTCCATCTTAACCTCAAAGAAAGAGGCATATTTTCTTCTCAATTTCTCTAGTCCTTGTTCGGATGCTGCCTGCATATCACAGAAGCTCAAAATCTAGCTAAGGACTAATATTGCCTGAATTCAGAAATATGCACATGAGATGATTAGACAGAAGGTCTAATGTCATTTGCTAGCATTGTATTTTGCTACAGTGGCTTCTCCTAGGGGCTCAGACTTGGGGCCACAGAACTTTGCCCTAAATAAAGTAAACGTAAATAAAGTGCCCACGTCACCGAATCACAGCATACCCTCCCAGCTCTCAGGGGGCAGTGCTTAAAATCTGTCAGCTGTCTGTTTTTCCAAAGGCTTTGCTCAAGCGTCTAGAACCCACCACCGCCCATGTCTCCTTTGCAAAGACTGAGCACCCCAGGGTTTGCAAATAAAGGGAGAGGGGGGGTCCAGGGGAGCCTATCACAGATAAATGCTGCTGGAGCTTAGTTTCCACACTGTGTGGAAAACAGGATGATGTTTCATGATGGCAGAATCTGGCTTATGCAATTTCATGAGCTTGCAATATCAGCCTCCAATGATGGCCTGCAAACACACGGTGAATTTCCATCTTGCCATCTGCAAGAAATGAAGGAAGGAAGGAAGAAAGGAAGGAGAGAGGGAGGAGTAACAGTAACATGCCCACCGATCCTTGAGAAGAAAGAGTTAATGCAAAACAGCAAAGTATGCTCAGTCTTTGTAATCTTCCTTGAATTTCTACCAGACTGGAAGGCTCAGGGCAGTGCTGCTTGCTCTGATTTACACTAAGAACATGATAGAAGTGTCTCAGAAGAAAATGCGCTCTCTGTGATCAAATGTGCTTTCTCAAACTATATATATGCCTAGACTCTCCCTTTCATTCGGATTCATACATGTACACACACACACACACACACACACACACAACACACACACACACACACACACACACACACACACACACACACACACACAGTGATGCTCCTTCTCCCAGAGCAGGTATATTTCCTACTCCTATGACTTGTTCTGGGCCTGAGATCTGAACCCTGGTCTCCACTCTTGAAAATAAGGCAAGCAGAATAACAAGAGTCAAGCAGACAGCCGTGGAGACTCTCAAAACAAATGAGTCAAAAATTGTCCCCAAACCAGCCGAGGAAGTCTGCATTTTTTCCATCTGAGTCTCTCTAGATTTATCAGTGGGTAAACAGCAGGGAACAAAACAAGACACAATCCTCACCTTCAAGTGCTTCTTTTGTAGGAAGGCATTACAGTTGATCATCATAATTCATAAGTAAATTTCAGAGCATAGGGGAACTTGGAGGAACAGAGTTTTCGCTTAAGAGTTGTGTACAAAGACTGAGCACGCCTTTCTAATGTACATTCACCTGTTGTTTTATGTTAAATCTTGTGTTCTTTCCTTCAGTCTCAAACAGAAAAACATGGCAAATGAACTACCTTGTGGGGAAAACAGTATTCCACATTTAAAGGATCCTAAGACACTCAGGGTATCATTTTGAACCTCTGAGAGAATTTTCTGTATGTGTTTGAACTAGGTCTTTTAATTGTTTTTCAATTTTGATTTTTTAAGTTAACAATGTAAACCTAAAACAATTTCCTTTTCTCAAAAAATATGTAAATCAAATTAAAAATAGAGAAAAGTATCTACTTCAAAGTAAAGTTGCTTGGCTTGTCACAAGGAAGCCAAGAAGGCTTTTAAACACGAAATGCCCATATCAGTCTACTCAATCAAAATTTCTAATGTTAATTTTTCTTTCTTTTCTTGTTTTTCACCATCCTTCGCTTTTTGGCTCAAACCCATAATTCTCCTGCCTCGGCCTCCCAAGTACTGGGATGATATACGTGCACCACCACATCTTGGTCCAAATTTTCTTTAACTGAGCTTTCCAATATGGTGGCCTTTAAGCATGCTCAACTCTTAGTCACATGTGACTATTGTGCATGTGACAAGTAGCTCATGCAACCAGTGTGCTGAGTGGTATATTTTTTAATGAACCCACAGATAAACTGGTCTCATTTCCACACAATGCAATTCAGCCTCGCTTCGGTTTGATTAAAGTGACTATTGATCCATGGCGTTGGCCAAGCATAATTGTGGGCTCAAAGATGAAGGAGCCTGTTCACCTTGTGTGTTTTACTGAGTCCTGACAGTGCAACCAGAATCCCACTGGCTCTTACCTGTGTCCAGAAACATCAACCAACATAGGACTTTACTACTCTATCCTCCTTCTCTGTCCAGCCAGATAAATGTCTATCAGTAGAAGTTCTTTCAACCTAATTTACAATTAGGCATTAAAGGACACCATGAAAGGAATCCCAAAGGGAGACAGTGTGACCCTTATCCCACTGAATGCACAATATTGTGTCAGAGAGAAAGATGAACAAAAGGCATTTCTCAGGAGTAGTTCATCAAAGTTTCCCACATAGGCAAATGCTGATTTTTAAACATGTCAACACTTGTAGGTTCTCCTCTAGCACGACTGACACAAATTAAGTGAACCGCCTTCTAGCTAAGAGATAAAAGGTAAACTGGCATTCGAGAGGAGACTGGCTTATTGGCAGCAGCACTGGAGATGCTTTCCAGGAAGCATCCTTGAAAACCCAGCAAGAGTTGGAGAGGTGAGCAGGTGACTCAGACAAGGCAGGAAGTGGGCGTACAGCAAACCAGAGGTCCGCACAGCCTCCTTCCATGCAGAACAACTCTGAAAACAAGGATGATGTCCAAGCTTTGTGGTGCACCCCTTTGGGACACGAGGTGGAACTGAAGTATTTCCATGTGCTCTTAATGATCAGGTCGGTGCTGCCTCTGGAAGGTTCTAGAATCCCCAGGACGTCCATCTTTCAATCTCCATGCAAGACAAGCAGCCTGAAGACATCTGGGTCTCTGGGGATGAGATGGTCTCTGAGAGACAGGTAGACCGCTGTCACCCTGAAAACAGCACCCAGAGAAGCTGTTTCTCATGATGCAAAGTGCAGAAGGAAAAAAAAAAAAAAACCCAGAAAATTCAACAGAAAAGAGGATGCAAAGATGTGAGGGTTTCTACTGCTGTACTGTGCCACTGTGTCATCCGCAGTGTTTGACATCAAACAGAGATGAAGTTGGCCACAAAGCAGACAGGAAACATAACCACTGAGCTTTGGTTTCCAAGAACCTGCCCAGCAAATTGTGCGCCTCTGACACATTTGTCTCTGGGTGGAGCTCTGAATCCACCCCTTCTCGCTTCACTAAACCAAAGTGAAGCCAAAATCCACACGCTGGAGTCCGAGGTCCAGAATACTGAGTGGCGGCTTCCTTTGCTGGGTGGCAGAGATCCTTGAAGTCTTGGGAAATAGAAATCTGTGGAAATGCTGCCAGAAGGAGAAGTTGTTTGGAGTAGTGAGCAAAAGCAGCCCAGCCGGGGATGTTCTTAAGATCATGCATAGTGTAATTTAATTTAACATGGTAGGTAGAGAATTAGACATTGGTGGATGGCCAGGAGATATCGTAAAGCAAAGAAGATATGACTTCCTCCTTGCTTTTTCTTCCCTTCAATTTCTGAGGGAAAAGCTATAGATAAAGTCCATACAAGCTTGAGTTTTCAAAATGTAGTCCAGAAGAATGTCTCCTTCTCTGAGCTCACTGATAAGGTCCAGGGTCTGCAGAACATCCAAATCATGCATGGAAAGCTGAGACAAAAGTCTTCAGTTAGCAAAAGTATGAAAGGAGATATTGCTCTGAGGAGTAAACAGTGACCAAACGCTCTCTGCGGAAGGTAAGCACAGTGCACTCTACCTGTCCAAGAACAGGGACCTCAAAAGAGGAAAGGCTAGTCCTTGAAAGACCCAGTTAACATATAAATAGAACCAAAGATCGAACATGTCCTTCCATCCATCCGCGATCTTGAATGTTGTGCAGTTCCACACTTGATAGCTCTGTCTCTCATCTCTCTCTCTCTCTCTCTCTCTCTCTCTCTCTCTCTCTCTCTCTCTCTCTCGCTCTCTCTCTCTCTGAATTTCTGTCATTTTGCAATACATTCCACCTAAACTCAGTGTGTCTGCCCTGAAGTAACTGGTCAGAATCTGTGTGTGTGTCTAATTCCTCTGATGTTAGGACCCCACTTTCCAGTGAATGCATGACCACATTGAAATCCAATGGATCAAAAAAAAAAAATGTACCCCTTATACTTTGGGCTGGGATTTAACTCAGCAGCATAAGCACCGGCCTTGCAAGCAGGCAGTCGTGAGTTCAATTCCCTTTACCGATTTAAAAAAAAAAAAAAAAAAAAAAGGATAAATCCAATGGATCATGATGAAATTTGTGGTATCTCGGTGCAGCCTATGTTCAAATCCACGCCAGCAGCATCAGGAAAAATCTCTGGCTTCGGCACCCCTCACCCCAGCTTGTATTAATAGCGGTGAAATAACAGTCTGCTACATTTCAAAGTAAACAGAAAATATATTCTATTTCCCAAATTGCTTCCCATACATAGCCTCTCGCCAGCATATCTTAGAAAAAGTACCATGTGTTTCCCCAGGAAATTGCAAACTGCTCATATTTATGAGTATTTTGGTTTTTCTATGAAGAATTTAAGAACATGAAGCAGTGAGCTGGTAACAAAGATTTCTTTCTTTCTTTTTTTTGCTAAGAAAAAACAATCCAACAAAGAACATCCACGTTTACTGGGCTTGCCTGCTGTGGGAAGAGATGGACAATGAATGGACTGTGAGCACTGATTCTCACCGTCTGCTTTGAGGTAGAAATCAGTGTCTGAGAATTCTCTTGAAAGACGTGATACCACGGTGAGTAAATTCGTGGTCTTCACACTGACCTACATCCCCAGCCCCCACCACCTTCTTTTTTAGTTTTTGAGACAAAGTCAAACTAAATCACTGAGTTTCTAAGGCTGGGCTCTAACCTAGGATCCTCCTGCCTCAGCCTTCCAGAGTGCTATGATTGTAAGTGTGCATCACCACAACTAGGGGCATCTTTTTTTATAATTTTTTATTATAGAATTTCAATGGAATATATTATGCAACCTTTGAAAATATAATAAAAGGCAACCAAAGCAATAATACAAAATTAGGACCTATACCTCTCATCCGCCACAAAAAAATCCTCTGAAATTATCATGATAGAGTTTAGAGGGTGATGGGGAGCAACTTCTGCCTGGGGACTGGGATAGGAAGAAACAGGATAAAGTCCTTTAGTGTGCAGAAAACTTTCATTGTCCATCTTTGTGAATGCTCTATAGGCATACTTTTAAAAAATTATATAAATAAACAAAACATTTTTGCATTTTTTACCATCTTACGAATGGGAATACAAATTTTAAAAATCAAAATACAAATGCGTTTGTTTGGGGTTGTGTCTAATGTCTCTCAGTCTCTTGTGCTTGTAGGTGGGGCTTTTCAAAACTGGTTGTTCCTAGCAGACACCGTATGGGGTTCAGTGTATGTGATGCTAGGTTAGTCCACTGATTCCATTAGCACAGATCTGAGTATGGATAATGAGGAGGCCAGCCCAGGATGTGGGTAGAATTGCTCCGAAGGTTTGTAGCCCAGATGGGATACGAGGCAAAGGGAGGCTCTACCATGCCACGGTGCCTTAGACCCAACTGATTACAGACTGAAACTTTTACCAATTTGAGCCAAAACAAAATGTTTTTCTTTACCTTGTGACTGTTGGGCATTTTGCCTCAGCAGTGACAAAAATGAGGCACCCTGGTGTTACCACCCTGCAAAAATTTCTGTAGAAACCTTTCCATTTCTGCTTTGCATGTGTTCTGGTGTAAACATTTCTGTGTATGTTTGGTGTGTGACCCCATGAACACACAATTTCCGGTTGCTTTTCCCCTTGTTGATAAAATGAACTTGTCATCCTGTCATTAAACAATCTTCTACAAAGTAATGATGTTAAGCCAGTCTCTACACTAAAGCATTTTAGGTGATTCTGTGTTTTTAACCATTGTAAATAACACTAATAAACGTGCTTGTATCTGATTTTTATTCAGGACTCTGGCGCTGTGCTGTAGAGTTAAAAATATTCATCTGTCATTATAAATTGCCTCTCTTATGAAATCTGCTGCTCAGCCTACAAAATAAGGGAGTCATGGTTTAATGCTGGGTGTAACTATTTCCTATCTGAAATTTGAAAAGAAAATTCTATTTTTATAGCAGGAGAAAAAAGTTCGTTTGAGGAAGAAAATAAAGAAGCCTCCCTCCCTGGTTCTCTGCTCTTGTATATAGCAATACATCTTTTTAATGGAGTTTCCATTTTTAAAACCCATTAACCATCTGGGAGACTTTTTTCAATGATTTGAGAGGTTACAGTTAGGATGAGATTTTTCTCATAAATAACCAGCGCCTGTTCCACAGGAATAAAAAGCCTTTCTTCTCTTTTTCTAATGAGTCATGTTATTAAAGCAATTACTCCCTAAAGCAACCAGCATTGTTTATTTTTCTCATTTGTATTATGAGTAGGTAAAGACGGGTACAGTCTGATGCCAAAGCAGGAGAAGAGGATTTCAAGGGAGAGCAAAGCCTTGAAACCAGACTCGAGGGTGGTTGACTTGGTGACCAGTAAAGAAAAGAGCAAAGCAAACAGTAACACTATTGTCCTCCAAACAGGAAGCAGACAGAGCACTCTCTCTTCTCAAGCTGTCTTCATGGATGCAGTCAGGACCATCTTAGCTACCAGAGGACATCTGGATTTCCAGAAATGGAGTGAGATGCTAAGGCAAAGTTCCGATGATTTCTGATCAAATGTGGAAGAGTGTGTCTCTCATGTCCACGGCGCAAACCACACAGAGGTTCACACTTGCAAATGTGGTTAAGGGGAGCCCATGGGCAATGCTTGTCATTCTCCCTTTAGGTAGAAAATTACGAGGACTAAATTCTCCGGAAGATACTATGGTCCAAGCAAGAAAATTAATTCGATAAACAGCCAAATGACACAATTGGTTTTTCTCTAGATCTTGAGAATCATTAACCAAGGCTCTTTGATGGAAGTAAGGAAGGGTAGAAGAGGACTTCAAGAAATATTAGATATTCTACGTGGTCTAAAGTAGGGTTTGCTAATTCTATCCTAGCGACACCTTGTGCCTGGTGTTCCTTTGTGATGGGGCCTGTCCCGGGTATTATAGGATATTAGCAGCATCCCTTATCTCCCCTGGATAGCAGTTCCTCTCAGGAGGGAACACCAAGCCTGTCTCCAGACAGTACAATATTCCCTGGAAATGCACCAAATGCTCCGGGTTCCCGTCATGGTACTACAAAAGTGATTTCCATACAATATCATCTGTGCCAGGCGGGAGGAATTGCCAAAGGATTCCAGAGCACTGAAGATGATTCTGCTGAGCTTAGGAGAAAAATGTAACAGCGGATGCAGTATTAAACTTGGATTTGAAAACAGGGTTTTCCACCACTAGGAAAAAAGCTATGTACAAGGAACAAGACAGACCTAAGAATATCTTTGAAAGGCTTCTGTGCATAGCATTCTGGGAAAAATGGGTGAAGCTTTGTGGGAATACAAGAGGTAACTGCATAGACTTATTGTAGATTCCACAGAAATCTGAATGGGAAATATAAGGAATGTTCCCCAGAAAATAAAAGAAACTGAAGGTTCTTAAACAGAGGAGAAAGAAGCCAAAGAAACCAAAGTAGTGACTTAGAAAGGCGTTTAGTAATGCAGAGATTTCTTTGAATTTAGGACAGATGACAGGCCTAATAAAGCCATTTGATGGGCATTACCAGATTTGAGAAAACTGAGGTCTTGTTTAAATAACATGAAAACGGGTTAGTGTGCAAATTCCAAAGGGAAAATGATTGCCCCACTTACTGGATTGGGGAAATATTTAGATGAAAGACATTTATGAGTGAAAATCCTCAAGAAATCTTGTATTTTCTCTCCCATGCTACATCTTGGTACATAATTACATTTGCATCCCTCTTCAATTAGGACACCTAAGAAAAAGATTTTGCAATCTGAATTCTTTTCACACATGCCATTTTTAAGTGTGTGTGTGTGTGTGTGTGTGTGTGTGTGTGTGTGTGTGTGTGTTGGGAGAAAGGAGAAAAATGTGAGATTCATGTTCATGGGATAATGCAGTTTAAAAACACACTGGACCTAAGTATGGTGATACAGACTCCTAATCTCATTTTGCTAGGAGCCTGAGGCAGGACAATACCAAGTTCAAACTCAGCCCGGGCAGCATAGCAACCTAGCAAGACACTGTCTCAAAATAAGAAATTAAAGGAAGCTGGGGATGTAACTCAGAGTGAAGGACCCTGTTCAATCCCCACTATTAAAAAAGCAAGCAAATAAACAGTTCAATCTGATCAGGCATCTCAAAAACACAAACAGGAAATGCATTCCCTGTGTGGTCCTTGTGCAATTTGGAACTGACTTTACAGCATCTCCTTTGTCCTGCACGAATCTAGTACGTCAACATGATACCAGCTTTCAATACTGTGTTGGCTTCTAAATTCCTAAATCTCAGGCAGCAATTTTCATTCAGATTTCTCCATAGTAATCACTCTGGTATTGCCTATCAGACAGACTCATTCCCATTGTTAACTGGCCTGAGCATTGTTTCTTTTCTTTTTAATTAAAAAAAATAAAGGAGATTATGATAAAAGAGACCATAACAACACAGATCAGAACAGAACAATTTAAGCAACATACTGGTTTTCACCACAAGACAACCCGACATAACAGTAGCTACCATAGTGTCTCTTTCCTTGAAGTATGTGAGTATACCTTCATGTCCTATAGTATCAAACATAACAAGACAGTGTAAAACCATTCAAGGCAATGAAAGTATTACAGGGTATTTAGAACCAACTAACAGAAAATGAACAATGGTTTCTGTATTATCTCCTTGTCTATAAAAAATTTTTGTTTATATTATCACATATAATAAAATTCAATAAGATTCCACATGATAAAACCGATGGAGACAGAAGAACAAAAGCTTGATGGGACTTCAAACCAAGCTGATATTAATTCAGCACTAGCTATTATAACATCTTGTTTTCTTCAAAATAACTGTTCATACCATCACAGAAAATAAAATAAAACAACTCAGAATAAAACCGTTCCAATTAATGAATGAAAACATTATAAGGCTTCAAAACAATGGGGAATCATGATTACCACATACTTTTATGTATTCTTACCATTTCTTACACTAGGGAGACTATTCAGTATTTATATATATGAGTTTGATTCATTTCATTTATGAGTATGGTCTCAAGCTGCACCCATTTATTTACAAATATCTCAATGTTATCCTTCTTTATAGTTGAGTAGTACTCCATTGTATAAAAATACCACAACTTTTTTATCCATTCCTTAGTTGAGGGACACTTAGGTTGTTTCCAAGATCTGGCTATTACAAATTGCGCTGCTATAAACATGGGTGCACATATATCACTTCGGTATGAAGCCTTCAGTTCTTCTGGGAATATGCCCAGAAGTGGAATAGCAGGAACATATGGGACTTCCAATCCCAGATTTTTGAGAAATCTCCAGACTGACCTCCACAATGGTTGCACTAGTCTACACTCCCACCAACAGTGTAGGAGAGTTCTTTTTTCCCCAAAGCCTTTCCAGCATTTGTTGTTGGTGGTTTTCTTGATCGTGGCCATTCTTTCAGGAGTGAGATGGAATCTCAGTGTGGTTTTAATTTGCATTTCTCTAATGAGTAATGATGATGAACATTTTTTCATGTATTTATTTGCCATTTGTATTTCTTCATCTGAGAATTGTGTATTCATCGCAGATGCCCATTTTTGGATTGGATCCTTGAGTTCTCGGGGTCTGATTTTTTTTTTTTTTTTAATTCCTGATATGTTTTAGACAGAAGTCCTTTGTCGAATAACGTCTTGCTAAGACCTCCATGTGGAACAGTGTGATGACCCTAGGCAAAACTTTTTGCAAAAACTGAATCTCAGTGACGAAACGAGCAAGCTGCGGTCTCCAGCGAGCTGAGCGGATGTTCACCCTATTTTCACACAGGAGCGAACCTGTTAACTCGCAAATCACTTCTGAATTTTAACGCCAGCATTTCCCGTGGATTCCTGGGGAGACTGCTTTGTTCTAAGTGACTTGGATTCCTGTTCTCTCTGAATTCCAGTGAGTTATTACAATATGGCTCCAATTTAGCCATCACTAAGGACACATGAAATCTGCTTTTTAGGAGAATGATTTTCACACTGAGCTCTCAGGGAGGATGGAAGTGGGGGAGCACAGTGCTGGGAAGAACAGAGAGCAGGGAGGAATGGTTTGATTTGTTTCCCACATCGGCCATAGTCTGCAGAGTTTTCAGTGATGACTACATCCTGGATGAGAGTTCCAGAAATAGATTCACCCCCTTAATCATGCCCTGAGTAGAAGCTCTAATTATGGGATTCCAAAATAGACATGGAAAATGAATTTGTATCTCATATTTATTTTGTTCCCTGATCTTCACTGAATGATACAGGATAATCTCATGACTGTAACAGCGCCCAGCAGGAATCCTGGATTAGGAGTGAAGTGGCTTCCAAACGGCTCTGCAAAATGAGTTTAGCATCATCTTTCCAATTCCTGTGCCGAAGGCTATGAATACCAGATGAAATATTAATTTTAAAGATGCTTTGTAACTGGCAAAGGACTGGCTATCGAACAGCATGATTTGAGCAAAAATCCCTAAAAGTCAGCAATGACTGATTGTTCCTCCCAGAAGTTAGGGATATTGTATCTGTGATATCTTATATATTTTTGTATAAGAAATCAAAGCATTTATTCAATGCATGCTGGGTAAAGCGTGCATAAATTTTCTCAGAATTATCTAGGAGACACAGCCTTCCCAGAGTGCTACCTGTGCTTTAGAACAATCGGTGCTTTGAGACTTGTAATGGTTGATATTCTTTCTCAAGTTGAAATGTTCAAAGTTTAACCAACTGACCCAGTAGCGGGTCGAGGTCCTCACTTTGCAAACATCCAGAACCTGTACAAGACAAGGGCAGGAAGGTGGTGTGAGTGATGCATGCACTCAAGGGCAGGTAACTTGCTTACAATATAAGAGGAGAAGAGGCCCATTCCCCCCATTTTGCTGCTTTTGCTGGCTTCTGCTACCTTGAGTGTTGACCCTGTGCCTCGCCACCGTGCCTTGGAGCCAGAAGATTACGCACTGAAACCTCTATGAACTCTGAGCGAAATAAACCTTTCCTTCCTTCATTTTAGGTGCTGGGTATTTTGTCTCAGCACCTAGAGAAAAGCAACCAAGACAAAACTGGAGCTGCCTGCCTTAAACTATGGTTTCCTAGACAACACCAGCACATTAGAGGTGAGCTCCTTAGAGTCTTGCAAGAGGAAGACCTGGAAGCATAGGAATGGGAACGAATTTTCCATGTGCCAATTTTATTTTTGCCTCCTAATGCTTTCTCTTTTCCAAAGGCAAGGGTTGCTTGGGATCACCAAGCAAGTGTATTAATCTTCCATATATGGTAGATTATCCATCAAAGGCAAAAAAATGGGGCCAAATTCCAGGATCAAAAGTCGCTTTCATTTAAAACTGGCAGCTGGGCACCTCTGTAATCCCAGCACTCTAGAGACTGAGGCAGTAGGATTATGAGTTCAAAGTCAGCCTGGGTGATACCAGGACCTTTTTCCAAAACAAATACATAGCAAAGTAATTCAGACATAATACCCAAAATTAATAACAGCGGGGAATCCCTCAGAGTCTTTCAAGACTTTTAATTGGATTGATTAAAAATTGTCTGCCTCAAAATATCATGCAGAAAATACACATTCTGAAAACCCAGGCTCACAGGGTGTTCACTGATATTATACACATTCATACCTCAATATGAAAAAGTTATAAAATCAACCATTAGGGAATGCCTTTCCTGTCTGGTGATGATGGAAAAAATCTTTATGTTTATTTATTCAACAAATATGCATGTTTCCTATTTGTGTGTCAAGAACCCATGAACTAGAACCACAGCACTGCATAAAATAGTCAAAAAGATTCCAGTTCATGCAAATCCAACCTTGTGAGTAACACCAGGCAGCTGTGCTAGGAGAATTTTATTAAAAGAGAGACTCTTAACAACTAATGGTGACTCTGTCAAGCAGATAGCCACCTACGAACATTATCACGATTTTCCTCATAAATCATTTCCTCCTACTACACAAAATTAACTAGTATCTTCAGATAGCATATTTGCTACAGGTGGCCTTTTATAATAAAGATTCTGCACACTCATATTTCAATGGACCGTGAATCAAAAAATATTCCACAACACTTGCATGTATACTGAAAAAATGCAGACATTTTTCCTTACAGTAATTTCACAATGAGAGAAACGTAGCAACTTCCTTGCTGTAGGTGTTATAGGTAAGCTAGAGGGGATCAAAAGGACAGAAGATATGCATAGGTATTTATGCACATTCTATGCCTTGTTATGCAGGGGACTTGCGCATTCATGAATTTTGGCATCTGCAGGAGCTCCTGGAATCAGTCCAGGGACCACTGTCTGTACTCTACTGGTTATGCTAGGAGTTTCGGAGAGCTGATTCATCCCCTAGAGTTACAGTGTTCATGTTGATTTCAGAACAGCTAACTCTCACTGGGGACTGAATCCAGAGCCTCCTCTCTGAACTACATCACCAGACCTTCTAAATTTTATGTTGAGACAAGGTCTTGCTACATCATAGAATCACCAAGGCTGGGCTCAAAGCTTGTGATCCTCCTGCCTATGGTGTTTTTAAAACCCATATGTCACTTTGCACTCACTGTTTGAAACCACCAGTGACTTTATTTCTTACCTAATAACAGTCAAGCTCCTTAGCATGGTACACCGAGCCTTCCTGGGTCTTCCCATCTCCTCTCTTAGGCTTGGGTTTGCATCTTGTTTGATCAGTGCTCCTGTGGCAAACACTCACTCAATTCCTCCTGGTTACCTACCTGACCAGAGCCTCTACACTAACCTCTGGTCAGGCCGTTTGCAGAAGTGAGCCCAGGGCCAGCCTGAACCACATTAGAGAAGCCCTGTCTCAAAAGGTCAAAAAAAAAAGCTTAGTAGAAATCACAAGGTGATTGGATACAGATCACCTTTTTTAAATGTCATGGTGCACGTATCAAAAGAGACTTGACTCTTTCCATGGTAGTGCTCCAGCTAAACGCATCTTGAAGCAGATTCCTTGGGAATTGTCAGTCTCTCCCACGACTAACAGTTCTGAACCTTTTAATGCATCTGTACTCCTAGAAAATTTCTCAATCATAAGTTCTTTGTTTGGAAGTTTGTTTCATTGGAATTGGTGGTAAATAGGGAAGATGTTTCCCATACATCAGGCTCAAGAGAAAAAGTCACATGGCAGATCTCAGTGCATCCCAAGAGCAAAGATTTTAAAAAGTGAGGTCCTCCTAAGGAATTTATCCAATAGGAATGCTGCTTATTGCAGCCAAATTCGAATCCTTGTTACTAGTAAAAGATGTTTTATAAAATTTTCCAAACTACTGAAGGTTGAGGGAAAGCATGCACAGCTAGATATTTTTCAAGTTTACTTGTTCCTGGGTGAATCTAACATTTGCACTCTTGGAACTTGCTTGCTATTGGCTCTTGATGTATTTTACACAATTTTTGTTTCTCCTGCTCTGAAACACAGGAAACATTTCATTCTCCACCACAGAAAAGCAAAGAAGGGCACTCCATTGAGGGTGCCATAAATAGTGGACTAGTCGAGTTCCGGCCATGGTGGGACTCGGGCAGCTTATTCACTTGCTCTCTTGGTAAGCACCCCAGCGAGGGTCAGGAGGAGAACCATTACCTGTGAGCCTACTGCAACATGGGCTGAAAATCAAGCCCCCTTCTCCCACCCGCCCCCTCTCTGCATAGCTACTGGGGATAGATGTCTCAGCATCTCTTGGAAGGAGGACCATATGCAATATAGCAAATATGGGGGATTTCCTTCTATCTTCTGTTCGAAGGCAAAGGTTGTTTTCACTGTTTTGTTATGTTTCTTTTGCTCTATTCAGTATTCTCAATTGGTTTTATAATGTTCTATTTTTGGTTTGATTTTGCTATACCTAATTGACTGGACAACTATTGTGAAGTTAACGAGATATACCATAATGCCTATTACTAATATCCCAGTGTCCCACTGTGAAATCCTGTACCAGGTTCACTGCATTGTCTCGATTGGCTTTGTTCTGTCTTGTGCTGTTGCATTTTTATTACTTTCAAAATAAAATTTAAAAAAAAAAGAGTGGACTAGTGAGATGTGTAATAGGAAATCATTGGTACAAAAGACCAATGACAGAAACAGAGACCACAACACACAGAGATCACTGTTCTTTCAAGTGCTAAAAATATCATCTTAGTCATCTAGATATTAACTTGTCAGTGTTACAGTATGACCGTTAACAGAAGAAAGAATAAAGAAAATGTGGTGTTTTACACAAAGTGTGACTGCCACAACAAAGGCCATAAACTCCAGTCATTTGTAGGAAAATAAATTTCCTAGTGACCAAAATGTTCAATGCAATAAGTCAGAGTCACAGTCTTAAATATTGCATAGTTTCTTTTGCATGAGAAGCACAGATGATAAATTAACCATAGAGCAAAATGGAGGAAAAGGAATAGGAAATGGGGGAAGTCAATCTCTTGCAAATTGAAAGGTGGTCAAGGAGGGATGAGAAAGGGATCCTCCAAAGAATTAGGATGTGTTATGAACCCACACCGAATCTGTGGTGAGTGTCATCAACACATACCATAAATGGACTAATAAAGAAAAAAAATTGTTTAAAAACCCATCCACTAAAGCTGACCCACTCTGCACACAACTGGCTTAAAAAACAATCTCTCTCACATGCACGCAGTGACACACAGGTACTCACCCACATATCCATGCTAATGTTGAGACTATGCACGCATTCAGAGTGGGGATCACAAGGAAAGAGAAAGCCAGAATTTAAGTCTGTTATTTTGCACTGCTCACAAATCACGAGGCTTTAAACACCTTATTCTCTCATATCTCCTTCTTCATCTGAAACCAGCAGAGAGGGTCTTGCACCAGAATGTGCAATGGGCTGCCGTGGATTGACATAACCCAGTCTTGGAAGTGCTCCATGCATGCCACGGGGGGTCACAGAGTCGCATTTAGACTCCTGGCATGATAAGGCATTTCCTCTGAGGAGTTCTGGCTCTTTTTCTAGATGTTTCTCTTTCCAAATCATAAGCTCAACACATCCAACGGAACTCAAGAATCAATTGCTTTGCAAAGCATCTGACAGTCCTTGTTATTGTGGCTGTTACTGTTCACATCGTAGCTTCACTTGGCCAGGACGCTTGGGTGCAGAGAACTCAATCTGTTAGATGGTTAGGGCAGGGAAGGCTCCCTGGGGAAAGAGACAACTCACAGTCCTTGGAAAGCACGCAACACCAGATGCCAAACTGTGCATCATGGTGTAAGTCCCCAGGGCCACGGTGCAGAATCACCCAACAAAGAAGCTGCTCAATCCCCTTCTGCAAAGCCAACTCCAAAATCACACTCCTGTGATCATACTGAGAAGTCCACATTGCTCCTCAGCCTCAGCCCCAGGGAAGCGTAAGACTGAGTTCTTTCTGAGAGGAAAGGAAGAAACAAGAAACAAGATTCTTATATCAGGAAATATACAAACATTAATTGTTAAATGACAGTGTTTCATTTGGTCATCAAAGGTAACATTTTTCGAAATTACAGATTTTTGTTTTCCTATTGAGTATACAGGAAACAAGCACAGGTGAAGCATCCAAGAAATATTTGCTGGCGGCAAACTAGAGAAGATCTCAGATCTTACCCAGCCTCTCTTTGCAGGGCTCTGTAATTCCAGAGCCATGAACTTTTCTTCTAGATGAAGATTCCTCATCTAGGAGAAAGTGGAATTCCGACTGTTTGGTGCCCTAGCACCTCTGAAACAGCCCCCTGCATTCATTTATATCAATAACTGTATCACCTCCTTGAAACCTCATGACACTTTCAATACTGTGATGAAGGGCTCTTTCTAGTTCAGATGAGACTCTCTGAGGTCTAGATTGACCTTTGTTTGGCTGGAGGAATGGCTGTCCTGAAGATTGTAGCATCCTGTGCCTCTGCCTACAAGATATTATTAGTCTCCTGGCTTTCCCCAAATTGTAACAACCAAACATGGCCAAATGCCTCTCTGAGGGGAGGGGGAACCGTGTCTTATCCTATCTGGAAATCCCTTTCCTAGACTGAGCATCACAGGGAAAACACTTCCTTTCAGTATCATATCCTGAAAATGTCTTGTTTTAAAGACATTGGCAAGTGAAAAATAAATATTAGCCCGTTAGAACTATTCTAGTAATCTAAGGATGGGAGTCAGACTGATCATCTGGGTGCTGGCACTGCCAGTGATAAGGCTCAGGGAAATCCCAGTGTTACCAATATGGTTCCCTACCTGGGACTCTTTAGACCAAACATGTGACCCCCAGTATCAACCTCTGCTTATATCTACTCCACACACTTTCCCTCCGTGAAAATTTTCTTCCAAATACAACCAACATCTCATTTCATGCTTATGGTCATGGCTTTCATTTTAAAGAAAGATTGAGGTGGCTAAAATGTCAGAACACATACTCATGGTAGAAGATCAGGCAATAGGGGGCATGGTTTCCCATGATGATTCCCCTTTTGCATTAGGGTACCAAATTATGAATGTGTCTAATGCTCACAGATATCTCTGTGGGAATACCATGCCACCTCATGTGGCTAAAGGATGTAAGTCACAGAGGTTTTAAAATTTTAAATAGCAAATTGTGATGATGCTGGAAGCGTTTGCTCTTGGATGTGTACCTTCTCCTTCTAGTTTGCCTGGAATTGAAATTGCAGAACTCATGGAGAAAAGTTGTTGGGCTCAGCCCCAGGAACAGAACCATAGAAAACAATAGATTGCATCTGTGTGGGTTTTGGATGGCCAGAGGGACTGGGTTTTGTTGATCATTGAATCGTTTGTTCTTTTTTGAAGCCTTCAGTCAGAGCTGTATGAGAACAAATACTCCACTCGATCTATGACACTCCAGAGAATCCTTCCACATGTAATTAATTTTCTCGCTTATATTATGAGGCCATTTGCAAGTTGTTGGGAAGCCAAGTGTTTGTCCTACAAAATCACTTTTTAAACACTCGGTCCTAGCTGTCTCTTACTGTGATGGATGCCAGGGGAGGTATCTATTTTATCTAAAATATTGGCACTCGACTGAAAGGAGGATCAATATCATGCATTGTTAATGACACACAAGCATGTTTGGGAAAGGGCAGTGGATCCCTGGGTTGTGTCTGTCTTGCTCGGGTACAGTTACAGCCAGCACAATTGCTAGTGACCGTGAACACCAAGCTTTGTAATATGTCAGGGACAGCCTTCCTACACATACACATAGTTAATTTGAATATTATGGGTGTTGTAGTTAGGGTTTACTAGGAAATAAATTTAGTATGGGACACATAATTTATAAAATGGTTTTACAATAGTCACCCAATAAGTCCAACATGAAAAGTGTAGGAATTCTGTCCATACCCTACAGACCCAAAAATCTACCTCAGGTCCTGGATCCCACAGCAACATCCTGCATGATTCTAGCTGAAGACCTGCAGCCCATGACAATACCTCATGCAAGTCCATTTCACCGATCTGTGCTGGGAAGGCCCAAAGGTCACCAGTGGAATCTAGAAAGCCTACACCAGCAGGGTGAAGGAGCTGTGCCCGTAGGTTCAGTGTTCTGCACTGAAACCAAGAAGCAATCCTCAAAATAAGGACCAGGGCTCTATCAAAGAGTACCACAGCCATCCTCAGTGACAGTTAGGTCCTGAGCTCCTCTGATGATGATGAAAGCCAAGTTCACATCAGGAATCCAGAATGGCAAGCTTCTCTTGGCGACTAAACAGCACACATCTTCCCCTCCAGAGCCAGGAAGTGATGCTCAGAGTGAGGACCAGAGCTCCCCCAAAGTGAACCACAGCCATTCTCAGCAACAAGGTCCTGATAATGGCCAAGTTCCTAACAGGGAAGCCAGCATGACAAGCTCCTCCAAGAGAACCAACGGTAACAGGAGAATCAACATTTCTTCCTCTCAAATTCTCCTTTTATGTTGGCAGTGATCCTCAGGCGGGCCCTCCACGCTCAGCATCACATTGATTCAGTTCAGCTGGTTGTCACAAGATAACCACCATTGTAAATCCTCCAGAGTATGCAAATCTGGGTGTAGCTTCTTGCTACTGTTCCCTAAAGAAGGGGCTGTGACACCAGTGAGGGCTGAGAGCCTTAGAACCTGAGCCAGCCACAACCCCAAGTTTACAGTTCTTAAAACATCCAGAACTTTCATATGTGCTAGATCTCCTTCCATGCTTCCTTGGCTGGATATTCTAATAGCTAGCAAAATAACAAAGGCGACTGGGGAAAACATCAGGAGATTCCTGGGTCGTGAACTTATTATGACCTAGCATGGCTGTACAGAATACAGCGTTTGTCTTCATAAATCCATAATGTAATTATTTACAAGTTGTACAATACATAATGACGTGCTGTGTTTTAAACTAGAGCTTCTTGGGTTTGGATGGAAAGAAGCCCTGGCAAAATTTCCCAATCACAAATGAAACTGTTCTCTCTTGAGATATCTCTCTCTCCTCTGTTGCATGAGAAAGTTACTATTCACTGTAAAAGTATGAAATAGACAATAAGTTGAAGAACAACACAGCAAAGCTCTCACTCCCAGCAAAACTTATCCCAAACGTTCTTAGTAGGATTCACCATGCATTTGTTTATTTCTCCTCATATTTCACCTTGACCTAAGATTAAAATCAAACCCACCCACCCCACACGTGTTTCCCAGGAGACAGAAGATGGGCTTTTCCTCAGACATACTATTGTTTGGAGGGCGCTGGTGTTGATATCTTCTCAGGGTTACACAGACAAGACAGAGATTCCCATATGGAGCTCCTAACTTGGTCTTCCATGCCCATTACATTCTCCATCTATGTCCAAGCTGCCAGTCTACCTTACAGAACTATCATGCTTTCTGAATTTCTATCATCTTCCTTGTCTTTGATATTTGCCGCAATGCTTTGAGACTGACAGTGTAATCTTCATTGTACCAGCACTCAATAGGATTCACTATGTTGCAAGCACAATCATGACCATCACACAGTTTGGATGTGGTCTTGTGATTTATGTCTTGGTCTCAGAAGTGGCCTAGTGGAAGAAAATTAGGTCACTAGAGTCATGCCCTTCAAGGAATTGCACAATGCCCATCTCTTACACTTCCTGTCTGTCACTTTAAGCTCTTACCATCTGCCACCCTTCCCAGAAACCTAACCAGTGTGTCCCACCTGAAGTTGGACATTGAATATCCAAAAATTTTATAGTTTCATGGAGTTACCTGTCTTGGGTATTCTTTAGCAGTGATGAAAAGTTGACTAATATACACATGCACTCAGGAAATGTTAGCAAGAACTCTACCTAGTTCAAAGAAAGAGACTAAGAAGTTGTGGCAGATGGGGTGAAAATGCATGTTGTGAATGATAATATTCATGATGTGGTGGAGTCTGGATTAGAAACACATCTCTACAAGGCTCATGCACTTCATCCTTGCTCTGTGGGCATTTCCCTCTCTTCTCCCCATGTCCCATTCTTCTTGTCTGAACTTGCTGGGCTTGGTGACATTTATTGGTTGATTCAAAGATGTTTAAAGAGTGTGGAGTTGATGTCAGAACATGGATCAGATGCAGAGTGAATTAGAAAGACACAATCCTGGCTTCCCAAGCTGGTGTGTGGGCTGTCAACTGGAAAACCACACAGACCATGACGAGCAATACCAACACGATCTACCACAGCACAGCTGTAGCAGACACACTGTGAGAATGCAGAATTCAGCCAAGAGCAATGAGGGAATGCTTCCAGGCAGAAATCACATTACATTCTAAAGTTAGAATCCAAGAGTAACGTGTTCCAAGAAGACCCCATGACACGGGGAATGAGAACTGGTTATAACTAAGAGAACAGATATGTTTGGAACATGAATTGAATACGTGTTAATGGGATGGGATGGCCAGACAGGAATGCTGGCCATTAATAGATGAGGTTACAGAGAGAAATTAATGTGAGGAATGCATACCGAAGCTGAAATCTGGTGCCATTAAAAATCCAGTCACTGACTCTATTTAGGAGGCTGAACAGGAGGAGATATAAACAAATACATGGTGAATCCTACCAAGACATTATCCCCAGGAATAAAGGGATCTCCTCTCCTACTCATGGGGCCCTGAGCCTTGGTTTCCCTTTCCCTATTTTGATTCTGTTCTTCGCCTTTAGAAGGCCACAGATCCACAGATGCCTCTCCCCACCCTACCAAGTTCTGCCTATGAATTACCAGTCAGGATCCCCTAGCTCTTCTCTTCACTAGAATATTCTCTTGAATCCATCTCATCCTTTGACCTTTTTTCTCAAAACATTTGTCATCTTCATCTCTGTGGTCTTCCGGTTGTAGGACCAGAGTTGGCTACCATCTTTAGAGCAGATGGCTACAAAAATGGTCCCCAGAGGAAATCTGAAGGAGAACTGGATGTGGAAAGAGGCATTCATCCTTTCCCAGTCTCCAAGGAATGAGGGTGTTTTTTTAAGCACATGGTCTTTTTCATGCATAGATTCAACAGAGACCCCTGCGGTAGATTCTTCTTTTATATCATGAGTCATTTATTCATTTTGTTGGCCGCTATACCAAAGAAGGCATTGTATTCTCAGGAATTCTGGGAGAAATATCCTAATGACATGCAGAAAACACATGCCATTTCAGATCATGTATTTGTTAATTTATATCCATCTCAGGATGAGTCACATCATTCCTACTTCTCTGTATTTTTAAAATGATGTCAACGCATTGGGGGAAAATTGGTACAAGATCATAGAAATATCTGAGATCATTCGGGTTGTTTTTATCCCAGAACCAATTTCTATGTGGCAGATTCTGTCTTTCCTATGGGGTAGGTGTTAAAATGGAATGGAGCAAAATAATAGAAAGGAAGGAAGGGAAAGTTAAGCAAAACATAGAAGTACTGGAGTAGTGGTTATGAGTCCAGTCATAAGCTAGTAGATATCCCAGGTCTTGGGGTAGTCACAGTAATTAGAGTTCATGCCTTCAAAAAGCTCATATTCAGTTCTATTTTTTTTTTTTTTTTGGATTTAGGTAGTTGGATTGCTCCCTTTGGATTGACCAAGATCCAAGTACATTTATTTCTCAGATTCTTTCAGAAACTGGTGCAAACATCTCCAGGATATCTCCCTACAAATCTCTTCTCCAATGAAATAACCCAAAAACAGAGAAAGCAAGTACTGAATAATCTCCTCGCTACCACTTATCATGCATCTGTGGGCACTAAAGAAACATTTATTTCATAGAAGTATGGAGTCAACCTGTAACCAGTAGAGATTAGAGGGCACAGGGGCAGGGAATAATAGATGTCAAAATGTAAGCAGACAATCAGAATAAATTCTGAGGTCCTGTAGGCTGGCTGGGTGATTCTAGCTTACAGCAATTTGTATATATTTGACAAAGAACTAGAACAGAGAAGTTCTAAACTAAATTTTTGAGGACATCAACCTGATAATCATCTTAACAATGTATATACATATTGTCAATATCTATTCCATAGATGCATAGAGTTTTATGATAATTTAAAATATATACATATAGAAGCAGTTTTTAAAAGAAAATCCAGCCAGTGGAAAAGATATATAACCAGTCAATTTGAAGTTATATATGTTGGATATACATGAATACTTTGATTTAGGCATTGTATTACAGGATTATATTTCCTGACAAATCAATTATTCCTAAAGTGTACATTTGTGTATTTTCTTGGAGAGTATCTATATTTTTTAATACTTAGGGCATATTTATAATGTGCTAGGTATTTTCTTGATTTAATCATTAGAAAAATACCTAGTCTGTGTTATTTTCACCAATTTTACAGATGACAAAACTGAACTTCTGGAGATGTTAAAGAGTCTTCCAGCCCCACGAGAGGCAGCAGAAAGGAACTGGACACGGATCTCTCTGTCTACGGTTACATCCTCCATGAATTATGAATGCAAAACCTGTGTGTCAACACACACTTATGTGAGTTAAGCTCTCCGCAGGCCATGTACAAGCTAACAATGCTTATGAAAATTCACCCGCCCCTCCCACATTATGCATATCTGTGATTTGATTACTAGTCAACAGAGTTTAATGTATTTTTTCTAAAGAGCAGCATTTCAAAAGTCTTTGTGTTCTTTAAAAAGGAGAAGACTGCATTCCAGATACAGAAACACGGGACGCGTTCAGGAACTACTTGCAAAACGACTTGGATTCCGCTTGCAAAACTATATTCATCTTAAAAGTAGTTGTTCAAGTCACAAAAGGGAAGCATAGAAATGAACAGACAAACAATGACAACACCAGCTATTCTTTTGGATGAACTAATAGAGAATCAGAAGCATGGCCATCTGTCTTGCATATTTAAACATGCAGTTACATGTATATACCAACAAGTCCTTTCCAGAACTTTCTTTCCCTTTCATTATTACAACAGATACTGTATATTTTGGATCATACTATTCCTTCAGTTTTATTATTATTTATTTTACTAGCATTGAATTCTGACTGTTAATCTTTAAAAACTCTGTATTATTTCTGCCCCTTTTTCTGATTTGTTTTTTAAAAAATAAAGACAAAACAAAGCAACAACAAAAATCCATAATCATCCCCAACACAAATTAAATCTCTTTTTACCATTTTTTTTGTCTTTTTTGTTTTTATCAGTACCAAGGATTGAATTCATGACCCCACACTTGCCAGGAAGGTGCTTATGCCGCTGAGCTAAATCCCCAGCCCCTTTTTTTACCATTTAATATAATTCTTTTAAAAAAAAATCCACCTTGCACTCTTGGCAGCTATTCTTTGTAAGTGTGCAGACTTCAGAGGCCTCAATCTATACCCTAAGCTCTTGGCTTGATTTATGGCCTTCTGTGGTGTCGTGGCTGATATTTTATCAATCCAGCCCATTATAGTTATGTATAGGAAATGAGGATGAGTAAGCACTTGCTGTATGCTGGCCTCAGAGAGTCTGTGAGTTACTGAGAGGCATGATCTATGTCTCCTATTCACTGTCTCTCCAGTAGGGAACAAGTGAGGTGACCTCTGAAGATAGGTACATAAGCACCTGGCTGTTTTGCAGCTTCAAAACCAGTACATTGTCTTCAATCAGAGCATAAAAACTATACCAACACACTCTAGCTGTACTTTAGAAATACAGACTCGAGAATCCCAGTTCAATTTGATGATGATAACCATTCCATGGTCTACATCCCTACCAAATGATGGCATTGTACACCTCAGGAATTTACAACTGTTATGGATTGAGGACTGGTGGTCAGCTTAACACCAGCTGGATTACATCAACATGCATTGAGTGAAGATGCTCCACCAGAAGAGGGTTGCCAGGATAAATAGGTGGAGAAGAAAGGAGGTGTGGAGGGTTGAGGTGTTAATGAGACACTGTGGGTTCTCCTATGAGCTGCTGTCTGAGCTGTTGGTTCTCCTGGAGAAGCTCTGGTCCTCACATCGAGCATTGCTTCCTGGCTCTGGAGGGGAAAACATGTGCTGCTTGGTCTCTAGGATGAACTCCTCAAGCTGCTTTCTGGCACGTACCCAACTGTGCTTGTCATCGGAGGAGCTCAGAGCCTCTGTGTCACTGAGGATGGCTGTGGTGCCTTTCAGGACAGCCCTGGTCTTTGTTGTGAGTGTGACTTCTCGGCTCCAGCGTAGAACCCTCATCCCACTAGCACAGCTCCTTCACCCTGCTGGCATGGACTTTCTGGCTTCCACCGCTGACCCTTGGGTCTTCCCAGCACGAATCCATAAAAGAGACTGGTGTGAGTCTTCTTGGGGGCTCTGGACCTCCAGTTGGACTCGTGGGAGGCATTGTCCTGAGCTCTGGGTCTTCATCTGGACTCATGTGGGACATTGCCATGGGGTTTAGAGTCTTGACTAAATAATCTATGTCTTTGGTATTGCGGATAGATTTCCTGCATTTTCCTGTGTTAACTCCCAGTGATCATTATAAAAATATTATAAACTCCATGTTCTAATCCTAGTTGTTCTCTGTGTACAACCCCTGACTACAACAACAACTTTACTTGTCAGTAAAGCAAGGGCTGTTCAGAGATAGTGATGTGACCCTGTGAAAGTCAGTATAAAGATTTTTCAAAGAACTAAAATTAGAGTTTCCACTTCACCCAATTGTAACTCTTTTGTATTTTTTCCCCAAAAGAGTTAAAGACATGATATCCCGATGATACATGGAAACTCAAGTTTATACCAGCGTAACGGTAAGAGCTAAATTTTGGAGGCAGATTACATGTCCAATGGATGAAAATATGGTATTTTGGGGTGTAGTGGTGTGAGTCCATAATCTCAACACGAGATGCAGAGACAGTAGCATTGTTATGGAGTTTGAGGCCACACCGCACTACATAGTATGTTCAAGTTAGGCTGCACTATAAAGTGGGACCTTGCCTGTAAAGAAAAGGAACTGTGGTATTTGTGGGAGACAACTCCAGTGACTCCCTTTGAATTCAAAACAGTTGCTGTGACTTTGATTACTTGGAGACTCACTTCCTTATACTGATGTGTGAAAGGCTGGCTGGGGCATTTCCTTCTCTCTTCAGTTGGCTCTGAGCATTGCAAAAAAGACTAACAAGGTGCTAATGTGCAAAACCTAAGGCCATCAGACAATCCTGTTTCCTAGCCTGGTCTCTCCACAATACAGGATTGAGCATGCGCGATGTTAGAGCATATAGCTCTGGGAATATCAACTGGGTGTAAACCTCAAGATTAGAGGCTATGACTCCCCAAGGAAAAAGAGTTTACATATCAGAAACTGAATCAATAGCCCCCCAAAACAATTCCATTGCTACCTAAATTGGGTTATGTAAATTGATCATTCTGCATATCTTTATCTCTGCAATTTACAGAGATGCCATTGTTGCACCCGGCCAGCCAGCTCAAGTTACTCAGTAACCCCACATGTCCTCACTATCACCCATCCCTGAGCCACCCCCCTTTCTTCACAAGATAATAAATTCTGGGAGAGCCCTAGCATCCAGGCCTTTGT
Source organism: Cavia porcellus (assembly GCF_034190915.1). Classification (NCBI taxonomy): domain Eukaryota; kingdom Metazoa; phylum Chordata; class Mammalia; order Rodentia; family Caviidae; genus Cavia; species Cavia porcellus. The sequence continues at coordinate 4,719,659 of NW_026947516.1, read as the reverse complement.
CAGCATGTCTTTATGAGGACTGGACTTAGGAACCCTTGGCTGCTCTTAACCTGGAACATGTCTTGGTGTCTTTAGTCTTGACGTGGGTTGCATTGGTGGTGGTAGATTGAAATTAACTTGTTAGGATTCCAATGCTGTCTCAATGGGCTTACAAACACAACTTTTTGGATTGTGAGAAAAACTAGAAAGAGGATTACAATACTTGCATGACTGAACTTGATATTTGGGTTTACAATAGTGTTGACACCCAGTGGAGTAGTCTTCTGCCACAAAGAAGAAAAACTGAGTGGAAAAGGAGATCATAATGCTAAGTGAAATAATTTAGATGCTTAGGAGAGAGAAACCCACAGTATAAAATATTTAGGAGCATAAAGATAGGTGACAGATGATAGGAGACAGGCTTTGCGGAGGTGAGAAGGAATTCTGGGGTTTGGGGGCAGACCAGAGTAAAGAGAAGCAAAGGATAGAAAGAGAAAGGAAGGTAAAGAAGGGAAGGGAGGGGAGAGATGAAACAGAAAGGAAATGGAAATGGAAAAGGAGCAAAAGGCGTCAACGTGAAATGCACATATGCAGCAACTTCCTACAATGAATGTGCTTAATATGAATCATGAATATATAGCAATAAAAAGGGGAAGAGAAAATGAAAAGAAAGGATGAAGGAAGAAAAGCAAAAATCAAAAAGGAAGGGGGGAGGAAAGAAAGAAAGAAAAGAAGGAAAAAAGAGACAAAGAAAGAAAGAATTGAAAAAGAGCTCCAGTTCAATTCCCAAGGTGCTGTTGGTGGCTCAGCTGAAACCAATATCCTTGACCAGCAGACTAAGTTTCCAGAAGATGTGGACCAGATCTGTTTTTCCTCCCCCACCTTTACAATGCATGGCATCATGCATATTCATGTGACATGGCACACAGTAAGTGCAAAGCTGTAGATTCAAGTATACACCTGGTACTGTAAACAGCTAAGGACATAAACATTTTACCAGCAAGTGTAGTACTGAGAACCCAGCCTAGCACCAGAGTGTGCAAATACATAAGTGAGGTGAGTGCAATAATTAGAATTATTTGAGCCACTAATGTAAATGCTCAGTAAACCATTATTCAATGCACTTGATTAAGAGTTCTCTAACACCCCAAGTGCTCTGTCATGCAGCAACCCATAACCAAGAAAGCACTATTCCCTTGTTGTCAACTTTGGTCCTGGAAATGGAACCAAATTGTACAAGAACAAAGTGACAACACACAGATCCAGGTCTGCATGCAACAGAAAGCAGCAAGAAACATTTCTTCACAAAACTGAGGCACATGGTGGTGTCCCACAAAAAACACTAACAGTATGTGTCACAGACAATGAAGAATAATGTCTGAAAGAGAAAAAGAAAATTCCTTCCTTCCCCCACAGTCCCCAGACAGGGCTGGACAAAGATGGCAAACCTGGCCCTTGCTTGTTCTGCACATGAACTGGAACAGGATACAGATAAAGACAGACAGACAGAGAGAGAGAGAGACAGAGAGACAGAGACAGAGAGACAGAGACAGAGAGAGACAGAGACAGAGAGACAGAGACAGAGACAGAGAGAGAGACAGAGAGAGAGAGACAGAGAGAGAGAGACAGAGAGACAGAGAGAGGGAGACAGAGAGAGAGACAGAGAGAGAGAGAGACAGAGAGAGAGATAGACAGAGACAGAGACACACAGAGACAGAGACAGAGAGAGAAAGACAGAGAGACATAGAGAGATAGAGAGACAGAAAGAGACAGAGAGAGACAGAGAGACAGAGAGAGAGACAGACAGAGAAAAACACAGAGAGAAAGACAGGCAGACAGAGGCAGATAGAGACAAAGAGAGATACACACAGAGAGACTTTATTCAAGTGGATAAATAATAATTTAATGCAAATATTGTTTCAACTAAGTATGGATGCTAAATTGTCCATTAAAAAGTCCAAAACTGGAAATGAAGACTCACCTTGATGGTCTTCCTTTGCCTTAAACTCCAATTGGCCCCTCACAGCGTGGCTATTCTTCTTATCATTCATGCCAAAGTTTCATGCTTTAGTCTTCGAAGATGTTCCATAACTTTTATATTTTTAAAAAAAAATCACACCAGTGTATTATGCATTTCAATGACAGTTAAATTTTGCACTATCAATCGTCAATATATTACAGATCACTCACCATATCTTTACTCCTACCGTTACCAACCACCGTGAAAAATTAGAAACACTAGCACGTCCTACAAACTATTTCAAAGAAACCACCAACAGAAGGAAAAGACAACCCACACAATGGAAAAAATATTCAGCAAACAGTCCCTCAAAGGACTTGTATCTAGAACATATAAACAATAGAAAACAATCAGGCCCCTCAAGTTCAAAGACCCAACCCAAAAATTGCTTCTGAGATGAACACACAGTTCTCAGACAAAGAAATACAACTGGCCAATAACTAAATGAAAAAATGTTCAACATCACGGGTCATTTGAGAAATGCAAATTAAAGCAACTGTGAATTTCCATCTCCAGAAAGAATGGTTATCATCAAGAAACCAACCAATAGCAAATACTGGTGGGGCTGTTGGGAAAAAGGAACTCTCCACTATTGGTGGGAATGTAGACTGGTATAACCACTTTGTAAATCAGAGTGGAAAGTCCTCAGAAAACTAGGATTGGAGATTCCATTTGACCTAGGTATTCTCCTGCTGAGTATTTTCCCAGAAGAATTGAAAATATCACACCACAGTGATATATGCGCACCCATGTTTATAGTAACATAATTTATAATAGCTAAATCTGGAAAATAAGCCAAATGCCCAACTGTGGAATGCATCAAAAAGCCATGGTATTTTGATACAGTGGGTACTACTCTGCTATAAAGAAGGATACATTGGAGATTTTATAGGTAAATGCATGCAACATGAGAGCATATTCACAAGTGAAATAAATCAGACTCCTATGTGTAAATATCATATTGTTTCCCTCGTGTAAAAAAATTGAAAGGGTAAAAATACAGAAATCTCTAGTAGATATTGTAAAAATGAAAGAGGAAGAAACTTCTCAAAAGAAAAGAACTGGGTGTGGAAAAGTAGAAAATAAAGGAAATACATATATATTTAAAATATATGTGACAGATAATTATACTACTCTATTCATTCATCAAAAAGAATGGTTTGTGCTTTCATTGTTTGGTCATTTTTTCATGCTTATATCTTATAATTTTAGCAACTAATTTGAAGATAATAATATGCAATATATTAACCAGTGTTAGTCTCCTATTGTTGTGGTTTGAAATTCTGGATCATTCTTTTCATCTTTTTTCATTTTAAATATAAAAATGTTGTGGTGCTACATGGGTATACATGGATCATTATAATATTATTCCTTTGTCTTTTAAGAAGATACCTAGGAGAAAAGTTGAATCAGATGGAATTTCTAGCTTTCATTTGTTGAGGTGTCTCCATACTGATTTCCATAGCTGTTGGACCAATTTACATTCCCACTAGTAATATAGCAGTATTCTTCTCTACATGCAACCTTGCTAGCATTCGTTACTGTACATGAAAAAATGTTTAAAATCTCTGGCCATTAGAGAAATATCAATTACAACAACAGTGTCATTACATCTAACCACAGAAAGAAGCACTATCGTGAAGGAATTAAATCATACCAAATATTGTGACCTTGGAATTTTTTAAGGCTGGACCAAATTTTACATTCCAAAGTAGCTTCAAACATGCCACAGATTTTACTTATTTTTTTATGTCTGTGTAAGCAAATCTTTCTTTTACCACTTTTACTAAATGTCACCCTCTCAAGGGAACTCTACATGGCTGGGAGGAGCCTACATTTACTCCTGGGAGCTGAACCTGTGCTAGTTGATTCCCAGCAGATGGGGGAAGCTTTGGAATGTTGCTCCCAGCTGAAAAGACCATGCCCAGCATCTCAAACCACCTGAGGATGCATGCGAGGTTCCCATAGGCCTAACTGGGCCATGCCCAGTGACGTTCAAGTGACTAGCAGGGGCATGAACTCAGTCCCAGGAGCCAAACATGCGTGAGTTGATTCCCAGTGCATGGGGGAAACTTTGGAACATTGCTCTGAACTGGTAAGACCGTGCTCCACAGAACTCAGGGGAGGTGACTGCGTGCCTAACTGGGCCAGGGCCAGTGACTTCCAAGTGGTTAGCAGTTGCCTGTAGTGAGCCAAAAGTGGGCCAGGTGATTCCCAGTGCATGGGGAAGCTTTAGAACATCCCTAGAAACCTGGAAATATAGGAAAATGACAAAAGAGCAAAACACAGTCTGAAATTCCAGCACAACGTAAGCAAGCCTAGTAGACGAGGACATAAAAGAAAATGTAAGCCACACACCTGACATTCCTGAAATAATAACAACTGAAGTAAAGAAACAAGTCCAGGAAGCTATAAAAGAACTCAGAACATAAATAATCTCCCAGGTAAAAGAAGAAATGATAAATGTAATGGAAGAAATGCTGAACACATCTCAGGAAGACATAGTTAAAAAATTAGAGGAATAATGCCAAAAGACAGAATGAACAATATAAGAAACAAACGGAATGCATGAAGCAGATTCAAAGAGATATATAGGAAATCAAAAATTCCACAGAAAGTTGGCAAAACCACCTCAGTGAAAGTGAAGATAGAATTTTAGACCTCAAAGACAAGATTGCAGCTAGTGAACAGGAAAGGATAGAGCTTTTAACAATAACAAGGAACCAGAAAATAACAGTTCAACCTCTGCAAGATGATGCAAAGTAAAACAACATAAGATGGATAGGTATAAATGAAAAGAAGGTGACAGCACAAAAAATATCAAAAGGCTATTTACAGAAGCAATAGCTGAAAATTTCCCAGGCATGAGAATGGAAACTGACATACAGATCAGTGAAGTGTATAGAACTCCAAATAACCATAAGCAAAATGAAACTACACCCAGACACATAACAATCAACATCCTACAAATCCAACTTAAGAACAGAATATTAAAAGCTGCTAGAGAGAAGAGACAGATCACCTATAAAGGAAACCCTATCAGAATCACATCAGACTTCTCAACACACACAATGAAGTCAAGAAGAGCATGGAGTGAAGTATTTCATATCCTACAGGAAAACAATTTTCAACCCAGAATGATGTACCCTGAAAAACTGTCCTTCAAAATAGATGGGGAAACAAGATACTTCCATGATAAAGAACAGCTGAATAACTTCATGGCTACCAAACCAACCCTGCAAAGAATACTTAAAGACATTTTAGACAGACATAGGAAAAAACCACTAGCAAGGCTAACAAGGAAAAAACCACTAGCAAGGCTAACAATTAAACAGAATGGAAAGGTAAAGAATCAACAGCAGAAAGATAACATGTCAAAAGTAAACCAATGTATATCAGTTATAACCATTAATGTAAATGGCCTCAATTCACCAATTAAAAGAAACAGACAGGCAGAAAGGATCAAAAAAACAACATCCAACCGTATTTTGTCTACAAGACACCCATCTAACTCAAAAGGAAGCTCATAGACTGAAAGTCAAAGGATGGAAAACAATGCTCCATGCAAAAAGATCCCCCCCCCAAAAAAAGTAGAGGTAGCTATTCTGTTTGCAGACAATGTGAACTTCAGATCAAGAATGATCCAAAGAGATAAAGAAGGTCACTACATACTAGTTAGGGGAAAACTTCAAGAGGAAGAGATAACAACCTTAAATATATACGCACCCAAATTTAGGAGCACCTAATAATAGAAATGAAAAATCAAATAAGCAATAACACAATTATAACAGGAGATCTTAACATGCTATTGACACAAAGGGACAGATCAATTAGACAGAAAATCAGCAAAGAAATAATAGAACTGAATCACACCTGGGAACAAATGGACTTGGTGGACATATACAAAGTGTTTCACTCAGTGATATCAGAATATACATTCTTCTCAGCAGCACATGGAACATTCTCTAATATAGACCATATACTAACCTGCAGAACATGCTTAAATAAAGGCAAAAGAATTGAAACTATCCCATGCATGTTATCGGATCACAGCACCATGATACTAGAAATTAATGACAAAAGAAACTGCAAAAAAACCCCACAAACACATGGAAATTGAATAATACACTCCTGAGCAATTGAGACACAGAGGAAATTAAGGAAGAAATTAAACAATACCTACAAGCAAACAAAAATACAAATATATCTTACCAGAACTTGTGGGACACAATGAAAGCCATCCTCAGAGGAAAATTTATTTCAGTGAGTTTTCACATCCGGAAAACAGAATGAACACAAATAAACAACCTGATGCTACACCACAAACATCTAGAAAAAGAAGAGCAAGTCAAGCTTAAAACCAAAAGAAGGGAGGAAATTATAAAGATCAGACCAGAAATCAATGCAATAGAGACTAAGAAAACAATACAATCAATGAATTAAGAGTTGGTACTTTGAAAGCAGAAATAAACTTAGTAAGCCCCTAGCCAACCTTATTTTAAAAAGGAAAGAAAAAACTGAAATTCATGCAATAAGAAATTAAAATCACCACAGACTGTGGAAATACAGAAGTTCATCAGTACCTATTTCGAAAACCTCTACTCTTCTAGGCTTGATAACACAGAAGAAATGGACAGAAATATATGAATTCCCAAAGCTGGTCAAGAAGATGTAAAACTGCTGAATAACTCAATTTCAATTAATGAAATCGAAAAGGTAATTAAGTCCTTATCAACAAAGAAAAGTCAAGGTCCAGATAGATTCACTGTGGAATTTTATAAAAAAAAATTCAAAGATTTAATGCCAACACTTCTCAACTCTTCAGTGAAATTGAAAGGGAAACAATTCTCCCTAACTCGTTTCTGGAAGCAAATAGTACTCTAATAACAAAACCTGAGAAATATCCAACAAAAAAAGAGAGCTACAGGTCAATCTCCCTAACAAACCTAAGTGCAAAAATCCTCGATAAAATATTGGCAAACAAAATGCAGTAAATCATCAAGAAGATTATACACTATGACCAAGTGGGATTCATCCCAGGAAAATAGGGATGGTTCAACATACACAAATCAATACATGTAATCCGCTGTATCAATAGAGCCAAAAATAAGAATCACATCATCATTTCTATAGATGCAGAAAAAGCTTTTGATAAGGTCTAACACTTATTCATGATAAGAACCTTACAGAAAATTGGAATAGATGGTCTTTACCTCAATATGATAAAAGCCATCTATGACAAACCAACAGCCAGCATCATATTCAATGGCCAAAAACTGAAACCCTTTAGCCTAAAATTAGGAACATGACAAGGATGTTCATCATCACCACTCCTATTCAATATAGTGCTGGAAATACTCCCCAGAGCTATTAGACAAGAGAGAGAAATAAAAGGAGTAAGGATAGGAAAAGAAGAAGTTAAATCATTATTTGCAGATATCGTGATGATCTACATAGAAGACTCCCAAAACTCCATTGAAAGATTCCTAGGTATAATAAATAAATTCAGTAATATAGCGGGATAATAAGCCAGCACTCAAAAATCAATAATATTCCTACACACCAACTACAAAATCACTGACCAAGAAATAAGAGAGGCCACACCCTCCACAACAACATCCAAAAAATGAAATACGTAGGAATCAATGTAACAAAAGAAGTAAAAGATCTATTCAGGGAAAATGATAATAACCTGAAAAAACAAATCGAAGGTGATCTCAGAAAGTGGAAAGACATCCCTTGTTCATGGATAGGAAGAACAAACATTGTAAAAATGGCCATTCTACCAAAATTGTTATATAGATTTATTTCAATCCCAATCAAAATACCACTAGCATACCTCAAAGATCTCGAGAAATCACTCCTAAAATTCATCTGGAGCAAGAAGAGACCTAGAATAGCAAAGGCAACTCTGAGCAAAAAAGTCAAGGCAGGAGACATCACAATCCCTGACTTGAAGATGTACTACAAAGCTACCGTAATGAAAGCAACATGGTTCTGGAATAAAAACAGACCCAAAGATCAATGGAATAGATTAGAAGATACAACCACAAGTACAAACACACTCAACCACCTTATCTTTGATAAATGGGCCAAATATGTTCACTGGAAGTATGATAGTTTCTTTAATAAATGGTGCAGGAAAAATTGGCTCTCCATATGCCAAAAACTAAAACTAGACCCATGCCTATCACCATGTACTAAATTAAAATCTAAATGGATCAAAGATCTGAATATTAAAACAGAAACACTAAATCTATTGGAAGACAAATTGGGTAAAACCTTGAAGACACAGGGGTAGGTAGAGAATTTATGAGCAAGAATCAAATCACCACGTCAAAAGAAATCTCCAGCATAGTGAAAAGAAAACCCACAAATTGGAAAAAAAAATCATAATGGACTGTCCCTATGACAAAGGAATCCTGTCTAGAACATAGAAAGAATTTTAAAAATCAGACCCTTGAAATTCAAATACCTAGTCCAAAAATGGGCATCTGAGATGAATACACAGTTCTCAGATGAAGAAATACAAATGGCAAATAAATACATGAAAAATGTTCATCATCATTACTCATTAGAGAGATGCAAATTAAAACAACACTGAGATTCCATCTCACTCCAGAAAGAATGGCCAGGATCAAGAAAACAACCAACAACAAACCCTGGAGAGGCTGTGAGGGAAAAGGAACTCTCCTACACTGTTGGTGGGAGTGTAGACTGGTGTAACCACTGTGGATGTTCCTCAAAAATCTGGGATTGGAAGTCCTGTTTGACCCAGCTGTCCCACTTCTAGGCATATTCCCAGAAGAACAGAAAACATCTTACCACAGTGATATATGGGCACCCATGTTTATAGCAGCACAATTTGTAATAGCCAGATCTTGGAAACAATCTAAGTGTCCATCAACTGAAGAATGGATAAAAAAGGTGATATTTTTATACAGTGGAGTACTACTCAGCTATAAAGAATGATCACATTGAGATAGTTATAAGTAAATGGATGCAACTCAAGACCATACTCATAAGTGAAATAAATCAAACTCACATGTGTAAATGCTATACAGTTTCCCTAGCATAAGAAATGCTAAGCGTACATAAGATACAAAGTACTTAATAAATACAGTGAAAGGATGAATATCTATTTACAGGGGAAAAATATCTCAGGGAAAATGAGGAAGAAGAAAAAGGGAAGAAAAAAGATATCTAAAATTATATAAACACACCTAGGATAGCTACGATGATTGTATTACAAGTTCTATAAGTTCTTGGAACAAAAAGTCAATATTCAGAGCATTGAAATAACTATGCATATGGTGATCTGAGGAACTGAAAGGTCGGTATGTAAAATAACAACCCTAGTTATGCTCGGGACAACCTTGTTATGAAGGCCTGTATCATCAGCGGTTTGGGCTCTTTGCTATTGTTATTTATTTGTCTATTTTGTTTCATGTTTTTCCAGGAATTTGCTTTGTTTTGTTTTTCCCTCTAATATAGAAAGTATAGGTGTACATGTAGAGACTCATGCATGTGTAGAACTTCTCCTAAACAGTTTATGAGAATCGATTATATAATGCATGATAAAATGAACAGCTACTTTGAAGAAAAAGAGACACTAAGGTACCCAGTGCTGATTCTGTAGTGTGATGATACGGAAATCCATCAATACTATTATCCTTTGTTCAGAATGGTTTTAGCCTGTTTTGTATTGTTTAATTTTAACATACATGAAGATATAGACAGCTATTTTGAAGAGAACGAGAGACATCATGGCAGCCATTGTTGATTTCCCTGCTGTCTGGTCCTGAAAGCCTAAAATGCCTTCATCATCCTGTTCTGATGAGTTTAACACTCTTTTGTTTTGTATGAATTCATAGTGTGTGAATATACGGACAACTATTTGGAAGAAAACAAGAGACGATATGATAGACAGTGAAGATCTCCTGTTGTCTTGCTTTGAAATCTGTGTCACTTGCATTGTTTTCTTCTGATCTGCTTTGTTCTGTTTTGTTATGTTTAGTGTTACCCTCTTTAAAATAAAAATTTTTTAAAAAGTCACCCTCTATTACACGTGTTATTCTGTGTACACTGAATATCAATCTCCAGATCTTATAGTACTTGTCTTTAGGACATAATTACTACTTATTTTTGTATATGTGGGGCTTGACTCTTTATTTTGCATGGACTTTGTGGATTTGGCTTAAGTGTTTTTATAACCTGCTTACTCTGATTTTAAAACACAGTGTTAACAAGCTATGTGCACCCTAATATTAATATAGGGACTCTAAATGTTTCCATGTATTTTTAAATTGAGAACCACAGAATATAAAATTAAGGACCTTGAAATACCACAGTTCAGCTCTTTCCTCATTTTAGTTAATAGGCAAACATTCCCTCAAATATTGTATCGAATCTAACGGATTGTTTTTTTAATCCATTGTGTGAGAAGGTTACAGATTTTAAGCATATGGCAAAAGCAAACTCCTTTTTTCTCCCTGGCAGATGAAAAGAATATAAAACAACAGATTGGCTTTCTGGGCATGCATTCCAGGTTGAAAGAAATATAGAGTCACTTATGATAGATGATAAGTAAAAAAAAAAAAAAAAAAAAAACAAAAACCCAAATTCTTATGAATCATGAGTGATGCTAAAGTGTTAAACTATGAAGGTTTCTCGTCCCTAGAAAACAGAGAGTAAGCGAAACTTACACATTGAATTTCCATCAATTTCTGTGCCTCATCTAGCTTAGTAAACACTTTCCGTGGAATATTCCGTGCTGTTTATTTTAACAAAATACAGCCACATATTTTATTTGGTTAAATATATGAAAGCCAAAAGCTATGATAGAAATGTCTAGTTGATCGGAAAAAATGGTAATGGTGGTTAGTTTATATTGGAGGATTGTTTTGCTACGTTGTATAATTTTTTGCAATGATGGATATTATATACACACATATAGCGATATTTTCATGCTTATGTTTCTCTTACATCCAGAATATTTTTTTGATTTATTTCTCCATGAGAGCCAATTGGTCATTCTTTCTCCTTGCAAAATTTCTCTTTTGTGTCCTCCTAATATATGCTTTTCTCTTTCTTTCTCCTATTTACAAGCATGGAACTTTTTCTTTATGGCATACTGAACATGCATCTGTTCAGTAAAAATCAAAATATCCATCGCAAACTATACTCATAAAACACATACAGACATGTTTACTTTTTTACCTGGTCAAAGTCTCTGTAGACCATGAATGCATTTGCTGCAGATAATCAATTTCTTTCTGTCGCACCACATGACTTCCTTCAGAGCCTGTCTATGGTGCATCCCTAGCAGCCTACAGATGAGGTGGTCCTAGGTCCTGTAACACTCCAAGCAATGTCATGCCTACCCTCAGGCCAACTAAAAAATTTGTAACTTTAGGGACGGTCCGCTGGTTGGCTCAAGCCATGAGCACTTTGGGCAACCATACAATGCCATTCGGAGCCAGGACTGTGCCAACAGATGCAGTCAATGATTCTTTTGCTACCCAGTCATGTCAGGACTGCACACAAGCTCACACTGCTTGCTTGTTTTCCAAGCTTGGCCAAAAATAAATCTGTTCCTAGGCTGGCTCATTTGTCATCAGGGACTTACATGCCTAGTGCTATTGCAATATGTCGAGTCTCTCCTTCACTATCTAGAAACCTAGAATCTAGGGTTGGAAACAGAGAATCTACGGGAATGGAAAATTGTGGAAAGACACAAAGCTTCTCCCTTTCCTTTTTCTAGTGCATAGAGGACTTAGCCATACATGCATGCAGGGAACATCACAGACTACACAACTCTACACATGTGCATGGACTCAAGTTGGATCATAAACTTGTCTTTGGTTTTAAGGCCACCTCTCTCTGTTCCCCTGTGTTCCTATAGTGATAAATAATAGAAAACACATTTCTATAAGTACACATGAAAGATGCATTTGCCACTGAGCAGAACGAGCCAGATGGCCACACTAATTTCCAGTGGGTGAGAAACACCATGTGTCACAAAGGAGATATTCAGAGTACTTATAAACAAGCCTCGCGACTGTTGAATTGTATTTAACTTCAGTTCTTCTTAGAGTGTATTTGTTTATTATTTGGAAGAATACAACTTTACATTTTAATTTCCTTGCTTATGTCAAGTGTTTTCTTTGTGGGTAAGATTTTTGTGCTTTATTTAAACATGTTGTTTAATGCTTGTAAAGCATAATATTTCCATCTGTCATCTTATATTTGACACTTCTGCTTTTTGTATTTATAACAATTGGAGTTGTCTGTAGTGTATGGTGGGAGGTAATGGTTATGGTGGATACTTTTAGATTTTTTTAAGGTTAGAAAAACTTACTGGGAAAAAAAAGGACTAAGAAAGAATGTGGGAAGTAGGAATAGCTTCTGAGAGACCTAAAGGCTCCCAAATGGGTTGCCCTAGTTTCTCTATCTACCGAGAGAAGATTTTAGAAACTCCTCCCCCATGGATATCAAAATCTGAATGTCTCTCACATAAAGTGATACAACATTTGTATATAAACATATGCATCACTTTTACTCTTTAAATAATTTCCAGATTTTTTAAACACTTAACACAATGTAAATGCTATGTAAATAATTGTTATATTGTTTAGGAAATGATGCCAGAGAAATTCTGTAAATGTTCAGGAAAGATGCAGTTTTCAAAGACTTTTGATTGGTCATTATGTGGATATAAAATTCAAGGATATAGACAGATGAACACACACACACACACACACACACACACACACACACACACACAGTAATATCTTAGTTTGTGACCATAATTCACTCAAAAAACATGCTTGCAATCCCAAGCACTTGCATGTCAAGGGAAATTTCCCCATAGGCAATAATGGAAACTCGGATATCATCTGCAACCCAAAAATATTCATAATAATGGTTGCAATACTGTAACATAAGACAAAATCGTAAAGGAAATATAAAATACAAATAAAAATCAACAAATTAACCAGCAGTTACCTTGAGAAACCCTCCTGGCTGGTGTCAGAGAGAAGAGGGAGAAATGTCATTGTGTAGATGACTTTGGTTATCAGTAGCATAAACACTGCTATCTATTGCTTTAATAGAATCTTTCTCTTTTCATGCAACTTTAACAAGGAATCTCTGCAATTATGCTTGCTTTTGCCTACTTTTGAGGACTTTGCAGAAATGTGTCACTGCATCGCCCTTAAACAGATTCAACATGCTCATGCAATGTCCTTATTCAGGTGTTTTTTTTTTTTTTTTTTTTTCACCGAATGTTGCACTATTTTCCAGATTTCAACATCTCCAACATCTCATTAGAAGGGAGGGATTCCTCCACCTTTTTCTCCTCCTCTCTATGTATGAGATCTCCTCTATAACCTTTTTCCATAGGAAGATGGTTGTCTATGAAAGATAGAGGGAGACCAAGAGTTCAGTTGTGATCGTGTGTCACTCAGTGTCACATACTAGTGATATTGTAAGATGTCACTTGTTTATCAGGTTAAACCATACTAGAAATGTTTACTGCTCTTGTACAATGCTTTCAGAACTAATTGCTTTCAATGCAAGGATTTACTAAGCTTAGAAGGTTTTTGTCTTATTTGGCAGGATTTTTGCGTTTGTTTTGATAGTTCCTTAGTTTTGGCTGTTGATTTCCTGTATTCTAAAGATGGGTGATTAATTCTTTAAGTTTTAGCTTTTCTTTTCTTCCTCCTAACAGAGAGATTTTGGTCTTTCATTTCACTCTCTAGTTTCGTTTTTATGGACCTTAATGACTTTGACACATGATGAATTCGGTTAGTCCTATTCTGTCATTTTGTTTCTGATTTCTCTCTTTTGGCTGCTTATATTTAGAATTATATCATAAAGGTGAAAAGTAAGAAAATGTAAATTATAGTTTCAGCTGGCTTGAGATTTAACCTCATTGTGATCAAAGAATACTGCCTGCATAAAGCTTGTAGGTATAATGTTCATACTTGACACCGCAGCTGGACACGTCGTGAATTTGGAAATGATGTGCTTTCCAATCAGTGTGGGAAAGACTTATTGGCTATCCAGTCTATGGATATGTTCATTGTGTTTAAATTCCTAGTATCTTTTACTGTCTCCCCCCATTCATTTCTTTTTGAACCCCACTGTCATCAAGCTCCTAAGAGAGAAGACGTGAATTTTGCAACAACTCTTTCTGTTCTGATTTTCTTGCTCTGGATAATATTGTTTGATGCAATGGTAATTTAGATTTTCTTAACACTTTCCAATCAGTGCAGTCCAGTTCCATGTATTATGCAGTGTCTTTCCAGATATCATTTTCCCTTTCTAATCAGAAAGCTGTGTTCCCCTAATTCCTTAACGTGAGCTTGTACTTTTCCTGAGCACCCAGCTTCAACATTTACGTAACGTTCAGCCCCTCAATCTTCTTCGCCTTGACACAGGTAGGTGTCAACCCAGAGCCCTGGGCTTCATTGTGGGCGCTCTGTCAACATCACTGAGCCACAGAGAGCAGTTTCAAGATCGTTCATTTTCCTGTCAGCCGCCCAGCATAGTGTTTCTCCTTAATTGTCCACCTCTTTATCCACATCCCCGTTCTCCTGCCTGGAAATGTATTTGGGCCACACTTGAGGTGGGGCCCAGGCTTCTGTCCACACTGTGGAAAGCCGTACATGGCACTCCTGGGAACTTTCTTCTCTCTTGCATGGAGTTGCAAATCTCTTTATTAGCACACGTCACCCATTGCTTTTCTATTAAGTACCATTTCATACTGCAGGTACAAAGCACACAGTCCAGACCTTTTCCGAGAGCTAGCACTGATATCACCCCCATTATTTTTAACTCTAAATGTATATGTAGGGCCCTTGCAAATGACTTTCAGTTGTCATGGCTGTCAGGGTAGCTTCATCTTTGCTGACTATAACACGTAGTAATTAAAACCACATAGTCCTGAGAGTGTAAAGGATACTTCTCCTTCTCGTGAAGTGTACAGTAAAAATCAGTTTCACTAACAACAGAGATGCAAAACAAGGTCACTTCAACATAAAGAAAATGTAAGTTTATATAACAACAGCAAAAGCCAGGATAGAAGTTGACCCAAAGATCAATACTCTCATGGGCTCGGGTTTCTCCTGTACCCTTCCCATGAATTACCAAGCCCATCTGTAATTTGCTATTAAAATTGCTTGGATGTGGGAAGGTGCATTTTACAGGTTTTTTGTTCTGCTGTGGATAACCAAAGGGGAAAAAAACCACTTATTAAAGAAATCAATCCTAGTTGTTTGTTCTGAGTAAATTAAACTGTCACCTTGATCAGATAAGTATCCAGTATGCATTATTTACTCAGTATGTGTATATGCATATATATATATATATATATATATATAGTCTCTTAATTAACATGTTTATGCCTTTCTTCAACAGTATTAACAAACACTTCATGATAGGTTTTAATTTCTGATAAATTATACGCATGCTTGCATAGGCAAATTTAGATATTATTATACAAACACTGCTCTCTCTTTTGCAATATGTTTGTCTGGTATTAGAAAATTAGAAACAGTTAATCAATTTCTGACTTCTTTCCACTCGGTGAGTTTTTTACTGAATTGCATTCAATTAACTATTGAATATTTGCTATTTATATAGATTCAATTAACTATTGAATATTTTCTATTTATATACATAGCAAATATTTGCTATTTATAAAATTAAATGTGAAAATTCAGGACAATAAACTATCTCCACATACATGCAAATTTATGTTTTACAGTACTTTACAAATTCTAAACTTAAGCAGATTAGGTTTTACAAATTAAGCATTTTTCTTTGTTAGGAGTTGGCTTTTTTCATATTTTCTAAAAGATTATTATCACTGTGAAGAAAAAAACCTACTGATGTGTATAGTTAGTTGGATTGATGTTAATACACACTGATGAGAGCCACTCAATTTTAGTTTGCTTTTGAATCCTGTTTGAATAGTCTGCAAATAGAAATACAATAAGTCCGTCTTGAGTTTGATATTAGCATAAATGTTCTTTTTTCTATATTTTTTTATTATTCTGCTGATAATGCTTAATAAGATGGATGAAATTGGATGTTACATTTTTACATCTAAATGCATGAGAAATTTTACAGAAGACAGATATTATGTGGATGTTATTATGAGTAAATAATATTTACCATATTTAAGTACTGTCTTCCTTTGATTTATTTATATTTTTTATTTGTAAGAGTTGTTTTGTCAAATACTTATCTGGCATCCTTCGATGTAGTTACACAGATTTTCTCTACCACATTTTGTTGTGAATTATGTATGTCAACATAAGCTAGACATACATAACTTCTGCCAACATCGTGTTTTGAATTTTGTTCATAATGGAAATGATTCTTTTTATTGTCATTTTTAAAAAATTTATTTGCAATGCTTGTTAATGTTGGATTCCTGTAAAAATGAGAGAATTGTGTACCATTGCCTAGAATGTTCACTTTTCAATCTTTGGCACGCACAGCAATTACCTGAATTTTTTTTTTCAGTTGTAGATCTCTGCTTCTTTCCGTCACCCTGTGTTTTTAATCAGTTATAACTGTTGACAGTCCAATTTATATTTCTACCAATTTCACAGATGATACCGTCCCCAGTACTGAGTGAAACTTCATGCCACTTTTAAAACGAATGCTATAAACTACCCTGGAATTATTAATCAAATCATGGGAGATATAAATCAACTATAAAGCCATCGACTAACATTTTGATTAACTGACTTTTCCTAAAATATATGACAGTTTTCTACATTTTGTGAATCAGTTTTGGACATTTATATCTTTCTAGCAAATCAGCCACTTCCCCTGTATAATCAAGAAAGTTCCCAGACTCATGCATACCATTTTTTTTATAATTCTTTAGTTATACTTTTTGAATCGTCATAAAGTGATATCTACTTTAATTGTCATGGTAACAGTTCTCTAAACATTTCAGAGCATCTGTAATACTTTAGACTGTTTAGATTTTCTTTTTTTCTTTGGTCCAGGTCATTTTGCTTTTTTCAGTCATTTTCATTCATAAAAATCTCTATTTCCCAATATATTCCTTTGTAATATAGAAAATTTACACTACATCTGAATATTTGGGTGATGTTTGTCACAGTTCATGGGGAAAGAAAATCTATTATTTTCACAAAGCTGTGTTTTGGCCCCAAGAGTGACATAGGTATAGCTGAATGTAACCCAGCACATTATATAAGAAAATACAATTTCATATGCTTGTGCTACTGGGTTCCATCTTGTGATCTCAGATCGAAACATGGTGCTGGAATGTCTTGAAATCTTTGAAGTCATGAACCAAGTATATTACCTCTCAGTCACCCCAATGGGCTGATGCTACCACCAAAAACCTTGACAAGAATTTAACTAGAATGGTTGTCCTGGTTTATGTCTGTGTCCCCCAGGCCCCATGAGTTTGCATTGTGCACTTGTGATTGGTTCATTGTCTAGCGCTTGGATTGGGGGTGTAAGTGCTCCACCACATAGGGGTGGAGCCAGGATGTGATGTAATGGCAGGAAGAAGGCGTGTCTCCCTCTTTTGCAGGTTTGTGCTTACTGTTTGCAGCCACCATGAACTGCAGCCCGCCATGCCACCCTGCCTTGGAGCCAACTGAGTATGGACTGAAACCTCCAAAAACTGTTAGAAATAAACCTTTCCTTTCCCAACTTTGGTCTTCAGGTGTTTTGTCTCAGCAAGGAGTAAAAAGTAATTAAGATAATGGTCTTCAGGAATAACACAACTCAGAAACTCTTTCTCTCATCCTAAAATTGACCAATTTGCCTGACAACATGGATAATTTTTTCGCAACACATCTATAACCAGTTACATCCTATCTAGTTCCTCCAGACCCAAACCGGATGCAAATTGTTTTTGTCTTTTTTAACATTTGTCAACATCCCATGCTGTGAAGACATTCAATGTATACTTTCATTAACACAAATACATAAATTTTTTAAAAAGTCACAAGTGACTCCATGATAGAGAGCTCACCTCCAAGGGGAAAGTCACCATTTTAAGACTTTGGGAGTTGATCACATACACCATCAACCACTCAGCTGGAAGCTGAAACTGTACTTCCTGTTTAGTTTGTGCAAAGCGGTCAGATAGGAAGTGCTCTGTTGGCTTCTCATTGGAAGTTTCTCAAATTCATGAAACAATTTTACCATGTAGTCAAGTCTGAAAACATTTCTAGAGTCATTACATTGCATGCAACACTCTCCAACTTTGTAATCCTCATTCCAGATTTGAAATTCTGCTAAAAAGAAAATGAGCATAACCTAGGTATCTCTCCATCATATTTACATTGTAGAATGCATGGTAGGGGTTCAAACATTTTGAATCCCGATGGCTACCGGTGAATTTTTTCCAGGATATATTTTTATTGCTTGGAGATCCTCATTAACAATCCTTCCCTCTATCAACCCAACCTGATTGATCAACTTGTCTTCTTATAATTATTAAATGGAGTCATTTTTATACATTATGAAACAAAATATCTGTGCAAATTGATCTCTTAATGTATACAGTTTCATAGATACACAACAAACATGAACTACAGAAATTATGAAAGAAACAGTGTCTTCCAAAATGCACCTTGGCTTTAACTGGAATGACAGCTTTTAACCAGCTACTCTTATTTAGTTTTAACCAGTTTGGTAAATAACATTTGTGTGATTGAATAAACTGAGTGGGGGGAAGCATTTTACATTCTAAATATTTTACCTAAGCAACAGGATTCCAAGCCTAAGAAGATGTTCAATAGTACAGTAGACTGCCTTCTTCCAGATAATAGAAAGCTCAAGATAAGGTCATTTTTCAGTTTCCCAAAACAACACCCACGTCCACTTATATTAGTAAATCTGAGATACAATCAGTACATTAAAAAAAATCAGTACATTAAAAAATAAATCTCAGCAGCTAACCCTAACCCATTTACGCTGAGATTTAAAAACATACATGACCCGGGAAGTCAGGATGTATCTTGGTGGTAAAGTATTTGCCTAACATGCACAAGGCCCTGAGTTCAATTCTAAGCAAATGAAAAAATAAAGCATTGAATCGTACGTAAATTTGATTTGATCTCAGAGTTTGTGAATCATATGGTAAGACACCAAAGTGACAATAGAGACCACAGCACGGCTAAGGGTATCCGGACTGAGTCACAAATTAGAATTTACAGCTTTTGGTAGATGAAACCAAGGACTGCATATTGTGAAACTCTGCAGCTGATTTTAAAGGCCATCTCTATTTAAGGATTGGTATTCAAAACAGCACTTAACAGCCTTTGTATTTCTGCATACAAGCAGGAGGTCATGAGTTTGATCCCTGTTACAAAAAACAATTTATACACACACACACACACACACACACACACACAAAAAAAAAAAAAAAAAAAAAAACAAAAAACAAAAAACAATTCACACAAACAACCTTCCTATTCCCAAAATCCTGTTAAGCGCTTCAAGACTAAGCAGACCTTGAAGAGGTTCAAAGGGCATAATCTCTTTTTAATTACCTACATTGGAAATAAAAACAGACATTTCTGTAATGTTTACTTAGGAATATATGCCGAGACACAGATAAGCTCTTTTAGTAAATAAACATATTTCACAAAATCAAATCAAGTCACAAAATGGATGGTAATATTTTATGTTCTTGTAAATCTCTAATTCTTGGCATCCAGAGGATGGGCGGGTTGCAATATCAGCTCTTGCATTAAATCAGCTGCCATGCTGCTTGGGTCGGAGGCCTTGAGGAAAATCCAATCTTTCACAGATACAAGGTTGGGAAAGAGTAGAGTGTTTTAATAGCTTTAAATTGGTTCCTTTCTCATCACTAGGACAAAATTCCCAACATCCACCGCTTTTAAAAAGAAGTCAGTCTGTCCTTAGCTTGCTCCAAGGTAGAAATACCATGGGTCTAGCAGAGGGAAGTGTTTGCATCTTGGTGGTCAGGAAGCGTGTAAGGGGAAGAGGAATCTGGGAGGAAATACTGCAAGTCCTTCCAGGTCTCATCCACAATGACCCCACCAGGCCTCAACTCCTCACAGCACACTCAGCGATAAACTCAATGGTGGGTCCACCCATTGAAGAGCATCGCACCTCCGTGATCCTATCCAGTTTTCAAAGGCCCAACCTCTAAGCACAGGAGACACTGCACCCCATGATCCAACCAAATTTTGAAAATCCCAACCTCTGAGCACAGGAGACTTTGGGAGACACTCCAAAGCAGGGCTTTTCTGATAGAAGGAAACATGCTTGTCTGGTGATATACCTGGCCCCTACAAAGAGCCAACTCCTAGCCATGACTTGAAATTTGTAATCTGTGGTCTGTATTCATGGCCATATTGTCCATCGTTGTATTGAAGCTCATGAGTTTGTCCTGCACTTTGAATGACCCCGGTAGCCACTATACAGTTTTGCATCGTGATGCCGTGTGCATTTATAAAATTTTGTTTCCATCGCTTATTCGTAAACTTTTGAATAGTCACACACTCTATTCACATTGCATTAGGTAGTTTTAAGCTATTCTGTTTGTTGACACCCCCAGGATTCTTCCTAGAAAATCCTTCTGGCACAGGAAAGCTGTGAAATACCACTGAAAATATTTGGTGTGTGTTATTATCCCTGGAAAGACCAACTCACACTGGTCACTGCCCAAGAACATAGCATCAAGTATATCGGGAAAAGAGTTCACCTGGCATTTCTTTTAAATATAGGTAGCACCCCATGAGAAAAGCTGCCAGTATAGTGTGACACTTAAGTAATTTGCACCCAGGGGGCAAAATTAATCAGGACACCATGGTCTCAGCAGAAATTTGTGCAAGACTCTTACTTTGACATTCCGAATACCAAGAAGTCAGATGCTCCAGGATTAACATGGTTTCCTCCTCTACCAAGGATTTCTTTTTTCAGTACTGGGATTGAATTCAGGACTTCCACACTGAACAGCATCCCTAGCTTTTTCACTTTTAATTTTGAGACAAGGTCTGTGTGTGTGACTAAATTGTCCAGGTGGGGCCCAGACGCACTGTTCTCCAGCCTTTTGTAGGCTGGAGTGGAGGCCTGCCCCCTTGCACCTGGCTCACTGTGGGCATCCTTTAGTAAAGCTGGCTTTTAATAAACCAGCCGTGCAGAGCAGGGGGCAACACTATAAAAGCATAGTTTACTGCTGCTAAATTGTTTCCAGCTAAGGCACCAGTAGCTGTGGCAGGGTCTACTTTGTACTCTAACTACAAAGGCAACTCAGGGAGAAAAAAACCACAAAAAACAAATATTACCTTAACATTATCCTGAAGATGATTTTAGCCTACCCCGGAAAAGTCTCAGCAGACTTTCAAGGACCTGTGAGTACATTCAAGGGATGCTCTATTAATATGAGGAATGTTTAATTTTCACCAATATTTTTGATTATGTCTATATAGATTTTTCCCCCTGTTGTTACCATGTAATTGCTCACGCATCTGACAAATTTGTACAGATCCATGCCTGACATTTGCAAAGCTGTTTCTTTGCATGGTATTCTATAATGAATGTAGGAGGCATTTGTATTTGCAAAATGCGTCCTAATCCCTTAATGCCAGGAGGAATTTCAGAAAGTACGAGGCAAGTGCAAAATCATTGCAAAGCGTAATCATCTTCCAATCTCCAAAATGAACAAGACTAAGAGGCTAAGAATTACACAGTCATGATTTATAACGAAATGATGGACCTGTAAGAGGCGCCAGGTAGAAAGAATTGCTTGCCTGGCAGAACTGAATTAAGTTGGGTCCACAAAGCACAGAATACAAGACAAGCAAAGAGCAATGATATGCCAATCCATCACAGGACGTCTTCGGGAGATTAGTAGCTCCAACATATACTTCTCTGTGGGACTGAGTTCTAAAGAGGAATTCAAAAGGATACCAAGTTCGGAAGGGAGAAAAAGCAACACTTTGACTCCTATCTTCTATGATCACCTTTCTGTGAACAGACCTGTCAGGGCAGCCCACTGACATCTTGGGTAATCAGGGGCTTTTGCTGGTGGTGAAGAATGCTGAAAAGACCTTTTGCAACTTCTCTTCACAGTGTGATTGTACAGCTTACCTACATAAAGACTCCAAGGAGCCTTTTGCAGTCTAGACTCTCTGCTACACCTGTGAAAGATTAATAGCAGAACTGCTGGACACAGAAGCTGGATGCTAAACAAAGTTGGAGGTCAGACTGCTCTGAGGAGGCCATCAGAGTCCTGCAGATCATGGTGACAGTTTCTCTACCTCTAAAATTAGCCAGAAAATAAACATGTCTCTGGATAGTAGGGAACCCTTTCTTCTAGAGTATATGTATGTGTGTGTGTGTGGTATTCAAGACTGAACTCAAAGGTCATCACACTGAGCTATACCTCCAGTTCTCTGTCTCTCTCTCTCTCTCTCTCTCTCTCTCTCTCTCTCTCTCTCTCTCTCTCTCTCATTCTCTCTCTGACCTTGGTAACACACTAAGTTGTGTAGGTTGAAATCAGATTCATGATCCTGCTGCCTTAGCATCCCAGAGCACTGGGATTATAAACCTTGGGCTTTGGGCTGGGAGATCTTGAAACAGATCTCCATGAGAACTCAATAAAATACAAGTCTCTCTCAAACACACATCTGCCCATACACAATTTTGTACAATCACAGGAGATTCACACCCACTGCGGAATTTATCCATAATGCTACTAAAAGCATCTCCCTAAATCGATCAGATTTATGTGCAGTGCAAAGCTGGGTAACTGCACAAGGATTCCCTAATCCTCTTTAATTGCCCATGTTGGGATAATGCAGGCTTGCCTGAGTGTGTCTGGATGTGGCAAACTCCTTTTGAAATAATTCACAGCAGGCCACTTCCAGGAATTTCAGCACTGCAGTATTGTATACTTAAAGTATAAAGCTATACTCCGTTTTAAGTAGAAGATGACGTAGTCAAAGCAATTGTCACCTCCTACAGCACCTCATTCTCCATCAGTCTTCAGCTTCTAAGTATGCAAAGAAAAGCCAACTTTTTGCTAGAACTCATAATTCAAGCTGAAGGGCTCTCGGGGTACAACTGTTTATCAAAAAGCTGCCATGCATCTGGGACTCTCCCAATGCCTTCCACTCTGTGCCATGACCCACATCCTAGGAATGCCCAACATGACCCAGGCACACGTTAGCAGCAATTAATGAAAAGAGCTAGGTGTGACCAGGTGCTCAGAGTAGAACATCCCAAGTTTTGAATTTCTGGGAGTGGTGGTGATAGTGAATGAAGTCTTTTGCTTCTTGCAGAAATTGGTAGGCTACATGGCTTGGGGCAGCATCCAGTTACTGGGTCAATCATAGCTTTGTCTCTTTGAAGGCGATGGAGCCCCACCCCCTGATGTCTATATCTACCCCTTCTGGAGTCTGCAGGGCAATCACTTTGTGGATCACAGATACTTGCTAGTTTTTCCCAGGCCATGAAAAGTTTTCTATAAGTGACAGAACACTCAAGATGCAAAATATAAGGTGTGATCACAAAACGTATGGTGAATTTTACAGTTTGAAAATATTACATTAAAAATACATTTTGTTTTCAAGTTCTGTGTCATCATTTTTATTCTTTTTTTATTTGTTATTAAAATAAAAAATGGGAGAAAAATGCATTGTGATTAGTACCCTGAAAATCTCATCCCCTTCCCTTCAAATAGACTTGTCCCATTTTTATTCCCACTTTCTGAAGCAGTTCTGGAAATCCTGTTTTTTTCTGTGTCTTTTGCTGCATTGCCTCAATGTTCTTAATCAATTAGAAAACTGTTCATTTCACAGTCATTTTGACTTTGGAGAAGGGGCAGAGGTTGCAGGACAGAGTCTCTGAATAAGACAGATGACAACACTGTGTACCATTTCTATTTTATGAAGTTTCTACAAACATTCTGAATCTATTCAGGACTGCAAGACAGCCAGGCAGACACTCACAAAAGAAGACCTCCAGAACTGCTTCAGAAAGTGGTAACACAAATGTGGGAAACGAACCCAGAATGAGAGGAAATACTTTCAGGGGGATGAAGGATAATGTGTCTTTTACTGTAATACATTCTAAAAATTTTATTTGCTATTTTTATTGCATACAATGAGTCATGATTGATAAATAAAGCAAGAATTAATTCCTCTTTCCAGGTAAGTAATCATGCTAAGCTGAGTTTCTTTTCTGTGATACTCTCCACAGCCTGTCCAGATTCAGAAAAAAGTAAAAGACCATTTACATCCCTAACAGGACGTATAGCTGTTGATTACACTTCTATGGGATCCTAAGCTGCCTCAGGGAAAAAGATAGTCTTGGTTTGGTTTCATGATTCAAGTCAGTCAGTGAGTGATTATTGAAGATCTTCTACTAATCAAGAAATACAGTGGGGATAATGGGAGAACATGGCGGACAGACAACAGCAACTGCTGAACGCTCTCTAAAGGCTTGGCTCAGAGGCCAGGAATGATGCGGACTAAGGAGATACGAACCAGTAGAGATATGCTCTGCTGACTCAGGAACGAACTGGGCTGAGAGAATCCAACTTGGAATACAGTCCTGGCGCTAAAATAGGAACAGAAAAATCTCGGTGTGGAGGCTCGACTCCGCGCCATTGGAAACCGCAGTTTGGATTTCCCGCCGCCCGGCGGCCGGCAGCCTCCATAGCGGCTCGGCAAGGAGAGACACGCAGAGGCTTGGGAACGGGAGTCTGCGAACGGAGTCGGAAACGTGACGGACAGGGAGGAAGGCTGACTGGTGGCGAGGTGAGCGAGGAACTGACTCCCTACCGCAGGTTGACTCCAGCGGAGGTTTTTCTGGGCGCGGGCAGTCCTGTAAGAGCAGGGCGCGGTGGCAACTGCAGCCGCACGTTTCCCTCTCGGACGGGATTGGTGAAAGGTGCCTGGCCAGAGGGACGCTGCTGGCAGACTCCCTAGGCTGGCCTAACCCAGATCCCAGAGCCTGACGGTGGCCCGGAGGAGCGACCGACTCCCGCATAGGCTGCCTCCTCCGCAACCCCCTGGGGCGCAGCGGTGGGCGGGAACAACTAGCCAGCGCAATTTGATCAAGCTGTGGCTGACAGGCAGGGAAGCCGGGCCTCCTGTGTAAGATTACATTTTATAAGGAACAGAAAATA
Source organism: Cavia porcellus (assembly GCF_034190915.1). NCBI lineage: Eukaryota > Metazoa > Chordata > Mammalia > Rodentia > Caviidae > Cavia > Cavia porcellus. Next base: position 4,694,490 of record NW_026947516.1, on the reverse strand, counting down.
TGGGGAAGGGAAGCAACAAAAAAGCCTCCTCGACCCCCAATCCTGAGAATCAGGCAATAGTGGACACTGCACCAATATACATTAAGCGCCATTTAGAGAGCCTCATAGACCAATTCAGGAATGAAGTTATCAATGACCTGAAGCTAGAAGTATGCAGAATAGTTAGAGAAATGCTAAGCACCACCCAGGAAAAAGCAGATGGTGGAATGGAAGAACAGAAAAAGAGGGGAGAATTGCTTGATGGAGAAAACAGAGAAAGCATTGAGTATGTGAAGCAGGTGCAAAGGGACTATCAAGAAATTAAGAAGTCTACCCAAGACTGGCATAACAGCTTGAAAGAAACTAAGGACAGACTATCTGAATTGGAGGGCAGACTTGAAACATGGGAGAATGAAATGAAAAACTTCTTAAAAATAACAAAGAAACACACAGCAATAATACAAAGACAAGAAGATGATAAGAGGAGCCATAACTTAAGGATTAAGAACATAAAAGAAGAAGTAGGGACACAAACAAGTGAACTACAAAAGCTACTCACAGAAATAATCCAGGAGAATTTTCCTAATTTAGCAAAAGGTAAAGATACTCAAATGTATGAGGCATACAGGACCCCAGCTACCTACAACCCTAACAGAGAAACACCCAGGCATATAATAATAAAAATTCCAGAAATTCAATACAAGAACAGAATATTAAAAGCTGTAAGAGACAAGAAACAGATCACTTACAAGGGAAGCCCCATCAGAATTACAGCAGATTTCTCTTCACAAACCATCAAATCACGAAGAGCATGGGGAGAAATAATTCAAGCTTTGAAAGATAATAATCTACATCCAAGATTGAGATATCCTGCACAACTGTCCCTGGAAATTGATGGAAAAACGAGGTGCTTCCAGGATAAAGAGGAACTGGGGGAATTTGCAACCACCAATTCAACCCTACAGAAAGTATTGCAGGATATTCTAAAAAAAGAAAAATACAAAGAACCCAGAAATAGGGGCGGGGAGGCCACAACGAATGGAGCAGAGAACAAAACGAAGAAGACAAACTGACAGCTACTGACAGAAAAAGAGCTCAACAGAAATGAGACAGAGAAGATTGGATGATAGGAACAGCTTTTTTTGGAGAAAATGACATCTTAATAGGTAATGCTGATTTAGTACCATCTTGTTTTGAAGTCTCATCTAGCTTTTGTTCTTCTGTCTCCAATGGTCTAAACAGGTTGTATCTTATTGGATTTTGTTAAGTACGATAGTATAAGAAAAAACCTTTTAAAGACAAGGAGATTATACAGAGACCATTGTTCATTTTCTGTTAGTCGATTCTAAATACTCTATAATGCTGTCATTCTCTTAAATGGATTTACATTGTTTTGATATACTTAATGCTACAGTATATGAAGTTGTACTCAAGGACTTCAGGGAGGGAGTCAATATGGTAACTATTTTTGGGTCAGGATTATCTGGTGGTGAAACACTATTCTGCTTAAATGGTTATGTTTTGATCTGCCCTGTTTCGCTGTTATGCCCTCTTTTTTCTCAATCTCCACTCCATTATTTGCTTTTTTATTTTTATCCATTTAATTAAAGGGAAAAATATAGCAGGATATAATATAGTAACCCACTTTGACTTTTCATTACATTGATTTAAAGCCCTGTATTACTCTCACCATCTGGTTTTTAACTGATGTTCCCCTATTCTGTTTTGGTGGATAGTATCAGGTTCAAAAGTTTAGGCATCAGCTGTGAAGATAATGAGATTCATTATAACGCCCATTCTCTTTGACTTTTATTTACTTTTGAAGACCTACAATGTCTCCAATGTTTTGGTTTTGTCGGTTTTGTTCTTTACTGTTTTGTTCAATTGTATTATAACTAATGATATAGGCAATTCTATTAGAGATAGCGGGAGGCATTATGGTAACCATTGTTGATCACCTTGTATTATGTTTTTATATTATCTATTATGTCCACCCTTTTGACTTGACCGATTCTGTTCTGTTATGTCACATTTGGTTTTACTCTCTTCCAAAAAAAGCAACAAGAACCGTGGGAGCAATGAAACCCAAAATGTGTAATAGTCACTGTACAAAAGAGAGGAAAAGAAAGTGCTCTAAACTATATAACTGCATGTATATTTAAATGTATAAGATAGAAAATGATATCACAGAGTTTTATTGGATCATTGAACAGAACTGTCTGCAGTATCATTGTTGGAATGTCCACTCTACAAGCTTTAATTTTGTGACTTGAACAATTATTTCTAAGATGGCAATATGTAATCCATTAACTAGTGATTTCCTTCTGCGCATTTTTTTATTCTGTAAATCTGTATAACTTGTACCCCTTCACTGTTTTTTTTCTTTCTTTTCTTTTCTCCTTAAATAAAAATTAAAAAAAAAAAGAAAAAGAAATACAGTGGGTATGAAGTGTGGATTTGAGGCCGATAAATGGGAGAAGAAAGATCCATAAATAAAACACATAAGGTTTATCTGCACATGGAGCTCACAGGCTGCCCAGAAAGACCTGCAGAGATGAGTTTAATAAAGCAGTATCCTTCTGCTGTAATGGAGGCATCTCTGCAATGCAGAAGGAGGACATATAAGCCAGCTTAAAGCACCAAGCACCCTATTGACGCACTGTAAATGAGAAGCAAATCAAAACGGAGTGCAAATTAAGAGCCAAGATGCTTCCCTGTGCTGCAGAAAGTACCACATCAAGCAGAAATCAATAAAGAAGACAGTAGTCACTTGATAGTGAGGTAGCATTTAAGGGACCCTCAGACAAGTTTAGTTGCTAACTAATGTGGGTGGCATATTCCAGGCAAACAGAAAGTTCACTTTCTTAGCTAATGCTTTGGGTAAAATAGAGATAGGATATCTATGTCTATAGACAAAATAAAACACAACAAACACGTCTAAACTATGCAAAGCTGTAATCTGAAAGCCACAAAAATAGAATGTTTGTGAAAAAAGCAACAGTAATTCCATTTAAATGGCAGATTAAGCTATTGTAAAGGTATTCCTGATATGTCACATTAAAGTGTAGGACACATTTTATTCCATAACAATGGCCTTTGTTTTAACAGTTGGCTTCTCTTGTACATTTTGCCACCAGTATGGTTTCACTGTGTTACATCCGTTTCTAGGTTTTTGGTAGAAACCATTCAGGATCATACACTTTTTCCCACAGATAACTCAAATAGGCAGACAATGACAAATGATTTTGTAATTCAGATGTACAGTTCCTTGGATTTCTTGTTAATAGCATACACTTGTTAATGGCAATTTTACTGAGAGGGTAACTCGACTTAAAAGCACCTCAAAATGATCATGCTCCAGTGTTATGGACTGAGAAATGGCAGTCAGCTTAACGCCAGCTGGATTACGTCAGCATGCATTGAGTGAAGATGCTCCACCTGAGGAGGGTTGCCAGCATAAATAGGTGGAGAAGAAGGGAGGTGTGGAGGGGTTGAGGTGTTAAGGAGGCATTGTGGGTTCTCCTACGAGTTGCTGTCTGAGCTGTTGGTTCTCCTGGAGAAGCTCTGGTCCTCACATTGAGCATTGCTTCCTGGCTCTGGAGGGGAAGACATGTGCTGCTTGGTCTCCAGGATGAACTCGTCACGCTGCTTCCTGGCAGGTACCGACTGTGCTTCTCATCGGAGGAGCTCAGAGCCTCTGTGTCACTGAGGATGGCTGTGGTGCCTTTCAGGACAGCCCTGGTCTTTGTTGTGAGTGTGACTTCTCGGCTCCAGCGTAGAACCCTCATCCCACCAGCACAGCTCCTTCATCCTGCTGGCATGGACTTTCTGGCTTCCACCACTGACCCTTGGGTCTTCCCGGCATGGATCCATAAAACAGACTGGTGTGAGTCCTTCTTGTGGGCTCTGGACCTCCGGTTGGACTCGTGGGAGGCATTGTCCTGAGCTCTAGGTTTTTATCTGGATTCATGTGGGACATTGCTGTGGGATTTGGGCTCTTGACTAAATAATCTATGTCTTTGGTGTTGCAGATAGATTTCCTGCAATTTCTTGTGTTAACTCCTGGGGACCATTATAAAAATATTATAAAGTCCATGTCCTGATCCTAGTTGTTCTCTGTGCACAACCCCTGATTACAAAGTCCAGTAAGTGTTAGACAAGCATACTAGGTAGTAGTTCTCTATACCATCGTTCTACAAATGACTAAAAGGCTGAGTTCATAAACCATGCCTTTGATCCAGGAAGCCAGAAGTGTTCATACATGTTTTATGAGTGAATAACAAAAACCCAGCACTATGCCCCTGAGTCCTTTGTGAACATAATATAGCCCAGACAAAATAAATTCACTTCATACTTGAGTTCTACAAGTTACACATTTAATGCTCCCCATTTAGGTCTTGTTTTAGAAACAAGAAGATGTTTTGCATAATCTAATTCTGACGTAGCGTACATCGCCAAACAGCTACTGCCTGTGTCTCTCCAGCAACTGACTGAGGCACTGTCTTCTCCTTGTCACCTTCCCATTTCTTTCCTGACTTTGAGTAGAATGCTTGATCTCCCACAATAAACTGCTCTTATTTTCGGATTCTTCCATCTGCGAAGTCCAGATTTCATGATTTTGAAATCTGCGTCTTGGTTTTGACATCTGCACAGTACGATTTCCAGACAAACGACTAACATCTCTGGGAATGTACTACAACTCTATCCAATCCAAAACCTGTTTACCTCGTGGAATAAACTATGAGCCCTACCTCACACCCAAGCAACCCCTTTCTGGCTTCCGGTTTCAGCACTAGGGTTGTGGACATCTCCAGGCCAGCCAGGAATAGCTGGAGATTTTATGTCTACCTAATCCAATCTGCAAATGTACACCTCAGAGAGAAATTCCTCCTGCGGCCATGCTAAACTAATTAGAAATGGGCAACAGTAAACAAGTGCCAAGATTTAGCTATAACAAATTGTGCTGCTTTAAACGTGGGTGCACATAGATCATGGTGTCATAAACTTTAATTTTTCTGGGAAAATACCCAGAAGGATAATAGCTGGATTGCATGGGACTTCCAATTCAAGTTTCCTGAGGAATCTTTGTAATGATTTTGTTTGTAGCCACACCAGTCTACATTCTCTCCAACAGAGGAAAAGTGTTCCTTTTCCCCCACAACACTGCCAATATTTGTTTTCCATTGATTTCTTGATGGTAACCATACAAAAAATGTGGTATTTTCATACAATGGAATATTACTCAGCTATAAACAAGGATAACATTGAGGCTTTTATAGGTAAATGGAGGCAACTTGCACAAGACTCTTAAGTGGAATAAATCAGACTCACAGTTGTAAATATTGTATTATTTCCCTCGTGTGAAAAATTAATAGTAATAAAAAACTAAAAAGGTAATAAGATCCAAAATGTACAATAGATATGGTAACAATGAAAGGGAAAGAAAGTGTTCAAAAGGAAAATAAACTGGGGTAGGGGAAAGGAGAGAAATAAGAAAGGAAAAGATTATATGTATGTAGGTACACACATAAAACTTTATGTATGTATATGTGTGCAAGGTAGATAACTATACTACTAATTCTCTGTTAGTTCATCAAACAGAACAGTTTGCGCTATCCCTGTTTGATTGTCTGATCATTTTTATGCCTAGATCTTGTAACCTGAACAACTATTTCTAAGATAACAACATACAATATATTCGCTAGTGTCAATTTTTTAAAAATTCTGTATTATTTCAGTCCTTTTATGTTTTTCTTTTTTTAAATAAAAACATTAATATTTTAAAAAGCACCACAAGTTCTCACCCTCCTTTACCCTAAGATGTTTCCCAAGAAGTTCTCAATAAACAGTAGTATGAGAAAATCATGGTGCTTTTGGAGAGAATTTAGTTATCTGTGTGTTGGGCAATCAGACCCAATCGCTATAGACCTTGAGGCATATTGGAATTTCCTCCAGTAAACCTGTTTGGACCCTTTATCAAAGATAAGGTGGTTGAGTGTGTTTGTAGTTGTGGTTGTATCTTCTAATCTATTCCATTGATCTTCAGCTCTGTTTTGATTCCAGTACCATGTTGATTTTACTACTGTTGCTTTGTAGTATAACTTCAAGTCAGGGATTGTGATGCCTCCTGCTTTGTCTTTGCTGCTTAGTATTACCTTTGCTATTCTAGGTTTCTTCTGGCTCCAGATGAATTTTAGGAGTGATTTTTCTAGATCTGTGAGGTATGTTGATGGTATTTTCATTGGGATTGCATTGAATCTGTATAAGAGTTTTGGGAGACTGGCCATTTTCACAATATTTATTCTTCCTATCCATGAGCAAGGGATGTCTTTCCATTTTCTGAGATCATCTTCAATTTGTTTTTTCAGTGTAGTATAATTTTGCCTGTATAGGTCTTTCACTTCTTTCATAAGAGTAATTCCTAAATATTTCATTTTTTTGGGTTGCTAGTGTGAAGGGTGTGGCTTCTCTTATTTCTCTCTCAGTGATTTTGTTGTTCGTGTATAGGGATGCTATTGATTTCTGAGTATTGATTTTTGTATCCAGCTACATTGCCGAATTTATTTATTATATGTAAGAATCTTTCAATGGGGTCTTGTATGTAGAGTATCATGTCATCTGCAAACAATGATAATTTAACTTTCTCTTTTCCTATCTTTACACCTTTTATTTCCCTCTCTTGTCTAATTGCTCTGGCTAGTATTTCCAGTACTATGTTGATTGGGGCAGTGATAAGGGGCATCCTTGTCTTGTGCCTGAAGGAAATACAAGAAAATTGCATCTCAAAGACGCCTTCTCCCTAAGCAATGTTACAGAGTCTGTCAATAGCTTAAGATTTCAGGTTAAAAAGATTGATTCACTTTAATTTTACCCAGAAAGGAGTGCAAAAAGGAGTGAACACGACCATCAAACACAGAAGATCACTTTCATGTGACCTCTCTTATGCGCAAAAGCTTTTATTTTTGGAAACACTGTCTGCCTTTTCCTTTCTGATTACAACTTATCCCTGAGTCTCTTTGACTTAAATTGCCTCAGAATTAAACTCTACAAGGCCTGCTCTCTTCAAAGCCCCCATGGTGAAAATTCCTGGAGAGAATAAGCATTGTCCCTTAGAATAGAGAGCACCAAAGGGCCTCATTAGAGTCTCTGTGGAACTGGGTAGTATCAGACATCACACAGGTCTCAGTACAGTGCATCCTCTTCTGTAGCATTTCTTACAAATACTCACAGGTAAAGAGCCAGGCTCTGAGAGAGAGACAGAGACAGAGATAGAGAAAGACAGACACAGAGAGAGAGAGACATAGAGAGAGAAACACATTCACACAGAGAGAGACAGAGTCAAAGAGACAGAGAGACAGATACAGAGACAGGGACACAGAGAGAGACAGAGACAGAAAAAGACAGAGACAGAGAGACAGAGAAAGAGAGAGACACAGAGACAGACACACACAGAGACTCAGAGAGCCTTCAGAGGTCTGAGCCTACCATTGCATGATATAGAGGAGGGAAAACCCAGACAAAAGAAGCCCTCAGCAAGAATTCCTGGAGTCAACTACTTGCCCTACTGTTGGCAGGACTTAACTGCAGCAAGTTATAAGCAAAAGTGCCCCTTCAACTGCATACTTTCTCCTGCATCTTGGCCTTTCTCGAAAACAATCTCATAAATTACCTTCAATTGCTTAAATTTCCCTTGGGAAGGTATATAGATCGGACTCAGAGCTTGTTTCTATACGAAATGAACTCTTCAGATGGCTAACTGCTTTCTTCCTGCTTCTCTTCTAATTCCCCGAATCCGATGTCCAGGTTCACTCCGTGACATTCTGCCCAAAGTTTTCCATGCAGCTCTGCAGACACAGCACAGAAAATCCAAGAACCAGAGCAATAGACAGCTACCAATAAATTGGAGTTTCCAGGAGAGTACCGCCATAAGTTTAATGCGGTACTAAACAAATAACCCAAAGACTAAGATTTCTCTTTCATTCTTTGAGGAATTAACCATGTTTATTTCCTAATTTCCCCAAATATAAAACATCCATACAGCAAAACAGAAACCGATTTGTGGCAATGACACTCACAGCAACCCATTCAGCCTGTCCCAGCCACATCCACCAGGATTAACAACAATCTCAGATTTGTGGAAGTCAGCGATGGCATTCCATCTGTCCCACAAATGAATGGTCAGTGAGGGTGCCTCATTCCGAGCTTGCTAGAGCAACAGATCCGCCTTGATTGCAGGCTTCCCACAGAGACTCAAAGTCAAGTCCTGAACAGGAGAATTTTTTATACTGAACAAACACAAGACTTTTAGATTGCTGGGATCAGACTCTGAGTGCAAAGCAAACAGACTAAACCACGATGGTGGAGAATCTCATGTGATTGGGTTAGGAAGCATAATGAATTTCTCTGATTGGTCCAGAGCTCAGAGGATATAATAAATAAATGAATAATAGATATAGTTATTTTTGAAATTGACTGGCCAAGCTCCTTTCAGTTTAAAACATCTATCAGGAAGAATTAGCAAGGGACACAGGGAGATTTTTTAAATTATTAGATTTTGCTAATCATCTGTTAACTGAAACGATAGGCTTATAGAAGGAGGATATGGAAATACACAATATTTTCTTTAAAACTTTATTTAAAGAGAAAAAAAGCAAAACAGAAAAAAGGTAGAAATAATACAGAATTTCAAAAAAATAAAGAGTAAGAAAACACTAGTTGATAAATTACCTATTGTCGTCTTAGAAATAGTTGTTCAAGTTACAAAATTAAAGCATACAAAGTAGACATTCAAACAGTGAGACTGCAAACAGTTCTGTTCAATGATCCAATGAAAACTTAGTATATGGCTGTCAATCCTACACACTTAAACATACATGCAGTTATATCCTTTAGAGCACTTTCTTTTCCTCTGTTTTTTAAAATAGCAACTACTGGGGCTAGGGATTTAGCTCAGCGGCATAAGTATCTGCCTTGGAAGCAGGTGGTTATGAGTTCGATCCCTGGTACTGATAAAAAAAAAAAGCAATTACACATTTTGGGTTTTATTACTCCTACATTTCTTATTACTTTTTACACTAGAGACACGATGTAATATTTATAAATATGATTCTTATTTATTTCACTAATGAGGATAGTCTCAAGTTACCTCCATTTACCTATGAAGGCCTCAAGACCATCTTTTTTATAGCTGAGTAATATTCCATTATATAAAAATACCACATCTTTTTCATCTACTCTGCAGTTGATGGGTATTTTGATTGTTTCCAAGATTTAGCTATTACAGATTTTGCTGCTATGAACACAGGGGCACATAAATCACTGTGACATGACCTTTTCAGTTTTTCTGGGAAAATACCCAGGAGGGGAATAGCTGGGTTGAATGAAACTTCCAGTCCTAGTCTTCTGAGAATTCTCCATACTGATTTCCGTAGTGGTTGCACCAGTCTACACTCCCCCAAACAGTGTAGACTGTTTCTCTTTCCCCACAGCTTTGCCAACATTTGTTATCAGTTGATTTCATGATGGCAGCTCTTCTTTCTGTAGTGAGATGAAATCTCAATGCTGTTTTAATTTGCATTTCTCGGTTGACCAGTGATGATGAACAGGAAATATACAATCTTACACGCACGTGCATATTCCCACTATGATTCTTCCTGAATGTAAGCAATCAGAGAATTCTCAGCATTTGGATATTTGTGGTCAGTTAAATTTTCTAAACAAGAAAAGAACTAAAGAACAAGAAGATGAGTTAACCTCACTAAGGTTATCCCATTAGTAAATGGCAGGTTCCAGACCACAGATTCCATCCACAGACCACACCATGCTAAGGCTCGAATATATTCACCCAGCAACCTTCTCGGGAAGCTTTTAAGTTTGAAAAGCTAGGGTTCATAGCAACAGAGTTCCAACCATACATGAAACTTGTACCTTGCAGCATTGTATTTACTTAATGTCAAAGACTTGTGTGAGGTTCATTTCTCACATTGCCGAGATGAAATACCCAACACCCAAAGTTAAAAGAGGAGAGGTTTATTGAGCTCATGGTTTGTAACAGAGGTTTTGGTCCATAATTGGCAGGATGGGAGAATAGTTCGTTGCTGACAGGAAGTCACAAAGCAACAAACCTTACCTTTGCCTTTTTACCCCAATCATCTTATGCAGGTAATCTAGGGCAGGTAGAGCTCATATCTTATCCTAGAGCCCTTGAAACTACCGTGGCATCATGAACCAATCCCAGAGTTTCACATTCTAGGTCCAGTCACCCCTGAAAACCCCACTACAGCCAAATGAAGCTTTGGGGGAACATCTACATGCAAGCCACAACACCAACACTTGACAACTGATATAAAATAGCCATGACTGTTTCTGCATAAATGTTGGGACAGACCATGCCGCAAGCAGACTGAGTCAATGTGATGTATCATGTGATCGATAATGACATGTCTCAAACAGCCCCAGGAGCTTGTTTTTTTTTAAATTTTTAATTTTTAAAGAGGACAAAATTAAACATAACAAAACACAGCAAAGTAGATCATAAGATAACAATGTAAGAGACACAGATTTCAAAGCAAGACCAGAGATCTTCACTGTCTGTCATACTGTTCCTTGTTTTCTTCCAAATAGTTGTCCACACCTTCACATACAATGAATTCATATAAAACAAAATAGTATAGAACTGATCAGAACAGGATGATGAAGGCATTTTAGGTCTATAAGACCAGACAATAGGGAAGTCAACATTGGCTGCCATGGTGTCTCTCATTCTCTTCAAAATAGCTGCCCATACCTTCACGTATGCTGAAATTAAACAAAACAAAATAGACTAAAATCACTCTGAACAAAGGATAATAGTATTCCTGGATTTCACATTATGATGATATGGAATCAGCACTGGGTACCTTAGTGTCTCTTTTTCTTCGAAGTAGCTGTTCATTTCATCATGCATTATATAATCGATTCTCATAAACTTTTTAAAAGTTCTATGCATGCATCAATCTCTACAAGTACGCTTCTCCTTTCTGTATTAGAGGGGAAAACAGAACAGACCAAGACAAAACAAAACAAATTCCTAGAAAAAACATGAAATGTAAAAGACATGTAAATAGCAATAACAAAGAGCCCATAACACTGACACTATATTCCTTCAAAACAAGATGGGAAGAGCATAACTAGGGTTGTTATTTTACTTGTTAATGAAATTCCCAATTTCAGCATTTATTGTGGATATTGACAAACAATTACTGATTGATCAGCTACCCGTGACAGTTTTATAAAATCATTAGGTGAACCAGATCTTATTAGTAAAGACAAGAGAATCTTTAGACATCCATCAGGGTGGGGGGTTGAGCGTGGGATTTTTAAATATCGTGAACACAGGCTTCTTACTTTTCCAATGCTTTGATTTAGCCTGCATCTTCAAAGAAGCCAAATCTATTTCTAGAGAGGAACTCTTGCAAACAATGATCAAAGTGTAAATGAATGCAAATACAGCCCTTCACCTTAATTACTTCCCTGTCACTTGTCAGCAGCCTCTTCTATGGTTTGGCTGATTAGCAAATGATCCCGAATAATTATTATTTCATCTACAATTACAATGACTCTGAGTCCTGCCTTCTGGCCTGCCAACAACAACTGCCTTGTGACTTCCTGGCCTATGCCTCTGGAAATATGCAATATCGTACAGCCTGGTTTATTCCTAAATAAATCTCCACCAATTTTTTCCTTTCCAATCTTAGAAAGCAAGATCTCTCAGTAGCTGCAAGTAAAGAACTTGCATAAAACTGATGAACAGAATGTGTAATGTGGTGCAAACAGAACCTTCTAAGTGTGTTTTGGATTCCCACCACCATCAAATATGTATTTTTCCCCCAAACAGCTGTAGGATGCATTGCCTTTCCAATTTTGTCTTTGCTGAGTAAAACTGTAATGCTCTAAAGCACCATATGCAATTCTCTAAGAAAAATAAATCCAAGACAGTTACAAGAGAAGAGGAAAGTGTGAGGTGCAGGGAACCAGCGCATTGTTATGTAGGCAAAGGATTACCATGCATTTCAAATGCAAATAAACTGAGTCGCATGAGCAAAGCAGCTTGTGATTTAGCGACGCAGGGGCTGTTACTAACTAAACCTGGGGAGAAACCAAGATGGTAGAAAGTGGTGGAATTGTTGGCAATTCAAGAAAAATCTCCTCTGTTAAAAGGAAATCCTTGGTTCACCTCAATACAGAAAGCAGAAAGACAGAAGCCTACATCCTAGTAAGTATTTACTGTAAGTCTTAAATGAATTGAGGATGCTGTATAATTACATCACTAGGAGAAACATTATGAAAAAGATTTTAAAAGCTGTCAGCTAAGGGAACTGCTCAACGGAATCCCCCAGGTTGATAATGCAGGGGTATTAGTGACATTCTTGAATTTGTTATCATTGTCTTTAATGGCTACCAGTGCTTAAACATCTTGCCTCCTCTTTGAAGAGTCTGTGTGGTTCACACATTCATTCCCAACTCACACCCTGCTGATGCTTAGGATAAATGGCCACAGAGGACCCCCAAGAAATGCCTGTTGACTTGTGAGGGGTCCTTGTCTCACTACATTCTCCTTACAGGTCACTTTAAGGATGAACAATAGCTTTAAAGTCCTCAATCCCAGTGGACTGCCAACCAAATGTAGCTCCTGCTCTTAAACTTGTCTGAATTAACTCTGCCTCTCCTTTTATGGACACAGCTGTCTTAAGATTTTGGACATCTGGAGGGTGAATGGGTCACGTCCTCCCTACCTGAATAATCAGATGGTTGATTTAGGGTGCATTTTTCTTTAACCTCTATTTTTTGTGTGTCTTATCCAAATGGAAATCTAAACCATTTTTAATTCCTCCTGAGGATGCACACATGAACAATCTTTTAATACACAAAGCATGTGTTTTCCTCATTTAATGCTTTCTACTTGCATATTGATTTACCAACTTCTCAGGTGTTTATTAGAACACAGACACCCAAGGGGGCTGTGTTTGCTCTCTCTCTCTCTCTCTCTCTCTCTCTCTCTCTCTCTCTCTCTCTCTCTCTGTGTGTGTGTGTGTGTGTGTGTGTGTGTGTGTGTGCATTTGTGATGTCATTTCTGGAGAAGCTTCATGCTTTTACATCTGTTTCCATGGAAGGATTTATTAAAACATGAAATGTCAGGGGCTGGGGATTTAGCTCAGCGGCATAAGCACCTGCCTTGCAAGCAGGCGGTCGTGAGTTCGATCCCCAGTACCGATAAAAACGAAAAAGACAAAAAAAAAAAAAAAAAAAAATGAAATGTCAATTGAACACTAGCAAAATGTTCCACATTACCAAGCAATTTGATTCAAACAGTATACTTTTTAAAAGTCTTTTGAAAACATCAAGTCTTAAGACTATTACTGAATAGGGGGCTAGGGATTTAGCTCAGCAGCATAAGCACCTGCCTTGCAAGCAGGCGGTTGTGAATTCGATCCCTGGTACTGATTTAAAAAAAAAAAAAAGTATTACTGAATGTAAAATTGCAAAGACTAGGGCTGGGGATTTAGCTCAGCGGCATAAGCGCCTGCCTTGCAAGCAGGCAGTCGTGAGTTTGATCCCCTGTACCGATAAAAAAAATAATAATAATAAAATAAAATTGCAAAGACTAAAAAATGCCATTAATCGAAAGTGCCCCTGATAGGAAATGATAGATTTCAAATATGATGCAAAATTCTTTAACCTGACATTTATGGTTTGCTTAAAACAGTAAGGCCAATTCGACATACCTACCATCACAAGTACTCTGGGGCATGTGTTAAATGAGTCTCCTCCAGCCATGGAAACTGTTATGTCAGTCGACATTTCCTCAACTCAGAGTTGAGGGGTAACATCAGTTTAGAAAACTCAGTATACTGGGTGCTGTTGTACATCAGTCTGTGTCTTTTTTAGCTGACATTTTGTCCTGCATAGCTTTCAGTGGAGATTGGCTTTGCTATCTGCATACAATCCTTACTCTAAGCATCGGAAAGATGACCAATATCCCATACATTCACTGCTGAGTTCTCAGGTGGAATTATAAAAGTCACAGGTCAAGAGGACCCAAGTCTTCTGATCTCAATTTACAATACACTAACAGATACAAACTCAAATTCTTATCCTCTACCCTGTTTTTGATCAACATGAGGAAAATCATCAAATCATCCTTCTATTCGTATATCCTAATTTTACAGATGAGAGAATCTTTCATCTTACGTGAGGTGCTAATGCAGAATGGATGTAAACAACTTGAGACCCCACATGATGGAAATTCAGTCTGAAATGTGGGTGGCATGCTTTTAATGAGTTATGGGGGGCGGGTAGGAAAGGAACCATTATCAACACCACCAGCACAATGGTGGGGTTGAACTCTTTCTCTACCCCAAGATTGCTGGGTACCTGTGTGCCCAGCCAAGGACATTACCCCTCAAGGGCTCTGAACACAAATTTCTATGTTCAAACCTGACGTAGGGTCCAGTGAGCTCCTAGGCTATTAGTCTCTGATGTAAATAAGGTTTTTATTTTGATTCAAAGTAAATTAGTTCCATTCTTCATTATCTGAGATAATAGTGATATGATTCAGGGATGTTTTGATTTGGGTGTATTTGCTTTCTGTGCTATTGTTATAAATGGAGAAAAGCTCATTTTTCAATCTTGGAAAATCAGTGGCGAGTACACCTTCAAGTGTTGACATCCTAAGTGAAATTCATTTAGTGCATTTATTCATAATGGAAATTATTGACAGTGTTTCTCTTCCGGAAATACTCTAACCTCTAAGAAACTACCATAGTTTCAATTTAGCCTATAGCTTGCTATTTTGGGTGAAATATTCTCACTGAGTACCATAGTATAGAAAATGAAATATAGTTGTAAATCATTTTTATAAAGATTAATTTGCTTCAAGCAGATGGCCTCGTAAATACAATAGTAAACTCACCTTACATTTTAAATTGTTCTCTTTCATCTATTTCAAAGTTTCCTAACAAAACTAGGAAATCTGTGAGAAATAGCTCGAGATGACAAAGTCCTGTGACTCTTTACGTGCAAAACAGGATAGAAACTTGTAAATGAAGTGATGTTTACCGTTGCTTCATTAGAGAAGATAGAATCTGCCTGAACATAACACTTAGGCTTCCTAATAAAGACACAGGTAATTACTCATATTCAGTATGAGGAGTTAAACTGGGAAAGTTGGAAAGAAAAAAGCAAGTTCCTTGTATGAAAGAGAACAAAATATTTGGAAGTCCAAACTCAGAACAATAGGTTGAAGGATTGATCCTAAAAACTGAGTCAAAATGAGTTAGAATAAAGAGCAACCTCTCAAGACGTGTGTTATAGTCAGGAGTTGTACAGAGGACAATTAGAATCAGGACATGGAGTTATAATATTATTTTATGATGGTCACCGGGAGTTAACACAAGAAAATGCAGGAAATCTATCCAAAACACTAAAGACATAGAATATTTAGTCAAGGCCTGAATCCCACAGCAGTGTCCCACATGAGTCCAGATGAAAACCCAGAGCTCATGACAATGCCTCCCATGAGTCCAACTGGAGGTCCAGAGCCCACAAATACTCACACCAGTCTCTTTTATGGATCCATGCTGGGAAGGCCCAAAAGTCAGCGGTGGAAGCCAGAAAGTCCATGCCAGCAGGGTGAAGGAGCTGTGCTGTAGGATGAGGATTCTATGCTGTAGCCAAAAAGTCACACTCACAAGAAAGACCAGGGCTGTCCTGAAAGGCACCACAGCCATCCTCAGCAACACAGAGGCCCCAAACTCCTCCCATGACAAGCACAGTTGGGTACATGCCAGGAAGCCCGTGTGAGGAGTTCATCCTGGAGACCAAGGGGCACATGTCTTCCCCTCCAGAGCCAGGAAGCAATGCTCAATATGAGGACCAGAGCTTCTCCAGGAGAATCAATGGCTCAAACAGCAACTCGTAGGAGAACCCACAGTGCCTCAATGCAATGACACATTAATGCCTTTCTTCTCCATCTCCACCTGTTTATGCTGGCAACTTTCCTCAGCTGGAGCATCTTTGCTCAGTGCCATGTTGATGTAATCCAGCTGGTGTTAAGTTGACCACCAGTTCTTAATCCATAACAACATATAAGCAAATACAAGCAGGCTGATTATATCCATTGTGGTCCAAAGATTTGGGAGTCAATGCATGCAAATAGTGTTGGGCCAGAGTGAAAATATAAAAATCCTAAGCCACTTTTAAAAATGTGGGATGTAACATTAGCCTTGATTGTCTAGTTAGTGATACATAGCTGTAAGGAAAATTTTAAAAAGAGGTATACCTTCGATTGCACTATTTGACAAGCTGTACTTGGAATATCTAGTTCAACTGACAGAACATGGCCACATGTTTCCCTGGAATATTTGAAAATCAAGTTGTAAAAATAGACACCAACCTGCGTATGGCAGTATACACCTGTAATCTTAGGTACTTTGGAAGCTGAGGCAGGAAGATCACAAGTTGGAGTCCCCAGCAAGCAACTTAAAGCAAACTTGCTTCAAAATTTAATAAGTAATAAATAGACAAATACTTGTATGTATGTGCTGATGATGGAACTCTGTGGCAGAAGGCTTTGACTAGTATGCATAAGGCTCTGGGTTCAATCCCCAAGGCCATAATAAGTAAAATTAAAATTAAAATTAACATAAATGAAAACCAACAGTATGAATGATAGAAAGGAGAAGGAAATAGTGAGATAGAGGAATGAAGCTCCCAACCTCCTATATGTTTAGTATGAGTTCATGTTCTCTAAAATTGAGGAATGAATTCTAGGAACAACAGAGGTTAAGAGCAGAATATATTTATTGCAAGAGAGAAAGCTCCTGTCTGAGAGAGAGAGAGAGAGAGAGAGAGAGAGAGAGAGAGAGAGAGAGACAGAGACAGACAGAGAGAGACACAGAGAGAGAGAGAGAGAGAGAGAGAGAGAGAGAGAGAAAGGGGGGTCTTCAGTGGGTTGCCAAGGACCCTATCTTCTCTAAGGACTTTATAGAGCAAAATCCCAAGGTAAAGCAGGTCCAAACATACAAGGTGGGCAGGAGGTGGGACAAAACTACGGTCAACCAATAAGATTAACTGTTCAGGTAAAATTGATTAAATCAGGGACCAATGGTAAAGTGAGTCAGATAGCAAGGGGTCATACAAACAGAGCAAAGACTCTTCCTGTAGGTGATTGGGATGGTGACTCCTGGCTTCCTCAGAGTGATGGAAACCTGGTTAGAATATCAGTCCTTAGGATGTGGGTACATTTGATCTATCTTTTGTCTTGAGGCCTGGCCTACAGCGGAGATGTCTGTCTCCCCCACAGTTGTAAGGTATCTGTCCTTCTGCTCTGGCTCCTTGAGGGCTCAGTCCTACCTGACTGCCTACAATATTTCTGTCTAACTCAGCTGCCTGTGCCAATAGAATATTTCAGTGTGCCAGGACTTTGGAAAGAAGCAAGATTAACTGATTGTGTCACCATTTGGGGATGGTGTAAAGTCTCACAGTGAGCATGAACATATCTTTCAGGACAGGAATAATACTCTACTTTTTTTGGTCTTATGGCTGATAATTGTGAGACACCACCAAGATAGGTACTTTGGATTCATGTACCTCTCTATCTAAACTCCTCTGAGAAAAACTTCAAGTGAAATAAGATGCATTGTTCCCTAAGCTCCATAAAGTCCTCCTGTGTTTTTCAGGGATTCTAATGTGCACTTTAGGCAAGAAAACTAATAATTCAAGCAAGAATGGAAATGGAACAGCCTGCACCACACAACAGAGAATCCTTAGGACCACTCTGCAGGCAGAGAGGTGCCACAGGTTACTAAGAAGCATGCCACCAGTGAGCAAACAGGGTCAGACGGTAAAGGTGTGGATGGCCCTTTGATCTTTGAGACAATTTCCCTGAAGTCTAATGAGAGCCTCTGGGTGATACACAGATGGAGGAGCTGTTGGCATGGCTGGAAGTATCTTTCAAGTGTGAATCAAGTGTGTGGAGGAAAATCCTACAAACTGCCATGGGCAAAAGCATTTAAGCAAGATGACCACACACAATGGGAAACAGTGTTTAAAGGCATACCACCGAGAGAAATGGGAAGTTGAGTACTTTTAACCTCTGTCTTCATCATACAGATTTTGTGTTTGTGAGGAACTATAATCACCACAGCAACTAGAGTGACTGTCTACAGGTTTGTCTACTTCATGAGTGTGATCATAGGAGCTAATGCATAGCTCTACAGATTCATATCATCCGAGGTGCACTGATGAATAAGTTAATATGTACCAAGCTGGGATGGTGTTTCAGATCCAGGACTAGGCACCCTGAAGCTATTTGTCTCTTTGCAAAATGATGTGTTTATTCTTTAGAGGGAAAATAAATATCACTTATGTTTATGTTGTGCGGCATGATGTTGCAAAACTTGCTCATCTTGAGGAACGGTTTGATTGGTCTAATTAACATGCACATCACCACTTGCTGTGGTTTGACTGTGTCTCACAAAGGTCATGCGTTAGAAATTTCATCTCTAATGTGACGTGGCTGGGATGAGGGATGTTATAAGTAGGTAGATCATGCAAACTCTGCTCCTATGCACAGATTAATGTCATTATTGTGAGAGTAAGTTTTCATAAAGCAAGTCTACTCTTTCTCCTTCTCCTCCTCTTTCTCCTTTTCCTCTCTGTCTCTGTCTCTCTGTCTCTGTCTCTGTCTCTCTCTCTCTCTCTCTCTCTCTCTCTCTCTCTCTCTCTCTTTCGCTCTCTCTCTCTCTCTAGTTCTTCTGCTTTCTACTGTGGAATAATAAAGCAAGAATAAACTACCTAGATTTGGGCCTCTCAACCTTTACAGCTACCTTCCAAGACTTTAAGAAATAAATTGCTTGTCTTTATAAATCACTCAATCCATGATGCACTGTTACAGATGCAGGAAGCAGATCCAAAGAGTTCACACACAGCACTTTTACACGATGAGAACACTTAAAGTCTACCATTTAACCAACTTCCCAGCATACAATATTATGCTTAGCTACGGTTGCCATATTGTTCAGCAGAGCCCTTGAATTTATTACCTCGGTCTAATGAAAGGTTGTTGTGTTTGCTAACCAGTTATTATCTCCCTCTATCCATGTAGTAAAAGGGAAACACTGTGACCACAGCATGTACATCTTACATGTGGGCACACTGTGATTCATAGAGGTTAATTTGACCAGGGCAGGTGCTTGGTAAGAGAATCATTATGGTTCGAAAGTTCTCCCAAAGGCTTGCCCATGGAAGGTTTGGTCTTCAAAGCAGTAATGTTCAGAGGTGAGATTTTTGGGAAGTGATTGAATTATGATGACTCCAACCTCTTCAAATCCACTGATGGGGTCATAACTTGATGGCACAGTTGTTAGGTGCTGGGAGATGCAAGAAGCGGAGTCCAGCTGCAGGACGCAAACTGAGGGCATCCCCCTAGAAGGACACATGGGGACTTGGCCACTTCCTTCATCTTTCTGTGTGCTTCCTGGCCACCATCAATGAGCACCCTTCCTCTGCCACACCCTCCAAACATGACCTCCTGTCCTATCACTAACCCAGAAATGAAAGGGCCATCTGATTGCGTTCTGAAGCCTTGAACTCTCACCAGTCCGCATCACCGGCTCCTTCCTGAAGTTGATTTTCTTCTCTATTTTGTTGCAACCACTAGAAACCAACTGACTGGAAGCATTCTGATTCCACACGCCGTACTAAGAACTTCAGTGATGTGCCAGCTCTGGGTAGAAATACAGCACCAAGAAGGTGGTGTGAGGCTACAGATCTTCATCTGTTTCATGCTGAAACACAGATGTTCTTCTAATCCGTGTGGCCCTGTGGAGCCATGAGGAAGAGGTAACTATTTATCTCCCTTCGTAGAGATGGTCCATGAACCCTGGTGGCCCTGTCAGGTATAGCTGTGTCCCTGTCTCCCATCCCTCAAGCTTCTCCTATGACATGGACCTCTGCTCTTCTAAGTAGCTCTTCTTCATGTTGATTTTTCTCAGGTGTGAACGTCACCTCAGAGTTAAGAGCAAGAAGATCTTGTCTTAGCTTTGCTAATGTTGAGAGGGTCACTTTGAGCTTCTGGTGACTAGGAAAGCAGAGCAAGTTGTCTCTGCATGGTCAAAAGAAGGAAAGGGAGGGATAAACCAATGAGACAGAAATAACAGAATGATGCTTGAACTGCTCTCAGTAATACAGAGTCCCTTGTGACCTGAGCACTCTGCCTCCATGTGAACCATAAATTTCTTTTTCAGATGTATCCAGCCTACGCTAAATATGTGTCTCTTGTGGTCTGCTCCTCTGGACTGACCAACGTCGCCATAGTAAATTACAGTTTGCTTTGACACACTCCGACATACACATTTACAGTACTTGTTTCTAGCAAACATTTTCAATTCAATGAAAGCTGTGTGGTTTCTTTCTCTTTTTGCACAGAACGCATTTGAATGCATTTCCATCTCTAGGAAATGCAGCAATTTGAAGTTAATATGTAGAGGAAAGAGAGAAAGGGAGGTTCAACACAGGTCTAAAAGCAGGACCAACCTTCCAAGAGCAGAAATTTAAACACAAAAGCAAACTCATTTTCCACAAGCCTTCATGCAAGCCTCAAGTTACACGTTCCTGGGAGTGGTTAATGGAAAACTGGTAGTTCCTAATTAAAATCTTGATTAGCTGTGTCACTGGGAATGAACTCACTCTCCCCTGTGCACAGCAGTAAACACTGTGGGAAGTGAGGGACTTTTGTCTTTTCATATCTTGGGATAAAATACCTCAATTCTGGACCATGTTTTCACACAGTAGGTATTCAGTAAATACACACTGAGTAAAGGAGTCATACACGATTCTCTAAAGATTCTTCATATCCATCAAATGATTCATGAATTCTGCAAAATGCATTTTGGCTTGAGTATTTTAGGACAGATGTCACATGTCTAAAGAATTTACCTTCCAGGTGAATAAAAGGTACAGATATATAACACGCATGCTGTCAGGAATGTAAGAGGTTATCTTGGCAAAGCCTATGAAATGTAGTAAAACATGCATGAGCCAGCTTGCAAGATATGAAGCCACTGTACCAAAACTTTATTCTAGCTGCCACAGGGCTTGGAGCACATAGATTGACTATTGCACAAAAGAGAAAAAGTGAACCTTAGTATAGAGATCAGGGGAGACAAGAGAAACATAGAAAGACTGGGAGGGGGAGCTGTATCTCAGAAGTAGAAAGTTTTTATTTTCTTGGCTCACAAAAGATTTGAAAAGGATGAGAGATTATAAAGTTTTCATGTCAGCACACAATGACACAAAAAAGAAAAAAGAAACCATCTTGCGTATTAGGGGGAAACAATGCATGATATCAAATCAGTGACCTAAGGGAAAAATAATTACATGAAGGCATCATTGCCTATGTTCCCCTTTCATGAAAGTCCTCTCCCCCAAGGGCCCCCGGTTGAAGTCTGTGTTCTAAGGTGAGTTTAATATTTATAACCAGATGCATCAAAGTGTGTTCTGCTTTCACTCTGATTGGGCTTTCCTCTTGAAGATCACTGTGTATTTAATCTCACCATGAATTAACTTAGTGGAAGTCTTTCAAGTTAGTGCACTTTACGATGAATTATAATGTCTGTTACATCAGAAAGCAAAGCCTCACGTCAGCCCTTTGGGGGATAACTGGAGAGATAATTACTGCTTCTAATGAGGCATCTTTCTAATGGAACTAAGAGCAGATCTTCCCTTGGCCTCCTCCAAAATAAAAGAAAGGTAAAGAGGCAAATAGATGATCTGTGGGATGGCACAGAGTGACTACTTCTTTCCTTAGGATAATTGTCCTGGAGCCAGCTGTGTCTCTGCTGGGAAGGAGGCATTAGGCACAGGCAGAATTCTCCACCAAGAGGCCAAGCTACAGGGAACACACCCGCCACATACATCACACAGCTGGTACCCATGCAAATGTTTTTTCTCTCCCCTGCCACACCCACATGCCTCCCCTGGAGTGGTCTCCATAGAACTCCAATTCCAACTCAGGGCACACACACATCCCAGTGTGACCTCTGTCAAGCCCATGGTCACCTCTCCATAAGCAATTAAGAAACCTCCCTGTCTCTTTGCCTGAGAGCCCTCATCAGCCCAAGGTTACACTCCCATGCTTGTAAAGGTGCTTTGCCCAACAGAGACATAAATCAGAGTTATTAATAAAATATAACCTGGAGAGAGACTAGGTTGACAGATGCAAGCCTATTTTCTGTGCTTTTAAAGCATTCTGTGTGGAAAATGTAAAAAAGAGCACGGGTGTGAACCTACCAGACTGAATTCTTTGGTTTTTAAGAGAAATTTCAGTGCTTTTTTACTATCAACTAGGAATGTGAGTATATAACCCTGAAGTAAGGAAAAACTAATTTTCTTAATATCTCATTTCTTGGACAATGATTTCTACATTTACATAAATATAAATGGCATAAATGATTTCATTGCCAATCTGTTTGCATGCTGGATTACCTCAAATAGTTAACAAAAATTGGAAAAAACATTACTAGATGTACTCAAATACTATGTGTACATGTATCTACATACATGTACATATGTGCATATAAAGTACTACATATTCAAAAAATCACATGTGTGACAAGCACATAATATACTACAAAACAAACATCATAATATTATATATGTAAGCTTTATTATGATATATGATGCATAACATGTCATCTTAGTAATTTATAACCAGTTTTCTGATTGATAGATGATTCATAGATCTACGATTGTCAGATAGATAGATTATAGCTAGATGATTGAAAGAAGAATGATCTATACAAAATAATATATGGATTGATAAATAAATAGTAGGTAGAGATATATGTATATTCATTCTTCAAAATCCATGGAGGATTAGTTCCGAGACTAACAGGGATACTAACATCTGTAGATGCTCAATCTCCTTTTAAAAATAGAAAATATTTACATACAACCTATTTGTACTCTCCTACATACATTAAACCATCTCTAGGTAACTTGCAATGCTTAATACAATCTATATACTGTGCAGATAGATGTCATATTTTAGTGTTCCATAAGAAAAAGTCTGTACATATTCAGTACAAAAATTCTCTCTAATACTTTCAAACTATGGTTTGTTGAAGTCAGAGATATGGAGACCACAAATATGGAGGGCTGCATACACAACATAAGTCATTGAATTTGAAGCCCAACTTTTCTTGTGTAACATCTCAGAGTTCTCTGCCTAGAGTCTGACCATTTCTGTGCCTGGCTCAATCGTGGACAGGTTTATACCCCTATTATGAACCGTACACAGAAGCAATATCTTTCTCTCAGAGCTTTAGCCAATAAGAGTCACAGACATAAAGAGCAAATTCTAATAAAAGTGTCTTTCTTCTTTATTTTATTTTTAGTAGTTCCAGAGTTGCAGAAAACTTTCAATCCTCCCTGAAGCTAAAGAAATGCTTTGTGATGGCCTTTGCTGACCTCATTTCCACACAGAGCCTTCCTCTCGGGTTCTCAACAAGCACACTTAATACTCTGCACCAAAGAAAAAGAAGAAGAGGGGAAAAAAAGCAATTTGTTCACTCTTTTTGTTCTGTGGACCTTCAGCGAATCTCTGTACAAGTTTTAAAAATTCATATATCCTCAAGGCAGACCTTCCTGTGACAAAATCAAGCCATTATTTTGAAAGTGGGAAGAGAAAAAAAACTCAAGAAGATAGAATCATACACTGGTGATAAATCCCAGTAAGATGCAAGAGACAGCCAGGCATGGTGGTCTCAGCTACTCAGCCAGCTGAAGAGGCAGGAATGTAACTTGAGCTTAAGAGCTTGGGACCAGCTGGGGCAACAGAGCAAGTTCTGTGAAAATCTCCAAAAACATACAGGTAAGGTAAATTAATAGCTCGGGTTAATTGACAGTGAGAAATAGCGTTCTATTATTATTCCTGTAAATCTATGTTATTATGAAATGCTTGGCTACCAACTGATGGGTTTCGAGGGGGAGTGATTAGAACATGAAAACTCTGAATTCCTCAGTAGATGAGGCATTGTTGAGTTCATAGTTTGCTACAATTATGGGGGTAGAAATCACATAGTTGTGACCTAGGTGAAGATTGAAGAGGGTTGATACTGGATGTCTTAGTTACTTTATGCTCGTTGCTGAGGCAAAATACCTGAAGCCCAAGTTGGGTAAGGAAAGGTTTATTTCTTACAGTTTTTGGAGGTTTCAGTCCACACTCAGTTGGCTCCAAGGCAGGCGGGCATGGCTGTGTCGCAGTTCATGGCGGCTGCAAACAGCAAACAGGAACTAGCAAAGAGCAAGACACACCTTCTTCCTGTCATTACATCACATCCTGGCTCCACCCCTATGTGGGTGGAGCACTGACAGCACCAATCCAAGCACTAGACAATGAACCAATCATCAATCCAAACACTAGCCAATGAACCAATCACAAATGCACAATGCAAACTCATGAGGCCTGGGGGACACAGACATAAACCATGACACTGGGGAATGTATCTAACTCCTAGTTTCTTCTTGTCCACCTCTTTCCCTCTCCCTCTGCTTCCTGGCCACCTTGAGGTGAGTACTTTCCCTCCACCACACCTTTCCACTATGACGTTCCTGCTTCACCAAGGACCTAAATGACATGAACCGAGTAGATCTGAGAACTTTGGAACCATCAACCCCTCCTTCTTTAAATTGCTTCTCTCAGCGATTACAAGCTGACTACCACAAACTCATTAACAGGTTTCTGTACAACTTCAGTGGGGTTTACAGATATCACTCTTTGACTGAGAAATATCATTCAGCTAAAAAAAAAAAAAATTGAGAGAGAAACATAATTTGGCTTCTCCGGAGAGCTAGACCCAGAATTAATGAGTTGATGCTTTCTTTCCCTTTAGAATTCAGCCCAGGTGAAGTGTATATCCCTCACAGCAGCATATCAGAAAAAAAATGAGGAGGTGAGTGGGCCTCCATCACCTGCCCCATCAGTCTTGGTTTAACTGTTTCGATGCTACGAGAGGAAAGAGGAATGGGCATCATGGCAGATGGCTCTCCCCAGAGCATCATGCCTGTGTCACCTTTTTCATTCATGGTCATCTTTACCTAAAATGGTCATAGCTGCCTGCTTATCAATTATATTAACAGGAACAGGTAGCATCAGTTTTAACCCTTCAGGGAGCCTATGGTCTCAAGTTGGGGGTTCTTATTCCTATCAATTAACTGTTCCTCTGTAAGGGCTGGTCCTGACTCCATCCTGTCTCCTTAGAATAACAGGCTATTAATAGAGCAGGGGTCACATGTCAAGCATCCTTCTCTGTAGTGTACAAGCCGGATCTTGTATACTCTTTCACACATCCCCTTCATAGAGATGCCAATACTTTCTTTATTTGAGGACCACCAGGCACAGACATGCAAAAACTTGCCTACAGTCCTGAAGCTAGGAGAAGCAATGTTAGAATTAAAACCTGGACTCTGAAAGATTACGATCCCTTCAGATGCTTCTGGGCCTTAATCCATGAGGCCTGAATATGCTCCTTTCTTTGGCCAAGGGACTTTGCAGGCAACATTAGGGCTACTATCAGCAGACTTAATTAAGATGCAATGATTGTCCTAGGTTGTCCAGGTACATTCAGGGCCATTATCTACAAGCATCAAAGCAGAAGTAGTACAGGAAATCTGAGAAATTCAAAGCACAAGGATGTGGTGGTGTAATGCTGGCTTTGAAGATAGAAAAGGTTACTGGCTGAAGAATTAGAGGGATCTCATGAAGCCAAAGATGACCCCTGAGTAAAAGCAGTTGTCTGAGTCACCTGCTTGTCACTGTGATAAAATACCCAACATGCACAAGTCAAAGGAGGCCAGGTGTATTTTGGCTCATGGCTTCAAAATATGCTTAGCTAGCTGGGCAGCAGAAATGACATGTTGGAAAGGCCTGGAAGAGGAAATCTATTCAGCCCATGCAGCTAGGAAACAGAGAGAAAAAGGGCATGAGACAGGTATAACCCTTCCAGGCCACATGTCTAGGATCCGACCATCAACCATGCCTCACCTCCTAAGGGCAAATTCAGCTGTGAACTCATCAATGGAGCGCCCATTGGTGAGGACAGCACTGACCCTAACCCTCCATCCCACTGCCTTCCAAACACAGGGGACTGAGATGCATGTCAGCCCTAAACCACTACGACCATCAAGGGAGCTGGGATCTTAGTACTGAGAGAGACTGGAAATATATTCTCTCTTCCAAACCCAGCCGGGTCAACAGATTCAGCTCTGGTTTACAAGACCCCAGCCTCAAAATTCAGCTAAGCACCCTTGAACTTTAAAGACCTATTTGAAGCATAACAAATAGGTGCTGTTTTTCCCCCGCCAAATTGGTAGATCTTTTAGGTAACAAGAGCACAGAGAACCAACAAAGAAACCTCAGCAGCTCATTTACAGAATGGCTTGCTTCGAAGATAGATTTTTCTATCGGCACAGCCTTGACATTCGTCTTATTATTACTTTTTTATTTTAAAGAGAACAAAACCAAACAAAATAAAACAGAATAAAGCACAGCCTTGATATTGAAAGGTTATGTTCTACTCAGCAGGAACTTAGTACCTTTTGATTTCTTCATTGTAGACCAAAACAAACAAATGAAAATAAGACAAAAACCTTTATTTCCTCCTTTTCACCATGTACTCTCTTCTTACATTTACATTTTCCAAGCCCAGCCCTATTGTTAAATAATTGTGGAGAAAAAAATCATGGAAATTTCTTAATTTTGTCACACTCTTACTTTCCTTCATTAAAACCTCATATTTAATCATCATTTCCTCTTAAACACCTTGTTATTGAGCTTAGTAAAGCATATATTCCTCTCTGTGAAGCTTTCCCAGTGGAAGTAAACCCCAGCAATTTCTCTGCCCATCAATCTCTCTGGATATTCACTTAAGCATCTTTTTTATTCCTCTTCTACATTACTTTGGTAAAGAAAATAGACATAACTGAAGTATATTTTTAAGAGCACCGTGTTTGCGTCTCACTTCTACAAAGGATTCTCACTCAGCTTCTAATACAGTCAAGCTTCCCACCAGGATGCTCGAGGAACCCTCATTGGCTGGTCCCTAAGAACACACACTACTTATCTTAGTTACTTTTCTCATTGCTGAGATAAAATACTTGAGGCCCAAAGCCAGGAGAGGAAAAGTTTATCTAGCTCACAGTCTGTAGAACTTTCAGTCCATAATTGGCTGCCTCCAAGGCAAGGTGGCACAAGGCAGAGAGGCAATAGTTCAGGGGGAACAAAAGCAACAAGAAAGACAGTCAAGACTCTTTCTGTCCTTCATAGTTATGCTGGTTATCATCCCTAGGGTAGTGTAGCATCCATACCTATAACCCCAGAATGAATCCATCACTAAAATCAAGATTTATCCACTGTAGGCAGCCTGCCCTTCCATGACATCTATGATGATTTGTGGGGGCATCTAGACACAAACCACACCCTGCCCGGGTCCTCCAAAGGCTCATGTGTGTTCCTTTAAGCAAAAGGCAAATTAGTCTAAGAGTTGCAAATTTCTAACAGTTTCAGCATGGCTGAAATGTCCAAGTCTCAAGTCTCCTCTGAGATGCAAGGCAAACTCTTAACTGTGAAACCCTGCTCAAATAAAAAGATTGATCAATGCTTCCAACATTCAGTGGCATGAGATAGACATTATTAACAGAAGGACACAAAGGAATGGGACCAAAGCAAGTCCAAAATCCAGCAGGGCAAATATTGTCTAGTAGTGCCAAGTCATCACTGAGGCAATCTGTAGCAAAATGTGGACTTCAAAGAGTTTGGATACCTCCAGTAGTAATGTTATCTCCCACCATTTTTCTCTTGAACCAGCTCTTCTCCCCTCTTGTAGCTTTCCTCAGATAATCCATGCTCTTGAATTTTCCAATCTTCTGGGGCCTCTACTGTACCTCTGGCTTCATATTTACAGCTTCACATATTGCGCTCTCAAGGACACACTGGCCTCTCAGGCCTGCTTAAATCTGGTTGGAAGCTTTCCTGACCCCACAAGTCTTCCATTATGTATGCACCTAAAACCAGTGCCTTGGGGATGATGTCAAGTCTGCTGCCAGAGGAGCAGTAGCCAAGTTTGCTTCTCTCTTGGTTGTAGGAGTTGACTGCCTGGTTTGCTGTGTACTCTGAATCGCATTCTGAGGAAGACATTTTCCATGCTGCTGCCATTCTGGAACATGGTGCTCTGTGGCTTTCTCCTCGGAACAAAGCCTTTCACTTTTGCAGTTTTAAGGCTGCAAAGGGTAGGAACTTGCTGCTTCTGGTGATACCCTCAGGCCATCTTTAATGTTCTTTCCTTTTCAGTAACCAGGATCTCTTCTGCTCTATTTTTGGAGATCACAGCTTTTATTGGAGCTTCCTTTCTGTCGAAGCGCAAACATTTAAATCATTCTGCAAGCCCCTTTGCTCTTGATTCTTAATATAAACCTAGATAAAAGTCCCCAACACTATGTATACTACAATCTCAATGTTACACTGCCTTGAAATTTCTTCTACTGGATTCAGTAGTCTGCCACCCTTAATCTCAATCTCAGGAAAAATCTCTGGACACAAGCAAAATGCAGATAAACTTTCTGCCAAGCCAGTGACACACATTGTATGGATTCCAAGAGCCAATGTAGTCCTTTTCCCCATCAGAAATCTCCCAAACCTGGTCTTTACTGCAGGCTTTGTATCAGCTTTCTGGTTTTCTGAGCTCGGACCAAAATCTCCCTTTCAGTACAGCCCAAGGCATTTTGGATCTGCTTTTTCAGCTCACATCTCCAAATGATTCCAAACTCTTTTTACAAACCACTTCCATGTCTCCTAAACCACACGGTCAGGGTATAGGTGCACAAATGATCCCATTTCTCTGGTACAAAATTCTGTCTTAGTCTCAGTCTTGCTGAGACAAAAAAAAAAAAAAAAAAAAAAAGAATCCCTGTACCAAGGACTCCCCACTTGTGCTCAAGGTTAATGGTGGGAAGGTTTATTTAGTTCATAGTCTGTAGAGGTTTCAGCCCATAATCATCTGGCTCCAAGGCAGTGTGGCACATTGCAGAAGGGTAACAGTGCATGGTGGAAAAAGAGATCCAGTTAAACAAGACAGCCAACAGTCTTGCTGTTCTTTATATTGCATGCAGGCTACCTATCCAAGGATTGGGTAGCACTCACACCTAGTATTGGACAGTGAATCAATTGCAACCTGTAGCTTCAGCCACCTATTAAAGCCTGCTTTCCCAGGACTGTATGAGGGTTTGGGGGTGATTCTAGACAATAACTCTAACTTATTACTGTCTTTCCAATCACCACTCACCACCTTCTAGACAATACTGGGTTCTCTATTATTATTCAGTCAACTACAGTGATATCCACTAAATCCTTGTTGAATTAATTGGCTTATCCAGAATGGGATCAATGGAGAAATTCTTCACCATTATTGATCTGAGGAAGGTTTTTTTTTGGGGGGGGTGTTTGTTTATTTTAATTTTCATAAGTCAGTTAAGAGAAAATATTCACTCTTTGGGCTACCTATTCTATGGGCCCCTGTGATGTCATGCTATAATTTTGTGCCAGAAGCATTTTATAAGGCCTTTTGGTTTATTTCAACTTATCTACAGAATTTTATATACTATAGAGATTTCTGAGGAAGACAAAATGATATTTAAGGATTCATTCCAAAGAACAAATGTTGTACAATAGTTTTACAGTGGTAGTTTAATATTAAATATAGCAAGCATACTGCTTATAAACTACAAGTTGCAACTGAACAAACTTTAGTATAGCAGGTATTTCTGGTACAGACACTCTGGTTACCTGAGTTTTGTGTCTTAAGCTATGGAGGCTGGCATTTGGGTGATAATATAGTTGAACAAATGCATGCTCTACAATGTTTGTGCCCCTTGTTCAATGGCCTATCAGCTTTATGAAAAAAAATTAGAGATTGATCATCCAATAGTGTAGGAGACTAGTCTATAACATGACTGGTCAAGGGACTATTCCTGATTAAAAACAACAAAATGCAATATGGTCTCTTGAGTGAGAATTACTCTGTGATATATAATATAGATGACAGACAGACGACTCAAATAGAGAATGCTGTTAGGAATATTTTATCAAGGTCAAATTTCATGAGTTAGATATTAGTACCATACTTATGCTGGAGGACAGCTTTGTTCTTTCTTTGTCCTTTGTAAGAAACATACATTGAAATATTTATAAGTAAAGGGGCATAGTACATGACTTACTTTCAAATAGCCAAAAGAGAAACCAAAAAAAAAAAAAGAATTTAAAAAGGGCAAAATGTAAACAATATGTGAATATATAAATCATATACAGAAATTCTGTCGACCATTTTTGCTATACTTCTAAATATTCAAGAGAATGTTAACCATTTCCAAAATATTCCATGTGGCTAAGCTGACACATTTATCAGCACAGATAAAGGGCTTCTGTGGATGAAATATAAAATCTATTTCTGAGTATGCACTAAATAATGCATGAAATGTTGAGTTGAAGAAGGAAGATGTTGCCTTTAACTCAAGTGATGAGTACATTTTTATCAGACCTTGCAAATGAATCGAGAGGAGGTTAAGGAGCTTCAAAACACATGAACTATTTTGATTGAATTTGGTTTGCTCTCTAATTTCAGTATCCAACATGTTTCAATTAACTCAGTTTCAAAGATGCAACCATAGTATGTTGAAACTTACTGGAGGATGCCAATAATCTTCTAGATCATGCTTCACATTTCTCCAGGAAATAATCAGATACTGTAAATTTCCATGTTGCTTTTCTTGATTGTTCCATGCCTTTTGGATTGATTCTTACTTGTAAAAGATTTTCTTTTGATTTGAAATTATTAAATAGTTGACAAAGACATAAGCCTACAAAAAAATAGATAAAGAGGGCTGGGTATTTAGCTCGGTGGTACAAGCACCTCCGTGGCATGTGCAAGGTCCTGAGTTCAAGCCCTGGTACCAAAAAAGAAAAATGAATGAAAGAAAGAAAGAAAAGAAAAATAGAACAACATTATAGAATACAGTCCTGATTTTGTGAAATTAAAAAAAATATATATAATTGTGGTTTCTCAGTTTTCCCAAACTCTTACAATTTCTGTCTTTGTTGTTTCCAGAAAATACATATTTGGAAATGAACTATATCTCACAACTACCAATACCCACAAAGGCTTTAAAGTTAGGAAAGACCTCTGTCAAAGGTTTACATATAATTCACCTTACGCAGCCATGGATTATGTTTTGTGCTCATCTTTTTGAGCCTTCTCTCTTCCTGCAATCTGTCCCATTCATGCATGCTATGTATCCTTTCTGCCCACCGCATGTGGCTTTGGATTAGAAAGTTTAATTTAAATTTAAATCCTTCATCTTTGCTTTTGGGAGCTCACCTTGTAAAAGTTTGAGCCTTTGTTCTACATCTACTCAAAAATTCCACTTGTTTTTTGATTTTCTAATGAATAACTAAATTTTTTTTTAGGTTTCCCTGCCTGGGTATGCTTTTCAATCTCTTGTAGCCTCAAAATTCAGGTTTCTTGTTCAGATACTCCGGTATGAACACAGCAATCAAATCATCTCCAGGTTGGATAGAAAGATGCTCATACCTGATTCTCAATGAAGGATTTGCAAAGCAATAAATAAACAATCAATTGTTTTGTAAATCTAAGAGGATAAAGCCAGCAGTGGAAATGGGAAGTCATTTTTTATCATACCAAACCCAAAGCAAGGAACTCCTATAGTTAAAAGAACCATGGTTCTGGAAATAGAAAAAGCCACAAATACATTTCTCCTAAATATTACCTCCCTCTACTGTGTAACAGATTAGATCTCAGATTCAGAATCCTTGTGGGGGGAAGTACCAGCATGCCCTAAGTTGAAATGAGTCCTACATTTTCGTATATCGAACATTGCCTTGTGTCTCTTATAACTTAGAGTCTCACCTACCTTAATGCAATAAGTCAGATCTTACAGGTGTACTGGGGTCAGTCAAGAGCTGGCTTTGTCCAGTGTATCCTGTGTACCTCTCAAAGAAAATATTCAAGGATGATCAGCTTTGTCTTAAACTTCTTCCCCAACACAAGGCATGAGTCAATGCCCCACCAGTGGACTGGACCATGGGTATGGCAAATAAAATATAATAAAATATAAAATTAAATTAAATTAAAATGGCTACTCAGGCTGTGGCTTTTTTGGGTAAGGCTTTAGTCTTCAAATGACTTAGAAGTATTCTTTTTTTTTTTTTTTAACATGATCTTATATTTTGAAAGAGGCGACAGAATCTTGGGGGTTAGATGGAGAGAGACTGAAATAGTCTCATTAAAATTGTTTTGTGGAGAAAGGTAACCTCATGTCTGTCTAACAGACATAAAATGAATATGCATTAAAGATTTTGGATGATTGATGAGGAAAGCAGACAGATGTGATCATCTAGTGAAAGGAAACGTGCAGACAGTGTAAGGAGAGAAAGAACTGAATTGCCAATCGCAGGAAACATCATCCCAGCCCCTGACCTGATTCAGTGAACCAAAGCCCACCCAGCTCCACAGTCTGACTGTATCCACATTCACCAACTACCTACAGTCTAAAAATAACTCAAAATATCTCAAAAACAATGAACTGTTTCAGAGCCAGATACTCAACAGGAAATGCACAGATTTTTAACGAAACATACTTTTTTCCAGAGGGTCAGGCTCAGTGACAGTCTCTCACTCTTGTGAGTTGTGGTTGGGGTCCCCCCAGAGTCTAAAGTGATCATAGGTGAGGTTTTTTTTTTTTTTTTTTTTTTTTTTTTTTTACCTGGCTCTAAAATGTGTGTGATGCTTGCATCAAGAGTGTGTGCTTACTACATTATTCCATTGATTGGTTCTGCACAGTTCAGGCTGTGGATAAAAGGAGAGCCCACCCTGGGTGACAGTGCTACCCTCCCTTCTATCCAGGGTGTGCAGCCTGGATAGAATACGCGGGATAAAAGAAGGGCTGCTGTGGTTGGTTATCGCTGCTTCTTGGCTACTTGCTTGCTTTGCTGCCTTCTTCCCTCCATGAACTGTTTCTTCTCTGTGATGCCCCTCCGCCATGCCGTCCTGCCTTGGAGCCAGCTGACTATGGACTGGAGCCTGTAGCAACTGCAATCACAAAGTAAACCTTCTCTCCTTCAATTT
The DNA here is from genome assembly GCF_034190915.1 of Cavia porcellus. Lineage (NCBI taxonomy): Eukaryota > Metazoa > Chordata > Mammalia > Rodentia > Caviidae > Cavia > Cavia porcellus. The sequence goes on along the minus strand of NW_026947516.1, from coordinate 4,661,278 downwards.
TGGGTGCCACGTATTTGGTGAGAAAAGTAACCAAGACATTCAGCTTCTGCTTCTCGTCTTTCCACGAGCTTCCCCTCTGTCTGTCTAAGAAAAATGAATTATGTTTGCTCTTGCTAACTTGGTTTAGGTTCTGGTACTTGCCAACTTGGCTGAGTGGCCAAATGTTCACTCACCAAACCTGGCTGTGAGACCTCAGCAGAATCACATGTGGCTTTGGAGTCACTATATCACAGCCTTTATCTTAGAACATCACAGTGTACACGGTGTATGGAGTGGAACCAATACCATGAAACCACTAACAAACGCTCACCCTCACACTCACACTTAACCAATAATTCCTTGCTTCTGATCATTGCCTTAGGTCAGTGAGCATGAACTTTTAAGTGACATAGATGGCTCACTGTAGCATGTATGCCATAGATTCCTTGCCCCTGGTTGAGGTTGTTCCTGACCAAAAGGACATACAGAACCCTGCGACCTGTCCTTTCTGGACTACCATCACCATCCAAGCCTGGCCCACATGTTCCACTATAGTCATCTATTAATGCTCCCAGTCAGTGCCACTTATATCATAAAGCTTGTTGCAACTTCCTCACTAAGGAAATCACTGTCTCCTCTTTTAGATTCCCACTGACATTTATTACACCCTAATTTGATTCACAGTGACTAATATGTCTGCTTTACATTCCTTTCATCTACACTAGAGCCTTTAGCAACAAAAATTTAATAATGTTTTATGAGATTGGTAAATGAGTGCCCTTGAGTCCTGCTTCGAGCTCTCTTTCGCTTCATGGATACACCAGGTCTACAAGGAATGTAGTTATTTTTCCAACCTTTGTGTTTGGGGAAGTCAACTCCGCTATTCATACTGCATAACAACCATTTCCATTCATTAGGAGTGCACATATACGCAGACACAATCACCTATGCCCTTGTGAGCAAATCTTTCCCAATATCCCAGCATAGCTAGCTCACTGGAACCAACAAACATATCGGCATTGGGGAGTCTCTTCTGGAGATGGTCCTCCAGCAAAGACAGAATGACACAGGAGGACTTCTCTGTGACAGAAACTGAGAAGGGAATTAGATAGAGCACTCCCTGGGAGCAAGGGCACCTGGACATGTAGAAGACAATCATGTTCCCAGGACATCTGGAATTAGAGAAAATGAAAGGGAACCAAAGATGTGGGAAGGTGGGAGGGGAGAAGAAGGGGGTGGAAAAGACAAGTTAAAATATTATGCATGTGCACACGGAACATAACCACTCTATAAGTATGTATTAAAATGTTCATATAAAAACAATACTGGGGAAAGATATGCTTCACAATAAAAAAAACATGAGTTTTATGCATATAAAAAAGAATGCATGTTAAAGATGGTATTTTGCTCACTAATCAGTGAGACAACCAACATCATAACTTTTTCAAAATGGCGGGTGGTGCACAAATCACAGGGAGAAAAGGAACGAATTGCAAAAGGAGATGAATCTGCTCAACTTCTTCTTCTTCTTCTTTTTTTTGGAATCAGTTAAACATGGAAGTTTGCATATCTGCTGCCTGCAATTTACAGAGTGAGGAGAGGGCTGCAAGACAGTGAGCAGGGCTAGAAGAAAATGTGTTTGAGAAACAATGCGTGGATTTCAGTGAAGTACACTTTTTCATTTTGCTGTAAGGGAGAGCGAGACATGGAGGAAAAGGGAGGAAAACAGAGACAGAAAGAGGAAAGGAGAGGGGAGGAGAGGGGAGGGGAGGGGAGGAGAGGAGAGGGGAGGTGAGGGGAGGGGAGGGAAGAGGAGAGGAGAGGAACAGGAGAGGAGAGGAGAGGGGAGGGGAGAGGAGAGGAGAGGAGAAGGGAGGAGAGGAGAGGAGAAGAGAGGAGGGGAGAGGAGAGGAGAAGAGAGGAGAAGGGAGGAGAGGAGAGGACAGGAGAGGAGGGGAGGGGAGAGGAGAGGAGAGGAGAGGAGAGGAGAGGAGAGGAGAGGAGAGAAGGGGAGGGGAGGGGAGGGGAGGGGAGAGGAGAGGAGGGGAGGGAGGGGAGAAGAGAGGAGAGGAGAGGAGAGGAGGGGAGAGGAGAGGAGAGGAGAGGAGGGGAGAGGAGAGGAGAGGAGAGGAGGGGAGAGGAGGGGAGGGGAGGGAAGGGGAGGGGAGAGGATAGGAGAGGGGAGGAGGGGAGGGGAGGGGAGGGGAGGGGAGGGGAGAGGAGAGGAGAGGAGGGCAGGGGAGAGGAGAGGAGAGGAGGGGAGGGGAGGGGAGAGGAGAGGAGGGGAGGGAGGGGAGAAGAGAGGAGAGGAGAGGAGAGGAGGGGAGAGGAGAGGAGAGGAGAGGAGCGGAGAGGAGAGGAGAGGAGAGGAGGGGAGAGGAGGGGAGGGGAGGGAAGGGGAGGGGAGAGGAGAGGAGAGGAGGGGAGAGGAGAGGAGAGGAGAGGAGGGGAGAGGGGAGAGAGGAGAGGAGGGGAGAGGAGAGGAGAGGAGGGGAGGGGAGGGGAGAGGAGAGGAGAGGAGGGGAGGGGAGAGGAGAGGAGAGGAGAGGAGGGGAGAGGAGAGGAGAGGAGAGGAGGGGAGAGGAGAGGAGAGGAGAGGAGGGGAGAGGAGGGGAGGGGAGGGAAGGGGAGGGGAGAGGATAGGAGAGGGGAGGAGGGGAGGGGAGGGGAGGGGAGGGGAGGGGAGAGGAGAGGAGAGGAGGGGAGGGGAGAGGAGAGGAGAGGAGGGGAGGGGAGGGGAGAGGAGAGGAGGGGAGGGAGGGGAGAAGAGAGGAGAGGAGAGGAGAGGAGGGGAGAGGAGGGGAGGGGAGAGGAGGGGAGAGGAGGGGAGAGAGGAGAGGAGAGGAGGGGAGGGGAGAGAGGAGGGGAGGGGAGGGGAGAGGAGAGGAGGGGAGGGGAGGGGAGAGGAGAGGAGAGGAGGGGAGGGGAGGGGAGGGGAGAGGAGAGGAGAGGAGGGGAGGGGAGGGGAGAGGAGAGGAGAGGATGGGAGGGGAGAGGAGAGGAGAGGAGGGGAGAGGAGAGGAGGGGAGAGGAGGGGAGGGGAGGGGAGAGGAGAGGAGAGGATGGGAGGGGAGAGGAGAGGAGAGGAGAGGAGAGGAGGGGAGAGGAGAGGAGGGGAGAGGAAAGGAGAGGAGAAGGGAGGACAGGAGAGGAGAGGAGAGTGGAGGAGAGGACAGGGGAGGGGAGGGGAGGGGAGGGGAGGAGAGGAGAGGAGAGGAAGAAAGAGAGGCATTTTCTAATATCTTAGCAGAACCGTGTTGCAGGCCACGAGAGACCTTGTTATGCATCCCCTCCTGGGTTTTTAGAAGGAGGCTGTGGAATTCTTGTAATAAATTCTGTGGATCTTGTCGGGCTTATGTAAGAGGTTTCCTGTTGTTTGCAAACAAAGGTGTTTTTGATAAGATAGCATTCATGTCTTTAGAAACAAAACGAAAGCTGCCAATGCTTGCCAGGGGAATTTCAGAAGGCTTCTCTTTCTGTTACAGGGTGTTAAGAATTGTTTTTGGTTAAATCAAGGTCTGGGGCACCCTGGATCGATACTTACACCTCATTCCACACACCTCCAGTGTATCCTGGTGCCGGTCCCTGTTCCAGAAAACCTTCCATAACAGAAACAGTGCAGTAGTGAGACCGAACTCTCCTAAAAACAAGCAGTAGGTGTCATAATGTCACAGTCATTATGGAGAATGAGGAGATTTGCTGAAAAGCAGGCGGTCACAACAACAGCACCCCATCTTAATAGCTGTGCTTTGCAGTAAGCAGATGCTCCCTCAACAGTGCCCACGTGTCTTACCTCATTCAGTGTCTACGTCTTCAATCCGACCCTCTAAAGGAACTCTCCTGCACTGCTGGTGGGAGTGTAGACTGGGGCAGCCATTGTGGAGGTCAGTCTGGAGATTTCTCAGAAAGCTGGGATTGGAAGTCCCATTTGTTCCAGCTATTCCACTTCTAGGCATATTCCCAGAAGAACTGAAAGCATCACACCACAGTGATATATGTGCACCTATGTTTATAGCAGCACAATTTGTAATTGCCAGATCTTGGAAACAATCTACGTGTCCATCAACTGAGGAATGGATAAAAAAGTTGTGGTATTTTTATACAATGGAGTACTACTCAACTATAAAGAATGATCACATTGAGATATTTACTAATAAATGGGCGCAACTTGAGCCAAACTCATAAGTGAAATAAATCAAACTCACATTTATAAATACCATATAGTCTCCCAAGTATAAGAAATAGTTAAGAGTACATAAGAGTTTAGGGTAATCATGATTCCCCATTACACTGTTTTGATGCCTTATAATGATTGCAGGTGTAATGTGTTTGTCCTGGTTTTTTGATTTTATTACCTGTGATGGTATGAACAGCTAATTTGAGGGAAACAAGTCCTTATAATAGCCAGTACTGATATAATATCATCTTACTCTGAAGTCCCACCATGCTCTTGCTCTTCTGTTTCCATTGGTCGTATCATGCTGTACCTTATTGGATTGTTTTATGTGTGAAAGTATAAACAAATGTTCTATGGGAAATGAGATAATATAGTAGGCATTGTTTGTTTTCTGTTATTTCATTCTGAAAGCCCTGTAACACTCTCATTCTTTTGAATGTCTTTATACTATTTTATTATGTGTGATACTACTGTATATGAGGTTATTCTCAACTATTTCAAAGAAAGAGACATTATGGTAGTTACTGTTAATTACAGGTTGTCTTTTGGTCAAATACTGTATTGCTTACATTGTTCTGTTCTGATCTGCTCTGTTATGTCCTGTTTTGTCTTAATCTCTTTAAAATACAACAATCCTACCCTCTGGGTTTTCCCTTCCACGTCTAAATACTGAAGCATTTCCAAGTCCTAGCTCCAAGCTCCACCCATGGAGAGACTCTCTCTCCCCCACGCTTTCCTAGTAACATTTATTTTTAGGCTGCAGTATTCCTATGGGTACCACGCAGCTACAACAGCCCCAGATCTCCAAAGAAATATTGTCACCATTGCTAGCATTCTTCATTGTGGAGGAAAAATACATGGTGCCCAACACACCACCAAAAAAAGAATTCAGAACCAATCTTGGTTGAAAACTCACTGGGTGAAATTTTTAAAATATCATTATTTAAATAAATTTGGGCCACACTATATCAATCAGGTGCATGGCAACTTTTTACTCTAGGGTAAAACCATGTTTAAAACATGTGTTTCATATTTTAATCATCTTGCATATTTTAATCATATTTCATATTTTAATATATTTCATATTTTAAATCATATTTCATATTTCAATTACTGTTACATTTTCCTTTTGAGTGTCTTAATTTCTTGTTTCTTACTAATTATTCTGTGCCTCTGAAAGAGTTATTTAACTACATTTATTCTTTTCTCGTGGACTTGATTGATAAAAATTAAAATAGATAAAATGATTTTTCATTAGTATAATTGGAATTGATTATGTTGTCCTAATTGATATGCTTTCTTCAAAATAACAGAGTTCAGTTGATAATATAAAATATAACCAACTTTACTTTAGAACTATACTAAAAATTTTGCTTAAATTCATGCAACTGGGAGTTAGCCTAGAAATAAAAGTAGTTTATGGTCCTTAACTATTTTATTATTCTTCAGCTGTGGAGTCCATTTTTTTCAAATAAAATATATCTGTCAGTCAATCAAATGCACTACCTAAGATAAATAGAAGCTCAGATCATTTTATGCATTGGAAAATTGAAACTCAGATACCTTGAGAGACCTTTGCATAAATCCAATTGCCAGAGATTTATCTATTACAAATTGTGCTGCTATAAACATAGGTGCACATACATCACTGTGGTATGATGTTTTTAATTCTTCCAGAAAGATACCCAGAAGAGGACTAGCTGGATCAAATGGGACCTCTAATCCTAGTTTTTTGAGGAATCACCACACTGATTTCCACAGTAACTGCACCAGTCTATGCTTCCGCCAACAGAAGAAATAGATTCCTTTTTTCCTACAGCCCCTCCAACATTTGTTATTTGACTGACTTCTTGGTAACAGCCATTCTTTCTGGGGCAAGTTTTGTCAATAAAGAAAGGAGGTGCCAATGCCTATGTGTGTGTGTGTGTATGGATGTTTCTAACGAGTGTCTTATAATACTGCTTAACAGGAAGGAGATATCCCATAGGACTTATGAAGAAGTGGTTAAACTTCATTTGTGCTAGTTTCTCCTTGATTGTCCACAGCTTGGGTTTAGCACCAAGGTAGTACATGGCAATAGCCAGACAAACTGAGAACAGGAGACAGAAGAAAAGCTGGTGTTCAGTTCAATAAGATCCTAATGCAAGGTGTTAGAGCCATGATGTGGGCATTCACTCATAGAAGATCGTAGAAGTCACCATTGATGTGATAATCTTGATCAATCAGCAGTCAACAGCCCTGATGTTTATATGAAAAAAAAAAAAAAAACATCTTCACACAAGACACAACTGAGAAACTGCTGGTAGCTATCCGCAACAGGCTTATAAACAAATGATGCTGAATTTCACACACCCCAGGGCCACTTACGTGCCTTCCAGCTACTCAGGCAGGCGGGGGATTTTTGCAAACAGAAGTGTGATGATTAATTGATCATCAGTTTGATTGGTTTGAGACGTGCATGCAGTTTTAGGAAAGCATGCTTCTGGATGAGTCTGGGAGGGTCATAGGGACATGACTTTGAAGAATATAGTTAGTCCCTGGCCCCCTTTTCCCTAGCTATTTACCTGTCTCTAGTTCCTGGCTGCCATGAAGTGAGTATGTTTCCTCTGCCATAACCTCTGCCATGTTTGTGCCCTGGAGCCAGCCTACCATGGAATGAAATCTCTGAAACCATGCACTAAAACAAACCTCTCCTGCTTAAATTGTGTGTGTCAGGTATTTTACTCCAATGAAAGATAGGTGACTAATACGTAAGGAGAGACCAGGCTGGGGCACACACATCTCTTCTGCATCCTGATATCCCAGCACCCAGTCTGTGATGATGCATTCTGCCAGCCTATATTGCAGAAGAACCATCACAAACAGTCCCCCATAAAATAAGTGAGCGTGTATATGATGGTTAAGCAGATCTCCAAAGGCAGGTGGAAGCCAACTTAGATCCCATATGATATAGACAAACTCCTAGTCAGACAAGAATTACTAGGATGCTAGGGAAAAATAAATAGAAAAATTCCCCCTAGGGCAAAGAAGGAGCATCTTTTATTTACAATTTAATGGGAGTTGAATTTTCAAGTCTCCCCATGCACTTGGACTAAAGAAAAGATCTATTTTATCGACGGAGATGGAAAGAAATGAAATATACTGGTGATGCATATTATTCCTATTGAATCATGTATGGTACAATGATATTTTGGTTTCTTAAAAACCACACATACAGTGGTGGCCCTTTAAGATTAAACCACCTGGCCAATCCATAGCTGTCTATGTATGTATACTCCATGCTGATCAAACAGTGGCAAAACTGCCCACCACCACGTTTCTCAGAGTTATCTCCATTGTAAAGCAAACCGTGATGTCAATAAATATATTAGCATAAAGCTGGAAAAATGGCTCAAAAAATGCTAATTTCTCGAGCCCTTTTACTCAGCAATTTTCCTTCTGCAATGGATTCCAGGAAGATAATCAGACAGATGTGCAAACGCATTCTTGATATTTTGCTTAAAATATCAAGCAAAAAGTGCAAAGTGGAGAAATCATTCACTGCTCGCCAATCAGGTTGATTAAACAAGCAAACTACACCGGCACCTTAAGGGCCTACTTTAGAGGAAGACGGATGGAGACTGACTGTCTGTGTTGCTGGTTTTCAGCCGCGTTAGCAGTTATTAATGGAAGCAAAGCTTCCATTCCTTATCCCTATTCATAAGCCGTGCCTTGTGCTAAGCACAAAACAGGAGTTCTTACACTGAATCCCGCCAGCCACCTTTGAGTCAAATAGTGTTTTGTTAACATTTCACAAATGATTACAGAAAGGTTTGAAATAGCAGGTGAAGAGGAATGAACAGAGCCAGCATTCAAGCTGCAAGCATTATAAGACGAGCCTTCAGCAAAGGAAGGGCTCACTCAGGAGAGACTACAGAGGAACCCCTAGCACTAGGGAATCTGCAGTAATGAAGCATGGCCTGTTGCCGTGACGCATGTGGCTCCTGAGGCTCTTGGGGTTAGTGCAAGAGGATGAGGAAAATAGAAGAGACAAAGCCGGGGTCAGGTGGAGCCCTTATCCTGAACTACTGGACCACTACAGCACCTTTATTTATATCCTGGGAAAGACGTCAGTTTCAGCTCCTCTGCCTAGCAACCAATTGCTTGGCAGGCCTGGGCTCCTTGCCGTCTTCGTGCTGGAACAATTTGTTTAAATAGCTTGTTTTGATCTCTCTGTTTTTTTCTGGGCTGGACATGCATGGGCTCAATCTCCAACTTCAGCCTGTTGCTTCAGAAGTCACAAGAAGCATAACTGCAATGGGTTTCTGGAATCCTCTCTCCAGGCACTTTGTTTCCCCATCCAGTTAATGGGTACATTTGAACTTTGTGAAACTGGAAAGTATTGTCCAAATATTTTTTCTTTTTCTTTTCTTTTCTTTTCTTTTCTTTTTTGTCCTCCCATGGCTGCTTTTGATACAGCTCCAAGGATTTGTGTGCCTCTGTGTGATACATGCAAGAACAACCTCAGAGAAAACATTCACAGCTCTTGTAACAACCGCTTGTGATTCTGGTCCTATTTCCCAGACTCAGGAGATATGAGATGAATGGTAGGTGTTACCGAACTGTGCCGCTTTGCTGTGTGGCGATTTAGACAGACCTTACTCGGTGGTTTCTTGCAGGAGATGTTCCCTCTCTTTTTCTCCCGCCCACCACATAGGTAGCACCTGGAGATTTTCCCGTAGTGTCAAACCGTGTTTGCTGAGCAGTAGTAACACTTGCTTGCTGGGGACCATAAAGAAAAACCCGATAACATGATAACAGCCAAATTGAGCAACTCTCATCTCTCAGTTCATACTCGTGGAAAGCTTACGATGAGCTAAACAACAACTATTCAAAGAACACTATGGAAGTCTGAGAGGGTCTGGTTCCTAAGATCCTCAGAGGACGACAGGCTTCTTAAGTAAGGGGAAGTCCTAACCAGAGAAACGTGGTCCTAAACGTGTTTTATCAGAGTTAGAATCCTCTGGAAAGACCACCATTTGATCTTTCAGATTAATCAAAAGCTACTTTATAAAAGAATAGTATTTTTGTGTATCAATAAAAATGACACTATTTTCAAGATAGCGTGATATGGGATTTCTTAGAGAGACAAAGAGAAGCAACACTTTCTACTAAATTAGGTATGAGCAACATAACTATAAAATCTTGGCTGGGATACAGCTCAATGTCACAGCACCTGCCTGGCAAATTGCAAGGTCATGAGTTCCATTCCTAGTACCAAAACAATACAACAAAAGTAACAGTAAAGTCTTTAGATGAGAATCATAAAAAAATCTATGGCTCTAAGCTGAAATTGTTTATACGTGTCTTCATTTCTATGTTCACTTTAAAGAAATCAGATGCTGGTCAATTACATGTAATAGATTAGTTTTCCATTGCTATTTAACAAATCACTACAACATTTAGTAGCTTAGAGGCACCCATATTTGCTAGCTAGTGATTACCCTGGATTGAAAGCTGGGAAGCTAGCACCTCTCTCTGTCAGTGGCTGCTATCAGGCTGATGTGAGGGGGATGACATCAGACATCTTTGTACTGTTAGAACATGTAACAAAATTCCAAGCTCTTCCATAATCGCTGAAGTCCAGGAATTCTCCTAATTGTCACTACTGACTTCAAGCTAGCTAGGACCTTCCATCAAATCAAGGTAACAATATCAATCCTGTGAAAGGATCCTCCTCAGCTCCTGAACTGAAATAGTGCCAATTTATTCAACAATAAAGCAACTCGTCCACAGGAAGTAGCTATAAAATACAGAAACAATGTCAAAGATTCAGAAATGTCTACCTTTTAGTGGGGACCTAGAGAAAAGTTGCCAATTCCACAGAACCTATCTACTATACGTTCAAATCTTCAGGATATCGGGTAGAGTATAAAAATGTTGCTAAGTAATTAAGATTATTTGCATTGAGCCTTTGGTGACCGGATGTGACTGCAAATGCCTGAGCCCAGCAATTGTCAGGTGTTAAGTGGCTTCATGGGATGTCTTCAATCCCATTAATACTGGCCCTGAGAATCACCCATGCATGCGCCTAAACCTCCTAGGCTCTAAATCCCTGCCTCATGTTTTTATATTTCCTAAGTAGCATTTCTCAGTCTCAGGATTCTGCTAAATGTGTCAACCCTTTCCAAGAAAAGGCCCAAGTAAGAAATGTCAAGAGTGGGCTCAGATCCCCTCCAAGCTCAATCCAAGGTTTCTCAAATTTGACACTATTTGTGCTTGGTCTGAATCCTCTGACACAGGAGGCAGTGCTGTCTGATCCAGTGTAGGGGGGTTACTAGCATCCTCCACGTCTACCCAATGGATGTCAGTCCCACTACCACCATCTGGTGTGACACTTTAAATCTTTCCAGGTGATTTTGATGCCATCCTAAGAAAAGCTTTTGCTCTATCACCTCTACAGCGCACACACTGGCTTGGTAAAGTCTCCGAAAGCTCTCGTGTTTGCAAATAATGTCCGGTCAAGTGACTCCTCCAAACATATTTAGCCAATTGTTACAGTACACACAAGAACATCCCACAAAGCTAACCTTTAGCAGAAAAAAATTACAAACCTGTACTTCCAGAAAAGCTCCTGATTAACCTTATTTGAAGTACAGGAAGCAAGCACCTGACCTAACTTAGGCACTTACGAAGTAGAACCCATAATCAAATGTCTATTAAAATCCCTCTTATCATTAACTTATGAATATTAATGCCTGCTTAATACATACATTTGTAATGGAGATGATCAAGCTAAAATTACCCCAATTGCTCCATGATTCATTATTACTTATTAGCATATTTGTTTGAAATACATATATATGCTTTCTTTCTGGTAATAGGGACTGTGCCCAGTATTAACACATTTTTGTACATGCATTATGTAACTGATGTATTATTTGTTTAATTGTTTATTTGTGGCTGGGGATTTAGCTCAGTGGCATAAGCGCCTACCTTGCAAGCGTGTGGTCATTAGTTCGATCCCTGGTACCAATAAAAAATAAATAAATAAATAAAAATAATTATTTATTTGTGAACACCTCTTAAAGCTTCTAATGGACTTATGGAAACAATTTTACATAGGTGATACACTGACAGGACCAATAAAGTCAGCTATATATCTGACTCTGGCTCCTTCTCTAGCAAACACAGAACAGCTCGAAAAGTTTCTAGAGCCTTGTGAAGAGTGATACTTGTAATCTTGGAAATTATTCTCATGCCTGTGGGAAAATATGTAGAATTATTTTAGTACTGAAGATGCTTATTAAAAGCTGATTTACATCTAAGATCCAAAACCATTGCCTAGTGATTAACATGGAATGCTCCTCGGAGAGGTTTACAATTTTGTAGGACCAAAGGTGCTACAAATATTCCCCTCCAATGCCTAAGTATTAAAAGCTTCTCCCCAGATTTGTGCTAGTGTAAGGGTGGAGCCTTTAAAGGTGGAGTCTCCTGGGAGGAAATGAGGTCACTATGGGCGTGGCTTTGACATGTCCCTTGGGTCACTTCCTGTGTCTGTTTCACTTCCGGGTGAAAGGTTTTCCTCCACCAACCATTTCTACCCCAGGTGCACAGCCACGGAATCCACCAGTCGTGAACTGGAATCCTAAAACTCTGAGCTAAAATGAATTCTTTCCCTTTATAAGTTGATTATCTCATATAGTCGCTAAACTAATGGAAACCTAACACAGAAGTTATACACTTCCATTCCTATGGGGAAAATGCAGAGAGCGTATAACAGCTCAAAGCATTTTCAGCGATTTATCTGTCACTTTATTTCCCAGAGATAAGCTATTCTTTCAAATCATATGTGTTTTCCTTTACTGTTTTTTAAAACTATATATGGGAAGCTTTTAATGAAAATATGAGCCAACAGGGTACTTTCTTTCTTGAGATGTGTTCTAACATTCTCGTCCCTCAGGATGTGGAATCTCTACCTGTATGCATGTGATTTACCTATAAAACAAATAAAGGAAAGAAAAAAGGAAAAAAAAAGAAGTTCTGGGGATTTTAGAACTCATACACACCCTAGTACAGCGGTTGGCAAATTTCCTCTACGAAGATCAGGTAGTGTTTCCAGTTTAGTGGCCAACTAGGCTTTCTTTCTCAGCTGCTCAAGTCTGTTATACTAGCTTCTGTTATACTACAGAAGCTGCCAACTGCAAGGCATAAACTGGTGGAGTTGTTGCTGTGTTTCAATAAAACTTTATTTACAAAAGCACCAATGGGCAAGGGTCAGCCCACGAACTGCAGTGTGTCACTTCCTGTTTGCCTTGTCATGGAAAATACTGACAGGGAATGATATAGTAACAAAACCATACAAAAACAACAGCATTTTTAGTTAGATGTTAGATACCCCCATTCTATTTTTCTAAGTAAAAATTATTAACCACAGTAAAACCCATCAAAATGTGTGATTGAATAATTGTTTTCTCTTTTACAACATTTTGTTGGGAAAAACTATGGCAACTTTGAATTCCCTTTGAACCGAGATGCTGCTATTGCTTTTGGACCACGCTTCACAGATTTTTGTTGTCAGCCCAGGCAACCTGTTCATGGGAGTATTGATCACACTATAATCCCTCTGATTCAGTTTCTCCTGGCTGCCTGCCAGGTTATAACCATTTCTGTCACCACATAAATCTCTTCAATAATTCTCCCCAAATTAAGTCGCCTTTGTCTGCTTTCACTAACCCATTCCAAACCTCCTACAAATTCCAGTTTCGATTAGCCACGCACGGCTGACGCAATCTGTTTTTAAAAGGACGTTTTGTGATAAGACAATTTTCTTTGAGGATGACTGCTGAGAGAATTATCACCAACAATCACATTATTTTCCTCTCAAGAAATGTACTTGGGATGGAGATGGCATTCCAGTGCCTTTCTTTTGATGCCCTCATTGGCCACAGGTGGCATCCTTTCTGAGAGTGTGGCCAAGGGGCTTTTCAGTTCAACCAATCTTGGGTGACCATTCAAGCCAAAGATGCAACTATTGTGCCCATTTCCCAGGAAATCCTTTTCCCCAGCCCCCAGTTCTATGTGCCAACCTCTAAGTTTTTCAGGGCTTTGTTGTAGTACCATCATCAAGGGACCTATCTGTCGCTGGAGCCCTGGGGTCTTGAGAAGTGAGAATTCATAGCCTTTTTCCACACTGCCTCTCCATCCTGGGACCCCATCAAGGCTCAAAGAGCAGATAGTGTCATGGGTACCTAGATGAGAACAGGTAGGGTTGCAGAGCTCGCCAGCCGCCTGAGAAACTCAGCAAGAGCAGGAAGAAGAGATAGAGAAGGAGGAAGAGGTAGAGGAAGAAGGAGGAGACAGAAGGAAGATGAAGAGAAATGGGAGAGGGAAAGCAATTAAAGAGAGAAGAAGAGGAAGGTAAAAAAGCAGAGAAAAAAGAGGAAGAGGCCAGAGGATAAAGGAGGAGGAAGAAGGCAGAGATGAAGGAGGGAAGAGAGGACCAAACTTCACTGCTCTGCAGGGATCAGGCTGAAGCTGGAACCCTGCAGGACTCACACGCTGCCTGGCTCGCTCCCCTTCCTGTCCTCTGCTCTCACCTTGCTGTCCCCACACTGGGATACGAGTACCGTTATGAGGATCTGTCACCGGGCACCTCTCTGAGCTATCACAGGCCACTGGTCTGAGAGGCTGCCCAAGGCGTCTCTGAATGAGATCAGCATTGCAATGGGCGAAGGTTCCAGGGGCTTCTGATTACCTCCAACCACTATGGGTACAGAGGGCCCCGGCTAAATACCATAGCCTTGCCTCAGTGTCTGATGTTAGGGCAAGTCCTCTCCACGGCAGGAGAGCTGCGGGATGCGTATGGAGCAGGTGGGTCTGTGATGTCACACATGCTGACAGACTGTGCAGACAGACTGTGCAGAATGGCAACGGCCCAGGCAGGGCTCAGGGTTTCCAGACACAATAAGAGGTGGGTGTTTAGGGGTGTTAAATACATGACCATATTAATCGTTTTGGTTGGATCATTGAACACAACTGTTTGTAGTCTCCCTGTCTGAATGCCCACTTTGTATGCTTTGATCCTGTGACTTGAGCAACTATCTCTAAGATGATAATGCGTAATCTATTAACTGGTGATTTCTTACTGTTTTTTTTTTTTTTTTTTTTTTTTTAGTTCTGTATTACTTGTACCCTTACACTGTTTTGTTTTTTCCCTTTTTCCTTTTAAATCAAAAAAAAAGAGGTGGGGGTGGGAGTGGTTGGGGGAGGGGAGAGGGAGGGTTTGGGAGGAAGAGCTGAGGGGGGAGGGGAAAGGGTTGGGGGGGAAGGTTTGGGGGAGAGGTTGCAGAGGGGAGAGAGAAATGGAGAAAGAGAGACAGGCAGACAGATGAGTTCTTTCTTCCTTTTCTCCTTCTGTTCTATCCAGACTCTTGAGGCACTGGCTGATAGACACCCACCGATCTTGGAAAGGACCCCATATTTTACAGAGCCCACCCATTCCAACCCTAATCTCATTCTAAAACTCCTTCACACAGACACTCAGGCCCCCAGACGCCCAAGCATCTCCTGACCCTGTGCAGTTGACACCACAGGAGATGGGCATTGTCAATCTCTGACAAGGCATTGTGGGAATTATTCATGCACATACCAAGTCAGGTGTGCTTTGGTCACGTGATACCTGTGTCTCCTCCTGCCAATCTATTGAGATGGCAAAAAGGGCACAGACACTATTGATTCCCACTTTCAACTCTGTTCCCGAATCAGCGTAGTCAGTACTGCCTCAAAAAATACAATTTTTATCTATTTACCCAGTATTGATCCCCTGCGGCTGAACTGATTCAAAAATGATGGTACTGAATAATTTATGACACAAAATGTCAGTGTCTGTAATAGCCACCACAAGCAAGTGAGCCTCTTTCCTGGGGGCTGGGGTGCAGCTCTGAAGCACAGTGTTTGCTATGGCATGGTAACTTTCGTTGGAATCTAAAACAGTCTGAATGAAGGTCTCAATTAGGATTCGGCATAAGCATCCTAAACCATTCAACAGGGCAGATTTGCATTAGGAAGAGCAGAAATAACCTCTCCTGTGGATGCAGATCTGGTTGCCAGCATAACAGCAGACAGTTGATATCAACAGATTTTCCTCAAAAGGAGCTTCATTTTACCACTGTATGTGCTTCCATTGTCACTATTAAAGACAATTTAGAATTTCAGTAATTATGTTTATTTTGGTATTAGCAGTCAAGCCCGAGCACGTTAGGTGGATTTGACTTTTGAATCTTCAACTATGACCACACTCCCCGAATCTTAACATCTGATTGGATAACTATTAGAAACCAGGAAAGTTTCGAGGCAAAGCATTTTGCAAGAAAACAGAATCCATAGTACCCGAATGCGAGAAAACACCTTTAAGCTTCTAAAGGAAAATATCTTATATGTAAATATATCTGCACAATACAGAAGATGTTGTATTACCAATACACGCCTATGTTGGTCTTTCTAAATATCTCTAAGTCTGTTAGGAAAGAGGACCAAACAATAGGGACAGAATATTCTCTAAGGAGACATTTAAATGGCTAATAAACATATGAAAAGGTATTTTACTGCCAGAAGCCACAGAAATGCAAACTAAATCCACACTGAGGTATTATTCCATCACAATCAGACTGACAAATATTAAAAAGTCTTTCCAAGTCTATTGTGTGGGCTTTAAATTGGCTTCAAATAAACACTAAACCGCAACACAGAAACGTACCTATTTCCTGCCTCAGCAATACGGTTCCTCATTACACGCTGAAAATGCATTCATTGTTGTGTTCAAGACGACAGGTAAGAAAGGATCTTCAGACACTTCCTATAACAGCCAAGCAACGCAAAGAACTTAATTTCCCATCAATAGAGAATATAATACCGCACTGTGCATAATGAAAGGCTTGCATAATAGATTTCAACTAAAATACGTCTTATTTTGCTTTCTATTGATACGTAATTATACATAGTCATGGGGCATTAGTGTGATGTTTCAATACGTGTAAACGATGTGTGATTATCAAATCAGAGCATTTATCTGTCCACCTGAGATATTGATCATTTCCTGGTAAAATCTATTTGGAAATATTCCGGAGAATATGCATCACCAGCATCATTCTACTATATGGTAGAACACTGTATCTCTGCTCGCCACATCAAAAGCACTCAGAGACACACCAACAGGCAAAAATGTGTGTCAGAGACTGGGCACAGACAGGATGGTAAGTACCAGAAGGCCTGAAAAACATGATAGCATTTGTGTAAAGGATAAACCATGCAAAACAGTCTTTCATTAGGTTTTTGAATATCTGAGGTATAGTAACCATTTGAAAATATGTATGTAGGGTACCAAATCTATTGTCCAGATGGAGATAGATGATAACTAGACAGAGGCAATTAGTAATAGATAGATAGATAGATAATAGATAAATGGATGATAGGTAAACAATAGATAATTGGTAGATAAGACTGATGATGGGTAAATTAGATAGATAGATAGATAGATAGATAGATAGATAGACAGATACATAGGTAGATAGAATTAGGTAGATAAGAATTAGATAACAGATACATGATGATGACACTGATAGATGTAGTTTTATGTAGCTATCTGAGAGGTATGCCTATGGCTAGATTTTCACTTACTAACCCTGAGAAAAACTACTGAATCTTTTTCAGACAGCCATCATTCTGTCAGACACTTTGGTTGGAGAAAAATAATTAAGTCTCTTCTTGAAGCAAAAGACGTATATATGAGACCAGCCATGTCTTCACCAGAGCTCCAGCTTAGGACCAAAGAACTTTCCCTGCATTCTGTTCTGTTCCTGCCCAATGAGACGCAGTCTCAGCAGTGAATAGTTAATTTCATGTCACTTAATCTCATCGTGGCTGGGAAGTCGATTGTTGTGTTAGAATTAAAAAATAAAACCCCAAGGACATTAAAACCACCATTGCTTCCAAACTGTTATTTTTGTGGCATCTCCTCCTGAGCATAAATTTCAGAGTGCTAAAGGTTCACTTAGAATTCAGCCTCCAGGAATTTATTTTCAGGCCTGGAACCTGAGGTATGGACATCATTGTTGTAAGATTTGCCAGTGACTAGTTCTTTTCTTTACAAGGTCATTTTAAGTAACAGAAGGTCCATAGTGTTTTTGCTAAAAACTAATATGCAAATCAGGAAAATCCATAGAAAGATACATAGGAGAGAGACTTTTAAAAGAAAGATGATTAGTTTTTTAGTCTATAAGAACATCCATACAAAATATTTCCCAGAAGTATAAAAAGAAAGTCATTTAACTCTCAGATATTAGGAAAAGGAAGCAAATTGTTTAATATTTAACTTCTACAAGTCTCTGAGACTTGTAGATGCTTATTAATGTGATATGATATATCCCAGATTTACAACAGTTCAATATTTTTAAACCATATTTGCATAATTTTAAATATTCCCAGAATGTCACTTCAGCTGAAACGGCACAGTGCTACAGATAACAAACATTGTTCATGGTCTCACTTGATTCACTAAGCAAATTTTCTGTTCTGAACTATTGGCCTGTGACCCTGTACGTTAACATAATTTGAGTGTCGTGATTTATTTAGGTAACTGACACTGTGCCCAGAATGTACAATGCTGGATGTACAATTTTTGTCACACCTGGAACTTTATATAATTTGGCTCTAAACCTTCCTGAATCTTTTTTTTTTTTAATTTTAAAAAGCAAAACAGAAAAAAAGGATAGAAATAATATATAATTTCAAAAACAGTAAGGAATCAACACTAATTTATATTACACACTGTTATCTTAGAAATAGTTGTTCAGCTACAAGATCTAGGCGTGAAAAATGATCAAGCTATCAGACAATGATAGCATAAACTGTGTTTTTTGATGAGCAGAGAATTCCACGTATAACAATTATAGCCCAATGAAAACAAGGCATAGAGCCTGTAGAGTAGGGTTTGTTTCATTTTTCTACATAAAAGAAAAAACTTAAGAGCTGATCTCCCATTCTCCAGAAGACTAAATGAACTTTTTTTTTTTGGTACCGGGAATCAACCTCAGGACTTTGCACTTGCCAAGCAGGTGCTGTGCCAGTGAACTATATCCCAGACTTAAATGAGCTTTCCATGCCTGGCACAACATCGATTCTTTCCCAGGAGAGGCATCATTATACGAGCATTGCCAAATTGAAAATGCAATTCATGCTCTCCCGTTGATTACATCCCCGCCAACACAAACACGTATGTTGTTTACAGGTACATGTCCCATGATGTGGATATACATTCCATATTGTGTTGCTTGTACTGTACCTCTTAGAATGTTCTCAAGAAGTTGCACAATGATTCAATTAATTGCTTCTTCGAGCTTGTGTTGGGATTAATAGCATCTCTCTTCTTCATGAAGAAAAAAGATGGATAGAGATAGAAAGGTCACCTTGGCTGTTGATATGGCACAGTTTGGAGAATGCAGCTTTTGAGTTTTGTGTGGACCCCAAACCACACTTCTGCGTTCATGCCCAGCCATCCTTGGAATGAATCTGAGTTCTCTAAGAAAACTGTCCTCTTTGATTCAGTATTGAAAGACAGGAAAAGAAGGCTGTTGTCTATGGAGAAATGGACAATGATTAGGGCTGGGAAGAGCCTTCCCTGCTTCTCCTCACCTCGCAGACAACTCAACTCCTCTGAGAGTGGACAGAGAATACACGATGCACAGAAGTGGAACACCAGCCACAGGAATGGAAAAATTGCCCCCAGCTTTCTCCCAGAAGTCAAAATGATGCATACAGAGACCTTGCTATAGCTTGGATCTAACATATCTCTCAAAGCCTGTGCATTTAGAGTTTAACTATAATTGGGCTCTTTTTGCATGCAGTGGAGCTTTTAAGAGGTCTGGTGCACCCTGGAGGGACATTATGAGACTATTTTCTCTGTCTCTGTCTCTGTCTCTGTCTCTGTCTCTGTCTCTGTATCTGCTTCTGTCTCTGCCTCTGTCTCTGCCTCTTTCTCTCTGTCTCTGCTTCTGTCTCTCTCTCTCTGTCTCTCTGTCTCTATCTGTCTCTGTCTCTGCCTTCATGCCATGACAGGTATGGCTTTTCTCTGCCACACACTCCCATCATGATATTAGACACAGCTCAATGCATCCAAGTGACCACGGACTGCAAACTCTGAGGCCATGAGTCCACAGTCACTTTCATCCCTGCAGATCATCTCAAGTATTCACTACAGTACTAGCAAGGTGACAAACACACACACGAAACTCATGGCTATGTGACATCTCCTCTGCACACCGGACATAGGTTTATCTGAGCATCTACTATGTGTCATGCACAAGAACAGGCATCTGTGTTTATGCCCACTGTAGGATATGGATGGCCCTGGCAAGTGTAGTGGAAAAGGATTTATGTGGGACCATTGCATATTCATGCAACACTAAGAGTACACTTACAGCCTCAAGCCAAGATAGAGATTTAGATGGAAAATGGAATCATAGAATAAAAATTTGATGATCTTGCCCTGTAGAAGAAAGGAAGGAAGGAAGGGAGGGAGGGAGGGGAAGAAAGGAAGAAGTTAGAGAGGAAGGAAGGGGGAGCAGAAGGTAGAGTCGTTAAGGCAGGAAAAAAGCAAGAACGAAGCAAAATGGAAGGAGAGAAGAAGGAAATACACTGGTATGGAGGAGAGTTGGGAGGAAGAAATGAAGGAAGGGAGGAGAGGAAGATCCAGGGACTGAAGGAGGAAACAAAATAGAATAACAGTGACATCATTGTGAACGATCCTGTCATAAACTCTCTTAGTTACTTTTTACTCGTTGCTGAGACAAAATACCTGAAGCCCAAGTTGGGAAAGGAAAGGTTTATTTCTTACAGTTTTTGGAGGTTTCAGCCCACACTCAGTTGGCTCCAAGGCAGGGTGGCATGGCGGGCCACAGTTCATGGCGGCTGCCAACAGCAAGGCAGAAACCAGCAAGAGAGAGAGAGAGACACGCCTTCTTCCTGTCATTACATCACATCCTGGCTCCACCCCTTTGTGGGTGGAGCACTCACACCACCAATCCAAGCGCTAGACAATGAACCAATCACAGATGCACAATGCAAACTCATGGGGCCTGGGGGACACAGACATAAACCATGACATAACCACAATTGAACTTTCCAACATTGTTCAGATTATACAAACCACCACCAACACCATTTCACACAGACAGAAATACACACAAAGGACTTATCCTAAGCCAGAAATAAATGAAGAGTGGACAGAATATTTTTTTAAAAAATGAAAATACAATGTATAGCACTGATATTACTTGTTGAGAAGGTACTGTTCGGGTTAATGGATTAATCACTGTTGTTTTTGAGACACAGAACACAGACTGTCTTCCTCAAAGCATGATACTGCCGAATTTTTGGAACACACTAAATCAAAAACAGCCTGCCTTCTCTGTCTCTATGTGATTGCAATTCAGGGCGAAGTGAGAGGGCTCTATCAATTTTAGTTTATTGCCTATGTGTAGCTCTGTCTACTGAAATACTTTTATGGAGTCTTTTCTGTTTAACTTTAATAGCACAGGTAAGAGAAAAGGTTGTTTTCTAACACGTTAATAAATTTAAATCCAAGGAAACTTCAAACGAGCAAATTCCAGGCATAAATTTGCTTTCCACTTTATAAATACCCTCCTTCAGTTGGGTACAACTACTTCTTTTTATTTCATGCCCCAGTTTTAAAAAGTAGAACTCACAGGGAGAAAATCAGTGATGCTGTAATGCTGGCTTGTAACTGATTGACTCTGAAGTTCAGGTGAATGAATTAAGGGTTCTTTCAGGCTGGGGGTTTAGCTCCGTGGTATAAGCACCTGCCTTGCAAGCACAAGGTCGTGAGTTCAATCCCTGGTACCAAAAATAAAAAGTGAATTAAGAATTCTTTAAGTCTGCCATTTGCATTTCCAGCACTGGTGGAACGACTTCTCTCATTATGTGTGTAGATCTCTAAGATACGCAAAGTCTCTCTCTCTCTCTCTCTCTCTCTCTCTCTCTCTCTCTCTCTCTCTCTCCCTCTCTCTCTCAAATGCACACACATGAAATCACGTGCTGGAATGGCCATTTTTAAAAGTATAAATACTTAAATGCAATTGACAATAGCATTTTATTGCAAAACAGATCTTGAAAGTGATGTTCAAATTTGTATACTGAGCACTACAATATCTATCTGAAATTTTAAAATCTTTCATTATGTGTTTGCAGTACATATTGCATGCATTTACCATGGGGAATTGGTACCTGTAACATCACCTTTTTCTTTGTTTCTTTCTTTCTTTGTTTCTCTCTTTCTTTCTTTCTTTCTTTCTTTCTTTCTTTCTTTCTTGCTTGCTTGCTTGCTTGCTTGCTTGCTTTCTCTCTCTCTCTCTTTCTTTCCTTCTTTTTCATTCCCTTTCTCCCCTTCACTCCCTGCCCTTTCCAGTTCTTGGTCACCATTGCTTTTACAAAATCTCTATTTTTCTCATCTTTTCCTTCAGTTCTTTTTTTCCATGCCCTTCCCTTCTCTCCTCCATCTCTTGCTCTCCTATCTACTTGAAAAGAATCCCCCTACTTACTATTCATCCATCCCCTATTTGTTTGTATATACATAAGTGTGTGTGAAATTTTTGAAAGACAAATATAACTGCAAGTAAAGACCACTTTCATGCATTGAATGGATAATATTTCTACCGTCTTCAAATATTCAAATAAGCAAATTTGGTCCTAACAAAAAAGCAAACTCTCATGGAAATGCAGAAGCTAGGTTTTAAACTATGGAAATTCGAAGCACTCAGCATATTCAAGATGTTCTCGAAGATTAGCAAAGCTGAGTCGCTTATATGGTCACAGTTTGAGCTTTGCCATGGTGGGGTACCAAGAAAACCAGCCCCATCTGCGAGGCAGAACAAACAGACTCCTTGTTCAGCAGCTGCTGTAACAAGCTACAGCCACTCGAGGTTGTCTAGACCCACAGAAGACAAATGAATTCCAAGCCTATTTGGCTTAAAAAAATCATTAAAAAGAAAGAAAGAAATCTTCAGATATGAAAGTTAGAAGTTCCTTCCTGGATGTAAGGAAGCTCAAAGTGGCTTGGTGTAAGGAACACATCAGTCTTTCCCTGGTTGATTCTCACGTGGACAAAAGAATAAAGGTCAGGGAGGTTTGCAGATGCTGACTTGATGCTGACGTTCTGGGTCTATTGATGCTGAGGTTGTGATTTGCCTTGGGGCTGGTCAGAGTTCTAGTTTCATATATAACCTGGACTTTGTCCATTCTGTACTCAGTCTCTCAATGTGACACAACACTAATTAAGCTAATGTGGCCCTGGCTCAAGAACAGACAAACAGAACGATGTGGAGAGTCCAGGAAACAAAACAAAATCTCGCAGTTGACTTCAGGCCAAAACGCTAGTGCAACTCATGCAGAGAAATGATGGCATTTTCAATAGATGCAGCTGGAACAGTGGAAGGTTCCCAGGGGAAAAGAGCGACCTTGGATGTATGTTCAACTTGAGTGCGCCGACTGTACATATTAAAAGAATAAATACAGAGCTTACAGCTCCAAGCTCTAACAGGGAAAGTCAAACGAGGACAGAAAATTAAATCTAGCGTTGTGCGGGCAAAGTTTTTCACTGTTGCCTTTTCTTCCCTGCGTATCAGTAAATGTAAAATTCATAGTAAAAGCAAATAAAATAAAAGCCGAAGGCATGTAGGTTAATGAACTAAACCTTATTATTAGGGGGAGCAAATAACACTATCAATTGCTACTATAATGCAATGGACTAGTGCAATGGACTAATATAATGCAATTGCTAATATAATGCAATTTTTAAACACAGGGCGAATAAGAGAGTTCAGCTGATGAATAGAGCTCTCATTTGAAGTCTCTAAACTCTACTTTTAAAGCATAATCTCCAGATCAGTTTGTTTTTAATGAAATTGACTCTACACAAGTGACAGGTTGCCAGAGAGAGCGTTAGATCATCGCCACTTAGCTTGGGCTTATAAAAGCTAAGTAGTATTTGCATGGAATGACAGGATCTAATGTGATGATTATGATGGTGTGTTTTCCATGATTGCTGCCTTCAAGCTTCCTGCAGGAGGCCAGCACTGCCTTAGCTGGTGGCAGACCTCAGAGTCTCTCGTGCCATTTGCAGCTGACAAAATTAGGCTGAACTTCTGAAAGCGGGCACACTGCATGCATTTAGTATGTTTAGCACCTTTCTCATGGCTGAGATACAATGACCCAACTCCTAAAGCTAAAAGGAGGAGATGTTTATTTAGGTGCACAATTTAATCCAAGGCAGCCTGGCTCTGTAGCAAGAACAGGAGGGCAGATGGGCATAACACAGCAAAGTTTTCCACCTCATGGTGGCCAGGAGGAAAGCTGCGTATCTCATGGGGGCCAAGCAAAGGAAGAAAAGAAGGGAAGCTCTGGGAGGGAGATACACCCTTCTAGGTCCTGCCCACAGTCACCCGCCTCCAAACAGACTGCACTTCCTGTAACCAAGTCAGCTATGACCCCACCAGCAGGCAAACCCACTGACCAGTACAGCGGGCTCATAAACCAATCCCTTTGCAAACCGATGACCCTTTAGGAGACCTATCAGAGGGAAAACCGTAACAGTGCATTAAAAGCCTTAAATGATAGCCTTGCGGTTGGCAGCTGTGCTGGTGAATGTTGGTATACTTGACTAGGTTAAGAGACTCCTAGAGAGATGACTGGATTGTAAGGACCCTAATGTTATCCATGATTTGACCCACTGACGAGTTGACACCTGATTAAGCTATTAGGAAGCAGGGCCCAATTGGGGGAAGAAGCTCATGGGACATCATGACTTGGCGTCTGTTTCTGGTGGCTGGCCTCAGGCTGTTAGTGAAGTCCACTTTCCAGACACCATGAGGTTAGCAGGCTTCGTCCATCATCACCTCCACCATGATGGCCCCGCCTTAGAGTCAGTGGACCATGGACTGAATCCTCTGAAACCGGGAGCCAAAACAAACCTCTCCTCCTTCCCTTTGGGGATAGCAGATATTTTGCTCCAGGCACAGAAAGCTAACCAATATAGCAGGACTCTGCAGGTGAGAAGAGAAAGAAAGGATCCAAAGCCAGACCAGTGCAATCTTCCCAGCCATTCCTCTGCTGGTACAGCTGGGTACTTAGAGATTCGAAAATCCACATATGTAACAAAGCATGCACACTTTGTAAAGCATCTGAAAGTGGATTACTACAGTCCTTTAGGGCCTTGTCCAAGAAAAAGGATGTTGTTTACTTGCGCTAATGCCACTGTATTTTTATTTATTTCTCAGAAAGAATCTTGATGTATTATGAACTGAAGTGTGATGAAAAGGCCAGCATTATTTCAGAAGAAAAATCTTAATTATAATGCGTTAGTCAGCTTTTGTTTGGTCAAAGTATTCCCTGCATCCCTTCTGAAAATAAATACAATTGAATGGTTTGTTTTGATTCACAGTCTGTTAAGGAGCAAGTCCATTGTCAGCTGGTTCCAAGGCAGGGCAGCATGGCAGAGGGTTGATACCGAGGAGAAACAGTCCATGGCAGGGTAGCAGGAAGCAGCATAGAGCTTGCGGAAGGAGGAGACAGATCTCCATTCCAGGTCAGGCCCACAGTGATGAAGCACCTCTTCCCCCAACAGTTCACCTCCCACCATCACACCCAGCTTTAAACTCATCACTACCCTAACACCCTGATGAGTACTACTCAACCACATCTAGTCAACTTTCCAAAGTTCTACCTATAAATGCATGAGTCCCTTGGAGGGACATCTAGATGTGAACTATTACAAACAGCCCTTCAACGACATGTCCCTAAAGATCTTGAAATAATTTCTCCTGCTAATTTTTATGACCCAATCATCTTGCAAAAGCCCCAACTCTGAACTTTGCAACACTGGAGACTCAAAGTCTTTGGGGACAATTCTATATCTAAAGCATAGCAGATACATTTATGCTTCTAGCTCTAAGACCAAGTCTTCTCTGGCAAGAGTTAACCATCTTTGACAGAGACTCAGAGGCAAGGAGAGCTAAAGTTTCCTAATGAAACAAGGGAAGATGCATCTGGTGTGTATCCAGCAGGGGTTCTTGACATGAGGAAGCTTTGGGTATATTAGCTATAAGTAAGCGTCCAATGGGACATGTTTAGGGACCATGTTTCAGATTCTCTGCCCACAGATGAGTTGGAAAGCAGGGCCAAGTATTAGAGAACCTGCAATGATTAACCAAGTCCTGCCCATGTTTGACCCTTTTTTGCAGATACGCAATTTAGCATCCTATGTTCGCCCGTTGTCTGGATATTTCCTCTCAGTATAGTTCATCTTTAGTATGAAGTCTTGCAGATGAGAGCCATAGAGTTTGTAAAAAGAGCAAGAGAGAGCAATGGATGTCTGGTTACCCGCTGAGGTTAAATGCAGTCTCAGAGAACACCATTAGGTTGCTTTCGGATGACCAGCAATGAGAATATTAAACCTCCTCTCTGCATTCTGGGGGGTAAATCTGTGGCCAGATCTTGAAATCATGACTGCATAAGCATTAAGTCAGGACACAGCACGCCTCACTCATCACCTGCTGAGCCACTGGGAAGGCTAAAATCCAAGCCAAGCAGACAGATATGACCCTCTCATCCACGTTACACACATCCAGGACGAATCATATTTGTGATGGCTAATACCAATTTATCAGCATCTTTGGATAAAGAAGTGCCTGGCAGATTAGTAAACATCGCTACATCTGGGTGGACAGGTCATGGTCTCAGGTACCATATGGAGTCCCTGGTCCATCACTCTC
The DNA here is from genome assembly GCF_034190915.1 of Cavia porcellus. NCBI lineage: Eukaryota > Metazoa > Chordata > Mammalia > Rodentia > Caviidae > Cavia > Cavia porcellus. Next base: position 4,635,301 of record NW_026947516.1, on the reverse strand, counting down.
TGGCATTGATTCCTGGCCTTTCTTCTTCTTGGCTACCATGACCTAAGCAGCTTTGATCCATCATGTTCTTCTGTGAGATTTCTGTGTGGAGCCTGCTAATCATGAGTCTCCTGAATGCATGAGGTGAATTAAACCCTTCTCCTTTAAGTGATGAGTAGCCAGTACAGTGTTCGAGCAGTGGCAAAATTAATATCCCACCCTCAACTCAGGGGACATGATAACATCCTTTGTGATGTATTATCACTAAACGTACACAGTAATGGGGATAGCTGTCTGGGTTAGTTAATTACTCCTAAGCAAAGAGAAACTTAAATATCTTCCTTATAACAGGGGTGTTGTGTTAGATTTCTGTTGCTTTGACAAAACATCCAAGAAAAACAAAACATAAAAGGCTCAGGGTTTCAGAGAGCTCAGGTCATGGTGGGCTGGATCCAAGGAAGAAATGTCACAGTGGAAGGTCATATCAGAGGAAAGACACTCACTCATGGTGGACAAGAAGCAGAGAGAAAGGAGAAGTGTCCAAGAGCCTGTACTAATGGATATTCTCCTCCTTCTGTTTTTATTCTGTGTTCCTTTGCCCAAGGACGGCTCACACTTCCTCTTTTTCTGATGACCTGTAGAAACACTTTCAAAGACCCCTCTCCATAAGTACGCTTGCTTTATGAATTTCCTGGGTGTTTCTCAATCCAGTCAAGTTGAGGATCAAAATTAACAGTCTCAAGCAGTTTTGCAAGTTGGAGCCAACTGCTTCCATGTAGATGGCAAGCTAAGAATTTTGCCTGCCTTGAAGTTGACATTTCAAAGGGATGGTCCTAGATCTTTGGGAAGATGCTCTTGCTCCTAAATCTGGCAAAAGACTTCCTTAACTTTCAAAATGACTTACATGTATTTCAAAGGCACTTGTATTTCAAAGAACATAAAGGTTTTCTGAAATGAATGGCCCAAGAAAAGAGAAGGAGGAGGTTTTCCGTTTTATTTTAAAACTTGTAATTGACATGTCATTGTACGTATTTACAGGGAACACTGTGATGGTTTGATGAAGGCATATAATGCTTACTCATCAAATTAGGATGGTTAACTGTTCCCCTGTGTGTCCTATTGCCATTTCCTTGTGATAAGCACACTCAGCATTGTCTTCTAGCTACTTCGAAATATATGCTGTGATTTTATTAACCCTTCTGTGCAATAACACATTGAAACTTATCTATCCTGTCTGTGATTTGCACCCATTAACCAGCCTCTCTTCAGATCCCCCATTCTTACCTCCCCAGTCTCTCTCGGGCAACCCCTATTCTACTTTCTACTTTTATGATTCCACATATGAGTAAAATTATATGATGTTGGTCTTTGCATGCCTGGTTTATGTCACTTCTAGGTCCACCCAGGTTGCTGCAAATAACAAGATTTCCCTTGCTATTTAAGCTCAAATGCTTTCCCACTGTGTATATAAACCACATTTTCTTTCTTTACGTATTCACCAGTTGATAGACAGTTAGGCTGATTCCATCTCTTGTGTATTGTGAATAGCATTGTAATAAACACAGAATTGCCTTGAATCTCTTTGATATACTGATTTTATTCCCCTTGGATATCTACCCAGGAGTGGGATTACTGGATCATGTGATATTTCTATTTTAAATTTTTAAAATATTATTCACGGTGGCTGTACAAAATCTCTCTTTATTTTTAACAAGGGAAATTAATTCTCTTGCTTTGAAGTTTACATTGTTACTCAGGTTCTTGGAACTTGGATAGTCTACACCTTCCTGGGAAGTCCTCTGACACTAAGCACAGTGACTTCATATTTTCCGGAATTAACCCATGTGCACCCAGCACTAAGATGATCTTTAAAAATGGAATAAGTATCACCCCACCACTCTCAAGTGCTGAGGCAGGATTAGCCCTTGCAGCTTACTGATTTAATAAGAACCTGTTTCAAAACAAAAATTGAAAAGGGCTAAGAATTTTGCTCTGTAAAAATTTCCAATAGCAGGAGAGAGAGACAGAGAGAGAGAGAGAGAGAGAGAGAGAGAGAGAGAGAGAGAAAGAGAGAGAGAGAGAGAAAAGATAGTATCTCTCTTGAGTCTACCAACCTAAGTTAATGTCAGGTCCAAGGAAACCAAACCATTCTTTGATGCTATACCTGATCTCCTGTAGTGATGTGGGATGGGGCTGAGCATAGGGACATTATATTTTGTCTTATTTTACAGTGGCATTTTCTATCCTCCAATAGCAGTTGATGTATTTGTGTCTACTTTTTCTCCAAGCTTTTGAGAGGTTTGCTGTAGAAACCCATCCCATCTGACTGTCAGAAAGATGTCCTCTTTTTCTCCAGGCCATGATTCTGCAAAGATCCCAGTTTAGGAATTTATTTCAGAATTATATTCAGAAGGAGGAAGTAAGAGCAATGAAGACATATTTCGCTTGTGATTTCAGAGCCCACCATTCAGTAGTCTTCAAAGTCAAGGACAGATAACTGTAACTAGAGAATTATGAATAAGGAAGGCAAAGCTTCTGTCATGGTATATGTTGGTGGCCCCCAGGCCTCATGCCTTTGCATTGTGCATTTGTGATTGGTTCTTTGTCTAGTGCTTGGATTGGGGGTGTGAGTGCTCCACCCACATAGGGGTGGAGCCAGGATGTGATGTAATGGCAGGAAGAAGGTGTGTGTCTCTCTCTTGCTAGTTTCTGCCTTGCTGTTTGCAGCCGCCATGAACTGCGGCCCCACCATGCCACCCTGCCTTGGAGCCAACTGAGTATGGACTGAAACCTCCAAAAACTGTAAGAAATAAACCTTTCCTTTGCTAACTTTGGGCATCAGGTATTTTGTCTCAGCGACAACTAAAAATAACTAAGACAGCTTCTTTGATGTATCCTTCAGCCTGCCACTGTCCCAGCAAATGATTTTCATCTCATCAAAATGTTTGTTGATTCTACAAGTATAATTTATAATTAGGGGTGGTAAGATATATACAACAATAACTAATAATCAAGTGAAATAATATGATAACACACTTCAATACAACTCATGAAGTGTGTATTTCCTGAATTTCTCATTTAATGTTCTCAGGCCACTTTTGACCATGCGTGAATAAAGCCTTGCAAAACAGAACTGTGGATAAAGGGACCTTATTGTAGATCTCCTATATAAATGAGGGAAAAAATCACAGATGAGGAAACCCTACATGGTGCCTAGAACTCATCTGTTATATTTGTACGCACAGGTTGCTATGATTTAGATGTAGAATAATCCCTCAAAATTCTCATGTCTGCAGTTAGGATCTGGCAGAACAAGTGGATCACTTAGGGTGTGATTGAGATGTTTGTGTTCTTACCCTTTACTCCTTCCTTTCCTCTCTGCTTCCTGACTACCATGAGGTAATCATCTTTCCTCCTCTACACCCTTCTACCATAAAGTTCCTCCCTTTGGTCCAGCAGGCCATGGACTGAACCCACTGAAACCGTGAGCTAAAATACACCACTCCTCTTTTAAACTGTGGGTTTCAGGAATTTTGGTTCAGTGACAGGAAAGCAAATACACCATCTTTAGCTAAAATGAAAGAAAAGGGATATGGGAGGCAAGTTCCAGAAAAATGACCCAGAAAAACAATGCAAATAAAGATAATGTTTCTCATGCAGACATATTTCTTGTTGGAGTGAGCACATCCTGTAACGCTAAGGTCATATTTGTGGGGGCATACTCCTGCCTTCCGCAGGCTATCTAGGGCAGCTTCTTCTGATTCCCATAGTCACAAGGGAGTGATATATTCTTGTCTCTCCTAAGTGAGGCTGGCATAGAATGCTGTCCTAAAGTTTTATTTTTACATGACACATTCTGGTCTCCTACAACAGTCACAAAGTGTCCTTTGTTTGTCTTAACACTTGTGTTCCACTGACATTCTTAGTACTTTTTTCTTTGAACTTGTGTCCTGCAGGCACAACCCAAAGGGTCAGTGGAGCATGAAGCAGAGGGAAATTACATCCAGAGTGAATGCTCCCTGCCCCTGATGGCCCGTCTCAAAGCAAGTGCATACAGAGTCCCATCGGCATGGCTCCAGTGGACCCACAGTACCTAGGAGACCGGGGAGACTCCCCCACAAGGACAGAGGAAATAGGTGCACCTTCTCCTGCACCAGCAGGGATGCAAACAGCGCTATTTTCCAGTGACATCACACCATGCTCAAAATGTGGGTAAAAGGCAGAGACATTCACAGACACAGGACAAAGAAGATACCTTGTTCTACTCATTTTTGGGGGACACTGCTGCATTGGCCAGCCGTCCCTTTCCTGGACAACCATGAAACATGACAATCCAATGGGAAAGAAAATTCTTTATCCATTCTTTGTATTCTTGCTCATCATTAACTATGGTCCACTGAGTAGATTGGTCATAGAAGCAGAAGGAAAAACCATCAAGGTGGGACATGGATATCTCCATCTGTTGTGTACAGCAAACTTAGAGTAATTTTTAAAAGGAAAGGAGAAAATTTTTAAAAACAAACTTTGTTTTGTAGTTTTGCAGAGAATGAAATTCATATGGATGCATGTGCTATTATGTATTTCTAAAACATATCAATACAATTTGGTAGGAAGAACAAGAAAGTTAAAAAATATGACTTGGATGACCTCAGTGATCCTGTACTCAAGACAAATGCCCTTATCTTTTTATTCAAAGTTTGCTGGTTTTATTCTCTGACGGTATGAACAGCTATTTTGAAGAAAACAAGTCATTATAATAGCCAGTGCTGATTTAATATCACCTTACTCTGAAGTCCTACCATGCTTTTGTTCTTCTGTTTCCATTGGTTCTATCAAGTTGTATCTTATTTGATTATGTGTGATAGTAAAAACAACTTTTCTATGGTAAATGAGATAATACAATAGCCATTGTTCATTTTCTGTTATTTGGTTCTGAATGCCCTGTAATACTTTCATTCTCTTGAATGGTTTTATACTATTTTGTCATGTTTGATACTATTATATATGAAGTTTTGCTCAATTATTTCAAAGAAAGAGACATTATGATAGTCACTGTTAATTACGGGTTATCTTTTGGTGAAAAACTGAGTTGCTTATCTTGTTCTGTTCTGATCTGCTTTGTTATGTCCTGTTTGTCTTAATCTCTTTAAAATAAAAAAAAAATTGCATTCTACCCTATAAAGCTTAACAGTGAGTCTCACACTTCCTAACTTAGAACTTTAACTTTATTTATAACATCAAAAAGGAACCAGATGTTACCATGGAAAGCCCAGTGAAGAAATTTTAAAATATTGTGTTTTATTTAGTAGTACTTTCCTCCTGCTAAAACAAGAGAACTCACATTTTTATTCTGTACTAAACTTCAGAAATTCAAAAATCCAGTCCCTTCCAGCTACTGACACTATTCTCCTAAGTTTCTAGAAGATTCTAAGTAGTACACACAAAGTCCGCCATGTTATTCATTGGCAGTGTTAAAATTAGTGCATATTAATTTTACAGAACAATGTGTTTCACTGAGATACGTTTCCTGCACACAGTATTTGATAATATCTGCTTTCCCATTACCCTCTCTCTCCTCCATTCTCTCCCTCTGAACCCCTTCAATTTATCAAAGTGTCTTCCTTTAACTTTCACGCCATCCTTTTATTTCTAGATTTTATGGGTGAAAGAAAATATACAATACTTGTCTTTCTAAGTCTTCACTGGCAGCTGTAATTTTTTTTTTCATTTTGAGACAAAGAAAAAGTCTTACAGGGGATTATTATGCAGTAACATTTACCTTATGAAACATCCTAGGGTGAATCACTTTAACACCATCATTCAAAGGCTGATGTCACTGACAGCCTTCCTTTCTTTGAACCAATCAGTCAGCTCAGAAAGTCTATATTGAATTTTCTTGCTTTTATTTGGAAAAACTGTAGGGGGAAAAAAGCAATCTCTTTCACTGTTGGTCAGAGAGTACCAACCTCTATGGGTATCAGCATGGAGAGTCCTCAAAGAACTAAAACTAGGAATTCCATTTGACTCAGCTACTCCTCTCCTGGGATTCTTTCTAACACAATTATAGATGCTATATTACAGTGGTGCTTGGATATCCTCACCTCACAGTAGCTAAGTCTTGGAAGCAGCCCATCCACTCACCAACAGATGAATGGAAAAGAAAGCTTGGTATTTCCATGCCCTGCAGTACTATTTGGCCACAAAGAAGGATAAACTTCAGGCATCCATAGGACAACAGATGCATCTTGAGAACATAATCTTGAGTAAACTGATCAAACACACAAACTTTACTATTGCACCATTTCCTCTTTAATGAGGAAATTAATGTCTAAATAAAGAGCAAAATCAAAGAATGAGAATAAGAAATAGGGTGATAGGTCTTTCTCAAAGGAGAAGACATTCAGAGATGAAGAAAGAGGGAGGGAAAGAGGATGGAAAAGGAATAGAAATATCTTAGGTACATGTACCAACTCCACACAAGAAAGGTGATATTATATCCTGCACACATGGACTGATAAAGAATAGGGAATTTAAGAGATAGATGGAGGACAGGGGATGGACTAGGAAAAGGGGGAAAATGAGAGGTTAAGATATAGTATGTACATGTACCAACTCCAAGGACTGGAAACATTATGTACTATACACATGTACTAATAAAAGATAGGGGGAAAAGCATTCAGGTATGCTTACCAAGGTCTCTGAAGGCTGTGAAGACGTGTTGCCCAGATCCATGGCTCAATCCAAAGCTCAACTGGAGAGGAGGCACTTCCAACATTTCATAGCCATAGGCAGGAGTCAGATCTCCATAAGTTGCAAGAATTGAGGGTTTCAGTCCATTGCTAGCTTCTGGCTGAAGGTAATTCTCAGTCCTTTGCCTTGCATGCTCCAGCAACATGGCAGCTGTGTCTTCAAGGTCAACTAGGTCTTCAGGCTAGACTGGCAAAGCAGACGTTACAGTCTTAGGCACCCTAGCAACAGAGATGGCATCACATCTACCTTGCCATTAGTATTGGCTGGATGAAAGCTTCAGGTGCTGCCCATGGTGGAGAAAGGAGAATGATACTGGGGTGTGAATGTCAAGTGTAAGAATTCCTGGGTACTTCTGACGGCCACCGTGTCCCATCTCACCCCCTGGCGAACAGTGTGTAGACAACAAACCTAAAACTACAATTCTTAGTCTTCAAACTCTGCCCCCCTGCTTACTCACACATACCCTTAGCCTGCTGACCTCTGAGCTTTCATCTGTACTGGAATTAACACAGCATAAGCTTTACAGTGTTGCTGAGATTTTTATTTGGATCTTCTCACCAGTGAACCTGGCATTGTGACTAGCAGCTAGGAAAACACATGACCCTTGACTTATGAAAGTTGCATTTTGGCAAACCTACTGCAAGTTGAAAATATTAGAAGTGAAGCTGCACATCACTGCCCTAACTGACAACACCATAGCTCAGCCTGCCTTAAATGTGCTCAGGACACTTAAACATTAGCCTAAGTTTGGGCAAAACTATCTAAAACAAACCCTATTTGGTAATATATTGTTGAGCATACTGTGCAATTTATTATATCCTTGTATGCAAAGATATTGGATACAGGTAAATTAGTACAGTGCAGAGTCAAAGGTGTTTGCCATCATGATTGTGTGAGTAACCTAACTTAGTTACTTTTCTCGTTGCTGAGGCAAAATATCTGACACCTAGAGTTAAAGGAGGAAAGATTAATTGGCTCACCGTTTGTTGAGACTTCAGCTCATAGTTGGCTGGATACAAGGCAGGGTGGTATGGCAGAGGGGCACTGCAGGACGGAAACAGTCCATGGCAGGGCAGACACAAGGTAGCAAAGCATGAAGTAGTCCAGAAGCAGCCACAACAGAAGCAGCAGCCGCAGCATGTGATAGCAACAGTCCTCTTTCTTATATTCTAACCACAATCGTCCCCTTTAGGGCAGGTAGCACTCACACCCAGGGTGGGACACCCTTAAGCCCAACTTCACACCACGAATCTCAGCATCACACACAATCCCCGCATCACACATTTAATCTCGCAACACATATCCTAAGTCCAATTACTTCCAAAAAGCCCCAACTATGAACCGCGTGAGACTTTTGCGAGACACCGAAATAAAACACCATAACAATAACTGAAAGCGACAACTCACTGCTACTACTGAAACTCACTGTGCAGTATTCTAGGGGTGGGACACTGCTTATGGCTAGCCCGAGAAACATCAAAATTCAAAGTGGAACCTCTCCTGAATGCCCGCAGCATTTATTGAAAAAAAAAAAAATCATTAAGTCAAGCCATCGTCAGTCAGGGAACACAGTCTTTAAATAAGAGCTGGAGTTGTGGTTATTTTTCTACGTTTTCCCCATTCAGAACGTATATCCCCTTTCAGAAAGCAATAGCTAGTTTGGACCTTGTTCCGCTACACAGAGACAGAGTAAGGAGCAGCTTCCTTGATCCCCGTATGCAGAATCTGCTCCATGCTGGGTGCCAAATGAGCAGCATAGAGCTTCTAGCATAACTTCACAGTCAGCAAAAGTTGATTCCTTCCCCACTTCAGCAAACCTGAATTTCTGGAAGGCATCGTTCCAGGATGGGCCCACAGCCACCAGCCCTCTTGCCCTGCAACACATTCACAGATTATAGCCTAAACCTGTCACATCATAAGCTGTTAAAGACAGTGATAAGCAAAGCCTAAGGAGCTTCACAGCCAACTCTGTCACTTCAGGCTACAGAGACTCAAAAACTTTCCATGGAGGTTCCATCTAAGTGTGCAGCATCCAAGAAAATGTATTGTTATTGTTAAGTATGTATGTCTTAGTTACTTTTTACTGGTTGCTGAGACAAAATACCTGATGTCCAAACTTGGGAAAGGAAAAGTTTATTTCTTACAGTTTTTGGAGGTTGCAGTCCACACTCAGTTGGCTCCAAGGCAGGATGGCATGGCGGGGCCGCAGTTCATGGGGGCTGCAAACAGCAAACAGGAAACAGCAAAGAGCAAGACACACCTTCTTCTTGCCATTACATCACATCCTGGCTCCACCCCTATGTGGGTGTAGCACTGACATCATCAATCCAAGCACTAGCCAATGAACGAATCACAAATGCACAATGCAAACTTATGAGGCCTGGGGACACAGACATAAACCATGACAATAGCCAAATCCAATTAGCCAACCTGAGGGTCAGAGACATCAAATCACAGCTACTTTCTCTCATAATTAAATGCCCTTTGAAAGTCTTTAAATGACTCTTTGCGTAAACCTCAAAGAAGAGGACAAAATAGCATTCCACGGTTGAAAAGTTATTATAATTTATTCTGTGCTGGGCACTGCTTTAGCTTGTAAAGAATCCCAGTGGAAACAAAAGAACACAGTATGTAAAATCAGGGTGTCCAGAGGCAAGTTATGTTGACGGGATGTGAACCTCTTCACACAAGCCGAAGCCCAAGTAGAGAAAGTTAGGGATTATGCTCCCTACTTAGCTTCTACTCCAAGTTTTCTTTTTAGGGGCTGGGGATTTAGCTCAGCGGCATAGGCACCTGCCTTGCAAGCAGGCGGTCGTGAGTTCAATCCCCGGTACCGATAAAAAGGAAAAAGACAAAAACAAACAAACAAACAAACTCAAATTTTCTTCTTTACTGAGCTATTCCTGTTGTTTCCCTTTTGAGTCTCTGGCTGATGATCCCTTTGGTTATTTTGGGTGATTATTGGTCTTCCTACCAGAAATACTCTTTCCCATGTTGGTGGTGTTCAATTGTGTGGGTTTCTACTATACACGTGGTGGAATCACTTCATTATAGATCCTTCCTGCATCCTTCAGTAGGCAATTACTAGCTTCCCAAAATGGTAAGTTTATACTCCTATCTACCCCCCAAAAATGATACTTCTCTTCACTCTGTGTCTTCATTGTGAATTAAGCTGCTTATCTTTTACATTATATAAAAAAATTTGGAGGTTGAGTAATGCTTTTCTCACTGTGGTTTCAATTTGCATCTCCCTGATGACTAGAAAGATTTTTATTTGTCTTTGTAATAGTCCCTTCTTCTTTCTCTGTGACCTATCTCATGCACCTTTCTTTTGGGATCCTTGCATTTTTATGTTGATTTTATGAGTCCTTTGTGTGGACAGTGCAGTAAGCGTTCGAGCAGATGTATGTGGTGATTATTCTCCCCGTCTCGCTAACCAGCCTTGACACTTCTTTACCGATGAAAACAAGTTATGTGCATCTCTGTTTCTGATTGTGATATAATTTATATTTCCCTGAAGACTCGGTCGCCTACCCTGACCATTAAAATGCAATCATTCTTGGCAGTTTTTATTGAAGGCATCCATTCTAGCTTTCAACAAACTGCATTATGTGTACATGATTTAAATTATGGTAAACAAAACATGAGCTCTATTGCTACAAGACTGTTTTAATCACAGAGGAGCTTAGTAGCTCCCGGTATTCTCTTCATACTTGTGGACATTTAAGCAACTACACTACGTTACTACAAAATAAAACAAAACACCGGTGCACAGCAGTACTGGAAGTCTTAGGGTAATTGAATAAGAAGTGAGTATTCTCAGTGTATAGTTGCTGTAGTCAGGGGTTGTGCAGGAAATCAATTAGAATCAGGACATGCAGTTATAATATTATTTTTATAATGGTCACCAGGAGTTAACACAAGAAAATGCAGGAAATCTATCCAAAACACCAAAAACATACAATATTTAGCCCAACGGCCTGAATCTCACAGCAATGTCCCACATGAGCCCAGATGAAGACTCAGAGCTCATGACAATGCCTCCCATGAGCCCAACTGGAGGTCTAGAGCCCACAAGAGGGACTCACACCAGTCTCTTTATGGATCCGTGCTGGGAAGGCCCAAAGGTCAGCGTGGAAGCCAGAAAGTCCATGCCAACAGGGTGAAGGATCTGTGCTGATGGGATGAGGGTTCTACACTGGAGCCGAGAAGTCACACTCACAACAAAGACCAGGGCTGTCCTGAAGGCACCACAGCCATCCTCAGTGACATGGATACCCCGAGCTCCTCCAATGACAAGCACAGTCAGGTACATGCCAGGAAGCCAGCATGACAATTTCATCCAGGAGACCAAGCGGCACAGGTCTTCCCTTCCGGAGCCAGGAAGCAATGCTCGATGTGAGGACCAGAGCTTTTCCAGGAGAACCAATGGCCCAAACAGCAACTCATAGGAGAACCCACAGTGCCTCAGTAACTCAACGTGTAGCTTCTTCTTCTCCATATCCCTTTTACACTGGCAACTTTCCTCAGGTGGAGCATCTTCACTCAGCGCCATGCTGATGTAGTCCAGCTGGCATTAAACTGACCACTAGTTCTTAATCCATTACAATAGTAAAGGCAGTTTTAGTGCTGTAGGTCAATCTCAAATCTGGCTGGATTAGCCAGCTACCTGCCTTGTTGAGCTGTGGTCAGTATTGTTGTAATCAAAGATCTACCTAGAAGTGACTCTAGGACAATGTAGTTATCTTTCAATATCTAGGCAACATTTCTGCTTAAACATTTTCAAACAAAGTGCTCCACAAATCACTTAAAAGGTAAACTACATGCTTAATAGACAAAGAAACTAGGTAAACTATATGCTTAAAGGAAAAAAAAATACTTATGAAATGCAGAGAAATCCCAGTTGATAATATCTTGTAGGCTCAAAGTAAGGACCAGAAATATTACTGACACCTGGTAGATGTCAGATATGCCAAATCCATAGCCCCAAAATCCAAGAATGCATTCCAAGGAACAACAAACTTTAAGAGTAGGTAAGGTTTATTGAGAGATAGTTCCCGAGAGACAGAATGGGTGTCCACCAAAGTCATTTCTCTGACAGTGTGTTACAGAGCCAAATCACAAGGTGAGTTAAAAATCACAGAGTGATATGTGTGCAAAGCTATCATCAACCAATAACATTACAAGTATACCCATTTAGCTAATACTGTGTTTTGGTACACAGAACTTCCAGGCAGATACTTGGGCTGCTGAGCTATATCCCCAGTCCCACTTAGCTAATATTGATCCAGCTGGGAAGAGGATCACATAGTCAGTTGACATGGAAAGAACAAAGGTGTTTCTGGGGAAGGATTGGTTCAGATACTCTGGTCACTCGCGTGGGTGACTGATGCATACCTGGGTGGTACACATTATAGTATAATTCAGTTGCTGCTTGTCTGTTAGGGATGCAGGTAGGTCTAGCCAACATGTGTTTATCACAAGGCTCAGTCCCCTGCAGACACACTGCCAGCCACAGTTCTGATGGGTTTCTTCTTTCCGCTGATGTTGAGAGACCTGTCCCTATTTGAGTGTACATTAATTTCCATCCAACCTGGCTGTCTGTAACACTATCACTACTAAAATGAAAAAAAATAAATAAATAAACACATGATAAAAGGTGCAACAGGGGGCAGAAAACCAGGTTAGAGAAATAAAAGAATGGTTCCTAGCAATACCCACAAATTCCCCAGAGCAGGTGTCTAAAGGAAGTTATGTCGGGGAGGGCTTTGGGGTTGGTAAACCAAGAAAGGAAGGATGTATAGGAGTTGGAGGATAACAGATACCAACATCCAAAAGTAAAAAAATAAAAGGACAGGGAAAAAAGGCAGGGAAAGAGACCTTGGGAAGAGGGAGAGGAACATGTGATAAAAGAGGATTTTAAGACAATTTTATAAATGTCGACTGGTCCTGATTTCTGACCTTGGCATCTGTCCTCCATGGAGCAGCTGGCTTGCCCTGGGTGTCTGAGAATCTCCAGAGAGGGATTTGGTCCTGAAAATGCCAAGAGTTGGGTAAAATCAGTTTGGTTCCCCAGGCTACTGGTGGTTCCCCAGGCTACTTCCGTCAATATAACCATAACACAATACTGACCTCAGAGAAACAGCCAGGTAGAGCTCTGCATATTCAAAAGGATTGGCATACAGGAGATTACAAAATATCATATGGATTCATCTGCAAAGGAGCCCCGAGATTTAAATTTTTCTAGGTTTATATTTGTGTATTTAAGTTGATTGGTACTATTAAAGTGAACGTAATGACTGCATTCATTATGGGGAATTTGTAACTGTACGTGATATATCTCGATTCCTCTTTTTTCCCCTCATTCACAAGCCTCCTTTCAAACTCCCTTCCCCTCCCCATTCACAAAGTTCTGTCCTTATTTTATCCTTATTTTCTCATTTTTTCTTTCCCTTACTTGCTTTTTTTTCCCTTTTTTTTTTTTTTTTTTATCGGTACCGCAGAATGAACTCATGACCACATGCTTGCAAGGCAGGCACTTATGCCACTGAGCTAAATCTCCAGTCCTTCCCTTCCTTTCTTTCCCCATCTCCCTTCCCTAGTTATCTCTTCCTTTTGAAGAGATGCTTCATATTTCACTATTTATTGTACATTTTGGTTCTTAATTTACATTTTCAGTTTCTTATACCAGAGAGAAAATGCATTATTTATACATATGTGTCTGATTTATTTCTCTTATAATGATTTCTCTCCAGGGCCATCTTTTCAGTTGTAAATGTCTCAGTTTTATCATTCTTTATGGCTAATACTCCATTATATAAGAAAATCATATCTCTTTTTTTTGCCTTTTTAAAAATTTTATTTAAAAGGAAAAAAAGAAAAAAACAAAACAGTGTAATGGTACAAGTAATATAGAATTACAAAAAAAACTACAAGAGATCACTAGTTAATAGATTACATATTGTCATCTTAGAAATAGTTGTTCAAGTCACAGGATTAAAGCATACAAAGTGGACACTCAAACAGTGAGACTGCAAACAGTTGTGCTGAATGATCAAAAAAAATGTCAGTAATATAGTCATCTATCCTAACACACCTAGGCACACTTGCAGTTGTATCCTTTAGAGCACTTTTTTCCTCTCTTTTTTACAACACAATTTACACATTTTGGGTTTTATTACTCCCATTGTTCTTATTACTTTTTGGGGGAAGAGAATAAAACCAAATGTGACAAAACAAAGCTGTCAGTCAAAACAAAGGAAAGACATAGCACACGATGTATAAATAGAGTACAAGGTGATCAACAATGGTTACCATAATGCCTCTTGTTTCCTTAAAAAGAATTGCCTATATCATCAGGTATAATAAAGTTGAACAAAACAGTACAGAACAAAACCAATAAAACCTAAACCTTGTAAACATTACAGGACTTCAAAAGAAGATAATAGTCAAACCAGAAATCATAGTGAATCTTATTGCTTTCAAAGTAGTTGCTTATATCCTCAAACTTGATACTATCAAACAGAACAGAACAGAGTCTAATCAGTCAAAACAAGATAGTGGGAGTAATACACAGCTTCAAATCAAGTTAATAGGGAATCAAATATGTTACTATAATATATCCTGCTAATTGTTTTGAAAATCATATCTTTTTTATTCATTCATTGCTTAATGGGTATTTGGGTTGATTCCAAGATTTAGCCATCACAGACTGTGCCACTATAAACAGGGGTGTGCATGTATTACTGTGATGTGATGTTTTTAATTCTTCTGGGAAGATGCCCAAAGAGGAATATGTGGGTCAAATTGGATCTCTAACCCAATTTTTTTGAGGAATCTCCATGCTTAGTTTCACAGTGGCTGCACCAGTCTACACTCCTCTGACAGTGGAGAAGGGTTCCTTCTCCCCCACATCCCCACCAGCATTTGTTATTGGCTGATTTCTTGATGGCAGCTTGCCTATCACAAACAAAGCCATGAATTCAGTAATTGAATCCAGGGAGTGAAAGAGAGACAGCAAGAGAAAGAGAAAGAAGAGAAAGACAGAGAGAGAGAGAGAGAGAGAGAGAGAGAGAGAGAGAGAGAGAGAGGCAGAGAGAGGTTCTGTGTTTATAAAACCATTGAAGTTACACTCTGTTCTGTTTCCTGAGTAGTAAAGATCTCAGACTCCTGAAGGCATCAGGTAGACAGGTAGATCTCTGTCTTTGTTTTCTACTACGACTATAGCAAGCAAACTTCTCTAGATTCAAAAGTTTGTAACAATATCCACGCATTCATTTTCCATCTTGGAGTTTAAAACCACCCTTGGATCCACTACCTTCCAAGGGTGTAGTCAAGGTTGCTGGACTCTGGGAAACATCATTTCCCCGCTCCTGTGAGGTTGGAGAAAAACCCAGCTCCTTGCAGTTGTGACAGTGGCACATTGTGGTCATTCTGGCTGACCCTTGTCCCCAGAGTCTTCTCCATCGGCTGTGCCTGCAGCCAGCCATGTATGTAGCCAGGATGCACACACCTGCTCCTCTTCTGTCCCTGCTGTGTCTGCTGGACTGCCTTTGCTGCCTCCCCCTTGAACTTAAAGGGATCAGACGATTAGGCTGTGCCCACTCCGATAATCCCGGATAATCTCTCTACTTGAAGGCCCACAATTTTAATCACATTTGTTAAGTCCATTCAGCCAAGGCATATAACAGTTTCACAGGTTCTGGGGATTAGGGCTGGAGGTTTCCGGGGGACCACAGCCCTGTCTGACTCCACGCTTGTCTGTGTGATTTCACAAGTACAGACTGTCTGCACCCTCAGCTCCTCGAGGGCAGGTGTGTGCCTTGTGTTTTGGGTCCACCTCTGAAAGGCAGCTAGGCTTAGCTGTTGCACTAATCCCATCTTTTCCACACACAGTATCTTTCATGGCACACAGGTTTGTTCACGCTGTCATAACAGAAAAATCACAGCCTAAGCAGCTTAAGCAATACATATATAGTGTCTCCACCCACAAAGACTGGAAGTCTGAGATCCAGGTCTGAGTGGGGTTCATTTTTCATGACACCCCTCTCTCTCTCTTATGAGTACAGATCTCCTTCCTGGGTGCACCTGTGTCCTCTGCTCCTCTTTTTGTGGGGTACAACCTTAATGCATCAAAGCCATCTTAGTGACTTCAGTTTACCTGAATCACCTCTTGTCTACAAGGACAACAACTTTTCAAAGTCATGGGGCATCAGGGCTTCAATATAGACATTTAGTGGGGACACGTTTACCAAGAACCAGAGGAAGGATGCTTTGTGTATTTCTGGTCATCTATGAAACTGTCTGTCAGCTCAGCCTGCCACACTCTCTGTCCCCAAGCACATTCCAGGTATCAACACTCTCTGTTCTGGCAAATGTGCCCTTTTTCCTTGGGGCACAGAGAGGCACTTAGAGAGACGAGCTGGTCTTAGCAATAAATAAAAATAGACTGAACCTCAGAGTTTCATTATAGGTTGGCAAAAGACCTGAGCGACTCCAATTATAGAGCAGCGCAGGCTTCTTGAGAAGGGAGGCAATTTGTACTTGAGTTATTCTCTGATGTCAGATTATAGGACCTGCAAAGCAATTAGTTTGAAAGGGTTGAGGAGAAAGAAAGCTCAGGAAGTCAGGTAGGTAGAAAAAGACAGGGACTCACTCTCCAGTATTCAAATGCAAAGTCCGGCTGCAGCAATCAGTGAGCTGTGGGAGTCTTAGTGCATAGATGGAAGGATTTGCATAATGGCACTTGTGAATTTTAGGGTCCTGCATAACCAGGCTGGCTTTGTTCTGTCCTTCCTATTCATGGGGCTCTTGATCCGCTGGGGACCAGACAAAGGCTGTGAGGTGTTTCTTTCAGCATGGAATCAGGGTAGGTTGTGGGAGCACAACCCACATGCTCTGCCAGGTCTGCTGGTACCTTCAAAGATGATTCTGGCATGGAGGTTCATGAGGAGGAATTCCTCTAACATTTAAGCTTGCT
This sequence comes from Cavia porcellus, assembly GCF_034190915.1. Classification (NCBI taxonomy): domain Eukaryota; kingdom Metazoa; phylum Chordata; class Mammalia; order Rodentia; family Caviidae; genus Cavia; species Cavia porcellus. The sequence goes on along the minus strand of NW_026947516.1, from coordinate 4,618,593 downwards.
TATTCAGATAGAGTCCTATCTGGCTGTTCAATCCACTCACAAGGTCAGCCCCCTCAGGTGCCAAATATATTCACAGCCCTGGAAACCCTCACCATAGGAACAGTGTTGGGCAAACATGGCTGGAGTTTGTGATAATTGGAAGTGGACGTGGAATTTGTGATGTTCTATGGTAGCAAGGGTAACTATGGTTGACAACATTTCATTTCACATCTCAAGAAAACTAGGAGACAGAGTTTTGAATACTCCTGAAACAAACGATCAAAGTTTGAGATTGATGGCAGTGCCAACCAGCTTGAATCAACTGTAGACACGTATTGAAATTTCACAGCACACATTATGTATATGTACAATGGTTAGATCAATGAAACATTTAAATATATGTTAAAAATTGCATTTGACCTCAAAGTCTATGACATCATATTGAGTTTATTTTTTATCATTATGAAGGATAAATTATGAATGCTTAATGAGATTAATGTGTATCTAGGGAAAAAATCTGCTTGGTCACTAGAGCTTTAGTGAGTGGGTATGCTGGCACTTGTTTGTAATCCTAGCTTTTGGGAGGCTGAGGCAGGAGGACTATTAAGAGTTAACACCAACCTAGGCTACATCATGAATTCAAGTCCAGCCTGAACTACATAGGGAGCCCGTATCTCAAAAAAGAAGCAAGCAAACGAAAAACAAAAATTATAGAATTTTGCACTATATGGTCTTGGTTAGAACGGTCTCCATTTGGACTTCTATCACAAGCACTATCGAATTGTTTCTTTAAAGAATGTACCACTTAGCCAGAGTGGTGGTGAACACCTCAAACTCCAACACTCCGGGAAAAGGAGGCAGGAGACCTTGTCTCAAAATAAATAAATAAATACATTAAAAATTTATGGGATGTCTCTCAGTGACAACGAGTTCAAACCTCAACACACACACACACACAAATAGCATTATCTTTTAAAGAAACGAAGGGAGTTGGAATATTAGACTGCAAAGACTTTGAAATATGAGTTTGTCTAATTAAGGGAACCAAGAAAAAAATATACTACTGCTAAGAACAGTAGTATTTTAATAAACTAAATAACATGGAAGAGATGTGTTCTGGGAATTAACTTTACACTGATGTGAGTGAGAGATGCATGTGGTGTTCATATTGGTAAAGGAAACATGTTTCAATAATTTCAGTGCACAAGAGGATTCAGACTGCTGTATTTTGCAGACCTGTTTGTGAGGTGTCCGGGCTCTTCTTGGTACACTTTGCCCATGAGGTACCTGTGCTTAGTACCCAGAAATGTCAACATTCCAATGAACATATTCTTTTTTCACGATCATGGCCCTGGAACTCTTATCCTGGTTTTAGTCATCCTCTAGTTTCTCACTCCTTGCTTCCTGTTTAACTACAATTTGGACCCTGAATATCCCTGCAAAGGTCTGGGTGTTAAAAACTTACTCCCCAAGTAATGCTAACAGGAGTTGGAGGACCCTTCAGAAGGTGGGGCCTTGTGGCAGGAAGTGAGGTCATGGTGGGCGTATCCTTGAAGAGGATATTTCTTTTTACTTCCTGGCCACAAGGTGAATGCTTTTGCTCCAACACGTGATCCCAGCATGATGTGTAGCCTCACCACAAGCCCAAAGTCATAGAGCCAATCAATATGGACCAAGACTTTCAAAACCATGACATGAAAGAAACCCTTCCTCTTCATATATTGATAATCTTGGGGGTTTATTACAGTAATGTAGAGCTACTACCATGTTTGGTAGAAACCTCCAGTGAATATGCAAATAAAAACATTGATTACAGTAAAAGATTCAGCATCCTGAGTCTCCCTCAAAAATCTTCCCCTTTCTTTGAACACATGTATCTCATTATTTGTGCCACTTTCTGAAGCAGTTCTGCTGTGCTCTTTCCTGAGTTTCTAATTTACACATCATGGCTGCCATAATGTCCTGAACTAGGGCAAAACGTTGACTTGTCATGGTCATTTTGATGTGGAGGATGAGCCAGAAATTACATGGCATCAGATCCAGTGAGTAAGGTGAATGAGGATTCGTCATGGTTTTATAAGCTGCTTTCCCATTGGACTACAGTTGGCAGCAGTATTTATCAGGGTTTTGCTCATAACTCACCACAAGCAAGGCATCCGGGCTCTTCCTGCTAAACTTTGCCCATATGGTACCCATGTGGTAAAGTCTCTCCCAAAAGAGGACTTCCAGAACGGCTTCAGAAAGTGTCAAGAAGATGGGCATGAGCCTATTCAACACAAAGGGAAGTATTTTCACATGGTTTAATGGCAATGTGTCTTTTGCTTTTTTTTTAAGCATTTGATCAGCCCTTGTACACCTCTTCACCTTCAGGATTAGTCTGAGCAGGGTGTAAGCTGCCAGAAACATTTCTTTCAGGAAAATGAAGAAGTACAACTTTGAGGATTGATCCTCTGATAAATTCCACTTTCTAGGAAGACATGAGGCACACTGCTCTCCAGAGAGCAATGCTGTGGCCAGGGAATGGCCACAGCCCTCTATCTCATTCCAAATTCCCTTGGAATGAGATAGAGCTCCTGTGAAACTGAGCAAACAGTGGGTGTGCTGATCATGCCACCTAGAAGTCTTGGTAGCATTTATGGTGCAGAGTTAAGACTCGTTTGCAATCTCAGTTTACTCTGCTCTAGTAGAAATAAGACTCTGAAGAGCCTAGGAATGCATAGGTAGCAGATAAAAAGGAAAAATCAGTGAAAAAAAAGCTTGGGATTGAGAGCCCTTGAGGAATCTTGGGGTTGTATGTAAGTCAAACACAGGGGAACAAAAAGAAGGTGATAAAAAATCCATATAATGTTCATGTCATTGTGCTTACCTTCCTTAACCATCCTAAGCATTCTGTCTGTCTATCTCTGTCTCTCTCTCCTCTCTCATTATGAAATAGTTTAATTTGCATGAACAAAACCTCTGAATCCTCTGAAACAATTTTTTCCCAAACATGAATCAAATAACTCAAAGCATTTCCAACCATTATTTCTGTTCAAAGAAGCAGATAATTTCCTTTGTGTAAAGTCAGATGTCTTGAAAAAGAAAGCCAAGTTCCTTGTCCAGACCAAACAATTCTAACTCATATAATGCCTTGTTTCTTTTTTTTTTCTCTTGCTCCTTTTTAATGACTATTATTTTAATTTTAAATTAGATTTGGACAACACAAGGCTGCAAAAGAAATACTGTCAGTGTGCTTTATTATCACAAAGCAGAGTCTGGGGCAAAAGTGAACTCTGAAATCCACAGTTTGCTTGAAATGAACAGCTGAAAATAGAAAAAAATGCTTATGTTGTCTGTTTGTGGATGTTTTGGGGGAAAAGAGTTTTATCTATCCCCAAACTGGGCAGCTTATTTCTACTTCATTTGTTGTCAGATTTTGGTAAAATAGGTTTCTTAAAACTAGAAGGAGGATTCGACTGTATTTATAATTGTACCTATAAATATAGTGGTTGAACGATTTTATTTCTCTTGAGGGGATGAAAAAAAAAACCTTCAGAGTAAATGCTCTGCATAAATTCACATTTTCTTTGATTGCTTTCTGTCAGTTTTGTCTTTTAATTTTTCCTGGTGGCCATGATTCTAATTTTACCTCATGAGTCATCACCTTGTACTCTGAAGTGACAGATGTTTAATATTATTGGAATAAAACATGTCAAAATAGCTTCACTTTAAAAAAGATGACATTTCAATATATTGACTGGATTGTCAGTTCAAGTGGCATTTCTTATTAATTGCTAGTAATATTAAGAATGCTTATTAAGGGGGAAGGCGGGAGAAAAAAAAAGAAAAAAAAAGAATGCTTATTAAGGCTTAAGATTTTTTTTTTTATTTAAGGAAAAGGAAACAAAAAATACATGGAGATAAAAAAGGGTAGAAATAATACAAAATTACAGAAAAATAAATGGTAAGAAATCACTAGTTGATAAGTTACATATCATCATCTTAGAAATAGCTGTTCAGGTTACAAAATTAAAGTTTGTAAAATGACATTCAAAAAGTGACACTGCAAACAGTTCTGCTCAATGATCGAACAAAATCTCAGTTAAATGGTTATCAGTCCTACACACTTGTTTTATATCTCAAAGAGGGTAAGATTAAACATATCAAAACAGAACAAAACAGTTAAAAAAAAAACAATTTAAAGTAATACAGATTTCAAAGCAAGTCCACTGGAGATCTTCACTGTTTATCTAATTGTCCCTAGTTTCTTACAAATAGTTGTCCCCATCTTCACGCACATTAAATATGTATTAAATATTATAGAACTAATCAAATCATTACAGGATAATGAAGGCTTTTTAGATCTTCAAGATCTAACATTGGGGAAGATAATAATAACTACCATCAAGGCTTAAGATGTTTTTATCATTCCCTATTGCTTAGGAAAAAGGTCAATGTCTATGTATTTAGGCAGATAGGGCCATGGGCAACCTTGCCCATCTTTTAGGAAGGAAATATTTCACCCACTTTAGAGTGCATCATGTCACATATGTTGACAACATCCCAGGAAAAGATGTGTCTGAGTAAAATTTCCACTGGGTCAACAGAGTTTTACTTTTGAAATGGCTGTGTGTGCCATCTAAATTTTAAATAGGTAAATCTTTAATGGAAATATTTCATCAGCATTAAACACTACCATTTTGTTGGTGGAGTATCCACCATCTTGCCTGTCATCCTTTGTTTTTTCCAGTATTTTAGTTAGTAAAAACTAGGTTAGTTACTCTGCCTAATCATTTCCAGACATATTGGTTTGAAAACAACATGGGGTTTATTTTCTGCATAGGTCTTAAATTGGATGTGGTTGGCAGGGAAACACTGGCTAGCCATCTTTGTTAATAGAGATTTGGCTGGTGGAGAATTGGTGGAAGACCTGCCATCTTGTTGGTGGAGGACCTGCCATCTTCTTGGTGGAGGGCACACCATTCTTTTGGTGGAGGACCTGCCATCTCATTGGTAGAGGACCTGCCATGTAGTTGGTGGAGGACCTGCCATCTTGTTGGTGGAGGACCCACCATTTTGTTGGTGAAGGACCTGCCATCTTATTGGTGGAGGAACCGCCATTTTGTTGGTGAAGGACCTGCCATCTTGTTGGTGGAGGACGTGCCATTTTGTTGATGGAGGATCCACCATCTTGGTGGGGCTACCACATTCACAGGATTACACCGTCACAGGAAGAGATGGCCAGAGAGTCAAGTGAAACTGACTAAATGCTTGAGCCTAGAAATGATGCACTCATGTCTCCTTGTGGATAACAAAGTTGTCTCCTGAACACACCTGCTTATAGATGCAAAGGAGTCATTCTAACGTTCTCTCTATAGAAACAGGTTTACCAAATATAAAAGAAAGCTAAAATGCATACCACAAGATGCAGTGAACTTCATCCATGCCTACCCTGTGATACTAAGCTAACCAAGAGTGACTGCATCCACTGATTCATTTTTTATTATTTTTCATTGGACACATAATAGTTGCCCATATAAGGGGCACTGTATGCTAACTGGTTAAGTGCATACAGTGTGCAATGATTACAGTAGAGTAATTAGCATTCCCATATCTTCAAACACAAATCATTTGTGTTCTTGGAAACTTCTAGTTATTTTTGAAACATTGCATAATCTTTAATAAATTATAGTAACTATAGCATGCTATAGAATGCTAGAATCAGTCTCTCCTATCCAATTGTATTTCACTACCTGTTATCCAAACTCTGCCAATTTGCTTCCCCTCTGGTAACCACTCTTTTGCTCTCTACTTTTGTGAGATCCATGTTTTAGCTTCTCACTTTGCAAATGAGTAAAAACATGTGATGCTCATCACCCTGTGCCTAGCTTATTCCTTGCTTTAAGAACACTTACTTGGTTGATGTGTTTTGAAATTTTGTTATAGTTTCTTCTTTTTTATTTCATTTTATTCTTTAATAAAATGGGTTTTTAAAAAAGACTACTTACTTATTTCTCCAAATAAATTTCACTACCTTGCAGAGATGTAGAAGACAGATATGGCTAAATATTCAACTGTTTTAGTATTCTGCCTAGTACTACTTATGAAGTAGGATAGACATGTCTAAAATGGGCATGACTAAGCAAATGACCCTGATTGTCTTTATTTTGGGAGGACAATAGTATACCATGTCCCGGTGTAGTAACAACCACTTTACGAGGGACACACAAGCAGCAAATGTGACATAATCATGTCTTTTCTGCAGCACTATGAATTCATTTGTGTTTGTTCCCACAACAGCACAGCGTAATGGCCCAGGAAAAGTGGAACAAAGTCTGGACGAAATCTGTGGCTCTCTAGTTCTTACAGTCTCCCTTGTTTACTGTCAGTTCATCCCTCCGTTCACCACCGGGGTTTCACCTATTCAGAGTGTAAACAGAGTCAATTTTGTTTCACAAGGGAATACTCCAGCCCAACACGATGCTTTTCCAGCCCACTTGTACAGAGACCCGTTTTGGCAGCAATGGAAGCAATTATTGTCCCACGATTCAGACTTGGGCAGGAGCTCCCAGGAGAAAATTGAGCAAAATTGGATATAGACGACAGGATCTGTTTCCCAAGAATGACCTGTGTCTGGGTCTTCTAGTTCAGTGTCACAGAATCCTCTTTAAAAGACACAAAGCCATGTATTGTCCAACATTTTCAAATTATCACAGCCCTTGAGTCCGTTTTTTTTTTTTTTGCTTCTTACACAATCTAGCCTTAGTATTGATATAGGAAGGAAAAAAAGGAGGGAAAGAGGAAGGAAGGAAGAAAGAAACAAAGAATGGAAGGAAACAAGCAATTCAGAATGTAATGGAAGGAAGGAAAGAAAGAAAACAGAAGAAGGATGGGAGGGAGAGAGGGAGGAAATTCAAGAGATAACTAGCAAATGACCTCGGGCTAAGTTTGTTCTTATTTTACTTTAAACATTAATATTTTGAGCTGAAAATGTTGGTATTCAGACAGCCACCTTGCATGACTCATGAGAGGGCAACCAGATGATGTAAATGAGACGGTCCTGGTAATCCTACAGGTACTTATACACCCTGCAGTCAGAGGCCAACATCTTCCATGGCAGCTTTTGATACTGCGTGTTCAAGGTGGTGTTCCCGATTGATGCATTACAAGTTTACAGGCCGCAGCACAAATCCCAGATGCAGCATAAATCCATAAGCTTATTATGCAGGCTTCTCGTATCCAGAAGGGCACACGGATGGGATTACAAAGGAGGCAGCTTTGGAGATGCTAACGTGAAACAACCTTAAAAACTACATATGCAGGAACAAGAGGAAAGCAACTATGCTGATTTACAGCTGGATTAGAAATACTGACAGCCGTCCCATTACGTCTTTCAGCCTCTAACTTCCTGAGCCACTGACAAACATCTATGTCTTGCAGATGGATGGGGACTTTGGTGCTTATTCTAATTATTGTGGATCATGCTTTTACCGAACTAATAATCTCATCAAGTCTCCTTGGGTGTGTTTCCACTGTGAACATACAAAGTGAAGGCTGTGTCGACTTGGAGAACAGTGGAGACCTCAGGGACTTGGTATATTTTCCACTATACTCATCCAAGCTGCATGTCCTATGCTTGGACTAAGCAATATGCCCTGACCAATGTGGAAATTTAAAAATCATGTGTATTCAATGATGTTTACATTGTTTGGTTCTGACCTGTGTTGTTCTGTTACTATGTCCTCTTTTATCTCAATCTCCCCCTTTTTAAATTAATTTATTTTTTCTTATTTTTTTTAATTACGGGAAAACTAAACTAAAAAATAGTGGGACATATTATAGTAACTTTCTTATTTTCTATTAACCTGATTTGAACCCCAGTATTGCTCTCCCCATCTTGTTCTGTCTGATTTTACTATATTCTGTTTTGTTTGATAGTATCAAGTTTGAGGGTATAGGCAACCACTTTGAAGGCAATAAGATTTACTATGATGCCCATTATGGTTTGAGTATTATCTTCTTTTGAAGTCCTGTAAGCTCTCCAGTGTAGGTTTTATTGGTCTTGTTCTGTACTGTTTTGTTCCATTCTATTATACCTCATGATTTAGGAAACTCTTTTCAAGATACCAAGAGGCACAATGGTAACCATTTTTGATCACCTGGTATTCTATTTTTGCATCATGTACTATGTCCATCCTTCTGTTCTGATTCTGTTTTGTTTTGTCACATTTGGTTTCATTCTCTTCAAAAAAAGGTAATAAGAACTGTGGGAGTAATAAAACCCCAAAAGTGTAATTGTTATTGTAAAAAAGAGAGGAAAAGAAAGTGGTCTAAAGGATACAACTGCATGTATATTTAAGTGTGTAGGATAGAAAACCGTATTACTGAGTTTTTATTGGATCATTGAACAGAACTGTCTGCAATCTCACTGTATGAATGTCCACTTTGTATGCTTTAATTTTGTAATTTGGACAACTGTTTCTAAGATGACAATACGTAATCTATTAACTAGTGACTTCTTACTGTATATTTTTTTCTTGAAATTCTGTATTACTTGTACCCTTTTACTGCTTTGTTTTCTTTTTCTTTTTTTTCTTTAAATAAAAAAAATCATATGTATTGTGTATCTCTCTAGCATTTCTCACTTTGCAAAAGGGATGCTCAGAATACACAGTGGATATTTCATTTTTAAAAACTTATTACAGTGAAAGATGATTACCATCCAACCCTCAAAGCACATCCTCTCATTATGAACACAATTGCCTCATCCTGCCACTTTCCTAAGCCTTTCTGGAAGTGCTCTTTCCTCTGTCTTTATTGAGGCATAACAAACAATACAGCTGATACTGGTGTTGAGTGCCATCCCACAGAAAAGCGAACACATAAATACAACCGTGTGTCCTCATGCACCTCATCCACAAGATCTGGGCACTGTCACTTCTGGATCTTCACCAATGTCAAAATGACACGAAAGCTAAATATCTTAGCAGATTCAGGACATGGAGGCAGCCATGACACCATAATGACACTCATGAAGGAGGATTTCCGGTTCTGCTACGGAAAGTGATAAGGACAATCGCACAAGTTTGTCTGAGTGGGGAAAGTATCTTCAAGGGGGACTGGCAGTGTTTCCTTCCTTACATTCTGATCACACCTCCTATATGCTTGATCAGGAAGAGATACACTTCTAACAAAATTGTTCAGTTTCACCTCCCCGAAGCACTATTGGTTCAAAGAATCTTTTCAGCCAGAATGTTGTGTCTTTCAGTCACGTCTGAGTTTTTTTTTTCTTAATTGCCTGCATTTCTGTTTATATATGACCAGCGTGACTGATATTTCAGTGAGATACTCCTTAATAAGATTTAAATGACCTTGCTGATGAATATGCAAATGTAAATGACCCAATGAATTATCCTTTTTTAGCTTAGATCATTTTTGTTGTGTCAACAATTTAAAAAGCTCTTATTTTCCTGTTTTTAAATCACTTGATAAATTGAGTGATTCTGTCTTTAGTGCCATGCAACAGCTTTCAAGACGCAGTCCTATTTTGTATAGTAAATCTAAACTACCGTGTTGTAAACACAAGTAAATCATTCCTAATCTTCTTCCTCTGTTGTGATAAGAAAGAAATCTTGAACATCAGGATTATCCTCTTAATTTTTATACCTGAAGTTTTATATACATGCATTATCTACTTGATATCTATTGATGAAATCAGGGCTCGGGGGGATGGATTAGTCTCATTTTGCAAATAATGACACAAATCTGTTAGTAAGAATACAGCTTCTCACAAGACTGGAAAATGATATTGTAGGTTAATCACTAATGGATGAAAGCAATTTTTCTGTGAGAAAAAAAGATGTAAACCAAGACAATGAAAGAGAATATCTGATTTCATTCATCCATAGGCCCAGAGCAAAATATCACAGCCTCAGTGTCTCATAGACCAGAGACAATGATTACTCCCAATCTTGGAGACTGAAGCCCAAGGTCCAGGCATGGCATATCACACGTCCAGCGAGGCTGCCTCCTGGGCCATAGACGGTGCCTTCTTGCCATGTCCTCCTGTGGAGAAAGGGGCAGGGATTTCTCTTCCGTAAGGACGTGGACTCCATCCATGGTGCCCCATCCTCAGGACTGCAGCACTTCCCAGAGCTCTCATGGAGAGGGGGAATTTCAACACAGGAATCAGGGAAGCATGAACATTAAATCACAGCCATATACATTCCTTACAGTGAAATCCTGAGGATGGAGAAATTCATACTATTTTCTTGCTGAATTCATGACACTATCAGGCCCTCACATTACATAAAGCAAAGCAAAGTCTTTCATTTCACAACAAATTTTTTAATGCCTTCCAGGTAGTAGGCACTGCTGTACCTTGTGTAATGGTTTGCAAGGAGATGACCACCCAAAGTCTCATGTGGTTAGCATGGGGATTTTCACAGGGGGCTGAATTTAGGGTGTTTGGATGTGGATTAAGGATGTGTCACTGGAATTAAAGATGTGAATAACTGAACGCCCACTCTGGGTGTGGGGGCCACCAATCAATAGAATTGCAGCCTAGATAATATATAAAGGGACAGAAGAAGACTGTCCCACTGTCTCCTGTCTGCACTTCCATGGGCTGTTTGTCCTCTGAGATGCCCCTCTGCAGTGCCACCCTGCCTTGAAGCCAGCCATCTATGGACTGAAATCTCTACAAACTGTGAACTGAAACAAACCTTTCCTCTTTTAACTTTGGGTGTTAGGTACTTTGTCTCAGCAATGAGAACATACTCAGACACACTGTGACATAGAACAAATACTTCTTGTACTCTTATTTATTATTCTGTTAGAGAAAGCAGACACAGAGCACATACACATGTACTTATTTATGCTGTTGTTTATTTATATTGTTATCCATAAACAAAATATGTATGTGCATGCGTGCATGTGTGTGTGTGTGAGTGTGTGTGTGTGTGTGTGTGTGTGTGTGTGTGTGTGTGAAGTGCCTACTTCACTTGAGTGTCCTGCCAGCAAAAATCCACACCAAAACTATAATCAATGATTGAGATTTCTCCATCCTCTTTTTTGGTCATCTCTCATTTCCTGTGATATGGCAAACGTGGCTGTCACTCTGAACATGCCCAATCAATCTTATGCCAAAAATGCACACTCTGATTTTCTGTCCATCATCAAAATGTACTTTGAGTGATGTTTGTCAGCTTTCCATCACTGTAATGAAATATTTGAGGCAATTAACTTATAAAGAGAAAAGGTTTGGGTTCATGTGTTTGGACTTCCCAGCCCAAAGTGATCCCATCACTTTGGGTTCTAGCAGGATATCAAGCCACAAGGCATAGTGATGCCATCTGCTTTCTGTCAGGAAGCAAGGAGGAGGAAGAGGATGAGACGAGGGTCCCACCACTTCTCAGGGCACTGCGTCCACCCCAGGATGTAAGAATTCATCATTGGGTTTCACCTCTTAAAAGTTTCATAACCTTCAATTGGGGGGCCACACCCTTCCCACAGGAGCCACTGGGGAACGTGCAACATCCACCCTACCATGCAGGCTTCTAAAGCTGGTCTTCCCTGAAGATTCTCTGATTGCTGTTGATGGCACATTTCATCTTGGCAAATAATGACAGACCTCCAATGAATTTTTTCAAAGCCTTAGCATGTTCTCTTCCTGGATATGCTTTGTGAGGCTGGAATATCTGTCTACCTTACCTAAGCAGCCCAATGTACATAAATCAAGCCAAGTGATGCATCTCTCGATGGTCTGGTTTCCATAATTCATGTTGTTCCTGATCAGGGTTGATATTCATTATTTCCAGAGGGGTTACCACCTGGTTAAAATAAATATTTGTTGCTGCTATCTGTCATTAAGTGTTCAAGGTTCAATTGCATTTAATTCCTTATTTATTTTTTGTAAATCTCGAGAGGGAATGAATTTTCATCTGGGTAATACATCTTCCAGCAAGAGATCTCTAACATGAATCTCAGACATAAGTAGTTTATAATGATGAATCACATACTATTAACTAGTCACATTCTTTGTGTTCGATTTTGATGTTTATTTAAAAATGAGATCTAACTGTAAATGCCTGTATTTAAAAAGAATAAACACATTTCAAAGTGATCTCTATTTTTTAGGTGACCAACAGCTTTTTCTAGTCTTAGAAACGAGCATTATTTCAAATCTTAATTTCCATGAAGGGTGTATGTTTTTAGGATTACTAATTTAATGCTATCTGGCAACATAAGAAACTTACAGTGTAATCCCATTGTCAAAATGTATCATCACTGATATCATTTCCAATCATAGGAAGCAATTCTCAAGGGATAAAATCAATCAATCAAACAATCAAGGTACAAATTTGATTTATATTCTGTATTTCATAAGAAAACCACATTCTTTATGCTTAGAGACATTAGTAATTGAGTCAACGAAGTGCATTCAAAATGGGCACTAGAATACAACAAAATAAATAGCAAGTGTAATTCAGCCTACAATTTGGCAGTATAATTACAAAGCTACATTAAAAATTACAAGGCAGTATCAGCTGTGAAGAGAAGACACTTCCTTAGCTTCCGAGTAAGATCCTGTATCCCAGAAAAATAGCCAGTTAAAGGTAGATGTCTATAACCAGAATTTGGATAAATGGAGATACAGGAGGAATTTCAGGTGAAACCTCAGTAATATGAACAGGTGTGGTTTTTATGACAATTACTTGAGTTTACCTAAACATTTGATTTTGATGTACAAAGACACAGTGCCAGAGGGAGGAGAGAGACAGAACCAATAAGGGTTAGAGGCAGTAAGGAAATGGTCTACATCAAATTCATTTACTTAACAACATCCACTCGATTTTGCCCTTAAACTACAAAATGCTTATAAATCCACGGCAAATAGTCCATGCATAATATGTAATTTACTGATGCAAGACTAGAGCATTTAATTATGAAAAGAAATGGTACTCATTAATTATCACTGAATTGTTTTTTCCCTCTTTGCTGCATGCATTATTTAAGATCTTGGGATTCTTGAGGAGAGCATGTAGAAAATATATGCTCTGAATTTCCAAATGATAGCAGTTCAATAGAGAAAAAAGGATGCTCATTTTTTTTGTTAAGGTTTAACAAGGGGAAGTTATCCCCTAGGATCTTGAATATTTCCTCAAATCAGTTCCATTGGTCCATTTTCAGAGCCGTGGTGGGTGGAATGTCATAAGATTTAGAGACTCTCATGAAGGATTGTAGCTGTAGCGAGCAGAGACTAGCTACTAAAATTGTGCTCACTTCCTATTGGTTTCAGAGACTTAATTTGAGGACTGGTGTAGTTGGGGTGTCATGGCTTGTCTGTGGCCCCCAGGCCTCATGTGTTTGCATTGTGCACTTGTGATTGGTTCATTGTCTAGAGCTTGGATTGATGGTGTCAGTGCTCCACCCACTTAGGGGTGGAGCCAGGATGTGATGTAATGGCAGGAAGAAGGTGGGTCTCTCTCTCTTGCCCGTTCTGCCTTGCTATTTGCAGCCACCTGAACTGCGGCCCCGCCATGACACCCTGCCTTGGAGACAACTGAGTATGGACTGAAACCTCCCAAAACTGTAAGAAATAAACCTTTCCTTTCCCAACTCTGGGCATCAGGTATTTTGTCTCCGTGATGAGTAAAAAGTAACTGAGATACAGGGTTGCAAGGAGAATAATTACACATAGGACATAGAATTTATAATATTATTTTATAATGCTCACCCAGTGTTAAATACAAGAAAGTACAGGTAACTGTCCACAACACTAAAGATCCAGAATATTCAGTCAAGGGCCTGCATCCCACAGAAATGCCCTGCATGAGTCCAGCTGAAGACCTAGAGCCAAGACAATGCCTCCCATGAGTCCAACTGAGGTCTAGAGCCCGTGACAAGGATTCATGCCAGTCTGTTTTATAGATCTATGCTGGGAAGGCCCAAAGGTCAGTAGTGAAAGCTAGAAAGTCTATCTCAGTGGGATTAAGGATCTATGTCAACAGGTTGAGGGTTCTACACTGGAGTCAAGAAGTCAAACTGAAAATAACAACCAGGGCTGCCCCGAAAAGTACCACAGCCATTCTCAGTGACAATGATGTCCTGAGCTCTTCCGACAATGAGAACAGGCAAGTACATGCCAGGAAACCAGCATAACAAGTTTCTTCTGGAGATTAAACAGCACACATCTTCCTCTGGAGCCAGGAAGCGATGCTAAATGTAAGGACCAGACAACAAGGTCCCAAGCTCCTGCAGTGATAATGGCCGAATTCATATTAGGAAAGCCAGTGTGACATCTCCTCCAGGAGAACCAACAGCTCCAAACAGCAGCACTTAGGAGAACCCACAACACATCCCTGTTCCTTTCCACATCTCCCTTTAGGTGGGCAGCTTTCCTCAGTACCCCATCTACACTCAGCACCACGCTGATTTAATTCAGTTGGTGCTAAGTTGACCACCAGTTTTTAATCCACAACAAGGACTGCTGAGAGATCTTTTTATAATCTGAAGAGCTGATTCTTCTTTCTGTTTGACCTTCTTGCACTGTCTTTCTCAGCATTTACCTTGCAGCGGAGGCCTGCTTCTTTTCCTGCATTTCTTGGCTCCATCACTAGGGGCCAAATAACTGCAGTGTTTTCCACTTAAGTCACCCTGACATAGCTTCTTTCTTACACAGTCTCTGTTGAAAAGGCAGGCATTACTCTGAAAGGAAGTTCCAAGCATTTTGATAAGAAATAAAAGGCCTCAAAATGATATTTATGTATCACCATAAAGCCACAATGATGTGGACACTTTCCAGTACCTATGGTTTTATTTGTCCTGTTTGAAACCAATGGTTTTTGCCAGAAGGGAGCAAAAATAGAGTATTAGATTTTTAACAGAATATTGAATAATCAGAGATTTTTGTTCCCAGTCAGAGACATAAACTCTGAACACACACACACACACACACACACACACACACACACACACAAATCCACACACATCTAAAATACTGGAAAGTGCATTCGATGGAATAAACCAATGACATCACATCAGAGGATACTGATAACTAAGTATTGTATGCTTTCTACTTTACCTAGCAATGATTATTGGCCAATATGGTGTCACTCCTCCCTGGAACTGTAACTAGTTTTGAAAACTGTGAGATCAGTAAACACACACACATACACACACACACACACACACACACACACACACACACACACACACTTCCCCACAACCTGGTTAGGAGGTTTACATTTGCAAGGACTGAAAGTCGAATGCACCTAGTCAGAAAACCAGTAATTTCACAAGGTTCTGAGGCACTTCTGCTAATGTGCATTTAGCTTCCTTTTGCAAGTGTGGATGAGGGCTTTCTGCTGGAGTGGCTATATGGGAACTCGGAGACCCACTTTACAAAAAATGAACATAATGTTTTCATGCTGTGTCTGCTGAGATCACCTTCCCCGGTCTCAGGATAACAGCTATGTCTTGGTGTATACCAGTTCATCTAACAGAAAAACACACAGCAACTTGACTTTCTTGGAGAGTCCCCTTATGAAAAAATTTTTTTTAAAAAATGATTAGTCTGTGTTTGCAGTGCAAAATGAGACTGACACTCCTTGAGGTGAGTTGATACAAGTACACAACAAACCTGAATTCTTTTGCCTTTAGCTTTCCCTCCTGTGGCTCTCTGCTTCCTCCATCTCTTGTTCCCCTCCTCATGTGAGAAATCTCTCTCTCCCTGCTTCCTGTGGTCTATCTTTTATTTGACTCTCCACTTCTATTTTGGGTGTCTTCACTGGGGAAGAAAGGCATTGTGGGTAAAGGGAGTGTGGAGTGCCATTGTTTCTTCTGTATTATGTTCGTTAGTAATGTTTTGCATTTGGGTAGCACTTCACTGCATCTACAGTTTGGCCTTTTATTTATTCTCTAGCTTTGTTTCTTATATAGGTGTAGTGAATTCTGCCTGGCAAAGCCACCCAATTTCTAGGGCATCTCTGAGCATTACCTTTAGAAACAAACGTACCACCATCGCTAAACACAGGACATAAACATGATAACTGGAAACTGTTATTGCTATGAAACACCACCCATTTGCTTGGGGACCACTCAATTCCTTGTCTCTGAGAACAGCTTCTTAAACAAGATTTATAATTTATAACTAAAAGCAGTCATGGGTCAGAGGGGTAGCTCAGTGGTGGAGAACTCTCCCGCGATGCACAAAGCCCTGGTTTCTATCCCAGATACCATGAAAAAATAAAAATAAAAACACAATGGATCACAGAAACAAACAAGTTGATTAACGTTTAAAATATGCCTACCCAGGTACAATGTTGTGCATCTATTATTCCAACTACCTGGGTGGCTGAAGCAGGAGGATCACAAGTTGAAGGTGAGCCCAGAGAATTTAGTAAGCTGTCTCAAAATAGAAAATATACATATATATATATATATATATATATATATATATATATACATACATATATATATATATATATACATATTTAAAAATTTAAAGATAGTAATATCCAACAAAACAAAGGAAAACAAAGCCAATCAAAACCAAGCACTAAAATTGGTACAAAACTTCAAAGCAGGATACTTGGAAACCAAAAATAGCTGTGACTGTGTATCTTAAAAGCTGTCTACTCCATCATGTATCACAAAATCAAACCAAAAGCAAAACACAAAAAAACCAATTCAAACAGAATGTTGAACAAAGCAAAGCAATCAGAACAAAGCAAAACAGAGAGAACAATATTGGATTTCAAAGACAAGATAGAAAGACATCCCCATATTTGCTGTATTGCATACTGTTATCCTCCCAAGAAATGCTCAGACCACTGGCCCCAGGCCTGCAGAGTCAACCAAACAATACAAGCATTTAGTTGCTTTATGTGCATTAGTTGCTATCAACTCAGCCTGTCCTCCCAACCAGCGAGTTGGGATTTGATTTTCATCCCACATGCTGGTGGGCTTACAGGAGGCACTGACATTTTCTTCCAGGAAGACACATGGGCTTGCATGTCTTACCAGAAAGGATGGCTGCTTGGTTTTTTCTCGGATCCTCCCAGTCCCAGCTTGGTGGATTCTCAGACGCACTGGTTTTTCTCTTTCTGAAAGTCATATGGCTTGCATGGCTTACCCAAAGGGCTGGCTGGTTGGCTTCTTGGTGGATTCTCCCACTCTAAGCATGGTGGATTCTCCCACTCTAAGCATGGTGGATTCTCAGGAGGCATTTTTTTTTTCTCTGACAGCCACACAGCTTGCACAGCTTACAAAAAGGGTCAGCTTTTTGGCTTCTTGTTGGATCCTCCGACATCCCAGCGTGGCTGATTCTCAGGAGATGCTCACTTTTTCTTCCTGGAAGCCATGAGGTTTGCAGGTTTGCATGACTCACCAGAAAGGCTGGCTCTTGGCTTCTTCTTGGATCCTTGAAGTCCTAGCATGGTGGGAGGCACTGATTTTTCTCTTCCTGGAAGCTGCGTGGCTTGCACAGCTTACCAAGAAGGGCTGAAGGTGAGGTCAGCAGTAGTGTGTTTTCCTAATACACAGGAGCCCTGGGTTCAATCTGATGAAATACAATATAGATAGATCACAAATAGAAATGACAGATGATTGATAGATCATAGATGATAGATAGATTGATAGATAGATAGATAGTAGATAAATCATTTGACAGCATCTACCTTGGAAAGCCACTTTGTATGCCACATCTGCTTTCAGAACTAAAAGGTAATAAATTCCTACATAGAAATCCATAGTGAAAATGCCTTCCCTACACAGGCAAAAGCAGGCATATCCTTAAAACATTTTTCTATTGTCAAATGATGTTGGCAATATTTTCTTTAGGACTTGTGATTTTTTCTGAAGCCATGTGTCAAATTCACTCTTTCTCTGGCTCTCCTAAATTGACACTGCAAATTGCTTCCACTATTACTTCATAATCCACAGCCATGGAAGCTTGCCTAACAATGTAACTAAGGCTGTCTACCTTTCTGAGACTCTTTGTGGCCATAAATTTTTGAGATGAGAGTCTGATAAAGGATACAAAGAATGTGGCTGCTTTTCACTGCATAAGTTGAGCCTTCGAGAACATATTCTATCCTCCTACATCCAGAAGTACTTTTAATAGGACATCGCTGTATAATTATCTCTACTCAGCTTCTTCTAGTTTCTTCTTTTGTCTGGGACCTGGGCTCCCTCCCATCTACTCTTTGAAGTGCAGAATAATTAAAAAGTCATTACAGTTCCATCTCCGCAGTGACACTACATAAATTAAATCTTTGGAGTGTTGAAAAGGAATAACGTGACCTAATTCCTCCTAAGTGTCACTTTATCTACAATTCAAATTTCATTTGTGTGAGCAGGTTTCCTTCAAGTGTTGTTCATCTGAAGCTCAAAGATTCCGGTGCAAGTAAGATAAATATATTAGATTTTAGTCTAACTCATAGGTCATATTTGCTATATATGTGGAAATACACAGCAGTAGGTAACAATAAAAAGGACCTCATAAGGAAAGTGTATTGTATTTAAGTGGTTAATTTCATTGCATTATTTATAGGATGTGTGTTACGTTTAGGTTCCAAAATGTTTCCCAGTAGGCTGGATTTATTAGACTTCCTTGTGAGCTGCTGATTTCCAAAGGTAGTTGAATCAGAAGGGCTCTAACTTATCCGTGGATAAGTTATCCATTGGTGATATAATTTGCAGGTATTCTTCACGGCTGATGCAAACAGGAAGTGAGTCCTAGCTGAAGTGACTCATGGGGTCATGACATTGTGGACTATATCTGGTCCCTGATGCCTTTCTTTTTTACTTTTTCTCTTTCCCTCTCTTTCCCAGTTGCCATGAGGTGCCTCCATCACGCCCTTCTGCAATGATGTCTCTGTTTCTCTGCAGCACTAGACACAATGGAGCCAGCTGACCTTGGATGAAAGCTTCCAAAACCATAAGCCAAAATGAACTTTTCTCCTTTATAGTGAAGTACCACAGTCTTTTGTCACAATGCAGAAAATCTTGAGTAATACAGAGTATATTCTTAATCCTTGTTCTTTCTGTTTATCTAGACAAAGGTGGTACCTGTTGCTTTTGTTTTGTGCAGTACCAGGGACTGAACCCCTGAGAATACCACTGAGATACATCTTGAAGCCATCTATGTATTTATTTATTTATATTTTGGGATAGGGTCTTGGTAAGTTGCCCAGGCTGGCCTTGAACTTGTTGCCCTCCTGCCTACCCTTAGGCAGAATCGAGTAGAAAGGATAGAGATCAGAATGAAGTGACTTTACAGTGATTATACTGTGGGGGACAAGCCCTAAAGGGATTCAGAATACATCCCCATATACACACATTCTCCCTCTCCAACTTTCTTTTATTTGATTAGAGAGCAGGCACCCAGTTTGTATTCAGCAACAAAAGCTCAGAGTGGAACAAAATGCAAGTTTTTCATGACGGAAATTCATGACCCAGTAGTTACAGCTGCCACAAAAAGCTTCATCAGGAGAGGTGAGCAGAGGCAATGGAAAACCCAAGATAGACTGAGAGACATGAGGGGAGAGTGGCTTATTTTTGTAGATACTGTGAAGAGCAAGAACGATTCCCATAGAAGACTGGGTTGAGTCTTTAATGGTGAGGAGTCTTCAGCAAAAGGAAAAAGAGACTACAAGATCACTTTGAATGGAAGACCACAAGAGTATAAACCGTGGTGAATAATTATATAGGAATACAAGCTAATTGGCCTGACATGAACATGGGAGGTCTAAAAGAAATTCCAAAGGATTCATCTGAGAGATGAAGGTACCAGTGACTTGTATGACTCACTTGCCCTGGTTGGTACAACATGCCTGACACAATTTAAAGGAGAGGCTTAGTTTAGCTCATGGTCTTAGTGGGTCAGCGCATGGTTTCAAATCCAAGGTAAAATTAAATGGCTGAATGGGATGGTGGAGGAAATATGCTCACCCCATGGTGGCCAGGAACTAGAGAAAGAAGGGAAAAGCCACAAACAAGAGTCCACCTTTCCTGGTCAAATCCCCAGTGACCCACCTGTAACCAGGCCCTCGTGCCTAAGAGCATATTTAGCTATGACATGACTCCAGTGCCTCAGTCAAGAGAGTTCATCTGTCAACACATGAGGCCTTAGAGGAACATTGTAGATCTAATTCATGCCAGGACCCAACACCAAGATAAAAAGCCTGCAATTCTAATGCAAAGGAAATGAGAAAGAACTCCCACTAGATTTTAAGCAGGGGAATTAGTGTGCTATTTTGCAAAGATTCCATTGGCTGTAGCAGAAGTATACAGTATAGAGAGGAATGCAGAATCATTCCAGGTCGAATGTGGTGGTGTATGCTCTCCCAGCACTCTGGAAGTCTGAGGCAGAGAGACTGCAGATGTGAGTCCAATGTGACCAATGTAGCAACTTACTGAGAACCTGTGTCCAAGTGAAATTCAAAAATAAAAAGGGCTGGGGAAGTAGCTCAGTGCAAAAAGCTGTGAGACACAAACTCCCATTCTTTAGAAAATATACAGTCTAAGGTGTCTTCTTAGAATACCCAAACTAGGACAACTCCTCAGGATGCACAGAGAAACTCATACACAGAAAGGCCCCCAAATCGTATATTCATGGAAGAAAATCAGACAGAGAAATGTATGTAGTATGTGGTTCCACTTATACAAAATTTGGGAAGTTAAAACAAACAGAGGCTGTTTGAGAGAAGATTCTTTCCTCCCCGAAGTGGTGGCAGAGCCAGTGACTGAATGAACAAGGTGAAAATGAACATATTTAAATGCTTGGGAATATTTCCAGTACTATTAGAGGTCTATATTTCATGGCGCAAGGGACATATTGCATAGTATCAAAGGATGTAGTTTTTTTTTTTATATCCTGAATACCTTTGAAGAGTTCATTTCTGCAGGTAGAAAAGCAGGTTTCACTCAGAGGACAAGTTAGAGTATGGATTAATAAATATCCTACAATAATGTATGTAGCTATGGAAGACAAATGTACACAGAAACTGTATAGAAAGATTAAAGTGACTATCTGGAAGAAAATACATCTCGTTAAATACCAAATAAATGAAAACTAGGAAAGCTGTGTTACTAGACAAAATTTATTTTGTGAATGAATCATTGTGAGATATCAACCTACAGTGAGAAAAACATAGAACACAGGCTAAAGAAAAAAGTAAAAATTGACCAAATTAAAGTGAGCTTTGTACAAATCTAGAACTATGGTGTAGGAATTTAACAGTAACATCTTGCCATTAAAGCAGACAGATAAAAATTTTAGTAAAAATAGACATGATTCAAATGATTCAATTTGCAGTTAATTTTGTGAATGTATAGATTATTAACATAAAAATTAGTGTGCATTCCACATAAAACCTTCCTTTAAATCAACCATATATGCACCAAAGCAAGTGTCATGGTTCATATCTGTGGCCCCCCGGCCTCGTGAATTTGCATTGTGCATTTGTGATTGGTTCATTGTCCACTGCTTGGATTGGTGGTGTGAGTGCCACACCCACATAGGGGCAGAGCCAGGATGTGACGTAATGGCAGAAGAAGGTGTGTCTTGCTCTTTTGCAGGTTTCTGCTTGCTATTTGCAGCCGCCATGAACTGCAGCCGCCATGCCACCCTGCCTTGGAGCCAACTAAGTATGGACCGAAACCTCCAAAAACTGTAAGAAATAAACCTTTCCTTTGCCAACTTTGGGCATCAGGTATTTTGTCTCAGCAACCAGTTAAAAGTAACTAAGACAGCAAATCTCAATGGATAACAAAATTCTACAACCATAGTACAAAATCGCTGACCATTATAGAAATGATTATGAAATTCCTACAGGTTAAAAAAAATTTTTTTTAATTCTATTTGGTTCTTGAGCAAATGAAGAAGGCAAAATGGAAGTTACAATATGTTTTTAAACGAGCCATCTGAAAAACATACATATGTAATCTTGGGGATACAAGAGCATATTAGTGAAAAAGAGATACACAATTAGTAAACTTAGAAAGTAAAAAAGGAAATAACCCAGAAAGTAGAAACAAGGAACTACAAAGATAAAAATACAATTTTATTCAATAGATAATATTATAGGGCATGCTGACAAAAATCACAGGTCGGTTCTTTATAAAGCATAATAAAATTATGGAATTAGCCAGTCTTATTGATAGGTCAGGAAAGAGAGAAAGCAGAAATAATCAATATTAGAAATGAATAATGGAACATTGGAAGATCTTACTGCATTAAATATAGGAAAAGCATTAAAGCCATAAATCCCTTGAAAGATGTAACTTAAAAACCAGGATAATAAAGCAAAAGCCTCAAGTCATATATTCATTAAAAAATTGAATTTCCATTCCCCATATTTCCAAAAGGAAATGGTTAGACTCCCATAGTTTAATCAGTGAGTTCTATAAAGCATTCAAAGAACAAATAATTCCAATTTTATTGAGACTTTTACAGGGAACAGAGACGGGCACATTCAATAAATCATTTTTTGATATTCACATAATCTTCATTCTCACAGCTGACAAGGTGGCATAAGAAAGAATACTTATGAGCTGATCTCTTCCCCCAGATGCAAAGAGAAAAAAATTTAACAATCACCTCCACCACTATATTAAAAAGCAATACGACATAGCAACCGAGTGGCTTCTTGCTAGAACTTCGAAGTGCTGATTTGACGTCTCATCACCATCCTGAAAGTCCCTCTCTGTGGACTTCAGCTTTTGCTGTGCACATTTCCAGTTCAATAAAAAATAAGTAATTTATCGGACTCTGCCTCAGAATGAAAAGAGATGAAAGATGAGCTTTTGTTAGGAAGGATCCTGGTGTTTGGAAAATGAGGCTGAATGAAAGCTTCGTGTGAATTAACTCTGATGAATTATGGCATTGTATCTTGTGTTATCTTTAGCAAGAATTTACAGATGGATTTTTAAGTTGTTCAGTAACATATCTTTGCAATGCATGATGAATACATTTACTGTAAGGAATTTGTGCATATGCATAAGACATCTTGTTCCTATTAACCTTCCCTCCCCTCCCCCTCCCCTCCCATCCTCTCCCCTTCTCTTCCCCTCTTCTTCCCTCCCCTCTCCTCTCCTCCCCTTCCCTCCCCTTCCCTTGCTCTCCCTCTTGTCTCTCCTCATCACTATATCCCTTGCCCACTCATCACTGTATTTTCCTGTTCCTTTGTTTTCACACTGAGCACTGTTAGGGAAACGTATTTCTCCAGTGACACTGACAATTGGCTGATCATTTTCTGGATCTGTTGGGTTCTGCTGGCTTGAGCTGACCATCAATGCACAACAAAATCTGGGGGTGTGTGAAAGAGAGTCTAACTTCCTTCTAATTAGTAACATAAGAACTTGAAGCTTCTATCTAGTGCCTGAGAATGAATAACACCATTCTCACTCCCTATTCCTCTGTCCCTCTCACTTGTAGTATGGAGAGCTTGGGGTTTTCTCCTTCATAGAGTGCGGCCTCCCATTGGAACCTGGCAAGGCTGGCCTTTCCCATTAAGTCCATGGCCATTAAGACCATATGCCCAAGCGTTCAACCTTTCATGGCCTTTCCAGTGTCTTCAATCTGTTTTCTGTGTAGTCCTCACAACTCAGATTTTGGGCAGACATGCTCCTTACTGTTTGTCACC
The DNA here is from genome assembly GCF_034190915.1 of Cavia porcellus. Lineage (NCBI taxonomy): Eukaryota > Metazoa > Chordata > Mammalia > Rodentia > Caviidae > Cavia > Cavia porcellus. The sequence goes on along the minus strand of NW_026947516.1, from coordinate 4,594,984 downwards.
TGTTATTGTTACTGGCAACTGCATTAGATAGAAATATTACAGGCAGTCAGACAGAGCTGGTCCCTCAAAGTAGCCAGCACAGAAGATCAGACACCTTGCAACACTGGAGGAGATAGATATCTCTGCTGTGGGGCCAGATCTCAAGACAAAAGGCAAAGCAAATGCAACCATACCCTAAGTGTAAACACCAGGGACTGATATTCTAAATAGGTATGGATCACCTTGAGGAAGCCAGGTGTCACCATCCCAGCCCCCTACAGGAAGAGTCTCTGCTCTGTATCCATGCCCACTTGCTAGGTGACTCGCTTCCCCATTGGTTCCCCATTGAATCAATTTTACCTGAGCAATTAATCTTATTGGTTGACCATAATTCTGTCCCACCTCATGCCCACTTTGCAAGTTCCTATGTTTTCCCCACTTTGGGACCCATCTCACCTCATGATTTTAGTCTATAAAAGTCCCTAGAAAAGACAGAGTCCTTGGCAACCTGTTTGGGACCCCTTCTGTCTCTCTCTCTCTGACAGAAGCTTTCTCTCTTTCAATAAATACATGCTGCTCTTAACCGCTGTTGTTCCTAAAATTCATTCTTTGATTTTAGAGAACACAAACTCATACTGAACATCTAGTAAGCTTAGGAGTTTCATTCCTCTATATGATTATGGTGTATGCCTAGATTTCCTGCCCACACCGAAGGCTCACGCAGACATGGGGACAGGCTTCTAGAGTTAGTGATTCAGTCAGGGTAATGCTGGCATTATGGGTGTCAGTGCCACAGCCACCCTAGGTGCATAGCCTACATACAACGAAATGGACAGAAAGGGTTTTCTTTCATGCACTCTTGCAAGTTTGCTCTTGTTGCTTTTGCTGTTTTCTGTTGCCCTCTGCCATATCCCATCTTATCTTGGATAGAGCAGATTACAGACTGAAACCTCCAGAAATAAACCTTTCCTTCCTTAATATAGGTTGTCAGGTATTTTGTCCCAGTACTGAGACAAAAGTGACAACACATCACCCCTTTAATCCCACTGACACAAGCTGACATGGTTGTGTTAGTTACTACAACCGCCTGTCAACAATGTCATGTCTTCAACCTTCCATCTCTCAGTTTTCTGACCATCAATTCCTTAGATGTATCTTTAAGCCATTGTTTAGGATATGCTCCATAATTTGCTCTTTTACAATGTAGTGGTTTTCTTTGGGCTCATTTCTGTGGTTCTCTGTCGCTCACTCATTTCCAAGAAAAAATTCAATTTTCTTATGTTAGCTCCCAGAGTCTGGCATAGCCTGGTCTCTTCCTGCTCCTTAACCACTCATGCACTACTTTTGATAGTTTTATAGGGGTGACATTACCTGATTACAAGTCTTATAACTGTCATAAAATACAGGGATCTCTTTCCATCCTCATCACATTACGGGGAGTTTCATATTTGTAATTCCAAATGGAAGTTAGAGGAATTCTTGTGAGTTAATTCCAATCTACCACTTGCAGTGCAACCCAGGGGAGAGTGAAGACACCAGGACCTACATACAGTTATGGGGAGTCCAGGGGTCCTAATCCAGCCAAGATGGTGGTTCACTGGAACAAAGGCCACACCCAGAGCCCAACCCAGGTTGTATTGATTCTCCATGAGGGGAGTGGCTTGGGAATGAGCCACAGTGAGAGTGGCAGGAAATGCATGATTGCCTGAGCTGGGTTAGGTAGGAGGTCTGAGATCACCCTTGTGATACGCAAGAAAAACAGAGAGAGCAATCTGCATAATACAGCTGAGATCAGCTAATAATTTGGGGTCAGTGCTTCAGTTCTGATGTCCTGGGAAGTCACAGCCTTTTCTCCAGGCTCCATCCCAGCCAACAGCATGGAGCATGGTTGTGCATCTCTCCCAGCTCAATCACATATTTGGGGAGTCACTGGGCAGGGTAACACTGACCTGTCACCTTGCTTCAGAGAATTTACATCAGGTCCTCAGCCAGCCCAGTTTACATTGCTTAGAGTCAACCGAAGGGACAAAGAAATAACCTAGCCAGCTGTGTACGTATCAGTACATGAAGATAGGGCCAAGATTATGCAAAATGGAGACAGTTGCTCTTCTTTTCAAGGACCGTCAAGGACAGTCCTCTGGGTGGTTTCCCACAATAGAAGATGAAAATCACAAATAGATGTAGTATACTTTACCAAAGAGAATGCTTCACCATTTCTTTGCCTATTTTCCATAGCAACAAGGAAGTTCCCTTAATATCTTATGCATTGTATTTTATTTGAATCAGATTTCCCCTGGGTTATAAGTTCTTTGAGGAAAAGAGCAGATATAATTTGCTTAGTATTCCCAATCTTTAGCCCACACAGTATCTTTAGTCTGCATCAGTGACAAACACCATAACTATGTGCTAAAACTAGGGACCAGTTAGCAGTCACATTGGAAAGAAGGCCTAATTATTAATTGATTTAAAGGATTAGTTACAAGCCTCATTCTGGCAGTTCTTTTGAAAAGCGTGCAATAAAATATAAAACCAAACAAAATTCCCAAAGAACTCTACTTTACCCCACATTTGGAATTCTCCATCCCTCGGCTAAAAAAATAAAATACCACCAAATAACAAGCAAACAGAAAGCTTAACTCCCTCATTTTTCACAAAATGGAGCTAAATCTTCTCGGTTATGAAATTCTCACCTAAGAAAATAGAAAGACATCTTTAAATCAACACTCAGACAGGACCTCAAGTCCGGTGACCTCAAAGCTTAGTCTGTGTCATGACTGAACACTTGATTTCCTGAACACCATCCAGTGTAAAGCATGGGAGATTACCTGTCTCTAAAGGAAAAAGCAAACATTATACATCCTCAGGAAACAGAGCAGTGCAAGCTGTTTGACATTAAAGCAGTCTTAAAAGAGTTTTCTACTGGTGGTAAAAAAAAAAATAATAAAACCATCATAATTTCAGACTACCCAGAAACCACATAGTTTGAAACGATTTGAAGACCTGTATCTCATATTTCAAGGTTATGGCCCCAAGCAGTGTTAGTCTGTATTTTGTAAACTGACACTGAAGCATATTTTAAAAGAAATTCTCATCTCTTGCTTGTCCTTGTGTTCTGAAGGTCATGAACACAGCTGGGCTGTATGTACTAAATTGGACAAGAAGGAACTTTGGGACGGGAATGTGGGAAATCTTGGTTTTTTTCTATAGGTTGTGACTTTCATGTTTCAATCCAGGAGACGAATGAAAGGCTGATTATTTATACACAGTAGGCATAGTGGTAAGTTCACTGGACACATATTGGCCCCAAAATGGAGATAGGATATGAATTCAGGGCAAATTGCAAAGCTGCTAGTTTCCTAGTATTGTCATTTCATGGTCGAGAATAGACACAAATACAAATGGCAAATCAATACATGATGAAACGTTCACCATCACTAGTCATTGAAGAAATGCAAATTTAAACAGCATTGAGATCCCATCTCTCTCCAAAATGAATGGCTGTCATCAAGAAATCAACTGATAACAAACGTTATCAGGGCTATGGGGAAAAAGGAACCCTTCTCCACCGCTGGTGGGATTGCAGACCAGTGCAACCATTGTGGAAATCAGTGTGGAGAGTCCTCAAAAACTTGGATTGGAGGTCCCATTTAATCCACTTATTTCCCTTCTGGGTATTTTCCAAGAAGAATTGAAAACGTCATGTCACAGCAACATATGTGCAACCATGTTTACAGCAGCACATTTGTAATGGCTAGATATTGGAAACAACCAAAATGTCCATCAACCACAGAGTTAATTAAAAAAAAATATTTTTATACAATGGAATACTACTCTGTTGGGCACAGTTGAAGCTGGAAGTTGAACATACACATTCAAGGTTGGGACATGGCCATCCCAAGGACAAAGAGCACCTCAGACAAGCCATGTGAAGAGACTGCTTCAGGTCAGACAGCACCTAGCTCCAAGACAATCTGAACAGTGGTTGCTAGGGCAACAGGGTATCATCATGTGACATTAAGCTGCTAAAAGGTGTAAAAAGCACCACTACAGTGGTTGAGTAGTTCCTTTCCTCCCATCAGGAGGGTGAGGGATCCACGTGACCCCAGCTTTGTCTCTTCTCTATTTTCTCAACCTCTCATGGTCCTTCACCCCAAGAACCTCAGGAGTCACCTGTGTCATGGTATTACTCAGCTATAAAGAAGGATAAACTTGGGGTTTTTATAGGTAAATAGATGCAACTTGAGACTTACTCATAAGTGAAATGAATCAGATTCACATGTAGACTTTCTAATGGTCCTCCCAATGACACCCACTTCTTGCATACACATCTTTGTGGTTTCCCCTCCCATCACATGTAGGCTGGGATTTAGGGACTTGATTGTAAGGAATGTTGCAAAAGTAATGGATACCGATGACTGGACCACTGTGAAGCAGCTCTAAGCAGGATTTAAAATTAGCTCATTGGTTTTCTATGTTTACTTGTGAGTCTGTCCCAGGCCTAAGCCTCTTGTATGGAGATGGGCAGCAGATTCATAATAAGTGAATGTCTATGAATCGCTGGTCCTGGCTGAGACCTGTAGTGGCCTGTGAGACCAGAGATACCTCAAAGGGCAAGATAAGGCCACAGCTGAGGATGCCTGGCCCCAACCCCATTTAACTAGACAGAGACTGTAGCTCTAGGCATCTCATTCCTGCTGTCTCAGTCTTGCCATAAATGTCATCAGGGGGATAAGACATTTCTCCTAAATTAGCATGATTGACTACTTAGAGAAGTCTTTGAGCTGACTTCCAAGGTCCTGCTCAGTTCCCGTGTTTTCCTCATTATCCCTTTTCTTTGTTTGAAAACCAAATAAACACAGGCCACTCAGAGAAGCTCTTTGTCTAAGTCCCCAGCATCTCAAATTCTGCTTGAAGGTTTTGATCCTCCTGGAGCCCTAAAAATCATACCACTTGTCTCTTATTTCAGCCTTCACTGTACATTCACTTAGGAGACTGTGGGCCCAATCAGTCTGCGATATGCTAATTAAAACAAACCTTGCTAGTCAGTGCTTTCAGTTGCTATGATGATCCACAATGCCATTGGACACCTTCACCTCCATGTTGGAGTGCTCCACACCAAAGACCTGAGAGTGGGCTCCATATTACCACCCAATGTTCAGCAAGGAACAAAAGCCCTTAGTTCAACAGTTCACAAATAGCTGAATCCTGCTAACTGGGATGCAGACCAACCCCTGGCAAATCTTGAGCTGACAGTACCACCCAGTACGAAGCCAATACCTTGACAGCTAGCTCATGACAGACTCTAAAATGAAGAGGTACCTGGGGTCTGACCACACTCCTGAGCCACAGACACCATGGTGAATTGTAAAATGGTGGTCAACTTAAACACTAACTGAACTGAATCAGCATGGTGCTGAGTGTAGATGGCCCACCTCAGGAGTGTTTCCAGCATAGAAAGGAGACCTGGAGAGGAAGAGTACTGTTATTGCTTGGAGCTGTTGGTTCTCCTGGAGGAGCTTGTCATGCTGGCTTTCCTGATAAGAATTCAGCTGCTACCATTGCAAGAGCCTGGGACCTCGTGTCACTGAGAATGGATGCGGTTCACTTTGAGGGAACTCTGGTCCTTATTTTGAGCATCCATTCTTGACTCCAGAGGGGAAGATGTGTGCTGCTCAATCTTCAGGAGAAACTCATCACGCTGGCTTCCTGATATGAGCACAGATATTCTTATCATTTGAGGAGCTCGGGACCTCATTGTTGCCAAGGATGTCTGTGGTGCTTTTCAGGAGAACACTGGTCCTTATTTTGAGCATCACTTCTTGGCTCTAGTGCAGAACCCTCAACGTACTGGCATATTTCCTTTATGCCTCTGGCACAGGTTTGCTAGATTCCACCCCTGACTTTTGGGCCTTCCCAGTTCAGATCTGTAAAACAGACTTGCATGAGTGATTGTTATGGGCTCTAGGCCTCCAGCTGTATTCATGGGAGCACTGTCTGGGTTCTAGGTCTTCAGATGAGTTCATGCAGGACATTGGTGTTAGGCCCAGGTCATTGGTTTGATTCTCTAGGTCTTTAGTATGTGGTCAGATTTCCTGCATGTTTTGTATTTAACTCTTTGGGTGACCATCATAAAATAATTCTGTAAATTATATGTCCTGTATGTAATAGTTTTCCTTGGAAAGTATGACTACAACAGACATCTAGGCTTAACAAATGGGGGGGTGTTGGAAGCCATGGAGATTTCCAGCTCTCAAAATCCATACTGCCGAATCCAGTACCCGTCTTTTTTTCCTTGTTTCTCCCCCTCTCTCACTTTTAAAAATTTCCCCCAGAAACTGGTACAGTTTCTACTACAACGAGGACTTAAAGTCATCAGAAACTGTTATTATGTGTGTTCAACTGGAATCCACTCCTATGATTTGTATCATTTTAATGAAGACCATCTTGTCCTTCACAGATAGTTAATTTACAGTGCCCATAGAATATAATTTCATTTTTGATGTTTGGATGGTTTTGAAAATCATTAGAAGAGCATCAGGGTCTGGAGCACTCTGGGTGCTGTGCACTTTTCCAAAGCTTTGATAGGATCCACAGAAACTGATTTTTTATATCCCTTTGGGGGAAAAAAACCTCTCATCAAACTCAACATGCAATCCATTGAATGCATTAGCATTGAGTAGTTATTAATCTTTCAACCTTTTCTAATTAACAGAATAAATTGTAAAATGAAGACAAATTGAATGTATCCAAAATACACCCCAGTACTCGCTAAAACCTACCTGGGAAAAATAATCCATGAATCCTTTACTCTGGATGAAAGCTGTTCCACGATTCTTTATAAGCAAAAATGCCAGGATGCAAAAGAACCCTGCTGTCATTTATTTCTCTGTCATATTTTTGTGATTTATTTCTGTTTTCACCATGATATTCTTGAAAGGATGGGGCATAAGTACAGTAAACATCATCGTTATTGCTATCTGTTTTATAGAGCACCCCTTAGACGTACCCCACAGCTACAGGATAAATGGCAAACACACGGAAATAACAAACTACAAGCAACACATTTGTAGAAACAAAACATGTACCCACAGGGGAAAAACTCCTAAACAATGAGTTGGAAAGAAGTAGGAGGGAAAATTATAAAAATAAACCAGTTTGGATGCTGCTGTTATCAGTGGTAAAGATTTATATCCACAACATGATTGCAGAATAACAAAGTGCTTTTGAAATACAATTTTTTCCTCAAAAGCAAGATTTCAGAAATAGAGTTGATGAAGCCAAAATACAGAGCAGGGTTTCTCACTTTCTACTGATATCGGCACTGTTTGATATCTTGGGTTAGAAGGCTTTTGGATTTAAGTAACTCTCCTGTGATTTATAGAATATTAAACAGTATTTCTGGCCTTTATCCTCTTTGTGCTGTGATGGTCTGGATCATAAATGTCCCCTAAATAACCTTGTATTACAGGTTCCATGCCTAGCTTGGTGCTTTTGGAAGGTGATTGAAAAATTTAAAAGGTGGGGCTTAGCACGCATTTTTCAGGTCATATCTGACAGGACGTGTTCACTTTACCATTTGGTCAGTCCACACACATCATTTTCTCTGGAAAGCTCCTCCCAGATGATTTATGGGTTTTGCATCTGAAATGTCCCCAAGAACTCATGTCTTGGACCCGTTTCCAATGTTTGCAGTTTCAGAGGTAGGTCTTTTAGCAGGTGATTGGATAAGGAGGCCTTTGACCATAGCAGTGAATTAATCCTCCGATGGACTCATAACTGAGATCTGGTGTGGGAAATGGTCCTAAGGATGTGCTTTGGGAAGGGATATTCTGAGCCTGGCTCCTTCCTCTCACTTCCTGCCTCCTGTGTCTTCTGCAGTCAGTGTCCTGTTCCACCACCTGCTCTCTGCCATCCTCTTCCTGACCCTACACAGACCACAAGCAGCTGAACCAAGCAACCATGGACTGAACCCTCAGAAACCATGAAAGAAAAGAAACCTCGGCTCCTTTTCACTTGTTTATCTCAGGTGTTTTGTCACCTTGATACAAAGATAATTAACACACATGCCAATCACAGCTGTGATTCCCCCAGCTAGGACAACCGAAGTATCTCTAGGCATCTCCAAATGTTCCCTAGCTGAGCAGGAGACAGGGAAAACAAAATGTACACAGTTCAGAATGCCTTGTGTTGGGTAAAATAAAAGGAAAGAATTCACTCTAATGAAATGCAAATTAGAACCACACTGAGATTCCATCTCACTCCTGAAAGAATGGCCACGATCAAGAAAATGACCAACTTGCTGTTGTGTTTAGGGCTGTTAAATAGCTGACCATATTAATGTTTTTGGTTGGATCATTGAACACAACTGTTTGCAGTCTCACTGTTTTTGAGTGTCCACTTTGTACGCTTTGATACTGTAACTTGAGCAACTATCTCTAAGATGATAATATGTAATCTATTAACTGGTGATTTCTTACTGTTTTTTTTTTTTTTTTGTAGTTCTGTATTACTTGTACCCTTACATTGCTTTGCTTTGTTTTTGTTTTTTCTCTTTTTCTTTTAAATAAAATTTTTTTAAAAAAGAAAGCAACCAACAACAAATGCTGGAGAGGATGTGGGGAAAAGGAACTCTCTTCCACTGTCGGTGGAAGTGTAGACTGATGCAACCACTGTGGAGGTCAGTCTGGAGATTTCTCAGAAAGCTGGGATTGGAAGTCTCATTTGTTCCAGCTATTCCACTTCTAGGCATATTCCCAGAAGAACTGAAAGCATCATACCACAGTGATATATGCGCACCTATGTTTACAGCAGCACAATTTGTAATCTCCAGATCTTGTAAACAACCTAAGTGTCCATCAACTGAGGAATGGATAAAAAAGTTGTGGTATTTTTAAACAATGGAGTATTACTCAGCTATAAAGAATGATCACATTAAAATATTTATAAATAAATGGACGCAGCTTGAGACCATACTCATAAGTGAAATAAATCAAACTCACATGTATAAATACCAAAGTTTCCCTAGTGTAAGAATACCTAAAGTATATAGTAATCATGATTCTCCATTATATTGCTTTGAAGCCTTATAATGTTTTCATTCATTAGTTGGAATGGTTTTATTCTGGGTTGTTTGATTTTATTATCTGTGATGGTATAAACGGCTATTTTGAAGAAAACAATACACTTCAATAGCTAGTGATGATTTAATGTCATCTTGTTTTGAAGTCCCACCAAGATTTTGTTCTTCTGTTTCCATCAGTTTTATCATGTGGTATCTTATCGGGTTTTATTATGTGTGATAGTATAAACAAAAATTTTTATAGACAAGGAGATAATATAGTAACCATTGCTTGTTTTCTGTTAGTTGATACTAAATAACCTGTAGTACTTTCATTCTCTTGAATGGTTTTACACTGTCCTGTTACGTTTGATACTATAGTATATGAAGTTATACTCAAATATTTCATGGAAAGAGACACTATGGTAGCTACTGTTATTGTCAGATTATCTCGTGGTGAAACACTATGTTGCTTAAATTGTTCTGTTCTGACCTGTGTTGTTGTGTCCTCTATTATCTTAATCTTTTTTTAAATTAAAAAAAGAATTCATTCTAATATGGGATTATTTTTAGAATGAGACTTTCAGCCTTAGTGATTTAAGAAACAGTCTAGTGGGAGTTTAAAATCCATAGTTTGCTAAGATATGAGAGCCATAAGAAGTGTTTTGGTCCAACCTTTTTATCTATATGACCTTGAGGCTGCCAAATCATATTTATTACATCATGTGCAAAAAGACAATAAAACTTAATGGTTTCTTCAATGTCTTGGAGCGACAACTGCATCCGTGTGTTTATTGCTGTGCTACTCCACAAGAGACAGGTTGTGGCATCCATCTAAGGATCCATCAGCAGAAAAAAATGGATAAGGAAAATCAGATGTACCCGACAAAGCCGTTTCCTTGGATGTTGAGAATAGAATCAGGGTTATGAGAGATGAGGCAGAATAGGGAGGTTACTGTATAATGAGAGGAGTAAATTCTGGTGGTCTACTGTATAGGCGGGTAAATATGGTTAACTGTAGAGCACTGTGGATCTCAAAACATTTAGAAGAGAGGAGTTGCAATGTACTTACCATAAAGAAATGATAAAAGCTTGAGATAATGGGTATTCTCATTACCCTAATTACTATCCGGTGTATACAGAAATCTAACCATCATGTTGCATTTCCTAAATGCATGCAAATATTGTGAGTCCATCAGAAAAATAAGCAAAAGAAATTACTGATTTCCAAGGCTGGCTGTGAGGTTTTAATCTGATACTGTACTAGAAGATCCCTAGTCCAGTGACTGGAAAATAAATAAAAGAACCTGCATTATCAGGTACATAATGCCTTCAAGGACAGCTTGGATCAAATCTCAGAGATTGGAAATACCAGTTTGACAAGGCTAGATTATAGGCTGAAGCCACTCAACGAGTGGACTTGAAACCAGACTGAAGCGGTTTTGCAGCCAGAACTGAGTTTGTTTTCCTCAGTGGACTTGGAAAGCATCTTGGTTGAGCGTGATCTAATCAGATAAGCCTTTTAAACCAGGTCTAGAAGTCACACCACCCAAGCAACACACAACTAGATTTTATCTGGAGTAAAAATGAAATTGGTCCCACTAGGTAATTAAAAGGACAGAATTTTCACAAAACTTCAAGCACAGTTCAGAGATACCTAGATTTTTTTTTTCTTTTTTTTCTTTTTTTGGCTCTGGGTCTGCTATTTTGTTGGCATGGTACAGTCAGAATGACTTTGAAAAATGAGAGAGTCATTATCCATGCTGGATTCAGCCTCTAGACTCAACTTCATGGTATCATAATAGACAAGAGACTTTTACTTGCTTCCTCTGAGACAGCATCGCCTTTTAGAACATTTCTTGTGTGGCTCCCTGGAGAGAGCTCTTAGACAGTATTCATGGAAACGAATGTAAATGCAACAGATGTAAACTGCTGACCTGCTAACCCGGAAAGCACACGAATGGACGCTTACTTGAAATTTCCTGTGTCTTTTCAGAGGACTCTTGGATTTCTCCAGTCTGTCTATGAACATTTCATAAGGATCTTAGGGTTTAATTTAAGACTGGCTCAAAACGGAGAGGAGTAGCTTGAAATCAACCATGGGTCTATGTCAGACATGCACTGTAGTGATTCCCACCACCACTCTTCTCCAACCTTTGTGACTTTGGATCATTTTCTGTCAGTTTCAAAGGATTTATTATCTCCCAAATACAGTATTTTACTTTCATGACGAAAGTAAAATAGTTGTGCAAATTCTACTAATCTGTTGATTTTGAGCCAACCAAAATGGAGACTATCTTGAATGAACGTAATCTAAGCAGGTCAGCCTTTTAAAAGAGAGTCTCCCTGGTTCCCCCCGCAAAAATAGTCAAAAAATCAGAATCCGGAAGTACCCTAAATTTTCTGACCCTCTCCCTCCTCCATCCTCCAATTGCTGAGTTGGAAGAAGCAAGTTGCCATTTATTTTGCATCACAAGCAAATGATTTCTTCCCATAATCCAAGAAGTTATCAGCAAATTCTTCTGTCTCCAGATGAGACCTCTGTTCAGCCATGATCTTCATTGCAGTTAAAGTCCTGAGCAGATGACACAGCTGACTAACCCCTCTATCCCTCATGCCTGGAAATTATGAGGAGAAGAGATGGAGACGTATAAACTGTTAACTTGGTGGTGGTTTTGGGGTGTATGTGGAACGCCGATAGGCTATCCCTTTGCACTACTGTGTTATGTCAACTTTCCATCACTGTGATAAAATACCTGAGGAAAAAATAAATTAAAGGAGGTTAAGTTTACTTTAGTTCACGGTTTCAGAGGTTTCGCCCTGCGCTTGGCTGCTTTCATTGTCATTTGCCTGAGGTGAGGTAGATGCATCATGGCCTGGTGGAGGGAAGTTCCTAACCTCAAGGTGGCCAGGAAAGAGAAGGTGTGGGTTGATACAGTCTCTAAGGTCACATCGCCATGGTTAACTTCCTCAAACCCCATGCCCACCTCCTAAGTTTGCTTCATGTCCCAATGATGCCCATAGTTATGACCTCACTACCAGTGCATTTACTGCTAAAGTTAAAGTAGAGCCCTCATGATCCAATCGTCTCTAAGCTCCGCCTCTCACATCTCTAAGCTCCACCTCTCATGTCTCTAAGCTCCACCTCTCATATCTCTAAGCTCCGCCTCTCGTCTCTAAACTCCACCTCTCACATCTCTAAGCTCCACCTCTCACGTCTCCACACTCCACCTCTCACATCTCTAAGCTCCACCTCTCATGTCTCTAAGCTCCACCTCTCATGTCTCTAAGCTCCATCTCTCAGGTCTCTAAGCTCCACCTCTCACGTCTCTAAGCTCCACCTCTCACGAGTCTCTAAGCTCCACCTCTCACATCTCTAAGCTCCACCTCTCACGTCTCTAAGCTCCACCTCTCACGAGTCTCTAAGCTCCACCTCTCACATCTCTAAGCTCCATCTCTCAGGTCTCTAAGCTCCACCTCTCACGTCTCTAAGCTCCACCTCTCAGGTCTCTAAGCTCAACCTCTCAGGTCTCTAAGCTCCACCTCTCAGGTCTCTAAGCTCAACCTCTCAGGTCTCTAAGCTCCACCTCTCAGGTCTCTAAGCTCCACCTCTTAGGTCTCTAAGCTCCACCTCCCATCTCTAAGCTCCACCTCTCACATCTCTAAGCTCCACCTCTTATATCTCTAAGCTCCACCTCTCACGTCTCTAAGCTCCACCTCTCACATCTCTAAGCTCCGCCTCTCACGTCTCTAAACTCTACCTCTCACATCTCTAAGCTCCACCTCTCTAAGCTCTAAGCTCCACCTCTCATGTCTCTAAGCTCCACTTCTTATATCTCTAAGCTCCACCTCTCGCATCTCTAAGCTCCATCTCTCAGGTCTCTAAGCTCCACCTCTCACGTCTCTAAGCACTGCCTGTCACTTCTCTAAGCTCCACCTCTCACATCTCTAAGCTCTGCCTCTCACGTCCCTAAACTCCACCTCTCACATCTCTAAGCTCCACCTCTCACATCTCCAAACTCCACCTCTCACGTCTCTAAGCTCTACCTCTCTAAGCTCTAAGCTCCACCTCTCACATCTCTAAGCTCCACCTCTTATATCTCTAAGCTCCACCTCTCACATCTCTAAGCTCCATCTCTCAGGTCTCTAAGCTCCACCTCTCAGGTCTCTAAGCTCCACCTCCCATCTTTAAGCTCCACCTCTCATGTCTCTAAGCTCCACCTCTCACATCTCTAAGCTCCACCTCTTATATCTCTAAGCTCCACCTCTCACATCTCTAAGCTCCATCTCTCAGGTCTCTAAGCTCCACCTCTCAGGTCTCTAAGCTCCACCTCCCATCTCTAAGCTCCACCTCTCATGTCTCTAAGCTCCACCTCTCACATCTCTAAGCTCCACCTCTTATATCTCTAAGCTCCACCTCTCAAGTCTCTAAGCTCCATCTCTCAGGTTTCTAAGCTCTACCTCTCAGGTCTCTAAGCTCCACCTCTCTAAGCTCTAAGCTCCACCTCTCACGTCTCTAAGCTCCACCTCTAAAGCTGTGTTTTGTGTCAAATTCCCAGGGCCCAGTCTTAGGTGAGCGCTTCCTGTCTAAATCATAATTCCTACCCCTTCACAAACACTTTTCTCAGGAGCTGGGCTCTTCAATTTCCACACAGGGTGTGCCACCCTTGTTAGAAGGCATTAGTCGGGCTCCATAGCTAAAACAAAGATGCTAAATGGCTTCAAAGAGAGGACACTTTCATCTCTGCTACGCTTATGACAAGAGAAAGTGTGTAAATCCCACCTCTTCTTCCACATATTCCTATATATTATTGATTAGATCCTGTTGTAATTAGGGGTTATGCAGAGAACAATTAGAATCAGGACATAGAATTTATAATATTATTTTATGATTGTCACTGGGAGTTAACACAAGAAAATGTGGAAAATCTATCAACACCAAAAACATAGAATATTTAATCAAGGATCTAAATCCCACAACAATGTCCCACATGCGACCAGAGGAAGACCCAGAGCTCATGACAATGCCTCCCACGAGTCCAACTGGAGCTCCAGAGTCCACAAGAAGGAGTCACACCAGTCTCTTTTATGGATCCGTGCCGTGAAGACCCAAAGGTCAGCGGTGGAAGCCAGAAAGTCCATGCCAGTGGGGTGAAGGAGCTGTGTTGGTGGATGAGGGTTCTATGCTGGAGCCGAGAAGTCACACTCACAAAAAAGACCAGGGCTGTCTTGAAAGGCACCACAGCCATCCTCAGTGACACGGAGGCCCCGAGCTCCTCCTCCGATAACACAGTTGGGTAAGTGCCAGGAAGCCAGCGTGATGAATTCAATCTGGAGACCAAGCAGCACATGTCTTCCCCTCTGGAGCCAGGAAGCAATGCTCAATGTGAGGACCAGAGATTCTCCAGGAGAACCAATGGCTCAAACAGCAACTCATAGGAGAACCCACAATGCCTCAATGCATTAACATCTTAACACCCTCCTTCTCCTTCTCCACCTATGTATGCTGGCAACTTTCCTCAGGTGGAGGATCTTCGCTCAGTGCCATGCTGAGGTAATCCAGCTGGTGTTAAGTTGACCACCAGTTCTTAATCCATAACAGGTCCCTCAACCGAGAGCTAAATTCTTAGGAAAGCCTTCAGAATTAAGGTTATGCTCACTGAGTACTTTAGCCAAAAGAAAATCCACCCAACCACTTGGAATTAGGTGGACTTTTTTCATATGCAAAGTGAAAAACTAATCAAACTAACTTTTATTGCGTAAACTTCCTTACGCAATATGTTCTGCATTTAACACCACCTAATAACATCTACTATGTCAAACTTAAAGTGAATTCATCACATCGAATCCATTCTTTCATCCTGTTATTCCACCACATGGTAAGATACAAGAGGAGAAGATCAAAGCTACCTTCCCTGAAGCATATGACGCCACCTGGATAGCCTTAATAAAGATCAGACAGGCAAAGTTATATATGCCTGCATTGCTGTGGGTGGTCATATTTATCTATGCCTATTTGCATTTGAAAATCCATTTTTTATGCCATCCCAAGGCATTTTCCCTAGTTCTTTCACTGAATATTTGCTCTAAAGATTTAGAGGAAAATGTACATATTGCCACAGAGATGGTCCTAGCCTTTAGATGGACAAAAATTCAAAATGAGCTGTTGTGTTCTACAAGTCCTGTGAGATATGTATTATACAAACCCCCATGTCAGTGAACCATGGTTAAATGTTTGAGTTCTTTGCAAAAAATCTTCTCAGGAGATTGTCCTCTGGGCCAGCATAGCAAACCCAAGGCATTTCAAGTAAGATCCCTGAACCTCGTTTCAATTCAAACTAGAGAAGGACACCCCTACTGTGCCATCTCCCAGCCTTAGATGATCTGCTATTCTCTACCCACCCCAGCGCCCAGACTGGTATCTGCTTACACGGTCTTTTGTGAAATTATAGCAGGAGAACTTTTATCTTAACCATCAGGCCTAGAAGCCATGATAAGCCCTACGATGGGCAGAAATAAAGTCGTTGCCATGATGTTTGAAAACCAGTGAAATAGTCCTAGGACTTCCTCACGGTTGCTGGGGAAAATTAAAGAATAGCAAGCCTAAACCCTAAAGTTACACATTTTCTATATACAGAAGATGCGAAAATTACTACCATGCATCAGAATGAAGGGTGGAATTTGAGTGCGAGAAATCTCTGCAGATAAAAAGAGATGTGTGTTCAAAGGTGCTCCCAGAGGCCAGTACGAGGGTAAGGTAGGAAGAGGGGTGATTGAGGGGTGCAGAGTTGCAGTTAGACAAGAGGGAAAAGTTCTAGAATCTTCCTATCAGACGCGGTGACTATGAATAGCAATAATGCACGACCTCTTTCCAAAAGTGAGAAGAAAGAACTTGCAAAGTCATGACCACGAATACATCATAAATACCTAAGGAGATGAATGGATAACTTCTGCTAAACATTCTGCAGCATGGCCCGTGTTCCAAAGTAACATGGTGCCCCACGGGTGTGTACAACTTGTATGTGTTTACGGATGAGTTCTAAATAAATTTAAAACTCAGACTGACATTGAAAATATCTGTAATCCTGCATGCGGTCTCAAGCCTGTTACTATGCATGTAGTATATTCAAGAAAGGCCCCCTTATATGATGGTACCACATTCATCCCAAGACCACAGAGGGCACTAAACTCTGTATGTGCTTATTCCCATCTATCCATACCCATGATGAGGGTTAATTTGTAAGTTAGTTATTATAAAAGACCAACATCACTAGCTAATAATGAAAAAGAACAATTATAATGATATAAAAGAGCTTCATGTATATGGTAACTTTCTCTGTCTCTGTCTCTCTCTATCCCTAAATCTCTCTCTTTCTCCCTTTGTCTCTGTTTCCCTCTCTCTCATTTAAAGCTGGTAGATATTGACATGTTTGTGTTTAAAATCCCAGACACTCAAGGATTCTGGCCAGATCTCCACATTTACTGGTGTTTTTATGTTCCAAAGTCTTTATTTTATCTTGCTTTATTTTCTTTTTATAAATCCCCATTGAAAAATTGTATTTATATATACAAAGTATAATTTTGCACATAATAGTACATATTTTTGGAGTACAATGTGATAGTTTGAGATGGCAAGTCTGCTGTGAAATGCACAGTAATAGGTTACATATTTCATTCATATTCATGCATATTTTCAACACACACTCACACACACACATTTATTTTTCAGGCATCCTCCCAAAGAGTTAGTATAAAAATTCGTAACTCAGCCAGAACCTGTCTTGTCGCTCATAATAGTAAGCAAGACATGACCATCAGAGGCCCACTAGGAGAATCTCAGATGACCACTTGAAAATCCAGGGATGAGGCTTTCAGTTTCATGATCACAGCGTGGACAAGGGAAGGTTGGGGACCACCATGATGGCTTCCCTCTGGGGCTCCCTCCTCATGTGCTCAGTGTCTTGATCACTCATTCATCACTGGAATAAAACCCTCCCACCCACATCATTAAGGAGGGGTTTATTTTGGTTCATGGATAGATAGAGCAATCAGCCTATTCTCAGCTGGCTCCAACAGAGGAAGGGCACGGTGGAAGAGTCAGGTTAAAAAACTGCTCATGTCATAGTGACCAGAAAACAGACAGAGAGAGAAAAAGAGAGAGAGAGAGAGAGAGAGAGAGAGAGAGAGAGAGAGAGAGAGAGAGACAGAAACACAGACAGACAGAGACAAAGAAAGAAAGGGAGACAGAGACAGAGATAGAGAAAGAGACAGAGAGAGAGACAGAGACAGAGGGACAGAGAGACAGAGAAAGAGAGAGAGACACAGGGAGAGAGAGACAGAGAGACAGAGTGAGAGAGGGAGAGACAGAGACAGAGACAGAGACCGAGACAGAGACAGAGAAGCAGAAAGAGACAGAGACAGAGAGAGAGACAGCGAGAGACAGAGACAGACAGAGACAGAGACACAGAGATGCAGCGAGACAGAGACAAAGAGAGACAGAGACAGTGATAGAAAGAGAGACAGAGAGAGACAGAGACAGTGGGACAGAGACAGAGGGACAGAGAGACAGAGACAGAGAGACAGAGACACAGAGAGAGACAGAGAGACAGACGGAGACAGAGGCAGACACAGACAGTCAGAGAGAGGAGCTGGGCAGGGAGATATGCCTTCCAAATCACACCCTTGGTAACTGACTTCCTCTAGACGTGAGTCTTGCCAGTTCTGCAGAATTTGTTAATAGTCTAGCACCCACACAAGTGTCCAGCAGGCCAGTGAAGACCCGCCTCCTCCTGGAACTCCTCTCTGGTTGGATCCGACCAGCCCTCGATACCCTTCCTCGTGCCTCACTTTACACTTCTTTTGCCGTTATTTCTTTGCAACAACACAGCACACTTTTAATGCTGCTATCTAGGATGGTTCACATCTGAGTTCAGCTTGATACTTTTAGATAGAGCATGTGTTCACACGAAAGGTGGGGGAAATCATTTCATCACATGGACTACTGCTAACATACTTCACTTCTGTCCCTTGTTCTCCACCTCACTCCTCTCTGTAAACAATACAAAAAAAATAGGTGTCATGTAAGAGGAATCGAGTAAACTTCAGCATTTATTTATATTCGCCTAGGCAAGGGCAAAATATCTTTGTGGGTTTGGGATACAGGGATTCTGTTAGATCAAATTTGACTGGTTCATAGCTGTCGGTGTTGAAAGGGACTGAAAGATAAGACTGTCTGGATTTCAGGGTTTGATTTTTGCCCCATGATCAAAAAGATAGTTCCAAGGTCATCGTGAGCCTGTGATTCCTGTTCCATTAGAAGTCCTACTCTCAAATCTAGAGTGGACTCCAATGCATCTTTGTACGTATGCTGTCTCATACAGCCTTGAGGTTACGGGGAAAGAAATTCTGACAACTTTACAATAAATTTGGAGCACAGTGGGACTTCTCTCATTTCACAGAAAGTGAAAGCATCTGTGATATTTTCCAGGCTGCAGAAGAATCTAATGGT
The DNA here is from genome assembly GCF_034190915.1 of Cavia porcellus. Taxonomy (NCBI): domain Eukaryota; kingdom Metazoa; phylum Chordata; class Mammalia; order Rodentia; family Caviidae; genus Cavia; species Cavia porcellus. Next base: position 4,576,439 of record NW_026947516.1, on the reverse strand, counting down.
GCATATATCTTAAAAAAAAAAAAAAAAGCTACAAAAGCTGGTGCACATAACCCACGTATCCCATTGACACTTGAAGTTCATATATTTGATAATGCATTTTTATCCAACCCAGAGAATATCACAATTTTGATGCTGTTCTAACAGGATCATTCTTCATTACGAACATGAAACAAAGATGAGACCCTACGTGGCTCTTGTGTCTCTGTGGAAACAACTCATTAGTGTCTGTGAGGACACAGGGAAGTAGAGGCTGGCATGTCAGAGGTGCCCAGAATCACAGTAACACGGTGATGCATTTTGGACAATGTTCGTTTCCAACTGTTTGGAAGATTCACTGTGTCATTTGTGACATCTGGGACAAGATGTGTCTGGAGAAAGATAATGTGCATATTTGTATTCTCAGAGCAAAGATAACAAGCACAGCATTTTTCTTGGAATATATGAGCTGATGATCTTGACCACAGGAGGGAGTTAAAAAAAAAATTGAGCTACCTCACCTGGGCTGTATATCAACAGGAGGTGGAGAGTAAAGTGTGGATTCAGTTCAAAGGGTCAGGCTATCTTAAATGCCTTACAGATTTCCAACATCACCCTGCTGTGACTTTTCAGGTTGGCCCTGTGTATCAGCACATGGCATTTAATGTTCCCCATCTGCCAAGATTTCTTTGTGATACAGTGCAAGGACACTTCAAGGAAAGAAATGCACTGGGGAAGAAAATCCACGTCCTTCTACAAGATGGGCTTGTACTAATTTCCATCGCCGCTCTAACAAATGATCACAAGGTTGATGGCTTAAGACAAGAGGCATTGACTACATTCTGTTCTAGAAGGCTGAAACCCAAAAAGGGTAAGCAGAGGCCACAGTGGTGACAGGTCTGCATTTGTTCTGTAGGTCCCACAAAGCAATCTGCTTCCTTACTGTTTGAGGTCTAGCTTCTAGCCCTCACCTGTGTCCCTCTGCTCATGACAACATAATTCTGAACTTTGCTTCTTCCCTCAGATGTCCCTGTGCAGATCTGACACCTGTCTGATAGCCTTCTACCTCTATGGACCTGTGTAGTCCTACAAAGCCCAACAGAATAGTCAGGACCATCTTCAACGTCAAGTCCTGTGGTTTAATCACACCTTGGTAGCCATGGCTCTTTGGTTGCCATATTGAAAGCCTCCAAAAGTTAAGACATGGGCATCTTCAAGATGCAAAAGGAGCCATCCTTTGCTTGACACACTCATGCTGATGGGGACGTCCAAGGGTTTCCTTAGGTAGACCTTGATGGGCATTCTCCCCACTTGGAAAATAAACAGATTCCTCCATTACTATGGGCAACCTACCTGCTTCCTGCCCGTTTTCTCATAAATTTCTAGTAATTTTCCTCACCGTGCAATGCATTCTTTATATTTGTTCATGATTCTTGCGTTTTTAACCAAGTTAAGATCCTCTCTCTAACACCAAAGTTTTGGATCATCTTCCAGAAAATTCTATTTTCCTCTGAGAATTCCATTTTGATAGGCGATCTCTGTCTTAAGCAGCAAATGTAAGAACAACTTTTGCATCTTCCTTTCCATAAGCACAGTTTCTTACTTATGAGGTTCACCGTTCATTTCCTCTTTCATTCACTTGACCAAATATGTGTTTGCTTAAAATCTCAGATCCTCAAGGATTCTGGCCAGACCTCCACACTTACTGGTGTCTTTATGTCCCAAACTCTTTTATCTTATTTTGTTTTTACTTTTAGAATTTTGCATTGATAAATTAGAATTATACGTACACAAATTGTAGCTGTGCATATAATACTACATATTTATGGTGTACAGTGTGATAGTTTGAGAGAGAAAAACTGGTTTCAAATGCACAGCAATGGGCTGTAGGTTTCATTGGGCATGTAGTATGCTCTAAGAAATTAAAAGGGTTGTGGAAAGCACTAACAAACACCCTGATGAATTAACTCATTTCCTAGGAGAAATCAACTGCTGACATAAAGTCTCCTCAAATTAGTTAGGAGCCTTCTCTTCAGAATCACTTATTATGGGAAAGAAACTAGTTCTTGTGATATTCTAATCTGAAAAATGAGAAAAATAACAATTTCTAGCACTAGGAAACAAGTATAGGTAATCTATGTAAACTGTTACATATGTAGTTCCAAATATGGGCTCATTGAATGCTAGAAACCAGTTGCATTGCCAGGGAGGGATTTTTAGGACTGTGATTGCTTCACAAGTAGTGTGGATGCTATGTTAACTGCCACGGTTTGAAACAAAAATGTTTTCCGAAGTCGTTGCGCCCGTATAGACGGGGCTTTGGGAAAGTGATTGAATCCAGAGAGTCATAGAGCTGATTTGCTCTTAGGAGGCATTTGGAAGGGGCAGGTGGTTGGGAGCGTGACCTGAGAGGGTGCAGCTCCCTCTCAGCCTCCTTCCTGTGATATCTTTTTCCTGGCCACCATGATGTGAGCAACTTTCCTCCACCCAGCCCCTTTTACCATGCTGCTCCTGCTTGGAGCCAGCAGTGTATAACATTTCGGAAGCTGTGACCAATGTGAAACCCTCGTCTTCAAATTGTGGGTGCTCAGTATTCTGTCCCAGCAATGAAGAAAGTGACTAAGACACCTTTTCTGGTTTAGATCTAGAATAGCTCGCCCCTGCAAAATATCACGCACACTGAGTCGGGGCTTTAGCAAGGTGATTGGGTCATGGGGTCCCTACACTCATCGGCAAACTCACCCACTCAGCATCTGAATGAACTCTGAGGGACTGGGGCCTGGCTAAAGGTGGGGCACTGAGGGCATGACCCCAAAGCTGCACTCTTTTCTGGCTTCCTTTCACTGCTTCCTGGCTACCATGATGGAAGTAATTTTCCTCTGTTTTGCCCCTTGGCCTTGTTGTGGGTGCGTTGGTGCCAGCGAACCACCTTCAGCCAGGTTGAACCAAAATAAACCACTGGTCCTTTAACTCAAACCCTGTTAACTTGATTTGAAGTCCTGCAATACTCCCACGATCTTGTTCTGACTGATTAGACTCTGTTCCATTCTGTATGATAGCATCAAGTTTGAGGGTATAGGCAACTATTTTGAAGGCAATAAGATTCACTAAGATGCCCATTCTGGTTTGACTATTGTCTCCTTTGGAAGTCCTGTAATGTTTACAATGCCTAAGTTTTATTGGTCTTGTTCTCTACTGTTTTGTTCAACTTTATAATATCTAATGAGATAGAAAATTCTTTTTAAGGAAAAAAGAGGCATTATGGTAACCATTGTTGATAACCTTGTACTCTGTTTTACATCATGTGCTATGTCTATCCTTGGTTTTGACTGACAGCTTTGTTTTGCCATATTTGACTTTATTTTCTTCCAAAGAAAAAGTAATAAGAACTAAGGAGTAATAAAACCCAAAATGTGTAAATTGTGTTGTAAAAAAGAGAGGGAAAAAAAGTGCTCTAAAGGATACAACTGCAAGTGTGTTTAGGGGTGTTAGATAGCTGACCATATTAATGTTTTTGGTTGGATCGTTGAACATGGCTGTTTGCAGTCTCACTGTTTGAATGTCCACTTTGTATGCTTTGATATTGTGACTTGAACAACTATCTCTAAGATGATAATGTGTAATCTATTAACTGGTGATTTTTTTTTTTTTTTTTTAGTTCTGTATTACTTGTACCCTTACACTGCTTTTTTTTTTTCTTTTTCCTTTTAAATAAAATAAAAAAATAAATTGTAACAGCATGGAAAGGGTCCATTTCTTGCAACTACAATGTACCACTTAAAAATAGTTGTGGATAAAATGTACACGCATGTGTATGTGTGTCCACGGATGGATAGACAGACAGACAGACAGAAAGGTAAAATGATAGACAGACAGGTGGCTTTTCCACAGCAGCAATCATGTTTTTCGTATTGACATTTGACTTATTTCCTTTGTCAGGCGCTAGTTTAATGGAACGTCCACTGAGAATTGTGCTGTTTTGAGCTGCCTGCCCCAGAACCTACGGGGAGAAGTGAGCCCGCCAACCCCCGACTGCCTTGAGGCAGCTTTGCTCTGTTTGTCAAAGTTGTTGACTTGCTGGACACTTTTAGGAAGCAGCCCAGAAGGAATCGCCTCTCTTTTTGCAACTGAGGAAATGCATTTTGCATCGATTAGACCTCAGGCGTTTCCTAGGTGTCTCTAATAATGAGCGTTGACTCTGACATGATCATCAGAGAGCTGAATGAGAAGAAAATAGACACGAGAAATAGAAAACAGAGAAAAATGAATTCCTTCATCTAATTTTTCCAATCCACTCTCTTTCTTCTTTTCTCATTACTTCTTTATTCTATATCAAAAGTCAATAAAAGCCCGATTCACAACAAGTCATTTTTCTCTTCCTACACGGCAATGCTAGTGTTGGAGGGATTTTCTCCATATTCCTCGTCTCATTTGCAAAAGGCTTCTCAGTCTCCAACGTGGAAAATAAACCTGGCAAACACTCAGAATTGATGAATACAAGCCAACGTACATCTTCATTTTATTTCTGTCTCCCGGTGCGCGCACTTAGAGGCTAGAAAATGTAAATTCCGAGGATGTCTTAAAGAGTCAGGGGAAAGAAGCCCAAGTCTCTTTTTAGTGAATTGGATTTTTAAAAAACACCCATTTGGGGGTGGCCCCAAAATGGGAAGGGATTAGAGTGAGGCTAGGGAAAAAGGGTACTGGTGACTCCTCCTAAAAAAGACGTCTTAGGGGCACAGGACAGCTGGTTTTTCATCTCTGGAATCTTACACCTCACTCCCCATGGAGACAACCTCTCTATCTCCCACCAAGAAGTCATGATGAAGAAAAGCTGGTTTCACACGAGACTGTGCTTCCCCTACACTGGGTTTAAAATCCACTCTGGTGCTGACATTTCTGCTGGAGTATCATCCAAGCTCTCTAGAATAAAGGCACGAAAGGTTAGGAGGATGCAAAGCAGCTCGTGCATGCTTATGCTGATGAGCATCTGCGGGATGTGTACTGTTCTCAAACAGAGAATTTAGCAACTCCATGCCCTGAGAAAAACAAGGACTGCAGTGAGCTCAAGCGGCCGACATTAGTAAAATGCCCTCACATTTCACACCTGACCTTTACCGGAGGGCTGTAGCAGATGGATTTCCAAAGTCTATCAAATGGCACATTTTTCACGGGCCATGTACAACATTTCAATTGAGCACCGCTGAAAAACAAGATATCTCTCCCAGAGCCTCTGTGGGGGGCTCTGAGTATGAGAAAGTCTGAAATTCTGTGATGCAGTAACTTTACAACAAAAAGTGTCTAGGCAGGACCGGAGCCTTTCTTCAGTTTCTGATTGAAGCTGGCATAGCTCAAAAAGTACACAAAAGAATGAAGAAATGGAGCTTGAAGATGCCCTTCCAGTCTGATGTGTGGTTGTGTGTGAGGGGACAGACTGGCTGATAAACCTCGCGGCTACAACTACAACATTTGTTTTGTAGTAACTAATTCTCTGTGAGCTTTCCCTTCTCCTCTCTTCCCTTGGTCTTTCCCCCGCCCTTAGTTCTTTGGTTTTTCTTTCTTTGCTTCCTTTGTCTCTCTCCCGAGCACCTCTCTTCCTTTACCCATCCAGGAGATTATCCTTACTTTTGAGTTCTAAATCCAAGTTCCCACAGCGTCACATATATTTCCCTCCTCCAAGCACAAAACTAATTCTATTTGCACAAGCCATGTTTTGCTAATGGATACAACTTGAATGCTACTTCATTAAAAGGCAGGCAGTAGATGGATTCTTTCTCACACATGTAAACTTTTCCAATCATGCAACCACAATTCTCACCCCTTGGGCATGTTCCCACTATGTTCTCCTTTGTGAATTCTTCAGCCGTCAGGCAGCCACAAAGAGATGAAGTCAAGAACACTTCACTATAATCAGCCGGAGTCCTATAAGCCAAAATGATTCCTAACTGACCTTGAAAACTGAGAATACCAAGGAGACTCACATCAAAATAAATGTGGAAATAGAAAATGATTGTGGGGTCCAATTTTCAAGACAACTTCTGTATCTCACAACTTGGGCTAAAGATGCTGAGAACATCAGGCTGAGGGTTAGGGTCACGATGCAGCTGAGAATAGGCATCAAAGGTTAAGCCTCCAAAAGAAAAAGAAAATTAGCATTTATTGAGCATGTGCCATTTCCCAGGCACTTTTTCATATCTTTTTTAATTTTAAAAACAAAACCACAACAACCAAAATAATATAAATGATGATGCAGATTGCAACATTTGTTTCTTTGACAAAATATTCCATACAAGCCATTGAAATTTATTTTGATTTTGCAGCTGAGGAAGTTAAAAGGAGGTAATTTAGGCAAGATTATTCAGCCGGTGGGTGGAAAACCAAGTACTTGAACTAAAGATTCCATGGCTCAATTAGGCAACCTTTGGGAAGTAGAGGACCCTGCTAAGAATCCGTGGGATATGGCGGCACTAGGGGGAAACTAAGACTAGGTGTACATGGTGTCCCACTATCTACTTTCCCCTCAACAACTACTAACAGCCTATTTCTTAGTTCCTGTCCTGCTAGGGAAACAGAGAAGTAGAATAAGAATTCTCAAGCCAAGCACAACTTCAGGGACTAAGAGGGAAAGTAGAAATTAACCTATAGATTGTTTACCCACTGTACACATGTGTTGAAATACCACTCTGCACGCTATAATCATCATGAGCCAATTAGAAATGAATATGCTTTACAAAATGGAAATAAACTCGGCATTAGTGCACACCTGTATTCCCTGCACTTAGGAATCTTACTTAAAAGGATTGCCTCAAGTTCAAGGCAACTCTGGGCTACTTAGTGAGTTCAAGGACAGCCTGGACTACGTAATGAGACTCTTACTCAACAAAAAATCATAAAATGAAATAATTATTTCTAATTAAATTCCTTATATCATTTAATAACACAAACACATTGTGAGTGACGTTTCCTAAGGTGGTTTTCTCATTGTGCAAACAGCATAAAGCATACCCACACAACCTTAGATGGTACGCTCACAGGTCAGATTTCCCATTACAGGGACCCAATACCCAACACCCACAATTTATTTTATTTTATTTTATTTATTTAAAGAAAGACAAAACAAGATAGAAAACGGGCAGAAATAGTACATACTTTCAAAGAAAAGAAATAGTAATAAATCACTAGCTGATGTATACATATTGTCCCCCTATAAATAGTTGTTCAAGGCACACAAGTGGAACATATAAATGGGATTTCAGCCATGGAGACTGCAAACAGTTCTGTTCAACTATCTAACAAAAATTAAGTACTATGGCTATCAATCCTATACACTTAAACATGTACGCATTTATCCATATCTTCATTTATGTTGAGACCTAACAGAGCATAATTAAAATCCTTCTAAACAAAGACTAATGATATTGCTGGATTTCATATAATAACACACCAGAATCAGGATTGGGTACTGCAGTGCCACTTTCTTTCTTTCAAAGTTTTTGTTCATTTCATCATGTGTCATCAGATCAGTGCTCATAAACTGTTTATAGATTTTATGTAAGCTTGAGTCTTAACATGCATTTCTATCCTTTCTATGTTAGAGGGAAAAACCTAACAAAGCTCGACAGAACTAAACTTTTTCCTATAGACATATAAAACTAAAAAGACATATAAATCTGCTGTATAAGGAGTTCTATCCTGGTCACTGTGCTGTTTCTTGTTATCATCAACAGAATTGGCTATATCATCAGATAAAGTGTAATTGAGCATTCAGTACATAAGATAAATGCAACTTTATAGATAGGAACACCCACAATTTAAAGGAGGGAGATTTAATTTGTCTCACAGTTTCAAGGGGCTCAGTCCATGGTCCACTGATTTCCAAGCAGAAATGTAATGGCAGAAGGACATGGCATACTATAGTAAAGTCATTCAGTTCATATGGCTGAGAAACAAAACATGGGGACAATGCCAGAGAGGAAGGGAATAGAGACCAAATACAGAACTCAGTGCTGTGCTGTCATGACCCACCCAGAGGCAAACAGATGTCTTCTCCACCAATCCCCCTGATGAATCCCAAAGCCAATCAAGTTGATACTGCATCCTTAAGGGCCAAAGATGGCTGACAACCTCTGATAAAATATCCTCCTGCCATGCAGACTGTATGTGCCCATCTTCAGAGTTCCTTTGGTTTTGCACATCAGACATTGGCAACAGTGGAAAGAACTGAGTCCAAAACAGATTTTTCCTAATAAGCCAGGAGTAACGCTTGCTGGAAGGAGCCCTGTATTTCATTACAACAACACAAAGATTCATAGATGTTAAAATACAGAAAGTCCAAACCAAATAGCAAGGTAAAATTGATCATTCCTCTTTGGAAGGAATGTTGGAGGAGGAGAAAGGGAGTTCCAGTGAGTCAAGAGTTGGGCAGCTTATGATTTTTAAAAATTTATTTTATAGTTTTTTTTTAACTGGTACCGGGGATTGAACTCATGACCACCTGCTTTCAAGGCAGGTTCTTATGCCGCTGAGCTAAATCCCCAGCCCCCAAAATTTATTTTATTAATACATGCTTGCAGTACGTGCATTGTACTCTACATGATGCAGCATGTTTCTTTTTTAAATACTCTTCTCCCCCACTGCTTCCTTTTTCCAGTTCTCTGAAAGTGGATTTGCTCCCAAAACATAATCTTGAGTGAAATAAATCAGACACACAGACTTAAGTACCGAATGCTGTCCTCTCATCTGAAGAAGACAAAGTACAAACTAAGAAAAAAGATTAAAGGATTGGTAGAAAGAGACCAGAGGGTGGATCTCTTGCAGATAGGAAGGGGTTCAGGGGAACAAAGGGGAGTGGGGCAGGGGACAGGGAAATAGGTAAAGCACGGTTACACCAGGTACCAGGTCCTCATGTGATGCTGTGACTGTGCACATTGTGTGCCCTAAATATGAGCTAAGACTGATGATATCAACAAGGTTGGGATTTTTTGGGTGAAAACTTTGAAGAGCAGCAGAGACTTCATGCAGCTTGAGACAGGAGCCTAAGACAGTGAAAGTGACAGAGCACTAGGCATAGGGATGGCCTCTGTAAAGAATAGTCTTCTGAGAAACAAGTCCTGAGATTTCCCCCGTATTCTGGCTCTGAGAATATCCCACACTTGCCTAATGTGACATCCAGTCATTCCTACAGGAAGAGGGCTAAAGGCAGCGTTGGCGGCTAGCATTCCCTTGCATGCAGAGCATAATTGCTTTCCCTTGGAGGACTACAAAGTGGAATGCAGTAAACCGGAAGCAAACAGAAGAGACAGCCATACTTGCAGGAGGAATTCAGGCAGCCAGAGCCCAGGCAAAGGCTCCAGGATCAGTTCCTGGAGCCAGGTAGAAGGATCAGTCTGACCCTGAGAATTATCTCCAAGCTTTGCAAACTGTAGCTATTCCAAATGGAAAAGAATTTGGGAGATGAAGACTGGTTATGATTTGGATGGTGGGTGTCCTCCAAGACACCCTGCACTGAATAGGAGTGAGGGCTTTGGAGCGGGTATGATTAGATCTTGCGGGTGCTGATTTTATAAGCAGATTAACTGATTGATGGCATTATGGAAAGGCCTATTGGTGGTACCTATTTAAGTGAGTGGGTCTTTGGATACAAGTCCTCAAGGATTATATCTTGTCCCAGACATTCTACATCTTTCCAACTGCTATGAGGTGAGCAGGATTCCTGCACCCACTTTCCGCCAAGATGTTTCTGCCTCATTACAGACCTGCAAGCCATGCAGTCAGACAACCATGGGCAGAAACCTCTGAAGCCATAAGGTATTTTTTCTGCAATGGTGGAAAGAAGACTGATAGGTAAGGAACCTTTTGACTTAGAGCAGAGGAAGACTCCAGCATGAAGAAGTTGGACCCCTCAGTTGACCAAATATTTGCACAAAATATAAGGCCAGAAGACGTTTTTATCCAAAGTAGGAGTTTGAGATGTCTTTTGTCCTCTCATCATCACCAGAAAAAAAAATGAGCATTTTGACAGTCAAGGAAGCCATGCAAAAAAAAAAAAAAAATGGTGAAAACTAATCTTTACACCTGCATTGCACCATAAAATATTTTGACATATCTTTAGTTCTCTGAAGTCTATGAGTATCCTGACAAGTTTTCTTTTGACTTTTGGTGGCATGTTTTTTTAGAAGTTCATCTAGCAGATTGAATCTCAAGTTAGAGAATCAAAGAATGATGGTTTTCTCAGATGACTGGCAAATACATCTGGCTCTCTATTCTGTTTGGATGGTTTCCTGAATTCCTCACAAGCTTATTTAATGTAAATTCACCTCCCAGCCAATGTTTAGCACGAATTATTCTATGTCTAGTCATATAGGTACTTGATAGTTCACACGTGAAATAAAATGCAAGCATAATAGCTAGCTCTAAAGACGCCCGATGTGTCCAATCATATTCTAATTATTCCAAAATATCAGGCTATTTTTCAAAGCTGGGTTTTAGTGACACTGTGAAGTGTGTCCATAGATCAGGATTATTTGTCCTAATCTATGTGTCAACCAGGTATCTATCTGTATAACACAAGAAAAAGGGTATAACCCAATATACCTATATAGTCTCAGGATTAACAACGATAATTAATGATATGGAAATACGATGCTAAACATAGACAGTATATTTTTAACATGGGTAGTAATGTGACACAAATATGTCAGTTGATGGATTCCCTTCTTGCATAAATTCTCAACATTGTCAATCTGCAGAAGAGCTTCTTGTCATAAGTAATGCACTTCAAACTCTGCATATCCAATTTCTGGATGATCACAAAGTTATCCTCAATGACACTAATAATGTACAGCACTTGTATAATTCAGGTATTTTTCTGAGTACCTCCTGTATAGAAATCATACGGTTGATTTCCAAGGCCATTGTCAGTTAAAGACTCTGTAGTGAGATAGTGATACATTCTTGCCTATTAATAAGTCTTTGATCTTCAGTAAACTCACAAGACAGTCTGGCCATTTCTTATCAATTGTTCCTGGATGTGTTTATATGGTCACAGAATGTCAAGGTCAAAAAACTCTAACACTTTTGTGCATTTCGGATATATTTATTTAGCATCTGTAAAATAATTGCCACATGGATCAGCTGCATGCTGACAATTAGTTTGAGGGAATGTGTTCCCCTGTGTTTTTGCTACTTTTATGACACGACTGAATTCTGCAACTATTTCCCCATTGGCAGACTGACACTGAAACTTTAATTTATGACAGTGAGATATTTGAGCATCTGGAATATAAAAGACCTATTGTCCTAAAATGGCTCAACAAAGGGAAAAAGAAGGCAGACTCATTAGTATGAAAAAGAGCTCTATCATTTCACTAAAATTAGGCTACTGAGTTTAACTGTTTGACACATATTTATTCCAATTAATTTCAATTATGAAAAACAAGTGTAAATGGATGTGTAGACATAAAGTTAGCAGGCGACTTGTCTGAGATCATTATCCATGATATTCATGTCTAACTATTAGTATAACTAGTGAACAGTAAATCCATTCCTTCTCAACCAGCAGTTCTATCGGGTAGAAGTCATGGTGTGACAGTCCTCAAATTAAATATGCCATTAAGGATTCTAATTAATTTTGACATGCACATGTGGATTTTCTTTGGTGAAGGAAATTAATAATGCATAAGAATTACAGAAAGCTGCTAAAACATTCTTCTTTCTGTTTCTTTCATCTCCTCTCAGAATACTGTGCACCAAGAAAAGGCAAAGGCAGGAAGATAATTTTGCAGCCAATCTCGGTCATGAATATTCAAGGTAGAAGCTCAGGAGAGTTGCTGAATCATAGCCCATTTATCATGGAAGTGGAGCTCTATCATTAATTTGGCAAATGAAAGAGTTATGACAATCATGCTAATGTGCTTCGCTTTATTGGGGGGTTCTAGATGTCTCTGTGGTGAAGAGTCATCCACAAGAAAATCAGATACATAGGGTCTTTGCTCACAAAGAACTTATCAAGAAATGACTCTGTCAAGCTCCCTCTCCCTCTCCTCCTTTCTAGATCCCATGAAACAAGCAGCTCGGATCCACTATGACATTTCCCCCTCACCACAGGTCCACAAAGAATCGAACTTGATAACCATGGACTGAACCCTCTGAACCCATGAGCCAAAATAAAACTTTTCTTCTTATAAGTTGATTATCTTAGGTGTTTAGAAAAAAAGGACAACTTATTGTCTATTGTGTATGCTGCAGCTACTTTCTTGTTACTGACACACAATACTCTATACTTGCAACTTAAAGAAAAAGAGGTTTACTTGGGCTCACAGTGAGCAGTCCTTGGTTGGCTGATTCCAAATTAGAAACATCATGGCAGGAAAGCATAGCACAGGAAAGCTGATCACACCATAGCAACCAGGAAGTGAGAGAACAGGGGAGCCAAGACCAAGAATACAACCTTCCTGGTCACACCTCAGGTGACCTGCTCACTCACAGCAGCCCTGCACTCCTATCAGCATGCTAGCTTTGCACACATTAGTGGACCAATCTACCAATGAATGAACCAATGAATATAACATCTCCATGGTCACCTTCCAGACATATGAGATCACCTTCCAGACATATGAGATGCTCGGGAGACATTTCACAAGCAAACTTTAATCATCCTCCTATCTGTATCATTTCTAGCTTTTGCAATAACCTTAAAGAGTATTTTTATTCCAGTTCCACAGAAAAGTGAACCAAGACTCAAGTTAGAGACCCCTCTGAATCTAGTTCATCTCTGTGATGCCGAGGAGAAGCCAAGCACATTGTTTCTTCATTTGTGAGAGATTTTCCTGGTATAAATGGGGAAATTGGATCTTGGGCAAGATATGCAGTAACAATAGCTAAGATAGGAATGCTTCATAATTAACAATTTATAAATATTCCTGAACCACTCAGGGTAAAGCAGGCTTTAATACAGGAACACTGCTGGACTGTGAACCTTTTAGGGTGTTTCCCCTACACCAACTTGAATTATGAAATAGCAATTATAAAACACCTGCTAATAAGTAAGACAATCATTCAGTGTTCATTTTAGCTTCCATTTAGGTCTCTAGAACTTTTCTGCTCGTGTTGCCTATGTACAGTTTTTAAATACGCTTCTCAACATGAGTTTTTGCAAAATGGAATTGTAAGATCATATCAATTTTCTTTTATTTCCAATTTTCAGTTTTACTACTAGAAAAACAGGACAGCTGCTTTCCCTATGGGCCTCTTACACTAAACTCAGTCTTTATTTACTCCACAGTTTGATTAGCTGGTATGTATTTCTTTATGTTTATTTAACAAAGCTCTTGAAAGTGTTTTAATATTTTCAAAGTGTGGTGTGCTATATGATGAAAAAGTAAAGAATACTCAAGAGTACTGGGTCTCATTTAGTGAAAAAATATTCAAAAATTATAAGCAAATAAACAAGTTATTTTAAAAATAACAGCAAATAAGAGCCTAAGTGTGGACGGCTTGGTGGTGAAACTTTTAGGGGTAGGGCCAAGAAGTGGGAGAGTTTTAGGTCATTGGGGTGTATGTCCTTTGAAAGGGATTATGAGATTTGCATTAGTTACTTTTTTCTCATTGCTGAGACAAAATATGGATGCCCAAAATGAAGGAAAGAAAGGTTTATTTAGTTCACAGTTTGTGGAGGTTTCAGTCCATACTTGGCTGGCTCTAAGGCAGAGTGGCTCACGGCAGAGTGCTACAGTTCATGGTGGCGTCAAACAGCGAAAGTCACAAGAGCACAAGGCAGGAGGAGCATGGAGAGAAGATTCTTTCTGTCCTTTATATTGTATGCAGTCCACACCCACATGGGAGGGCACTCACATCCATAATCTCTGCACTGGACCGTGGATCATTCACGAACTCTAGAACCCTACCCCCATGACTGCATGAGGCTTTAGAGAGACATCCAGACACAAACCATAACAGGATTCAACCTCTTCATCTTATAAGGTGAGCATTTTTCTCTGCCATGCATACCTCCTGTGATGTCCTGTCTTGTGAGGTCCAAAGCCTTGGTACCTCTTGATCATGAATTGAAACTTCCAAACTGCAGCAAAATAAACTCACTCTCTACATCAATTAATTATCTCAGGCATTTTGTTGACTAACATAGAAGTTGACCACCATACAAGCTGATGGTGGGGAATACATTTCACTTCTGTTAGATAGATCTTAACTTTTGTGATTTTCTTCCCTTAGACAACCTCCCACTTAAGTTGCTACTTGCTGTATCATAGTGTAGATTGAGAAAGTGTAAAAGTCAGACTCATGGGAATCCAAGAGGTATTTCAAGGGTTGGGAATCGGAGAGGTATTTTAAGCCTTGTAGCTAAGTTCTTCTCTATTTACTTAATAGAGTGGAAGGTTATCAACCTGGGTCACACGGTTAACAAGTTAATGATAGCAGAAGAATAACAGCAGGTAAAATTTAGCACCTGGACACCCAACACCGTGGTGGCTTTTCCCATTTGAGATTCACCCCTGAACTCTTGCAGCTGCACAAGGACAGTTGCATTGAAACCATAAAGATTATTAATTTTCTTCAGTATGTCATGGGGTCATCATGTCTTTTTACCATTCCTCATACTAAAATGGGAACTACACATTCAGGTCTTGTGCTATACACTGAAGACAGGTGACAGCGTCCAGAGAAAGCATACACTCCACTGTTCTGCACGGCAATCTGACATAGCGGTTATCATGTTCATTTGAAAGAATGATTAATGTACAATCTCATGGTAACTCAGGCTTGCATATTTGGCAGACTTTTCCTCTAAATTGAGCAAAGTAAGCCCATCACTATCAGGTTCTGACCTAGATCCCCCATCTCCTAAACTAGTGTACGGCAGAGCTTAAATAAAAAGAGACAAACTGTATGATATTTAGGGCTCCAGGAAGGTCAAAACCCTTTAGTTAAGCTCAAGACTTCGAAGGTAAAGACAAAGGATTCTCTGGATCAGTCCAGTTGTATTAGGACCAAGGACAAAGGGCAGAGAAACTGAGGAAAGCCCAGGCAATGAGCAGGACCTTGGGAGTCACTTCAAGGACGTCTCCGAGTCATGAATCAAGTCAATTCAGCAGCACTGTCTTATCATGAAGACATGGTAGAAGTGAGATGTAGGAGTGATCTTTGCAGCTGCAGTCTCTACCTAGTTAATTGGGGTTGGAGCCAGAGTGTCTGCAGCCGTGGCCTCATCTTGCTCTTTGAGGTATCTCTGGCCTCACAGGCCACTACAGGCCTCAGCCAGGACCAGTGATTCACAGAGGTTCACTTACTATGAATCAGTCCTGTCGCCAGGCAAGGGGCTGAGGCCTAGGACAGACTCACAGATAAACACAGAAAGCCAATTAGTAACATTTAAATCCTGCTCAGAGCCACTTTGTACTGGTCTCTAATATATCACTTTGTGGAAAACAAGTGCTAGTATTCATTGTCAAAGGCAAAATTCTTAATCTATAGATTTTTTAAAAAATTTCCTATCATAAGCATGATGGCTCCAAAAATTAAATTGTCTTAACAGAATCAGTGGTAATAGTAATAAATGTGAATTTCTGATCTTTTGTACTAAAATACAGAGACATTTGAAAGTCATGTAAAATCTGGCAAAGCAATATTTTACAAATAAATCACAGGCTGGGGATTTAGCTTAGTGGCATAAGAGCCTGCCTGACTAGTGTGAAGTCTTGAGTTCGATCCCTGGTTCAAGAAAGAAAAATTCTCCAAATAAAGCATAAATAAAGGATACATGATAAATGCAAAAACAAAACAACACATTTCAGGGTTACAATGACAACAGATTTCCCAATATGGTGTTATGGTTTAGATCTAAAACCTCATGTGCTTGGTAAGGATTTTTTTTTTTTTTTTTTTTTTGTACCAGGGATCAAACTCATGATCTTGTACTTGCCACGCAGGCGTTTATGCTGCTGAGTTAAATCCCCAGGCCTTCTCATGAGTTTGCAAAATGACTGCATCATGGGGGGGGGGATTGCTGACCTGCTGGTAGGTGGGGCTTGCAGGTGGTTTCCTGGACAAATACTCTGGAAGGGTGGCCTCCTCTCCCACTTCTCCCCCTCTGTCTGGTTCCTCCTCCACCAGAGCCTTCTCCAATACCCTCCCTGTCTTGAAGCAACACTATGAGAGATGAAATCCTCTAACAAATCTTGGGCCAAAATAAACCTCTTTTCCTTTCAATGGTAGCCATCAGGTAGTTTGTTCCAGTGACAACTAAGACAACATGAATTATGATTAGACATTTTATAAAACACTGAAGATACTCCTATGTCTGTGTTTTGATGTAGTATTAATGGAGGATACTAAAACAATCAGATCAATTGTCACAAAGAGCTAAACTAATATCACTTACCGTAATTCTTTTGCTTTGAGAAATGCAGAAATTTTTTCATAAACCTGCTTTTTATGTTAACACAAAATAGTTATTGCTGTTATTTTTAAAGGAATTTATACATCTCAAAATATGTCATTTTTGATATCTAAATTGGTAAATGTCAATACATAGATGCCTCTTAAGTAAAATTTCTCTCTTTGGGGGGAATTGGGGCGGGCACCAGGGATTGAACTCACGACCTCATGTGTGCCAGGCAAGTGCTTATGCCACTGAGCTATATCCCCAGCCCCTAAGGGAAATTTCTGTGGGTTCTTCTGTGGGTGATATTTAAAACACAGTGTTCTCAGGCCAGGCCAAGCCACGTGAGAATCTTTATTCTAGAAGCATTCTGATTTCTGCATGCAATCCTGTGTTATATTTTCCATAAATCTAGCATTAGTCCTGCAGGGTTGTTAACTGCTAGGATGTACTCTGATTTTTTTTTTTTTATTTCAACCCAACTAACTTTAGACTGCAATTCATCTTCTATCCATCCACCAAATCGCTTTCCTGAAAATATGCCAGCCACTCCATCTAATTTATATATCACAGTCATGTCTGCTCTGTAATCTCCTCTCCTATACTTATCTCCTCATGCACAGAATGCTTCTTTAATCTGCTGAATGATTTGGCGGGCCTGAGCATCTGCATTTCTCTGTTGATGTCCACAGCAGGCATACGCTCAGTCATCCCCTGATGATTCTGCTTCTTCACACACTCCCCCCTTGTGACATCCTCTTCCTTTGTATGTAGGGTGCCTTAGGGACTTGCTCCTAATTAACAGAAAAGGAGCAACAGAGATTGTATGACCTTCCTCCCTCAAGTTGCTGAGGGAGGTGATAATGTCTTACTTGCCCTCAGACTCTTGAAGTCTTATGGACGTTTTAAGCCATCCTGTTTGCGTTGTCCATGGGATACAGATCCAGGGGAGCCTTCTCCAAACAATTAGAAAGGCAGTTCATGGGGCCGGGGATTTAGCTCAGCAGCATAAGCGCCTGTCTTGCAAGTGTGGGGTCGTGAGTTCAATCCCTGCTACCGATAAAAAAGAAAAAGACAAATAAAGAAAGGCAGTTCATGTGCCAATGACTTTCACAGAGAGGCAACTCCTTTCTAGTCACACTTTGAGATAAAACCCTGAGACCTGATTAAGTATTCTTTAATCACATATTTCTGGAATTCCTTGAGGCACAGGTCAAAATCAAGCCAAGCATGGATGCAAGATATTCTGTGACTAAGAAACAATAATGCATATCATTTAAGGGTCTTAAATCTGTGGTACTTTGTTTGGTACACAAAAACACAATGAGGACATTGCGTCTGAGTGGATCATTTATTCTTCTATATACCTCAGAGAGTGACTTCCTGTGAGAAGGGGGTAGTGTTATCTATGTTGTCAGCTTTCCAACCAAATACTGAGCATTCACTACTTAGGACAAAGCTTCATCTTGGCCCATGGCTTCAGAGCTTCCGTTCATGATCAGCTGCCTCCAAGCAGGAGCATCATGTTGGAAGGAAATGATGGTACAAAGTTGCTCATTTATTGACAGCTAAAAAGCAGAGCATGGGAGAAGTTCTAGAGAATAAAGGGCCAGAGAGAAGATATAGTCCCCAACAACACCTGCTGTGAGCCTCTCACAAGTGTGATTTACTAATGCCTCGCCATCTCTCAATCAAGTAGACACATTGACAATCAGACTATCACAATTTATTTTATGTGATTAGCCTCAATCAGTATGATCACATTCAAAGGGTCTAGTAATCCTGGCACCTCTGATATAGCAAGAGTTTAATCAACATTCACCTAATTTTTAGAGAACATACTTGTGTTAGATTCTGCAAGGTAATCAGAGTATGTTTTTCCAGTCCATGTTATTTATCATTTACGCTGGGGTCATGTATTTGTAAATAAGCTGTTATGACAAAATCCTGTATGAACTACATGTCAGAGAGCATTATAAGGCCAAAAGTTAAGGCACTTCCTAAAAGGAAACAACGAAGTGAAAATTGGTTTACTGAGATAGAGTATGTATTTCCAGAATCCAGTGAACTTCTACAGCAAGCAGAATGCCCCTTCCAAGAATGTCTGCGTTCACATTCCTGGAGCTGGTGAGTATGTCATGTTATTTGTTTTACCAGACAGATTTAAACTTAAGGATCTTTAAGATATGTGCATTGTCCTCTACTATGCTGGTTAGAATTAAGGCAATTTCACGAACTGAAAGGAATGAGAAACTTCCTCTGCTGAAATGGGAAGATATGGAAGAGAAAAAAGTCAGAGATACTCCAAGTATGAGAAGGTCCCATGTGCTATAACCGGTGTGAAGTTGGGCAGGTACTATGACAATTCTCCGAAGTGGACCAGGTCTTTTCACTTACAAAGATCAAAGAATCAAGGATGGCAGTCTTCTTATTGCTAAGAATTGAATCCGTCCAGTCACTACAATGTGTCACTGGAGAGAATTTCCCTGAGTTTTCAAGTAACAGCTTAAACCAGCGGCTACCTTGATTTCAGCCTTCAGAGACTAAGAGTTGATAAACCAGTCAAACCCACCCAAACTTCTTGTGACCTACATAATAAGTATGGGAGAATAAAGTGAGATGTTTTAAGCTACTGTGCTTGACATAGTTCATTTTCCAGCCATAGAAAATCAGTACTGAGTTCATAAAAAGGAGAAAAGTCATTATAGACAGCAGAATCTGATAGGCTAAGGACAGATATATGGTCCAAACCAAGGAAAGGAAATGGCAGGTCATCTGATGTTGCTAGATCATGAGAAACACAGATGTCAGAGCAAATGGGGATAGGAAAGACAAGGTCAGGGAGTGAGCTGAGAAAGATAGTTTTAAGACTGGTCCACAGAATATATTAATTAGTATGCAAAGGAATATCACAGAAAGACAATCAATCAGGAATAATCTAGAGCAGAGATGACAGGATCCTAACCCAGGAGAGTAGTATCTAAGATCAATACAAGTTTGCAAGTTCAAGAGATATTTCTAAAGAGAATCAACAGAACTCAATAAAAATCGAATGAAAAGTTCAGAAAGAAATAGAAGTCGACTTCAATATGTTGAGGTTAAGTGAACTGGAGACAGATAATGCAATTAACCAAAGAGAAGAGGGCTGTATCTATTTTTTTTGCTTTGGGGAACACAGAGGTTAATTCATTCTGTTTGGTATGCACTGAGTTTAAAGGAGACACTTCAACAGAATTTACAATATCTCCTACAGCTCCAGATAAAGGGGTGAGCTGTTGCTGGGGTTTGAGGATGATTTCTTATCACCAGAACTCATGTGAAATTTTAAGAATGTAGAAACGTAATCTGACTTGGATGTTTCAGAGACCTTGGGGAACTTTTTAGGATTAGGTAAATTCATCACAGTGGAGACTGCAGGATTAAATCCTGGTGCTTTTACAAGAAAAGAGAAAGAGAATCAAAGAGACACCGATACACAAAGCCTTTCCTGAATCCTGCTGTTTGATACCATATAGTACCACAAGTAACTGTCAGCAAGGTAATCAATAGATATAGACCTTCAAACATGGGTCAACAGAACTCTAGAGTTCTGTAATTTCTCCAGGTTATGGTATTGTGTATTAGTAGCATAAAACAGGCTAAGACAGCTACTTGTGGAGGGGCACTAGCAATCACTTGTAAGAAAAGTAGCTGTAGAGAGCTCATGAAATAATAAGAAAAAATTAGATATGGGAAAAATCCATAAATCCTTGGGAAATGAAGAAAGAGATAGGCTAATGGAGAAATGGCATGGAAATAATAAGTCTCAAAGGAAAATTAATTACTTCATGAGCTAAAAGGAGAACTTGTAATGTAGCATAGATACGTATCATATGTACAATTAAAAGGAAAGACTTACTTTGGCTTATGGTTCCAGTCCATGGTTAGGCTGGGTCCAAGGCAGAAATCTCAGGGCAGAAGGGCATGGAGAAACAAAAACTTTCATATAAGGACAGCCAGAAAGCAGACAGCACAGAAGAGGAGCCCAAGAGGAAGGGCGTGGGGACGAGCTACAGTTTCTGAGGTCACGTTCCCCATGATCTGCTTCCTTCAGCTAAATCCCATCATCTAAAAGCACATTCGATTAGGAAGTTAGGGTTAACACATGACATATCAGTGAGATGACTGCGCTTGTAATCCGATTACATCTCCAGTGCTCTCTTATTTCAGTCATGTCGATGATTGAGAGTGACCATCCCAAGGCAGGAAGAAAGAATAGTTGATCACAGTGGCAAATGACAAGGAGAATTCTATTAGAGATCACTCAGGTAGGCAGCTGGAGGACTTTGCAAGATCTAGGAAGGAACAGCTCCAGATTGACAGCATTACAAGAGGCCACTGGAAGCATTAGATAGATATTGGAAGCATGGATAAATATGTGTATATACATATTGTTGTCATGGAGAAATAACTGACATTTACAAGTAAATTGCTATTTTGGCTTATGGTTCCATAGGTTTCAGTCCATGGTTAGGCTGGGTCCAAAGCAGAAATGTCACGGCAGAATGGCATGGAGAAACAAAGCTGTTCATTATAGAACACCCAGAGCACACTGGGACCTTCCCAGGTGTTAGCATCTATGTGCCCACATTCAGTAAGGGATCTTAGCATAATCTCACAGATCTGGTAGTCCTGGATGTGTGTAGCTCTGAATCCCTGCTGCTTGCCTCAGTGTGACAGACCAGGATAGGAAAAGGAAGGAAAGCATAATCCTCAGAGGAACGTCATGAGTGAAAATGTGCAGGAGGATTTTATTTTTGGCCCTCAGTCAGGAGAGCTCTACAATCACCTTCTGGCATCTGTCTTGCACTCAACATGTTCCACACTGCTCCTTGGCAAGCTACAGAGTTACGCTCCTTCATTAATCATTTCTGACTATTCCTTATGTTCCTGACAGCAATGTTTCTGCATAGGTACATCTCTCTCATCCTTTTCCCTCTAGAGCTGTCTTCTCTTAAGCAATATCCAACGGGAGTCATCTGTGCGGTTCACTGAAAGCTTTGGCAGGGTGCTTTAATATAATTCCAGTTCCACTGCTGATCTAAGGCAGCTGAACATTTTACACTGCCTGAATGTCTCTTAGCCAAGATCCATGGGGCCATTTTTTAAAAACAGTAATAGGTATCAGAGTATATTTCATTATTTTCATGATGTTTTTTCTTTCAATCACGTATATCAAAATAAAATGAAATAGATTATAGAATTTATCAAAACAATATTGAATAGAGCAGTACCATTAATCAGAATAATGCAAAACATTAATAAAAATATTTGCCTTCAAAGAGATGATAGAAGGAAATCCCACTTATTTGCTATGGTCAACCTCTAAGAGATGCTCAGATCTCTGGGTCGCATTTCCCCAGGGGCGGCTGCAGCCTGCCACACCACAGCCACTCACCAGGGAGGGGAGCTGCTTGCTTGGTTTCCCAGTGTCCTAAGCTCCAACATGGCTTGCATCTCAGGAGATGTTGGTGGTTCTCCCCTTGGACAGGCCGCAGCCCATGGGGCCATTTGAATTGCGGATTATTTTGTTTTAAAGAATATGCTGTCTTAGGGATGGGAACCAAATCTACACACAAAATCTATTCATGTTTCTTTAACACCTTTTATACAGTCTGCCAAAAAATAATATCTGGAAAAGAAAAATAATATCTGGAAGTTAATTACCACCACTTTCAGCACGTTTTGTAATTGTAGAGGTCAAAAGTTAATTCTATTAACCTCATGATGTCTCAATCAATTTAGTGTGAAAATATTTATACTCAGTGTTCTTTTCCTGATAGGTGCATACATTTTTTGGCAGACTCTATATATAACCTGTAGGTGATCTGATGCAATATATATTTTTTTAATTTTATTTAAGGAGAAAAAAAAAGCAGAGAAAGGGTACAAGTTATACAGATTTACAGAAAAAAATAAACAGTAGGAAATCACTATTTAATGGATTACATATTGTCACCTTAGAAATAATTGTTCAAGTCACAAAATTAAAGCTTGTAAAGTGGACATTCCAACAGTGAGACTGCAAACAGTTCTGTTCAATGATCCAACAAAACTCAGTGATATCATTATCTATCTTATACACTTATATATACATGCAGTTATATCATTTAGAGCACTTTCTTTTCCTCTCTTTTGTACAATGACAATTACCCATTTTGGGTTTTGTTGCTCCCACAGTTCTTATTACTTTTTTGGAAGGGAGTAGAACCAAATGTGACATAACAGAACAGAGTCAATCAAATCAAAAGGGTGGACATAATAGATAATGTAAAAGCATAATACAAGGTGATCAACAATGGTTACCATAATGCCTCCCGCTATCTCTAATAGAATTGCCTATATCATCAGTTATAATAAAATTGAACAAAACAGTAAAGAACAAAACCGACAAAACCAAAACATTGGAGACATTATAGGTCTTCAAAAGTAGATAATAGTCAACGAGAATGGGCGTTATAATGAATCTCACTATCTTCACAGCTGTTGCTTAAACTTTCGAACCTGGTACTATCAAGCAAAACAGAATAGGGGGGACATCAGTCAAAAACAAGATGGTAAGAGTAATACAGGGCATAAAAATCAAGATAATGGAAAGTCAAAGTGGGTTACTATAATATATCCTGCTATTTTTTATTTATTTTTTCCCTTAATTAAAAGGATAAAAATAAAAAAGTAAATAATGAAGTAGAGATTGAGATAAAAGAGGGCATAACAGCAAAACAGCGCAGATCAAAACATAACCATTTAAGCAGAATAGTGTTTCACCATAAAATAATCCTGACATAAAAGTAGTTACCATATTGTCTCTTTCCTTGAAATCTTTGAGTATAACTTCGTATACTGTAGCATCAAATATATCAAAACAATGTAAAACCATTTAAGAGAATGACAGCATTACAGGGTATTTAGAATCAACCAACAGAAAACGAACAATGGTTTCTGTATAATCTCCTTGTCTTTAAACGTTTTTGATTATACTATCATACATAATAAAATCCAATAAGATACAACCTGTTTAGACCAATGGAGCTGATGTAATATTTTAGTGCATTTTAACGCAACCCATCACTAGAAGTCAGGGATGGAATTTCTACCTGTGGCAGCATCTTTATGCTCTGAACTTTTAGATTTTGGATTTGAATCAGGAATATTCATCTTGTGCCTTGCATAGACAAACTAATGCATGAAATATGCCACTTATAAAATTCATAGTTCCTTCAGGGTAACACATAACCTTGCACATGGTTACGAATCCTCTGTGATCAGTAGCTTAATATAGCAGCTAAGAATGTGGTCTCTGATTCCTGCTGGGTAGGAAAGTGTCCTTTTCCTGTTTTAGTTACCACTTCTAAAAAATGTGACCATAAGGATAATGGTTTTTGAGAAATAAAAAGTCATCTTACAGAAAACTTTGAGAGTATTTCATGGCATCTAGCAAACAATCAGTAGACCTTAGCTGATTCTGACTTAAAGTCAAACTTTTAAAAAAAGATTATTGTAACAACCAGGTAGCTTATTAAGGTGTCTCAAGCAGGGAAAAACTATGTTTTATTGTGAGAGTTCATGGGAACTACATGATACCTGGAGAAATAATTACCAAAGACAGATACACACACCAGGAGGACAGAATAAGAAGCTACTATTTTATTTTTATACAATAGAGTACTACTCAGCTATAAAGAATGATTACATTGAGATATTTATAAATAAATGGACGCAACTTGAGACCATACTCATAAGTGAAATAAATCAAATGCACATGTATAAATACCGTATAGTCTCCCTAGTGTAATAAATGGTAAGAGTACATAAGAATTTATGGTAACCATGGTTCCCCATTACATTGCTTTGAAGCCTTATTATGTTGGCATTCATTAGTTGGAATGGGTTTGTCTTGATTTGTTTGATTTTATTATCTGTGATGCTATGAACAGTTACTTTGAAGAAAACAAGACATTATAATAGCCAGGGATGATTTAATATCATCATCTTTTGAAGTCCTACCATGCTTTTGTTCTTCTGTTTCCATTGGTTCTATCATGTTGTGTCTTACTGGATTTTAATATGTGTGATAGTAAAAACAAAATTTCTATGGAAAATGAGATAATATAGTAGCCATTGTTCATTCTCTGTTATTTGATTCTGAATGCCCTGTAACACTTTCATTCTCTTTAATGGTTTTATACTATTTTGTGAGGTTTGATACTATTGTGTGTAAAGGTATGCTCAACTATTTCAAAGGAAGAGACATCATGGTAGCTACTGTTGAGACCCAGTTGTCTTGTTGTGAAGTGCTTGCATTGTTCTGTTCTGACTTGCTTTATTCTGTTCTCTTTTGTTTTATTCTTTAAATTAAAAAAAAGAAGAAATCCTTTCTGCTCTCATTTCCTCTCCCTTTCTTTCTCCTCTGTTCCTTTTCTGCCTACTCCTCCTTGTTCTCTTTCTTCTCCTTCTCCATTTTATTCTTTCTTTTGTTTTTCTTCATCCTCCTCTTGTTTCTGCTCTCTGAGGTTGGTCTGTCTCTTTCACCATCTTAGCTCCAATCGCTCTGCTCTCTCTTCCCTATCCTGGCTCGTCTCTCACTCCATCAGCTATCAAGTGACTTCTAAGTGTTATCTCTTTATGGTGTCCCCATGTAAAGTCTCCCAGTCATATTCTTCTGAATCCCAATTTTTAAACTTCAAATTCCTGGCAAGAAATCTGTCTCAGCTCCTTTCTGGTCCTCCAGGATCTCTCTGCATTTGTGGATGCATCAATGATCTACTCCTTTGCCCAGCTGTGTACATGGTGTGTGTGTGTGTGTGTGTGTGTGTGTGTGTGTGTGTCTGTGGGGTCATGCAATAAGGGGAGAAGAGGCTGCTTAATCCCAAGGAGGACATCACCTTTCACAAGTGGCTATGGGCTGGGCTCCTTCTAGCAGCATTGTAAGTAAAACCGTTACCTTGAAATACATCTAGTACAAGGTGGTAGGTATGGAATTTATGTCCTCTCCACTCTCTGTTTTTCCATCACTTGTTCGATTGTGATGCATTTTATAGGATGCCTCAGACTAAACAAGGAACAAGGAGCAACAGCTGTCTCTCCTCAGAGGTATGTTGGCTGGCAACCATGTCACATCTCCAGACAGCAACCAGTTTACAGCCCTGTCCACCCCTCAGATTCATTTACAATCCTAATGTGGTTTAAATTCGCTTCGTGACAGCACAGGAAGGAGCAGAATCCAAGGTGCTGATCTGGATGGGAGAGAAGCAGGGAGAGGACAGCAGGAAACCGAGCAGCAGATAGCCCAGAATGTCACATCATCCTTATTCATGCAAAAAGGAACCTCTGGATGCTGGAAGGCAAATTTCAACCTTATCTTTTATTTTTTCTTTGAACCGTGGAAAGGTAACTTTCTGAGACCTGAGCAAGCATTTCTGCATTTTCCAGGACAGGGTGCAGACATAATTGCTTGCTCCCTTTCAATAAAACAGACTTGGGGATCACCGGTCTATTCAGTGATTCAAGAAGTGATCTGTTTTAATTTCAAAACCTTGTGCTTTTAGGAGGGCTAACCTTTCTCATGCCTGATGCATGTAGCAAAGAGACTTAGTCTGTGAGAAACATTTCAGCTCCCTTTTTAAAACCTTTCACCATTTCCCTCTTCACAGATTGCTTTAATTTTTAATCTTAATAATTCATACATTTGAAAGCTCTCTCTCTGTCTCATACACATACATATACACATGTGTATACACACACAGACACACATGTACACAAGCCAAAAAACATCAAATTACTTGCAATTGCTACACTGCAGAACAGTAGTTTACCTTCCCTTGCATGGATTTCCTCCAACCTTCTGCTTGGCATAATTTTTGCTGTTGTGAATTGGGAAATGATGAATCATGGATCTGCTATTAGGGGAAAATGATATAAAGTAAGTCAGATCAGTGATGTGTCAGAAATCACTGTGGTGAGTAACAAAGTTTGCCAGGGGATCCCAATATCTATTCTGCACTTTTTCCTTAAACATAGCATTTTCTTTTTATCTCATCATGCTCTTATCCTACTAAAGACTCCATTTCCCAGGCTCCTTTGAGGCTTGCTGTGATCATGTGACTGACTTGGTCATATGATGCAATTCAGCCAATGAGATACTAGAAAATTGTTCACCTACCAAACTAAGAGAAGATAAACTTTCCTAAACCTCTTATCCTTCCCCATCTCCAGGAAATGTGTTGGCTAAGGCAAAGCCATCTCACAAAGTGAAGCCCAAAAGATAACAAAAGAATAAGATGGAAGTTTGAAACTCTGCCACAAATCTTAATGGAAAGCAACCCCAGTGCCTATCCATGTGCCATTTGCATGGCAGGGCAGTAAACTTCAGTACTGTATAATCTACACTCAATCTCAATCTCCACAAACAGTACAGAAACCTTCATCCTGATTAACACCTGTGAGGTTTAGAGTTCCAACAGCTGGTGAAGGAGCATAAACTGATTGTGTGTATTTATCTTTTTCTGGGTATCTCCTGTTGGGTGATCTCTGTACGAATCTACACCATAGCATCTTGGTATCTCCTACAGGCTCAAGTCTTCCGATTTACAGATCACAGATTCCTTTACAATAATCAAGGGCAGCCAATGGAGACTTGTGAAAAATCAGCCAATCCAATAGAGATGCTCTCCTGTCTTCTTGTTGTTGGTGGTGGGTCTTGCTCCTCTCCCACACCACCAATAAGGCCTCAAAAGGGCTGCTTTTTTAAAGCTTCTCCTGTAACCCCGTAATAACTCTGAGAACAGTATCAGAGAAACCAACAGTAAAGAGAGGCACCATAAAGAAGCAAACCCATTCATGGATGGCATGGGGAAGCAGAGATGATTATGAAAAAAAAAAAAAAAAGAGGGCTGGGGATTTAGCTCAGTGGCGTAAGTGCCTACCTGGCAAGCGCAAGGTTGTGAGTTCAATCCCCGGTACCAAAAAATTTTTAAAAAAGAGTTCTTATTAGTTTATAATTTATTTATTACATAGCATAGTTGACTGCCAGCTAGGCTCCAGTATTCCCCTAATGCTTCATGTGCTCATAGGTGTGGCTTTTGGGAGGAGACTGGAACATGAGATATTCACGTGTGCATTAGTCCATGATGCTGTTATAGCTAAATGTGATAGTGGAAGGTGAAATCTGATTGGAGGACATGGGTCAGGGTGGGCGTGGCCTGGAAGGATCTATCTCTCTCCCTCCTCCATCGATCCTTCTCTTTGCTTTCTGCTTCCCTGCCATGGACCATTTCTCTTCTGCAATGCCCATCATCCATGGCACTGTGCCTTGGAGCTGACAAACTATGAACTGAAATGTCTTCAAACGGTGAGCTAAAATAAACCTCTTCTCCTTGGAATGATAGGTGTCTGGTATTGTGTCTCACCCATGAGAAAGTAATTAAGAAATGTCCTGAGGACACTAAAGTGGCCCCAACACTTGTTGGTCTCCTCTGAGTTTCATCTTAGTTAGGGCTGGGAGTGATGTAACCAGATGGTGCCAAGTCCTATAAAGAACACCGTGGCAGAAAGGAAAATCACCTGAATCAGGGCATGGTTGTCTGTTTGGGGGAACATTCCTTCAGGGATGCAAGGGAATGAGGCATATGGGTGTGGGGGGAAAGAGCATGGGGAGCTGAGCAAGTGCAGAGACCCAGACTCCAGGTTTGAAGGGAATGAATGAGAAATTCACTGCTATTTGAGTAATGCCTTACCATTGTTTCTATTTTAACAGTAAATTAAGTAGAACTTTTGCAACTGTGAGTGTCAGAAGTCCAACTCATACAAGTTACAGCTGTATGAGCAGTGTTACGGTTTAGATAAGTGTACCCAAATGTAGTAAGTGTCCACATACTCAAGGGTTAGTTCCCAGGCCATGGCACTGTTGGGACAGGCTGGAACTATTAGGATCTGGGGCCTGGTGGAAGAGAGCTAGGTCACTGGGGGTTGCACCTTTTCAGGGGATTATAGGACCCCAGCCTCTCCTGTTTGTTTTTGTTTTGTTTTGTTTATCAGCCACCATGCTTTTTCAGCTATGTGCTCCCACCACGGTGTTCACTTCATTCCAAGCCCAAACCAACAGTGGATTGAAATTTCCAAAACTGTGAGCCAAAATAAACCTTTGCTCTTTCAAAACTGATCATCTCTGACACAACTTGAGGCCATAGTCATAAGAGAAATGAATCAAACTCACATGTATAAATACCGTAAGTCTCCCCAGTGTAAGAAATAGTAAGAGTACATAAGAGTTTATGGTAATCATGGTTCCCCGTTACACTGTTTGAAGCCTTATCATGTTTGCATTCATTAGTTAGAATGGTTTTATCCTGGTTTGATTTTATTATCTGTGATGGTATGAACAGCTATTTTGAAGAAAACAAGACTTTATAATAGCCAATGCAGATTTAATATCATCTTACTTTGAAGTCCTACTATGTTTTTGTTCTTCTGTTTCCATTCGTTCTATCATATTGTATCTTACTAGATTTTATTATGTGTGATAGTATAAGCAAATTTTCCATGGAAAATGAAATAATATAGTAGCCATTGTTCATTGTCAGTTATTTGATTCTGAATGCCCCGTAATAGTTTCATTCTTTGAATGATTTTATACCATTTTGTTATGTTTGATAGTATTGTATATGAAGTTATGCTCAACTGTTTCAAATAAAGAGACATTACGGTAATTACTGTTAATATCGATTGTCTTGTGGTGAAATACTGTGTTGCTTACATTGTTCTGTTTTGATCTGATTTTTTATGCCCTGTTTTGTCTTAATCTCTTTAAAATTAAAAATTAAAAAATTAAAAAAATCAATCATCTCTGGTATTCTCTGGTATTTTCTTATAGTAATGGAAAGCTGACTGACACAATCAGCTTTGGTAATACATAAGATTGGTACCCTCAGCTATTATACCAAGAGTTGGTTAATTTAGAAGTTCTGCCTTCTTCTTTGATGGCTTCATTGCCCTGTCATCTTTATTGATGGGTTCACAGCAGTGTATCAAAGGTGATCACGGATTAGAATTCAACCCGTGTAATACATCTGTAGAAAAGGAAACAGTTCCCCCAGAATTTCAGGAAGGACTAGGAAATTGTAGAAATTTGGTACCCAAATTCCATGAGAGTCACATGGAATAAGAATGCTCAAGGGTCGTTTATTTGTTTTTCTGGAAAATCAAGATGCTGTTGAAGACAAACATAAATGGCCATCTTTTTAACTTTCTATTCCTGTTTCTCTGCATGTGTAGGATATATCTCACTCTCATAAGGTTAATCAATGAAAGTTCAGGATCCAGTTTTCAGGATAGCTATACTGACTCTTGAAAAACTCCTATGAACTTGACCTTTTCCAAATGGAACTTTCTAGAACATGCATTTTCTATCCCATCCAAAGTACATTCGCCAGTTATATTTGGGTAGTTTTATTGGGAAAAAACCCAGAAAACAAAAATGTGCCTTTGCTATTCTTATAGTCAGGGGATTATAGCTCCTTTCTAGGCTGCCTGTGAGTTTCTCCAGAAAAAGATGAGAGAAACTGTTGAAATAAGTTCCTTTTCCAATCTGGGATTTCATGGAAGAGATGCAAAAAGCTAGTTGTGTGGAACACGGGAAATGGGAACAATAGGGTCATGATTTAGGTCAGATCAAGGCAGGCCATGATAAGATACTGTTCACCAGATATTATTTATGATTGCTGTTATCGTGATTTTATTAGTACATGTTTGTGTTAGTGACTACATTTGTTGTAGGGAGTTGGTCCATTGCCCTGACACACTCTAGTTCTTTATCTCACCCCTCACCCTTCCCATCTCTCTGTCTATCTTCCAACTCTTGGGCCCCTTCCATTTAAATAAACTCTATTTCTTCTTTTTACTTCAATTCTTGTCCTTTCAATTCCCTTTCCCTCCTCTGTCTACTCCACCCCTTCATCTGTTGATCTCATGTTGCCCTTGCCATGTGAGAAACATCACCACCTTCCTGTTATCTTTAATACTGCTGTTTACTTTTTGATTTTTCTCATGTAAGAGAAATCATGTGATAAACTCATGTGTCCTATTGATTTTATTTAACATGATCTCAAAGTACATCTATTACCCTAGAGATGACTCAACTTTATTGGTCTCAGTAGCACAATATTACTATATTTTGAATACTACATTTTGTTTATCCATTCATCTGTTGATGGCTGCTTCTACGAGATGTGGTTCTATACACATGGGCATGCTTATATCACTGCCACAGGATGTTTTTAATTTTTTGAGAATGATACCTAGCACAAGCACAACTAGGTCAAATGGAATGTCCTGTTTTGAGTGACCTCCATGTTGTTTTCACAGTGCTTGTTGTAGTTTACAATCGCACCAGCAACGTAGAAAGATGCCCCACAGCCTCACCAGTATTTGATACTATTCGATTTCTTGATAATAGCCAATCTTTCTGGAGTAAGTCTCTCAGCATTGTTTTAATTGACATTTCTCTGATGGCCAGCAACATTCAGCTGATATTTATATCTGGTTGCTGTGACATTTATCTCCTCACATTAATCTTGTTGCAGTAACATGAACCCACCATGATAGTAAGATGCAGAAGAGTTCCATCTTCTACAAATCCAAGACAGGAGATAAACTTGAAGCTGTCTCCTCTCAAGGTATTAAGGGAATTCACAGGACAGGAGAAGGAAGAAGCTGCTTATTGATTGAATGGAGAGAATGAGGAATCTTAGAGTCCTTTCATGTAGACGTAGACAGTCATTATGCCTCTTACAGCCTGATTATTTTCTTTTGGACAAACTGATCCAGTCCTGCACAGGGGATTTTCAGTTTGTGACATAAAAATGTCACTTATCAGATGAGCTGGCTTCTTTTGCATAAGCCCATTCCTCAAAAGCTGGTTAGAGATCATCCTTCAGTGAATTCTGGGCGCATTTCATGAAAAATAACTTAAGCATAACTTAAAAAAATTATGTTGGGATGTTTATTAGGCACCTTTCTCATCATTGAAAAAAATCCTTGGTAAACAGAACTTAGAGGATGAAAAATTTGCTTCTGCTGTTTCAGAGAATTGAGTCCAGGTTCCACGGCAGAGACACCATGGCGGAAGAGTATTGGGGAGGAAAGTTGCTCACCTAATGGTGACCAGGAAGTGGAGACAGGAAGGAGAGATGCGTCCTCCAGAGGCACACACCTAGGGGCCCCCTGCTCCAGCTAGACTCCGTCTCCTATCAGCACGTTCAGCACTGAACCCATCAATGGATGAATGCACCCAAGAAAGCAGCACCCACAAGACCCAGTAACCTTCCAAATGCCCAACCTCTGAATGCACGAGCCTTCTGACGGATATTCTAGTACTAGGCCCTAACAGCTAGGTCCAACTTGGGACTGATTTCATGTGCTTCTCCTATTTCCCTTCCCCTTTACTCCTAACCTCTGGCAACCACTGATTTTCTTTTTTTACCCTCTCTGTAGTTTTGCCAGTTTTGTTATGGATTTCACAGTTAAATGCATTTCTGATGGTCCTCACCCCGCTGTATTGACTTCATTTCCTTTTACCATTTTTTGTAAACTTTGAATTCTACAAAATCGATTGAAAAGTTGGCTGCAGATTCTTTGGCCCCTCACGCGTATATGCTTCAGCAATGAGCTTTTGCAGCTAAGCTCTTGAAGAGTTCAAGGGTATGTGCAACCTGTTCATCTGGAGTTGGTCACCCGATGCAAACTTTGAACCCAAAGAACTGTGACAATAGGTACAGAGACTCTCATGATATCTGCACACGGAAATCATCCACTCTAGCTGATTGGTGACCTATAGAATGGCACACATGCCAGCTAACCTGCTGACGGGAAGCCTGAGCTAAACTGTTGGATAATGCAAAGACCAGATGGAGAGAAGCTACCATTGCTACTTCATCTGAGAGGACACTGTAAGCCAGCTGGTCATGGACTTCTTTCCAACTCCATGGGTTCTTGTGCTCCCTAGCAAAAGCACCATGGAACAGGAGGAAGACACGAGGAGGAACGTCATGTAGTACAGGAAGCCCAGTGTGATCCAAACAAAGGAAAAAAGCATATAGCTTTATGGCACCTGTGTGGTAGGTAGGAACCTGATCTCTTGAGGTCATCAGAGGTAGAGATGGCATTTAACTTGTCTTTCTCTTTAATGCCTTGTTACCATCAGAAGTCTCCAGATAAAATAAAGGCAATCACAGTTCATCTAGTAACAATTCTACCTGTGCATTTCTTCCTTGAGACCTGCAATCTGTCCCTTATCATTTAGGACAGTTCTTAAATGAATTATGGAGCGGGACAGAACACCCACTTGCCTCTGTGGGTTTGACCTTGAGGATCTTGTTTCTCTCAGCTCTGACTTGTTGGTATCTCTGTTGACCATATAGTCTCTGAGCTTCCCATTTTCCTGTCTCTTGCTCTGCTGAATTAAACTTATAGCTTTGAAGAATGGACCACTTTTTAAGTCTCAGTTTCCCAGTATGTCCATTTGCTCCTAAGTCTAAGAGTAGCCTCCCTCTCTCAGACAGAAGCAGGTGCTGCAGAGAACCAAGCCTGGATTGTCTTACAAACCTCTCCACCATGTTTGACCAAAATGTCTACTTCTCAAATCAGCAGTTCCACAAGCAAGTATCCCAGGAGCATCTACATACTAAGGAGGTTTAACATGCAGACTTCTACTATAGTCACTCTATGTCTTAGTCAAATTTGACAATACACCCTCGTGAAAATACATGTCCTGAGAAGAAAAAAAAATGTCACAGAAGTTGGTGTATCTGGAAACACTAAACTTCTTATTTTGTACCCAAAGTTGACAACATGAAACTCTAAAATATTTTGATATTAGCTGTGGCAGAGGATGGTTAAAGCAGAGGTAACATTTGATGCTGAAGGTCTTGGGGTTCAATATTATGCTGTTTTTATTTTTGTGTCTGAATGTTTCCACCCAAATTTTCAAAATATTTCTCTATCAAGTACAACCAATGCTTTCTGTCTTCTAGACCTACCTGGAAAAGTGTTGGATGAGGTCAGATTTTTCAAATATAAATTTTCCTCTGTGGCTCTCCTAAGAAATATGCCCACAATGATTTTATTGTCAATTTTCACGCCACAGAGCTCAGGTGACTGAAGGCAAGTTGAAAGCAGTTTCCCTTCAGAAATAAGCAAAATGCAATTTCATGTGAGAGCAAAATAAACATTCTTTGCTGCTATCAGGCTTTTTGTAAACATGCAGAAGGTACAGAGCCTCCAGGAGGGGTCCATATCCTCTGTAAGCGTTTGGTGTAAATATCTTGCTTTTGCAGCATTTAAGTAAGAGCAGATGCATCAGAATACAAAATCATCAAAGAAGCAAGATCCATGCTGGAATGAACTGTTTCCCCATCAAGATGAATGAAAATTCAGGGCAATGTCCCTAAGCTCTGTGTTTTGCAATCCATTATTCCACAAGTCAGAAAATTCACTGATCAAGCAGCAAATAATTTAGAACACGTTTTCATTTGTCCTTGCGGACTACAATTAAAACCGTAGGGGCGATATATGAATATGAACTATCACAGAATTCTGAGGAACACGTCTTCTAATTGGGCAACCTTCCCTTACGAGAGTGGTTTAAAGTGGGTTATAGAAACCCATGGTGTTTAATCACAATGACAACCCCAAACCCAACCATAACTGCATACACCACCCTCCTTTCTCAGACAGAAGAGTGAGCTATGTCATGAAATCTGACATTGAAATTAGATCCCTCCAATAATGACCTAGGACACCATACATCCACCAGGTCGAGACTTTTTCATTGCATAGCATGCAAATTTTCTGCACTTGTACTGCAAAAAACGATGCACTAGGAGGTTAGACTGCAAGCAGGACTACGGAGGGGAAGAGACCAGGTACAGCTCCGTAATGTCAGTGAGCAATGAGCAGGAAATGCTAAATATATGCAGCATCCACAGAATGACAATTTTGACATTGCGGCTCACATCTAGAAAGGGCTGAACACCATCTATCAGTGAGATATATTTTTTACCACCAGTTCTCAAGGCAAGATAGTCCAAGAGCAGTGTCCTTCCCTGGGATAAATCACTGCATTTCCACAAGGGATTTCTATTAATTTTAGAGAACATCGGTGGAGCACAGAATCACTGAGGCGATCTTTTACAGAGAAATATGTATCCTTAAACAATGAGCTGACACCGGGGCCTTGCACACTGTAGACATGGAGGACAGAGACAGGCAAAGGTCTGAACCTGAATGTTTCCTCTTCCTTAGAGCTGTTTGGAGAGAAGCATTCATCATGCTCTTTCTCCAGGACCTCAGCTGGGGGAAGATGAACTGCTGTGGGGTAATTACCACCCTGTGTGCCTAGTGCCATGTTGGTTCCTTTAAGACCAGCTCTGTCACCTTTGACAAGAATGGGCCCACATAGAATACCTCTCCTTCCTCTTCCTCTTGTGTCCTGACCTGTTCTCCCGCTGTGATCCATCAGTCATTCCTTTCTCACAAAGGATGAATGACATCACTGTGCAATTTAAACACAACCCCATGCACCAAGGACCTGGGCATTCCTTGAAAGAACTAACACTGCTTTCCTCTGATGCAAACTGTTACAGTTGATACTGCGTCAACTTGAGCAGTTTAGAAGTTTAATTAAGACACTCAGCAGGAAGTCAGGGTCTTTATTTTGTAAACATCCCCATCCTGTGCAAGAGGAGGGCAAGGAGATTCTGTGAGTGCTACACCAGCCCTGCAGGGGAGGAGTGATCTGTGTACAATATACATGAGGAGAAGATGCCTGCTCTGCCCCTTTTTGGCTCTGGCCTCTGCCTTGAACCCCTGCCCCTGTGCCATTCCACCTGTCTGCCTTGGAGCCAGCTGATTATGGAATGAAACCTCCACAAACTGTGAGACAAATAAACCTTTTCTGCCTTCATCCTGGGTATTGAGTGTTTTGTCCCAGCAAAAGAGAAAAGTAACCAAGACACACATTATGCAAT
Source organism: Cavia porcellus (assembly GCF_034190915.1). NCBI lineage: Eukaryota > Metazoa > Chordata > Mammalia > Rodentia > Caviidae > Cavia > Cavia porcellus. The sequence goes on along the minus strand of NW_026947516.1, from coordinate 4,541,009 downwards.
GTGCTTTTAAATATGCTTCTTGCACAAGATGCTCTTTAAGCATTGCCATAGAAAATAATAGCTAGCAGTATATAATTTTTTAAACAACTGAATCCACTAAACATGACTTTTTTTTTTATATAAAGGCAAGCTTAATCCAAACTATAGAAGGTCAAGAACTGGTTCATTCGGATTTAAAGTGCTAATAAGCATGGGGCAGACTGACATTATTGTTCCTAAGGTGTAGTCATTCTTCTTACTTCAAAAAGATTGTCAAGGACACACAGTTAAATAAGCATAAACATGCTGAACACAGTTAAAGTGGCAAAGGGCAAATCGAACTTCCCCGCCCTTTTTGTAAAGCAAAACGACTGAGCCCAAATGACTCTGCTAAATTCCTGTGTGATAGAAGATGATTCCAAGGTAGTGATGGTTCCTTTCCTAACACCCACTCAGTGAAATCAGAAGCGTGTATTTCTGAAGACAGAGTCAATTTTAGTAACACTAGTTTTTCTTTACCCTGCCCCAGACACACCTGCAATTTTTCTCTCTTCCACCGAGCTAAATTATCATTCCAAGTCTGATTAAGCATGGACAATTCCCATGTCCCAAGTGGTCTAGGAGGATTCCTTTAGCTGCACACTCGCTCCAGGAAATTTTGTTTCTGCTCACACCATATGCTGATCTTGAGCCATCTGGGTTGTGTGTTACTTGCTTTCTGTTCATTGCTGAGACAAAATACCTGAATACTCAAAATGAAGGAAGGTTAAGTCTATTTAGCTTATGGTTTGTGGAAGTTGCAGTCCATAATCAGCTGGCTCCAAGGCAGGGTGGCACGGCACAGGGCAACAGTTCAAGGTGGCATGAGACAGAAAAAACAGCAAGCAGAAAAAGGAGGGGAGACCAAGCCACTTTTTCTCCCTTATGTTGTAAGCAGCCTCCCCCAGGGATGTAGCACGCACACCATCTCCTGCCCTTCTGTTGTACAGGCTCAGGATGTTTGCAAAGTGAGGACCCTGGTCCCCTGCTAAGTCAGTTAGTTAAAATCTCTCAAATTGACACAATGCATCAACCTTTACAGGCTGCCTTTGGCATCATCTTCATGCTGAGACAAGCCTGAGAAGGAACCATTTCTGTAGGATGTTGATAAACTGCTGAAGATTTTTACTGTGGTCCTAGACCTCAGAGTCCCTGATGTAACATGTCACATTTGTCCTGCAAGCACACCAAGCCCAAAGTGCATTCCTACTGTTTGTCTAGATGGAAAATGAGGGAATAAAGCTTCAGCAAACTGTTTGATGAGGGCCGTAACGTCATCCACAGACAGCCACAGATCATGTGCTTCTTCTTTTGAGTGCTTTATATCAACACCGTCAATCTGGGATCTAATGACCAGCATATTTGGATCGCTGCTGGTACCCTATAAATATCTCACATGTAGATAATACTTCATGTCCACGCTGGAGAGGTTTCATAAAACCTACTCTTGTTTTATTTCATAGGCAAGTCAGGATTATAGGTTCAGTCCATTCCTGACCTACCTATGTATTTATATGTAACATTCCTCTCATCAATACTGCTGTGTACAATAGCACAGGTTATATACTGCACAACTTAGGAGACACCCTTCCTAATCCAGTCTGTTTGGGCTTCATCACTGAGTTATGCATCCCAAGGCATGTGTAGTCCTATAGAAGGGCTATGAATCTAATTGTTTAAATGAAAACACTATACCACAAAATCCACGCAAAACATACTTCATAATGAACCTTATTTCATATTTTGTTTCTCGGCTCTAATAGCACACTCATTACAATTGAGCATGCACATTGCAGATTAAATAGATTAAGCCACAGAAACATCTGGAGCCTGCCCGAAGCCCAGGAGCCTCGTCTGTCATCATCTCTAGTTCCTACCTGTAAAGTCATCGAGGCCTTGAGCTCTGAACTGTCTGTCTGTCCTTTGTGTGCTGCAGCCCTGAGCAGGTCCCTCTGTGCAGATTCTGCTGGATGTCCTGCCCAAGCCTGCTTTCTCATAGTGGTCACTGAACCAAAGAGATTCCATTTCCATTGTCTGATGAATTGCCCTTCTAAAATCTGTCTGACAAGTGACCTTTCTAAAATTTCAAAGCTCTGAAATCTCTTAGATTTTTCTCTATCCTCATCATGCAGAGAGACCTGAACTAGAAGCATCTTGCAGAGTTGCTGTGTAATGGCCCTCAGATTCAAATAAGGCCTCCAGACTGGGTATTACCTACATGCTTTAAAACCTCCCACGAGGAAGGTTTCAGTGAGCAAGAATCCTGTCCATTTATTGGAAATATGGAAGGCACACGGTGTTACTTCCAAGGTTGTGGGGAGACGTTGACATTGAAATACAACATTGTCTTTTTATCTCTTCCAAGGACTAAAATCTGATCCACAAAACTATCACATTTCCTGGAATACTTTATACAGACACAAGTGCCACATAAAGTATATTTCAAAAGTGATAAACGTTATAAGAAATTCCAAGAATGCATCATAAAAATATACTCATTGGAAATTTTCGCCTTTAGAAATACCAGCATCTTAAGCATATAGAATATAAAAGCATCTCTGTAGGCATCTGGTTCCAAGATGCCCTCCTCCAACCATCCCCAAATCACCCCCCCCATGTTCAAGACCTTTACAGAAAATGTTATAATGCTTTCAGGGAACTGAACATGCACACCATCCCACATACACTACGTTATCTCTGGATTACACTGAACAGCCCATCATAGTTATTTTTCTTATTCCTAGGACAAAGTACCACATGCCTACCAGTTACACGAGGAAAGATTTACTTTGATTCAGATTCAGTACATAATCATCTGGTTTCCAAGGCAGAGCAACACAGCATGGAACATGGCCGAGGAGAAACAGTCCATGACAGGGCAGGCAGGCACTGTACAACAAAGGTCTTTCTCCTTCTTTCCCTGTTATACCATCCAAGCTACTAGCCTTTAAAATGAGGCTACCCAAACTCAGAGTGTGCCTTCCCTTTACTCACACCTGGAACTGTGCTAAGCCAATCGCTGGACTAATTCAGCTATCACACATACCCCAGATCCAGCCACCCCTGAAAATCCCCTCCTATAAACCCATGAAACTTCGAGACGTCTAGTTATAAAGTACAACATAGCCTAACATAATGTCAATGCTATGGATACAGCTGTTATAGTGTATTCTGTAGGCAATAGTGACAAGTACAAAAGTCCACATATTGAACAGAGAAGTAATATTTAATCAGTGTGTGTGTGTGTGTGTGTGTGTGTGTGTGTGTGTGTGTGCTCTTGAATTGGTTGAATTTGTGGATATGGCACTGACTGATAGTGTATCCTGAAATCTGTTATTCTGGCATAACCTGTAAAGCAAAATAGCATATTCCAGAAAGAATCTCAACAGTTAATTCATCAGCAGCTTCCTTGTTTTCCACTGCCTTAATCTCCTGGTGCAGAATCATGTATATTTGACTCTGGACTGTGGTCAGTTGATGGCCTGTCCCACTGTAAGGTAGATGAAACATCTAACATCCATGAATTAAGATGAGAAAATTTTAATTGATTGGCACATGTTGGTGATGGTTATGGTTTAGATCTAGGCTGTCCCCCAAAGATTCACGCGTTCACAGGTGGAGCTTTCAGAAGGTGATTGGGTCATGAGGGCTCTACACTCATCCATGGATTATTCTACTCGCACGCTCATAGGCAAATGAGCTGTTGGCCATGGGACTTGGTAGGTGGTGGGTCACTGTGTCCACGACCTGGAAGGATGCATTCTTGTTCCCTGATCCTTCTTCCTCTCTCTCTGTATCTCAGCTGCTATGGGTGAGCACGTATAATCCACCATGCCCTACTGCCATGCTGTCTCTTCCTTGGACCAGACAACCATGGACTGAACCACTAAAACCATGAGCCAAAACCAACCTCTCCTCCTTTCAATTCTGGCTGTTGGTACTGTGTTTCAGTGATGAGAAAGTAAATAACACTGCAACCCATAATAACAGCGTTCATTTTGAGAAAGTTATTCGTGTACTATTGATTATCTTTCATACCATTTCCCCCCTCCTCTCTGGCCCTCTCTTTCTATTCTACTTCCACGTCCCCTTCCCACATCCAGTAAATCTATCTTTCTATTCCCTACAAGCTCTTCTTTTTAAAATTCTTTATTTATATTTTGATTTTCTCATATAAGAAACTATGTGGCAATTAAAACATCTGACTTACTTCACTTAAGTTCTGTACATTTCCCTACAAATGACTCACATTTATCCTTTGTCAAGACTCAGTAATACCCCAGGGTAAACATATCACATTTTGTTTAGTCATGTGTCTGCTTTTGATCATGGAGGCTGGTTCCATTGTTGGGCCGTTTGTGAATTGTTATGTTATAAACATGGGTAGGCATGTATCAAATACACTATAGTGTCTTTAGCATTTGGAGGGAAATATCCAGGAGAAGCAGAGCTGGGTGAAATTAAATTTTGAGTTTTGGTTCTACGAGGAATCTCCATCATGATTTATGTAGCAATTGTGTTAGTTTACATTGTCACCAACAAGGAAAGGTTCAATTTGCCTCATGGTTTCAGAGGTTTTAGTCCATGGATGTTGCAATTTTAGGCTTCTGTTGAGCCAGAATATCATGGTGAAAGGAAGTAGTAAAAGGTGGCTGCTTATGTCATGGCATACAGGAAAGGAGGAAGAGGAGGAAGAGGAGAAAGATGAGAAGGAGGAGGAGAAAGAGAAGGAGGACAAGGAAAAGGAGGAGGAGAAGGAGAAGAAGAAGGAGAAGGAGGAGGAGGAGGAGGAGGAGGAGAAGAAGAGAGAGAGATAGAGGCAGAGATATAGATATAGATATAGATATAGATATAGATATAGATATAGATAGAGAGAACTCAGATGTAATCCCAAAAGTCACGACTATCTCTCTTCTGCTAGGCTTTGCCTCCTAAATGTCTATCACCTCCTGATCTCAACACACACTTAATTCACTGATGAAGTTACAGCCTTTATGATTCACCTTTATAGTGAATTACGGACTAAGCTTTCCACACATAGGTCTTTGGGTACCATTTCAGAAACCGTCCTACATTGTATTTCTATCCAAATTTACCTGATTGAGACATTCATATAGATGGGGCTTCCATTTCAATTAACACCAGTAAATTGAAGCCCTGTTTTGAGATCCAAAGAACTGTCCTAAAATGTTAAGGGCCTGTTGTGTGGCTGAGCTCCTGTACTGGTCTAGGTGATGGACTCCAGGCACTGCAATAATAGGCTTTAAATATCGATGGTTTGGCAAATACATCATTGAATTCCTGCCTACAGGGCCATCACCTGTCCATCTACAGGTGTCCTGGTCAGTGACTCAAGGGTGTGGACTCTCGTGTGCTCTTGTGGGAGCTCTGTGTATTCCCAAATGAACAGCAAAAGGCAAAGAGCATGTGACAGGACCATGGGGGGAGACATTTGGGCAACTTCTGACATTCCACACAGTTGGAACCTAACTGCAAACAGAGGAAGAAATACCTTGTTGTCTGTGAACCAAGAGACAGCGTCTGCTTCCAGTGTACTGACAATTGTCCTCTGCCCACTAAAGAAAACGGGCTCTTTTTTGGAAATATGGAATATGATGCATTACAAGTCCTGTTAGATCCCAATGGTATACATTTTGGCAAGCAGTTCAAAGTACTTACAAACATATTTCCATTGGGAAGTCTGGCTTTAGAAAACCACCAGCATCCCAAGTAGATATTACAAGGTGAAACCTTGAGTTTTCCTGTATTCAGGGAAATCATTTTTTCAGAAATCAAGACTTTGATATGAAAGCCCTGGGTTGGCTGTCCTGGTGTATGTCTGTAATCCCATCACTGTGGGAGGCTGAGACAAGCTGAGACATCTTCTTTGAAGATGGAATCTTATTTATTGGGTTACGACATAGTTACCATTATGAAAAAAAAAATCACTCAAGGCATTTAAACTTACCCAGGAGTCGCTTCTCTAGCTGTGAATGTTGAAGGTCTCCTATGTGACTTTCTCCTTAAGAGAACTAATAACAGAAAAAGAAAACTAATACATTGACACGAGACAATGTTAGCTTCATGAACACCTCAGTCTGTTTGAAATTCAGGGCATTCTAATTAGAGAAGCTTGCATTTCCTAACTGGAGAAGCTCTGCTTAACATATAATGTGTTGCTGTTGAACACTGCATGATGCCAAACTCTGAGGCACCATGCATCCAGCAGAGAGATCTAGGGGGGTAGTTAGCTGAGCAGTGGTGCGTGACATAGTAGTGGTTGATGGTGATGGAAAATGGGACAGTCAGGGATCTCTGCAAGCTCAGTAGAAAAGCCCCATGCTGTTGGTGACAAGCATATTCCCCAGTGATCTTTGCTAACATTGGCGAAGGAACTGTCCAGGACCATGGCCAATGGGGTCTTGTAGTGGGGAAAATGATGACATTTAATTCTGAACAGGGAATGAGCAGGTGGGGATTGATAGCCAAGGAGCAGGAGGGGGCCCAGGGATGGCAAGTTCCTGAGAAGAGACCACCTCTGGGATGAGAGAGAGTCCAGCTGCACCAACCCAACAGGACTCTTGCTGAAGAGAAGGCAGGGTGACCAGAGCTCACCCAGACAGGGTGGAGGGCGAAGAACATGATATGGTATTGGGGTGAGCAGAAGGCACTACCCCTTCCTCTTTGGGGGGATTTGTGCTGACTCTGGTAGAGTTTTCTGATTGAGTTCACTTGAAAACAGAAAGAAAAAGACTTCTCTGCATTAAAATCCTCTGCTGAATGTCTGAGCAAAGCAAGCGCTCACCAGGCTAAGGTCTTTGCCCCAGACCCATTAAGACTCTGATGATGTGCGTATGTGTGTGTTTTTGGTGGTGTGTGTGGGGGAGCACAGTGTGTTTCACTATTAAACATCTGACACAAAGACTAGAAACACAGGAGAGCACCTCCAAAGCACACTGTGACCGTGTGGCCACAAATGCCCGTAATGACTTTCTTTTATATTTCGTTAATTCTCTTTTAGTTTCGTTGGTTTATTTCTGCAGTACGGAGGATTGCAGTGGGCATTTTCTACCCCTGAGCTGCATCCAGCCCCTCTTCTGATTTCAAAGTGCAATGAAACATGAAACATGGTCGGGCACCCATAAATCTGACTGATGGGTGTTGCATCCTCTATCTGTGTTCTATCCACGTGTCTGTGTTCTGTCCTCTAATGATTGAGGTGCCGATAGGTGGACACAGCACGTCTTAATTTTTAACACCCCTCCCCCATCCTCCCTCCCCCGTCTCCCCACCTCCAAGACTCCCTTCCCATTTGCAAAAGACCCACCTCTCTATTACCTATCTTTTATCTTGCTTTTTTAATATTTTAGACTTTTAAAATAATTTTTTTAGACATTTAAAACATTCTTTAGATTTTAAAGCTTGTGCTCGAGTTACTTCACATTATGGTCTCAAGGTGCATCTGTTTTTCTACGAATCTCTCAAGTTTGGCCTTCTTTACGGCACAGTAGTATTCCATCGTGTACAAACACCATGCCCATTCATCTGCTGGCCAACATCGAGGCTGCTTCCAAGATGTAGTTACTGTGAGTTGTGCTGCTATAAATACAGGAGCGCATGGATCTGTGTAAGAGGAAGTGTTGACCTCTTTCAGGAAGATACGTAGGAATGGAATACCCCAGGGTCAAACGAAATTTCCAGTCTTAGGTTTTTGTGGAATCTCCGCAGTGATTTGCATGGCATTTCTTACACTCTCTTGCACGCTTCAACCTCTTCTCTGAGCAAAGAAGGAACTTGATAATCGCTGCTGAACACATTGCTTAGCATCCTGGCGGGTGAACACACAGCATGTTAGAGAACTGAGTCACACAGGAAAGCAGAGAATTTGGAGGCAACCTTTTTAATTGCAAGAAGCATTTTATTCAGCTTTGCATTAGCATGTGATTAAGGATCCTTACATCTGATGCAATCATTCTGAAAGCAGCATTTTGGGGTAATGGGCCAAACACTATCCCTGTGTGAGTGTGTGCATGTGGCTTTTTTTAAATTTGAAACTTACTGTTTTTTGCCCGTTCTATATTGCATGTTATCCAGGGAAGTTTAAAACATTGGCCTCCTCTTTTAAGTTCTCTCTTACATACATATGGCACTTACAAGTTTATTTTTCTTGCAATGCCAAAGACTGGTAAAAACGATGCCAGTGCATGCAAGACTGAGCTGTTTGCTTAACTTTGGCATCAACATTAACATGAGGAATACGAATTTCTTTGTGAAGAACTCACCCAAAGCTTCAGAATGCATTAACAGTTGAATACAGAGCCGAAGCAATGATATCAATAGGGAGCTTTGAAACTATGGAACCATATCTTAAGGCTCTGCAAAATTATAAAAACGAACAGCATCTGTGCCTTCAAGCTTTGATACACCTCTCCTGGGCTGCCCCTCTCCCTTCCAAATAATCAAATTTCCTGTATACATTCAAAGCAAAACCTTGAGATGGTTACAAGTTTGAAATCTATGGTCACTATGGTTATTGGAAATCAACACGTCTCTGAAATGCCCTGAATTGTAATAGTGGTCTCAGTTACTTTGAGGCACTTTCAAGCTCAGTTCCTGTGCTGAGAGAGGTATATATTGTGTTTCACGCCCTCTTAACATCTCACACATTAAATATCTAATTCTGTACCCCAACGGGTCTACAGTCTCATCTATAAAAGTGCTTCTAGTGGCAGAATCCACAGCAGACATCCCCACACCCTTCAGAGTGTCCTAAAAGTCCGCTTGCACGGACTTCTTCAATAAGCAATGACATCCTAAAGTCTGAGTTTAGAAGTCATGGGTTTCTTTGATGCTTTTTAGGAATAATCTCCACACACATCAACATCCCCGTCCAGTCTTTGGTTAAGAATACTTCCTGCAACAAAACAGCATATTTTGCACAATTTCCAGGGTAAGAAATGCATGTTAACAGGAAAAATCTGGTTCATTTTGCAGTGTTAAAAAGTCCAGGGACACAATGGTATTGGCATCATTTCTTCTGTTTCTTTCTTTTTTTGATTTCTCTTCCAGGAAAAAAAAAGCAAAAATTAAAATAAGAGCTACTGGGGAAATGCTGTGGACTCTTGGGTGGCTTTTTTGTAGAGGAATTCATGATATTATGATCAGTTTTCAGAAAGCCCAAGACAGGCATCCATATCTCTCCAATCATCCAAGAGACCTCTATCACCCCATTTCCCTGCATGGTCTATGCTGGGCAAACAGGATGACCACACACATCCCCCAAACTGACAGAGGACCGGTACTCTGGTGCACTCTGGCTTGTCCATTTGTCCATAAAGGCATTAATCATTTTCTGAGAGGATGTGCAAAGAAATAACCACACTTCCAGTTCCAAGGCTGGAGAAATGGTACCCCAGGCAGACTTGGAAATCTATCACCTCATTCATCTCCTACGTGACCTGGTTCCGATTTTCCCAAAAGTTCTGAGGTTTGGGAGAAGTGGGATTAACACAAAATCACACATCTCATGGTTGATCCCAAGTCAAGTTCTTCCATCCGGGGACTAAAAACAAAAACCACAAGTAGGTACCAACATTACCTACTGATTTCTCCTCATTGGTTCATGCCTCAAAGTCAAGATAATCTCTTTCATGCTGATAAATCATGGCTGACATGTGCCCCATGCTGTGTGGACCCCAGATAACATACGGTTTCCATGTTAGTAATTCTGAATTATGTTCCAAGAGATCCCTGGGAAGGTAGCATCCTCCTATTTCCTTGTAATTCCCAGTCTCACTTGCCAAACAGCAAAATAGGAGAGTGACATATACTACGGGTGATATACTAGAAGTAAGTTCAGGAGGGCTCTGTCTTGGGCTTACTTTGGTTGAAAGATTTGGCAATAGATTCACTGCCCAAATTTATCGAGGAGCTTTTATTGCTTAACTAGTAATGAACACTGAGATTCCCCACCCATCTTAACCTTCTCAAGAAAACAAACTGTGTACATACGTGTATCCGTGTATCTGTGCTTCTATCTATGTGGTGAAAAGCATTTAATACGTGTTGCGATAACAATAATACTGAGTTAACTTCCTATAATCAAATAGGAACCTGCCATCCTCTTTGAACGGGAAAGAGGTCGGGCTTTCATTTGTTATAAACCTGAATACATTAGCATCTACTAAAGTCTGGGAATGTGACCATCTGTGTGCCGCTGTGCTGGTTAGTTTTTCAGGTTCCAGAACAACTTGAAGAGAACAAGGAAATGACATCTTATCCCCTCAGTGGGAGGATGGATGAAGTCACCCTTGAACTTGCCCCGCCTTGTCTTCAATAAGAAGTGAATGTCACATCCACTCAGCTGACACCAAGACCAAAGAACATGGCTGCGGAAGATATCTGTTGATCACTGTTCCCCTGCAGACCCTGGAAGCAATCCCCAGCTGGGTGAGCACGGATGTCCCATTCATGACTTCCAGGGATAGGACAAGGAATGGGTACATTTCCAAGGTAGCAAGGTAAGACACAGCATCGGCGATGAAGATGGGGAACCCAGCCACGTGCGTGCTTCCCGTCTCCAGGCACAGAGCGGCTCATGGCTAATTGCTCATGCTTTGACCCTGTTTTTCTCGGTCACACTGACAAGACAGTGAAGAGGAGGCTGAGGGGCAGCAGAGCTGGAGCCACGGTTTCCAGAAAAAGTTCCACATAGACAGCTGGTTGGGGACTTTCTGCAGGCTCCTGGTGTGGTCGTCTGCCGCTGCCTGCATGGCTCGGAGGATGTCATGGTAACGGGGCTCCGTGGCCGGCGTCAGCGGGTTTGTCTCCTGTGGATCGCTGGAAAGGTCGAACAGCAAAGGCGGGTCGTGATGGGTGATGTGCTTTCCGAAACATAAACACACATGTGTGGCAAAGCACCCATTGGCACCCTCCGGAGTGAAGTTGGGTGTGAAGTAAAAGGTTTTCCAGATGGACTTGCCTGTGGTTCAAAATACAGAGAGCATATCACTAAAGATCATCCTTCCATATGCTGCAGACATACACTGAATGTTAAAATTTAGGAACAGCTTGTTACAGTGAAAGATGGCATTGCCAAGAAGCCCTCTCACAGTCTCCCCCTTTCTTTGCACATATTTGTCTCATCACTCTTGGTAACTTCTGCAGCAGTTCTGCAAGTCCTCTTGCATGAGCATCCTACACACTGTGATCAGAGACACAATGAATGGTGCTGAGTGCTATCCAACAGAAAAGCAAGCTTCAAAAACACGATACTGTGCCTTTATCCACCTTATTCGCCAGATCCGGCACAGAACCACCTTTGGGTCTTCCCCAAAGTCACAATGACCCCGAAATGTCAATGCCCAAAATCAATTCGAGACATCAAGGTAGTCAAACCTGCTCAGCTTAAGTCTATCAGGAAGGAGGATTCCAGACGTGCTTCAAAAAGTGGCTAGAATGCTGAAGGGAAAGGGTTTGAGGGGGATTAATCACAATGTGTCTTTTTCTGTCTACAGGCTTCAAATCTACACATCTACCGTGAATTTTGATCACACATTGTATGCCAGCTACAAGCAGAAAGTGTTTCTAGGTGGCCCTTCAAGAAAGGTGAGCAAGGATTATTCAACTGTGGCTGGGGCATGCATCCTTCCCGGCCACCTCCAAGGCTTGAAAGGATGAAAGGGACAATGTAAAAATAATGTAGTGTAAATGTCCGTCATCTGCAAACCTCAAACCAAAAATAGGCTAACCCCAAAACTTCTTGTCATAAATAATGCCCCCAGCAATCAAAACTCACAGGCACCAAACGCATGCTCTAAAGAGACCTTCCTTTGGGTTGGCTGTGTAAAGTTTACAGGAAGCAAGCGAATTTCAGGTTCACACTCAGATCCCTTGCCCAAGATACCTCATGATCCTCGTGCAAATACAGGACCCTCAGATCCCAAACAATACGGAAACAAAACACTTCTGTACCCAACATTACAGAGGAGGGACACATGGTTTGTAGCTATCTGATCACCGGCGGAACCAAAGGGATGAGACGAAATGAATCCAGCAGTTAGCCTGAGCCAAAGCTGAACACAAAAACTACAGCATTTGTGTTTCATTCAGAGAACGTCTCTCTCCTCTCTTCTCCTCCTCTTCCTCTCTCTCCCCTCCCCCTCCACTGCCCCTCACATCGCATCTCTCTCTGTTCCATTTCCTTCTGTTTTTCTCTCTTTTTTCCCAATTTCTAAGTGATCAGGTGATGGAAAGTTGCCAAATGATCCAGGAACAAATGAGGTGAACTCTCACGCCCAGCTCTCCTGTGTCCTAGCATAAATTCTGTGGCTTGAATTTGGGAAGCATGCACTCTACCAAGTTAGACATGGAAGCATCTGGCTCTGGTATCCTCTGCTAGCCAATCTCCCAGTGAGCTTGCCACCTCTATTTCGGTTCAAAACAAAAAGCAAGAGAACAGGCAGGCACAAAGCTCACAGGTCCCAAAACAGGATAGAGCCAGGCACAGAGGAACATACACTAACATCACCACAGGTCATTTGGAATATGCTAGAACCTCAGCTGACACTGTACTGTGAGCATTGGGGAAAAAAATCAAGGATGTCAAATCCAGAATTAAATGAGGCTGGAGGTAGGGGGTGGAGGACTGCAAATGGGTAACAGGAAGGATCCTCCTGGGACGGGAAAAAAAAATGTTCTAAAATTAGATTGTGGTTAGGGTTGCACAGCTTGGCAAACATATTAAAAGTCTTGGAATTGGCGATTTACAGCATACAAATTAAACCTTCATAAAGCTGTCAGAAGCTCCAAATTAGGTGAATTCATCAACACCCGAGTAGGACGGTTAGTTGGTAAAATTAAGTTCTGTCTTCCACGGACCCTGCCGCTCCCCCAATGCTGCCATTTCTTAGGAAAAGTAAAGGACACACAAACAAGTAAGTCACTCTGAGATAACAAATGCATGTCTGTGTGCCGAACAAAGTTATGAATTTCTGATGGATTATTCTATTGGAGGCAGTGTCATCCCTATCAGCCTAGCAGCCTTCTGGGAGGCTGAGGCAGAAAGATCACAAGTTCCAGCTCAGTGAAAAAGCCCTGGGGTTAATTTCTAAGAGAAAGAGAGAAGGAGAGGAGAGGGTCAGGGGGAGGGGAGGGAGTGGTGGGGAGTGGGGGGGGAGTGGAGGAGGGGGAGGGGAGGGGAGTGGGGAGGGGAGGGAGGAAGGCAGGGAGAGAGAACATGCAAGAGGTGACAGATACAAGCAGAATTAAAATGTCCACCACCATTGGAAAGAGGTAGACGATGTGAACACACCTTCTCGACCCTTAAGACTTCTTACCCGAAGTCCACACTGCCTCTCCAAGGGCAGGCAGCCCACCCCTTTTTAAGACCCTCTGACACCTTCCTCATGAAACTGCAGCTATCTTGTGATGCTGGATGCAGACACCACAGAAAGGCTTGGGATTCACTGAAAGCTGGTCGCTGGCGTGTGGGTGTGGTGCTCCTGCAGCCCCTGGTCCCCCTCAGCTTCAGGCACAGGGACCACTTCTTCCCTGTGTGGTGTTCAATTTACTGCCTGGCAGAGGCTGGGAGACAGAGTGAGCAAGTCATGCTTTTGGTCTGCAGTGGGTGGGTGCACCCAGCGTTCCTGAGGAGAGGCTGGCAATTTGGGGCAGAGAGGCACAGGGTGTCCAGGTTGCTGGAGACAGGCTCAGGGCATCTGCGGCTTCCAGAGAAGGTCAGGGGGACACCAGACCTGGGGCAGTCTTGAAAACAAATGGCACTCAGTGACCTTCAGAGCTTTTGTGTCAGTGACAAGAGTGTGCGTGTCATCCTGCTGGCTTTCTGGGGAACAACAGAGTTCCTTCAGAAGCCACAGGATGCCTTGCTGTCCCTGTCTGACATTTGCAGCCACTGAGCAGCTGTTCTTGGAGTCTGAAAGAAGCAGGAGCTCCCTCTCCTTCCTGCTCTCAAAGCTGCGAATTCCACTCCAACCTAAGCGCTCTGCAAGGGGGGAGCTGGGGCTGCAGGCTCCCATGGACGCGCGCTGTGACAGCCTGAGCTTCTCAGGACTCTGGAGGGCTGTGCACAGAAGGCGTGAATCAGGGTTCTGTGCAACCTTGCTCCAACGTGAGCTCCTGGAGGAGGAGATGGTGTTAGGGCTCCTGCACAGCCAGCAGGTCCATTCCTGTGTCCCCAGAGGGACACAGGAACTGTGGGAGGGTCACTCCACAGTCACATCTGCCTGCGGACCTGCCTGCCAGATGCAATGGGAGAGAGAGGGAGAGGGAGAGGGAGAGGGAGAGGGAGAGGGAGAGGGAGAGGGAGAGGGAGAGGGAGAGGGAGAGAAACTGCTGAAGGGTGGGCAGGTCTGATTTGACCAGGGGGCTCCTCCTGGGGGTACAGCTGACCTCTCCCAGGCTGCATTTTGTGCTTCCCTCCCCAGTCTACCCCAAGCACCCTCCCCCACCTGAGGACCCGGGAAGCACCTTCCTGTGCATCTTAGACCCCCCCCCCATGCCCTCCCCGGCTCACTGCTGCCTCAGATCCATTCTGGGCACATGTTCACTTCCAGTTGCCATCCTGGAGGTTCTGCATCCGAGACTGGCATCTCCTTTTCTGCTGGGTCAGTCTGGAAGGGTGTCATGCTTTGGGAGTTGTTCCTGTTTCTTGCTGATTCAACTCTAGCTGCCTAGGTTAAGGCTGCAGTCCCAGCTCTCCCATTTCATGGCTGTGTGTGTTACTTCTCTGAAGGGGTCACCTCCTTTCTTCTTTGGGTCAAGTTCACAGGGTGTGGGGAGGGGGAGGGACACATAGGAGAGGTGACTTGGGAAGTATCGGGGGACATGGAGCTACTGGCAATCAGAACAGGAACACTAGAACCTCCATCTGATCCTAAATCTGCTGCCACGCCAAGATATATTTTCCATATATTCTTGTGGTCTTGGAGCTCTTCCATTTCCATCTCAGCCAGCCTCTTATCACTGTGAGGAACCACACCATGGGACCCCACGATCACCTTCATCCCGTGTTCCACAGCCTATCAGGACTGACTTTCTCCTGCCTTAAAAATCTCACTGCCTTTCCCCATCCTCAGACAGACACCCCAAGCCAACAATTCCAAGATCACTTGGAATCACCCAAGATGACCAGGGTCTTTTAACTTAATGCACAGGAATGATCCCAAAATGTCACATGCCTGAGCCTTCTAACCAATCCCAGGTGCTCACTTTGATGATAACCACATCCCTGTCCTAACTAGTCTGCTGCGGGTGAACACTTCATAGATAAAGTTCCTCCAGCTTCTGCCAGCACTCTAATGCAGTTGGCTGCATCAGAAATCATGAACTGAGACCTTGCTGGAAGAACATATAGCTCCAGGCTATGGCTAAAAGTCTTTTGTTCAAAGCCAGAAAAATGTGGCAATAATCCAAACTCTTCTCAGGGATACTGGAGGATCCAAGCACAAAACACTGCCTTCCACGAAATCCTGGGTTTACATATTGTAAGGCACAGCTATGTAACTCAGTAAAAAGTGGGCGTGTGATGCTCCCGAGACACGTCACTTTCCTGTGTTTGCTTGTGGATATAAATATCCCACCCATCTCTCAAGAAGCCACCACAATTCCTCCTCAAGAGCACTTTCAACTGGAAGTCACCAGGATCCTTCTGTCCCTCTCATGAGTCCTCCACACTCACCTGGCACTGAGGTCAGTCTCATTTCTCTGAGTACAAACACTGGACCTACCATACCTCCCCAATGGGTAGCATCTTGCATATAATAGAGGATCAATAAAAATGTGATAGGTATAAAGATGAAAAATGAAGGTAGTCCTGAATAAGAGGCACTCAAAGAAAGGAAAGAATACGGTGGTCTTCGGGAAATCCGGCAAAGGAAAATCAGAAGTCCAGTGCATCCTACTGTGATCCTTGGGGGCTACCAGACATGCTGCCTAAGAGGTTGTCCAGGCAGCTTGTGACCTCAGCCCCAGGTTGTCTGCAGGTACTGTGGAATGGCAACTGGTAATGATAGAGATGGGAGCAAAGGAGCTGGAGAGCTTGCAAGGGCACTGACCTGGGGGTGTCCAAGCATCAGTTTATGGGCGATTGGCAGAGATGCACAGACTGCACTTCAGGAAAGAAAGTCCATGGAGAGATGCAAAGGCAGGAATGGGGGCAGCTCGGAGGTGGTAGCCAGGAATGAGAGAGCCAGAGCAAGGATGACCAGGGCTGAGACCCGAAGGACAGCTCCTCTAAGGGAATAAGAGAGGATGGATGGACCCAGGAAGAGTTCAGGGAGGAGTACAGATGCCCAGGCACATGGATAGGCAGATTTCTTGTGACTGTGTACTGCAGCGCATATAGCGTTAGATAAAGATGTTGCAAAGAATGGAGCACAAAGTCTAAAATCAGGATTTGTTGGCTGCAGATCTGTCACCACAGGGCAGCTACATGACTTCCTGAGGCTTTGTCACCTGTCTGCTGGTAGGACAATTAACATCCAGAGAGATTGCTAGCTGCTTCTTCAGGAGTATTTGTGGCTAAGGCTCCACTTCCTGGCTGTTTTGGAAGATCAGTGATCAGCTTCCGGTCAGTGGGCCTTAAGTGGAGAGTACAGATAACTTTCTTGGGAGATGGGTAGCACGCATTATGGTTTAGATCTGAAATGTCTTCCAGAGGTGCCTGTGCTAAACTCTTGAGCCACAGTCTACAGTCTTCAGGAGAAGGGGCTTTGAGAGGTGATTGGGTCATGAGGATTTTAAACATACCAGTGGATTAACCCACTGATGGATTCAAAGTTGATGGCACTGATGGGAGATGGTGAAAACTGAGGAGAGAGAACCTCGCTAGAGGAAGCAGTTTGTGGGGATGTGAGCTTGGTGACTATATTTTATCACTGGTCTTTATCTCTTCCTCTTCCCTTCCTGGCTCGCAGAGGGTGATCAGCATTCCTCTGCCACTCCCTACGGCTATATTTCTGCAATGGAGGTAGCAGAGCAGGGGCTGGGGGCCTCTGAAACAGAACCAAAATAAACTTGACTTCCTTCAAGTTGTTTTTCTCAAGTATCTGGTCACAGTGACAGAAATTTGCCTGATACATGCACCTTTTTCTTGATACCTTATCCATCCATCCATCCATCCATCCATCCATTCATCCATCCACATATCCATCCATCCATCAACCCATCCATCCACCCTTCCACTCACATGTCCATCCATCTATTCATCCACACATCCATCCATCCATCCATATATATATCCATTCATCCAACCATCTGTCCATCCATCCATCCACCCACTCATTCACCAATCCATCCATCCACACATCCATCCATATATCCATCCATCTATCAACACATCCATTCATCAACACATCCATCCATCCATCCATCCCTCCATCCATCCATCAACACATCCATCCATCTGCCCATCCATCCATCCACCCAGTCATCTATCCATTTATCCACCCACCCATCTATCCATCCAATCCATCCATCCATCCATTCATCCATCTCCCCATCCACAACCTATCCACACATCCATCCCACAATCCACACATCCATCCATCAACCCATCCACTCACATGTCCATCCATGTATTCATCTATACATCCATCTATCCATCCATATATATATCTACATATCCATCCATCTATCCATCCATCCATCCATCCATCCATCCATCCATCCATCCACACATCCATCCATCTGCCCATCCATCCATCCATCCACCCACCCATCTATCCATCCAATCCATCCATCCACCCATCCATCCATTCCTCCATCTTCCCATCCACAGCCTATCCACACATCCATCCCACAATCCACACATCCATCCATCCATCCATCCATCCATCCATCAAGCCATCTACACACCCATCCACCCATCTACTCATCCACTCATCCATCCGCCTATCCATCCATCCATCCATCCATCCATCCATCCATCCATCCTATGACTTTAGGTCTGACACAAGTACCAACCTGCCAGATGAGGTTGTGGGTGGCAGAGAAGCAGCCACAAGGATTTTGAAACCCTGAGACTGTGGAACATTCATGTCTCACAACACCCAGATATTGTTCTTGTTCAACACTGTTTTGTTTTCTATTAGAGTCACATCTGCCACTGCCAACCTCACAGCCTCTTTTAATGAAAAGGATTGAGTGAAATTTCCATAGCAACGTGCTGAGCAAGCATCTGTCAGACAGCGCAGAGGCAGAGAAAGCAAGTTTTCCTGTCGTCAAGCAGGTCTTCAACAGACAGACTGTAGCCACACGAGGTGGATGACAAAGTCAAGTGTGTAAGAGATTAACAAAGAAAAAGTGCCAGTACCACCTAGGAAACATTTTCCTGTACAGAAGACACAAAGGAAAGGAAGACAGAAACAGTCAGTAACACACGCCCAGGCTGGATAGGAAACATCTTTGAAGAAAATCCCAGCTCTGACAGCCAATGAAAGTAAATCAGGTGGGGGACAGACACAGATGGAGAGAACTGAAATAGACGCCCTGCCTAAGGCAAAGCAAACAGACCCTTGTGCATAAAAAGACCGTACAAAATCCCTGCCACGGCAGGATCACGAATGTAACAGGAAAAAGGTCAGAAGTGAGCCTGGAGAAATGAGAACAGCCCGTGTGCTGAGCTCAGAAGGAAGAGGCTGTTGGGACATTCAGAGATGCTGAGACTTTGGGACGGTCAAGAGAACTTAATTATGACTATTTTTTCCTTTATCTCTACAAGGAAGAAAGATTGCATTGGGAAAAACCACCCAAAGAATGGTTTGTGCTGGCATTGTTTGACTGTCCACTTCATGCTTTGATTTTGTGACTTGAGCAGCGACTTCTAAGATAACAAGATGTAATTTATCAACTAGTGATTTCTTACTGTTATTTTTGAAATCCTGTATTATTTCTAACTTTTTTTTTTCTGTGTTTTCTCTAAAAAAAAGGAATTGACTGACCGGTGTTTTTTATGCATGACATTAATCTTCATTTACACATATTAAAACTTTAGCTACAAAGTGAATCTGTAGCCCAAATAGTGTCTAACAGGTTTTGTAGAGTAACATGACGTTTCATGTGAAAACACGTTTCACAGATTCTACTGGAGAGAACAAAAGTGATTCAGGAGTGCTTTTTCCTCCCCATGAAAGAGAAAGAATGGTTGTGGGATGAAGCCTGTTAGTGTATGTCTAAATAACAACAACATAAAATAAATACAATTTGTATAAGCTCATGCACACCACTTCTAATTTGCTAAGGCACTCCTTCTCCTGGGTCACCAAAGCACAGTGTTTCCTTCTTGGAACAAACTCATCTTGAGTCGCTATGATTGTGTGTTCACTGCCACTGAGCTCAGCGAGCACAGAAAAGCATGGGTGGGTGCATAGGTTACAGGCACAGGCTTGCAGCAACGCAGCATGGATTGGACTAGAATAAATGAAGCAGGAGAGGAAAGGTGGGCAACAGGGAAGGGAGGGAGGCCAGAGGGAATTGAAGGAAGGATAGAAGGAAGGAGGAAGGGAAAAAAAGAACCAAGGGAAGATGAAAGGAAGACGGATGTAGGAAAGGAAAAATCTTCCGTACAATGTTCTTAGTGAGCTTCAAGGCAAAAACGCTGTCCCAACTTAAAGCCCGATTCATTCAGCTCTGATATTTTATTTCTGATCCTTAAAAGCCTACTCGTGGTGATCAGATGCAGAAGCGCACAGAACCAGCAGCCACCCAAACTATGAATGAAGAGGAAAAATCAGCACAGTCTTTCCACACAGAGTAGGATGTGGGACCCACAGCCAGCGGTGTTCAGAAGCATCTCGCTTTTATTTGGTGCAAACAGAGGCAAAATTAAGTTTTTAATTGAATGAGAATTTTAAGTAGTGCATAAAAAAGTGTTTTTTTCTTTGCTGCCATGGTAGTGTGATGTTGATTTTTTTTTTAAAAAAAACAATTGCTTATCTCTTCATTTAAACAAGAAAGCTGGCTGCAACCACATCCCTTTAGAATGAATTCTATTATCCTACAGCTTTGCGTGGTAATTTGAAGATTTTTTTTCTAATCACAAGGAATAAAAAAAAAACACATTTCCAACAAACTCGAATCAAACATGCAGCAGGTTTTGTGAGAGCCTGCCAATTCCATGACAGGAAGACTACATTTTCTGAACTAATTTCTGTAGCTTCCATGGGAGCTTGCTTTCTCAGGAACGCATGATATTTTGAATAAATGCCATGTTTTCCATAGGCAATGCCAACATTCTACATGTTTATAGAAAACGCTTTAAATGGTAGCTACACATCTTTTAACCAGGGCTGCATGTTCTGAAGTCCATGTATTTAGTGGTACCAGTCTACAAACAATGTAGAATGAACTTTGATAAACCAAGATGGCCACGCTTGTGCTAAGCAGTATAATCTATTCGGGAATGATGCCACTGCATACTTCATTGGGACAAACAGTAAATGGACCTTGAGAAGCCTTCCAGACAGGTATCCATGGATTTTGGTAATGCAGCTCATGGAGGAGGGAATGAATCCTAGGATGGCCGTGTTTGCTAAATCGCGTGCTGTACTATTAGGGGACCACCCATGCACACGAATTCCATCCCTGAGCAAACCATGACGTGGCTCAATGCCAACTGTCTTCATTAATAGACAAGAGGAAGGGAACAAGGGGGAAGGGATGGAAGGGCAGGTCAACAGCCATGCATGTGATTAAAACATATTACACACATTGTATACCCCAACATGTGAGGCTAGCGGGGGTGGCAGGGCCTGAGAGGTCATGTGAGGGGGTAATACATGTTATGGACTCATATGAATCTGCCAAAGCAAAATCCATTAATTTGTAATAGCCTATACATACTGATAAAGATGAGAAAAGAGAAAATCCCACAGCCAGATTACCGACCTACCTCTCAAGATAAATTTCATCCTTATATAACTTAAGTCGAAATTGGGTTGTGTTTAACAACATTGGTCCCGACATCAAAATTTAAAGGGGCAATTTTCAACATGCATCGAACAGCAAGTCTCAGCAGTGATTTATACTGCTAGGTTTAAAGGAACAATTTTTAACGCACATTGTAAAGTAAATGTTTAATTCAAAATTTCCATTTTAATGCAGAGAAAAGTTACCCGGGGTTACAAGTGGTCTGTGAGTTTTTAAAAAATGTAATGGGAACAGTGATATTATATCATAATTCCTTAAAACAAGTTTTTAATGCAGTGTGAATAGCTAATGTTTAACTCACAATTTGCATTGTAATGCAAAACAACTTATTCTGGTTACAGCTATTGTTGTGCGAGTTCTTTTAGAATGTAACAGGAATAATAATATTAGAGCGTTCAATTAAGTCATTCAATTAGCTGAGACACATAGAGAAGAGATTGTATATAAAATTTTAAAATATTGTATATAAAATTAAAATCTGATCTTAAAAGAGCAGAAATGAAATTTTAGCTCAGCATGCTTTGGAAATTAATATTTAATGAGTCTGGAATTGTAAGACTTAAGCCTCCAACCAATCAGGACAGATGGTAATTGGATCTGCAAAGTATTTGCAGAGAGTTGGGAGTTTTCTGGTGGCCAGGAAGTACTGTACTCTTCATGTCTTTTTTTGAGGAAGAAATAAAGCCTGCTTCCCGATTGCTGCACTGCAAAAACTCCCAGCATACCTAAGTACACACAGAATGCTCTACAACTAGCTGTCTGGATGGCAGAATAAACAGAAGCTGGTTCCACTCTTCCACTGCCTGATACTAAACCCTCATCCTACATTTCTATGCTTTCATTATAGAGTACTCTGAAGACAGCTGATGACCTTCTGTCATGCTTACAACTTATGCAAAGTGTCTGCATCATCTAACGATCACCGACAAACTCCTACCAAAGCAGGTCTAAGATGAAACATTCAACAAGTCCTGGCATAATTTCTGTTTTCTCCAGTTGACAGAAAGCACAATACGCAAGACAGTCACCTCCTCCTTCTGCATTCTTAGATTCCTAGTTCTCGGCACATTTCTCAGCGGGGAATGCCCTAGAATGTAAACAACTTCTGGGTGGATAGTTTTGTCTCATCTTCTCCCTGACAGATGCCTGGGGGAACACGGTACATTCTACACTGCACTTGCTTAATAAATATTTGTAGAAAAAGATGACTAGATAGAATACTAAATAACTAAACACCAAGCCAGGCGTGCAAACCAAGACATGTCTGACTTTCAGATATACTCTGAAAAACATATCAGATATTTATAAAATCCACAGTGTATTGAATTGGCTTTGCTACACATATACAAGTCTAGCCTTGAGATGCTGTGCTTCATATTTTTTCTTTGGCTGGTTCAAGGCGTAAGAGTTTAAGGAATTGCACTAAAATGTTTTGCAAACTTTACCCCAGGGGTAGGTTCCTAACAGACACTGGGTCTCCTTTATCTCACTTATTTCTATTTTCTCTCTTTTTGTCTCTTCCCAGGATGCTTCTCTCTAGCTCCTGATCCTGTAAGTTCTTCATGGGTTTTCTAAGGGGGAAAGGGGTGGGCTGTCTTAAAATGCCATTCTGCAAAGTTCAAGACAAGATGTCACACTTCTTCAAACCCCAGGGGCCTCTGGCTCTTTGCTCATGACAATCCTTTAGGCTCCATATGAAACGAAATTGGGATATTCCATTGATTAGAAGATTCAGATCCAAATGCTATAAGGTGATCTGGAAAACCTGTACTCCTATTGAACTGTGAATCCAGAGGTGAGATACATTCATAAAATCACTGCAGGTCTAATTTGCAGGACCCCAAAGCCATGTGTGAATTTTGTCTTCTAGCACATAGAGCAAGGAAATACCCTGAATTTAGGTGGGAGCTGACAGCTAGGAATTATCAAATCCTCCACGAGAGACTAGTTTTTGGACCTAAACTCCACAGAAGGGATTTTAAGTCCAAACTCAACATCCACCTCAGAAATGTGCAAAACCGTGTAAAATGCAGCACTTTCACGGACTCCTTGGCACCCTATGGATAGGAACATGATTGTCATTCCAAGTTTCTAGGATGTAAAGGAGAGCTCGGGTCACACCAAGCGTGGCAGCGTGCTGACATGCCCGAGTGTATGTTTGTTACACCTGCCACAGACGTCAGGAAAAGCAAATTAGAACTTGTTACTGACACAGCGCATGATGGAAAGGACATTGGTCTGGGAAGCGCGATAACATCCATGCATTTTCAATTTTGTTTGCTTTAGCGATCTAAAGCTATCAACTATACTTGCGGCAGGATGAAATACAGATTTAACAGCTCATGGTCCACCGCGTTCAAAGCTGGGCAAAGGAAGTCAGGCTCACATTTACATGACATCATTCATTCATTCATGCGTTTATTTATTTATGCTCTCACAGTGCGATAAGAGACTGGTCTATAGATAGGCAGAAGAGGTGGCCTTGCAGGAGGGTCCAGGGAAGGATGCACAGCCAACTTCGAGGAGAGAAAGGAGGGCAAATCAAGCAAAGGACATTCACAGTCTTAAGCATCCAGCAGCCTCTATAGAACAAAGGGCTCTTGCAATTTCGTCTCTCTGCATGGCCCAGACACTGCAAAAAGCATAAGAAACACAGAAAAGTGTCGGTACTCACTGTGCGGTGGGTGCCAGCGCACAGCATTCAGGTGGGCATTGCAGTAGTGGAAGAGAAACTCGTGGGCGGAGCGCTGGCTTTTACCTTGTAGCAGGGGCATCAGGTCCTGTCCGTCTATGACCCTGCATGATAAATCAGCCACTCAATCAACCATACGCATCATGATTGTCTGAAAACATCCTCCCAGTAAACGAGAAAGCTACAGGGTCTCACTCCAGTAAGGTGCACGGAGAAGATAAACCCAGGCTGACCAGGCACCAGGTACTGCATGTGGATTATGGCCGTGTTCCTGCAGTAGCTCTTTACATCCCCGCATGCACCCTGACTTGAGGGGCTGTTGTTATATTGTCGAGCAGAGGAGCCTGGGGTCTGACTGTGCAAGGAATTTATCTGAGGTGACCCATAAGAGGCCAGAGGATTACATAGACAATTTAGCATTCACCCTTCTGACCACTTCTTCCGTATCTGCTTCGCAGATTGCTATTTTTCCAAAAGCAATGCTTTATCTGTGAGTTAGTGGTTGGCTAAAAAGCAGAGCACCGGAGAGTCTGGATGAAGAAAGTATACCGTACAGGATGGGACACCTTGAGCCAGACAGATGTCAAAGAGAGTTTCTCAATTCAAATGAATACGTCCTGCGAATGGCATGACTATTCCCAAAGGAACACAGATGCCCTCTACTACTGGGCATCTGGCTAGACAGAGGAGGAAAACTTTCCAGTCTGCAAACAGACGTGTCCGATCAGCAAGGAGCAAAATAAGCTGCCAATAGGCTACTGTCATTGAAGGGAGGGGCGGAGAACTATTTTGAGTGATTTATAGCATTAAACTTGGGGCTCTTCAGTCTCTGGTTAACAGCAAACAATCCCGGCCATTTCTTAGGACCAGGTGCCGGACCTGGCGCTTAGCACGGTTCTGTAACTTAGGTGAGCAAGGGCTCCCAGGACCCTGAAACTTTCTTTTCTGTAGTTTACATGTTGGCATCACTAAAAAAAATCCACGATGTCGTTACTGGCCCCGTCACTTAGAACTTCTCTGGCCTCTGCCCTCCCTAGGCATCATGCACCCCCACAGACATCCACAGAGTGAAAATATCCTAGCATCAATTGTTGAAAATAAGACCACAAGACAAGACTCAGCTCCCGCCCCAAGCCACATCCCGTTAGCCACCAGTGAGAAGAGAAGCGACTTGGACCCAGCTGAAAGACTGTTTCCAGCCTGCTGTGGCATGCCTTGGGCTTCCTTTTTTGCAGAAGCCGTTAGAGAAAGACCCCAGGCTCAGGCATGTGAGATGCTGACCAGCATGGGAGGGGAAGCGGAAGAGAGAGGGGAGGAATCCGGCAGAAACGACAGTTAGAACATCAGAAGCGCCCCATAGTGACAGTGAGAATTCAGGAGAGGAGATCGTCTCTTCTGACTCCTCCAGAGCAAGGGGACCCCCACTTTTCTGGGACCCTTTCTGCACCTTTGGTTTTTACATCTGCTTTTAGTCCCCAGACAGAAACAAAATTTCATATACGATTTAAGAACAGAGGTGAGAAATGTGCTTTCTGATTAGTACTTGATAGCTGCAATGGTCATGATCATTGGGAGAAATTTAATGTTAAAAAATAAGATTCAAAATGGATGGAACTAGAGGGCCCATCAAAGAAAAGAAACCGGACTCAGCAAGATAAATATGGCATGTTTTCCTTTATATGTGGCATCATAAGCCATAAAAGATGACAGCAAATTAGAAGGAAAACTGTTAGCCAAGAGGAAGGAAAAAAAGAAAGCGTGTACGGATGGTGATCGGAGAGCAGATGCAGCCCTAAACTATTATCCGCACATACGACAATACCACAGCGAAACCCAGGGCCTTCAAAGTAATATACAGCAATGCAAGTATTTAAAAAGAATTTCTAGTCTCACATTTTTTTTTCTTCTTAAAAGCAAACTGTTTAACTCAAGGAGAACAAAATATAGTTTGCAAACTTGTTTTCCTTTAAATACATATAGCTTTTCTCTTTTTTTCTCACTATATATATATATATATATATATATATATATATATATATATTGTTTGATCCAGATGAATCTATGAATCGGATGTTTCCTCTTGACTCCTGGGGTCAAAATTGTCTCTTTGTGACTGTCCTTTCCTTGGAAGGGAAAGATACTCTCCTGAGGTTCAGGAGAGTGTATATATATATATATATACTGTTTCCTAGGAGCAGGTAATAAATCATGCTGCTGAGGAAAACTGCTGTTTAACAGGACTGCAGAAACATGGTCCATCAGAAGGAAGCTTATTTCTGCCACGGAATACAAAAAGTGATCCCCATGAAACAGACTTTTAATGGTTGTCTGAGCTATCAAAACACTTGGTTTTAAACACGTGTGGGATCCACAGTGAACTCTGTCCATCGCCCAGAGGTCAGCACATTGATGCTGCTTGCAGAGAAAAAAAAATTTTTTTTAAATAATGCCATGCTTGGGGGGAGACAGGTCAGTCCATTGTCAATGGGACACACAACACTGTCCATCAGAAAATAAAAATACGTAGTCTGATTGGTGTGTGAGCTGTAGACAAATTCAAGTAATCATGGCGAGTTTGCATAGGCAACTGTGCTATGAATCGGATGTTTCCTCTTGACTCCTGGGGTCAAAAGTGTCTCTTTGTGACTGTTCTTCCCTGGGAAGGGAAGGATGCTCTCCTGAGGGTCCTGGCTGGCCGTTATTGCAGTGATGGGAACAAGAGCCCATATTAGAGAAATCCTGCTCAGCTTAAATTGCACAGGCAGCTCTCAGGTAACAGGTGCACATTCTGGTCCTTCTTGGATTGATTGCAATGATGACATTCTTCTATTAGGAATGGTCTCAGCACTCAGCAGCTACAAAACACACTTTTCCTTCTGCCTGGAATGTCCTCTCCACCTGCCCTACATATAGACACAGCTGGTAGAGAACACGCTTAGCACAAAGTATAGACAGTGTCCAGCTTAAAATACGATGCATCTTAATAGATTTTGACTTTATAATAACATAACATTCATCTCCTCCAGCAGACAATCTGGATCAAGCAAGATGCTCGTTCCCTTTCATGACGCTGTGTGACCAAGCTGGGGTGGTTGGTAATTTAGGTGTATTCTATGCATTTCTGACTTAGATATTTCCACTTTGCAGTGAGTTTACCAGGAAAGAATCCCACTGTAAATCAAAGAGCACTGACATATATTTCTGTAATAAACCAAGAGGCAGGTGCTGCTTGTGTGTAGAGATCTCCCCAAACCCTCATGCAGGCACATGTGGGCTTTTCAGAGGTGGCTGGATCCAGTGTGTGCGGGGTTGTAATGGACCGTCTGATGAAGGCATCAAGGGTGTGTGCTTACATTAGTCCACTGCTTGGTTTGGCATAGATTAGGGTGCGGATAATGGGCAGGCCCACCCTGGGTGACAGTGCTACCCCCCCAAGGGTGTGCAGCCCGGTTAGAATACGAGGCAGGAGCACTGCTGTGGTTGGTTATCGCTGCCTTCTTCCCTCCATGAACTGTTTCTCGTCTGTGATGCCCCTCCGCCATGCTGTCCTGCCTTGGAACCGGTTGACTCTGCACTGAAACCTCTACAGACCGTGAGCTAAAATAAACCTTTCCTCCTTTAATTTGGGGTGTCCAAGATTTTGACTCAGCAATGGGAAAAGTAAGCAAGACAGCATCTTAACTATTCAGAAAGTTATTATCATAATCCAGAAAAATATGTTTATAGTAGTCACCGCTAAGCCCTCTGCCATATTTGGGGAGAAAACAAGAGCGTTTACAAGTAGACGCACAGATCAAGGTGGGATTTTTTTTTACCCATGAAGATGGCTGTGTTTTACTCTGCAGAACAGATGTTAAATAACAAGAATCCTTTCCTCGTTCTCCTTTTCTTCTCTTCCTCCTCCTCCTTATGCTCCTCTTTCCTCTTCCTCCACCCCTGCTCTCTTACTGGAAGAGCACTCTGTGAAAGAGTCTCTCTCATTATGTGAGCCAAAGCTGCTGGGAGGATTTAAAAATGACTTTCCAGTCTCTGTGAGGCAGGAGCCACATTACACATTGCGGTAGTCATTTCTCTTCCTATCTTAAAAACGATCAAATCACCTTCGTTTACTCATGAGCCAAGAATGCAAAACACTTCACCTCTTTGATTCGCCAGAGTGGCAGCATTTTGCTTGCCCCCATCCCCATGGAATAGTTTACAGGCAGAATTTAATGTTTTCAAAAAAGTTAACCAATTATACCTTGTTGTAATCCTTTACTACCAAAGTTAGAAAGGGTCGTGTTGCTATGAAAATAACGTGTCTGGTTGCAAAAATGAGCCCAAAGATAGGATTCTCATCTTAATAAGTTAATACATCCAGGTGTTTCTTCTTCTTCCTCCTCCTCCTCCTCCATCTCCTCCTCCTCCATCTCCTCCTCCTCCATCTCCTCCTGCTCCATCTCCTCCTCCTCCATCTCTTCCTCCTCCTCCATCTCCTCCTCCTCCATCTCCTCCTCCTCCATCTTCTCCTCCTCCATCTCCTCCTCCTCCATCTCCTCCTCCTCCATCTCCTCCATGTCCTCCTCCATCTCCTCCTCCTCCATCTCCTCCTCCTCCATCTCCTCCTCCTCCATCTCCTTTTCCTCCATCTCCTCCATCCCACCCTCCTCCATCTCCTCCATCTCCTCCTCCATCTCCTCCTCTTCCTTCATCTCCTCCTCCTCCTCCTCCATCTCCTTCTCCTCCTCCATCTCCTCCATCTCCTCCTCCTCCTCCATCTCCTCCTCCTCCATCTCTTCCTCCTCCTCCTCCTTCATCTCCTCCTCCATCTCCTCCTCCTCCTCCATCTCCTCCATCTCCTCCTCCTCCATCTCCTCCATCTCATCCTCCTCCTCCTTCTTCAAAATCCAATTGCTTGCACTTACTAGCACACTCAAAAAGTTGCCCTGCACTATTTCCAGAAGGAGCCTAACTGGAAACCCTGGTGGGAGCTAGACAAAGTTTTCTGGACATGCCTGGTCAGGGTGGCTACAGGAAGCTTTTCAATAGGCCAGGGTACTCAGTGAACATGAAACAACAAAGTGCATCTGAAGAAAGAAATCCCGACTGGCGATGATCTCAGGTAGCCACACCACAGAGTCCATCCAGTGAGCTATTTTCTCTTCCAGCCTTCAGACTCCTCAAAGCAAAAATCCTTCCTTTGTACCACGTCTCTCCCCTTTGATGCGGGTAGAAATGCTGGATTGCCTCTATTCTTACTAAAGTAGAAACTCTGGGTCTCAGGTTTTCTCATCTCCAAGTTTTAACTGTTCGGCAAGGGCTCTCAGAGGGCTCAGAGTACTTTGTGAGAATTACAGCATTTTGCTAGAAGAATAGCTGTCCACTCAACAGAAATTCTCTCCTTCCAACAAAACACCCAAGAAGAATTGGAGCCATCTTGCTAAGAACTCGGGTCATTCTCCCTGAATGAATTTCTTCTCCTGAGATACACAAAGTTAACAATGCTCAACAAACAAACAAACAAAAACTGCAACAAAGCTGATTTCTACTCACCTTAGCAGGAAAGATGTGCTCAAAGGGAAAATATCTATTTATCAAATTTATAGATGGGTAAGGATATGAAGAGATAGATGGTCTAGAAGCTTTTATTATAAAGATTTCATGGGAGTTTGTATTATAACCACCTTTTTTCATAGAACAGTGAGTTTGAGAGCAGAATTTCTCTGCCTCACCTCTTCAGACACATTTTTAAAGACAATTCACTGTTGTATGGGTTGTTTTGTGCACTGTAGGATGTTCAGTGCATCTGTGGCATTGGCTCCCGGGAGACAGTTGCATCCTGAGATGGACTAATCAAAAATGTTTCCAGGCATTGATGAATATCCCATAAGGAGAACAGTGAGGCTGTGTGATATACACTGCCTGGGACATTCAAAGCCTCCGGGACAAGTACACAAGAATGTGACCCAGTGTGGGTGCCAAAATGTATTACACAAGATACCGTATAAACACTTTATTCCCACAAGACCTCTGGAAGCAGATTTCTGCTCTCTAATAAACACTGTCTCCAGGAGAATGAAAACACCTGACAGCTGGACCAGTCTCGACATAATAACTGTGGGGTAATTTACCGCCATAAGCTTCAACGAGATCTATGGAAGAAACCAAGGAAAAAGGAAAGACTCCAACCCTGAGTGTTCTAATGGGAACACAAGCCCACATCGCAGATACCTGAGTCCAGTGAAGAACGGGGTGGCTTTCTTTTCCAACAAGGATGAAGGCAAGATAAAGTGGGCTCCGTCAGGGGTAGAATGGAGTCAGGGGAGGGGCCACAGCAGGACTTCCCTTTATGGATTTTCACCTTGTCTCTATCTTCTGTATTTTTAATTTTCCTCCTTGGGGGAAAAACCATTCGCTAATACTATGCAAGAGAGGTCAGTGATAATTTTAATAGAACGTGTCATGAGAGAAAAAAGCAATCAAGAGATTACCCACACACTCTGTTTTAACAACTTCCTTTGAAGACTCTGAGACAGAGTCTTGCTAAGCTGTTCTCAGGCTGCATGTGAACTTGAGATCTTTTTGCCTCAGTTTCCCCAGCTGCTGGGTTATAGGAGCATCTCGCCATGCTGGACTCACAAGTGCCCCTAATCCTCTCTCATCCTTGTAAGATCTGCGCTTTTTTTAACTGAACAACTTCACAAGGCTAAGTAAGCCTTCAGCACACACCGGTTTTTGTGCAGAGAAAGATTTGAACCCAAGCAGTACGGAACTGAGATCTCGACCCTTACCCAGAGCACCAGCCACTGTCAAAGTGTTTTATCCCTGGGGATCCCTAAGATCTTTGCACGATCTCTGGGAAGACATCAGCACTTTCATAATTCCAGGAAGGCATTCTTGGTTTTTTAAAGATGGGTCTCACTGTTTTCAAAATGCATTTTGTGTGCATTCAAAAGGGAAGACAAAAATCATCCTCACTAGAGAGGGCAACCGAAAGGGCCAATGGGATGCTGTGGTTTTGAAATCATTTTCAGTTTTAACTGCTAGCTAGGTATGAACAGCAGTGGAGAGGACCCCACCGAAGAGTTTTGAGGTCCTCATCTCAAATGTACGTAAGTCTTGAGAACACATCGTTTGACAATGGCTGACTACTGTGTGTGTGTGTGTGTGTGTGTGTGTGTGTGCACGCACATACGCGCACATGCCTGTGTGTGTTGCAATGAGCAGGTTCCTAAGCAGATTTTAATATCAAAAATAAAAAAAAAGACCACAAAACAGAAACAAACTTGAAAACACCAGGACACACTCAAAGCCATCTCCAGCCTCCCCTGGCAGAGACGTTTTTTCTGTTCCATCTTTTCTCCTCCTCCCCTTGGTTCCTTCTTTTTCTCTTCCTCCCCTGTCACGCAAATTTAAATAAGATTTGCAACTGCCGGCATGACTTTAGCCTGGCCTGCCACCAAACTAATGAAAACAATTAATCAGTGTGCTTCACTTAACAGTCCCTCAGATTGGTAACAACATTTAAAAAGGAAACCATTGGCAATGTCATAGGAAGTTGTGCTTAAATTTAAGAGAAAGACATTTCCTTTGGAACCTGCTAATGAGGACCTGCTGGGACACAGGGCCGTTCACTGGGGAGCCAATTGTCTTTCTTGCGGCTGCAGCTCAGAGCTTCTGAGCAGGCTGGGTGGCATCAAACAGGGCAACGGCCCATGGCTGATCAGCAAGCGGATGGTGGGAAGAGATGGATGGGGTCACCAGAAGGCTAGAAACGGAGGCCTGGATTAAACTATCCATCCACATCTCTGCCCCCTCGAGGTGTTCAAGGCTGTTGGATGGAATATAAACTCCAGAAGCCACCACAGAAGACCACGTGTGGATTCCTCAATAAACTACAAGTACACCTAGTATACATCCATTCAGCTATCCCAGGCCTGGGCACACCCACCAAGGCGATGACGCTGGCGTGCAGAAGACACATCCGTGGCTGTGCTTTTTATTTCATTGTTCTCAGTACTCAGAAAGAGAAATCAAAGTGACTCTGAGTAGATGACCAGATTAAAAGCCAACAACAACGACTACAACCAAAACTTGTCTGTGTACATAGTGGAATACCATTCACGGAGAGTAAGGAGGAAATGCAGCCATTTTCAGCCACACAGATGGAACTACAGGACATTATGCTGAGCAAAGCAAGGTAGGTACCAAAACAGAATGTCGCTAAGCTTTCATTTATAAAGGGATGGAGGGAAGTAAAACTCACGTTAGCTAGCAGAGACAGGAGAGTAAGGAAACAGGAGAGAGATTGCTTGCAGAAGCTAACACAGCTCTGGTCCACCACAATTTATGACACAGTACAGAATAACCAGAAGAGCCCAAAGGGTCCCCCCACCCAGCAATTATTCATAAATGGTTGCAGGAACTTGGTCTGACCGCTGCACGTTGTGTATGTGTATGGAATGCCTTTACCCTTCCCCATAAACAGGTACACATATTATGTGTAAATTAAATACATTTCCTAAAACATTCAGTGTCTTTGAGTTTCCTTCAGGGATGACGGGATAGACAGAAGGATGCTTTGCTTTGGTTTATGTTAGTCAACACCTGCAGCAAGACACAGAGATCAAGTCTAGCCAAAGGCAAATGAGACCATGTCAGCTTGTGAGACAGAGAGTGACCACACCAACCACCTTGACACAGAGTACCTGTCTTGGGGCAGTGATGCTCCAGCAAGTTTGACTACCGTAGGGAATATGTCCATGTTGCTTGTTGGCTCGTCCATCTCTAGGCCAGCCTGTATCACACTTGGCCATCGAAGGATGCCTGGGATCCGAATACCTCCTTCCCAATTGTTTGCTTTTCCTCCTAAAATTACCAAAAGAGAGAGTTCAAACTCTTCCAAGTAATCCAATTACATGGATTGAATGCGTTCATCCAAAGCAACGCAGTGCATGTTTTAGTTAAAAAAAAAAAAAATGACATGGTCAGCACTATGATAGACACGGTCAGCACCGTGCTGACTGTGACCCATGCTTTTGCAAGTAAGAAGCCTCAAATCTCAAAGCCACAACAACTCATATCCATGACTTTGAGGTTGACAGTACACATTTTATTTCTACTGGTCACCAGATGTGTTAAGTAAGAGAGTCAAATATCCACATTCATATTCTGGGGACCTTATCAGCAAAAGGAACTTTGAGAATGAGATGAAATATTCTGAGCCCAGGAACTGATCTTGGGTTACAACAGTGGGTCCAATGGCAACACTGTGTTCTTATCAGGGAAAGAGGGAGGAGAAGACACAGGGTCAGAGAAGCCAAAGTTGTCACCGTAGGCAGAGAATGGAAGATGGAACTCTGTTGGCTTTCAACACTGAGTAGAACAGGCTGATCAAATGAAAGCAAGAAACTTTGAGAGGCTGGAAAAAAGCAGGTTCTCCAGTGGAGTCTTCAGAGAGAGCAGAGCTGTGGAAATACGTTGGCTTTTTAGACCAGGAAGACCTGCTTTTTGTACTCCCAGAAACATAATGCAATAAACTCAAGTTGCTTTCAGTCACCTAATTTAGAAGAGCCAAAGGACAAGAAGAAACAGCCCTATGCCCTTGGACAAAATTCCCAGTGTCCTGTGCACAGAATGATTATCCAAGGTGCCTTTAAGAAGCCACAAAATGAGGCCATTGTCACCAAGTTTACCTGATCCCCAAGCTATCTCTTGATGGCTGGTTAAGGAAACAAGTTTTGCACATAGACAGCAATTACAATATAATTAAATAAAGCAAGGAGAAGTCCCAAGATGGTCTACAATGGGGTACCCAGAAAGATCAGTGTCAGTAGACAATGTCACAGGTTGTCAGTGTCCCACAGATTATGCATGGGGATGGTTGGGCAAACTGATTCATTGTTTTTAGTCCAGAGTCTAGAGCCATCTAAGCAATTTTAAAAGTTAGGTTGGAAAAAAGGCAGCCAGGCTGAAGATCATCAGTGGAAAAGAAAACAACTAGATTCAGGAAACAAAATGGTAGGAGGCACGAATCAGAGTTAAATGATTGATCAAGCTAAAAAGTAACATTAATTCTTAGTAGAGATACGATGCATGACTCACAGTGAACAGGAATGTCATCTACATTTAGAAAGTCAAATTTTCATTAACAGTTTCAGGGATCTTAAAGCAAGAATTCGTGGCTAAAAGACAGTGTTTTACACTTAAACGCTAAACTGAATTCTGTTCATCAGCAAGAGCTTTCCATGGTGGATTTTCACACACACACACACACACACACACACCAGAGAAAAATTCATTCACAAAATCATGCCATAGTGCGTAGTTTCTATGCCAGCTCCAAAGAAAGCTAAACGTCCTCCTCCTATGAGAGCATTTCAACATCACTTTGAGGGTAATGATCTGACAAGCATCCTATTCTAGCTTCAGGGCCATCTCTTCCAATAAGTGGGAGGTTTAGCTGGTTTGCAGTGTTCTCTCAAGCTGTCAATAGCAGAGCCACATGAGGAACGTGAACATGCCAAGCACAGTCTGGTCACTCTCCTCAGTCAAGGCCATAGAGTTTTCACAAATGCACCTCCTCCTCCTCCCACTCCGTGTATTCTCTTATGGTTCTGGGACTTAAACCCAGAATGTATAGGAACTTTTTCCAGGACTTCAGTGATTCTTCAATGAATCAAAAACGGCTTTGATACACGCGTGTACCTATAGGGTGAGCTCCCTTGTTCCAAATGCTGAGATGCTATGTGTGATGGCTCACAGTCAAAAGTTCAGAGTCTAAAACCACTAGATAAAATTACTGCCACAAAGTATGCCATGTGCTAAAGGTGCAGAAAATACAAGTGAGTTTCATGTTTAGATTTGTGTTCCTTCCCCCAAGATACCTTATTATACACTTGCATGTATTCCCAAAATCTCAGAAACAAAAAATAATCTGAAATCCACAGAATTTCTCACTCATAGCATGATGTAGTCACTAAAACAGTTTAGCATTTTGGATTGCATATTAAGGCTATTCCACATATATACATAGGCATGTACATAAATTATATATGATGGATTTATATGATATAGTAAAAGCATTAGTACATGGGAATATATAAAACATATTATGTATGAATCAATAAGCATTCACTGTTCAAGTCAAAGGAGTAGAAACAAGCTGATGAATTCCATCAGAAGGCTGCACAAGGATGGTTTCTTGGCAGCCACAATGGTTAAAGTTCCTTGCTCACCTATGGACGGAAGGAGACCTCTCACTTCACTAACTCTACCCCAGAGGGTGCCACTGTTTCTCTCTGAGTTAGAGAAGCACGGCCAGAGGCTGAGACAAATCAATGTGGAGAAAGTGACTCCTTCAATGGCACAGTCACAGATAGGAATCCAGCTCTGTCTACCTCTGTTGTAGTCAGGGGTTGTACACAGAGAAAAATTCAGATCAGGACAACGCCTCCACGAGTCCAACTGGAGGTCCAGAGCCCACAAGAAAGACTCACGCCAGTCTCTTTTACAGATCTGTGCTGGGAAGACCCAAGGGTCAGCGGTGGAAGCCGGAAAGTCTATGCCAGCAGGATGAAGGAGCTGTGCTAGTGGGATGACGGTTCTACAGTGGAGCCGAGAAGTCACACTCCCAACAAAGAGCGGGGTCCTGAAAGGCACCACAGCTCCTCTGATGACAAGCACAGTTGGGTACGTGCCAGGAAGCAGCATGAGGAGTTCATCCTAGAGACCAGGCAGCACATGTCTTCCCCTCCAGAGCCAGGAAGCAGTGCTCCATGTGAAGACCAAAGCTTCTCCAGAACCAAGAGCTCACACAGCAACTCGTAAGAGAACCCACAATGCCTCCTTCACGCCTCAATCCCTCCCAACACCTCTCTTCTTCTCCACCTATTTATCCTGACAACCCTTCTCAGGTGGAGCATCTTCTCTCAATGCATGCTGATGTAATCCAGCTGGCGTTAAGTTGACCACCAGTTCTCAAACCATAACAACCTCCAAAGCCTGTGGGTTTCTACAACTCAACACTATGCTTGCTTTCCAGCTGCTGAATTTGTACCCAGTTGTCTACAGGCTTCCGGAAGAGAATCATATATCCCTCATATTTAGAAACTCAAAGAGCCACATCTGAATGGCAGAATGAAGAACTGTGCCATTGAGCAAATTTTCTGTTCTCCCAGGATTTAAAACATGCAATTTGGGGGCATAAGGCAATGCCCCAGGTGGGCACACTAGGTTCTCACCAGGTGATGGTGCCAGGCACACCTGGCTGCACAGCCCCATGAGACAGCAGGTGATAAAAAAGGTTGTTTAAAAGGAAACCATGCAGAGAAACCCGTGGACATGAGCAATGTCTGTATCAGGACACAGATGGCAGGACTCAGGTGCCGTGCCCTCTGGGGATCCTGCCCACCCTCCAGACTTGCAGACTGTGGGAAGGGAATGCAATAGGACAAGGCTTGATGGGCTTCTGCTTTGAAGACAAATAAACCCATGCAAGAATTCATACAGAGGCCCTTGAAATGGCACGCCCAGCCAGAGATTCCAGATGCTAAGCTAAGCCACATACAGATAGTGGATGATAACACCTTACCTTTGCTCAGGTAAGTTGCATGAAGCCCCCCAATCCCCACACCGGCACAGGGCTGGAAGAAGCAGCTGCCTTTGCAGCCTCCAGCCCCAGCGACCTGCAGTCACTTTGTAAGGCTGGCGTGGCGGCCCCTGGGGTGGTTGCCCACACAGCTAATTTTCTTTCTGTTCACAAATGCATATGTAGTTTAACACAGACATAGGAGCATCCAGAAATAACTACAGAGCTACGTGTGTACATGACAAGGCATAAATGTGTCAGAGTCCTGTCCACAGAGAGAGCATGGACATGGTGACATCCTGGCCACCTGGGGTACACCCAGTGCTTGGAATTTGATGTGCAACAGTGGTTAAGCGAAAAAGGAATCTGGATTCCCAGAAGCTGGGACACAGAAGACACAAACGTTCCATAGAACTCCAGACAATTTAGGTGACTGATCCTCTCACTCCTGTGCTGGGTGAATTTCAGAAAGCATGGAGAAAGGGTTAAAATAGTACCATTCCCAAGTGACCACGATTATTAATGTCACCAGTGATAAGCCAGATACGATAACACGATGCCCCTCTCCTAGGAGGTGAGGGGTGACAGGGTCACTTCTCTTCTGTAGTCTTTAGCCACCAAACCTGCAACCCCAGTCCAATCAGAAGAGAAAGACACAAACCCTAGTTGAGGTACAGTCACACCTACTTTTCTGTAAACCATTAAACTCAACCTTAGCAACCAGGAAGACCTGAGCTACGTGCTCCATCATGAAAATCTCATTTTGGGGTTCTGTCAACAATATTCAGAAACCAAACAAACATATCAAATAAGCACGGATCATGTGGGCAGTTTGCCCACGCTGTCAGAGACGTGTTTTTACAACTGTCACGGAAAAAGCAAATATTTTTTAAATCCTTTCAGCAGATGATAGGCACCTCCAAGTGCATGCTGCCTCAGGAAAAAACATGTTTGAGGCAGCCTGATTGCACATTTCTAGGCATGTGTGATGAGCTTGTCAGACGGCACGGGCTGGAGTCTCAGGCTTCCTGACATCCTAAGTGCAAAGGGACTTGCACCCAATGTGCCCATTAGGCTCTGAAATCCCAGCTCCTCAGTGTTGGTATGGTTGTCACTGCCAGGAACGCAAGAGGGTGAACTTTGATTTGTCTTCCCATGCAGCACGAGAAAGCAACAACTTCCCCTGCTCAGGAATAGCAATGCAACTCTGCAAATCTCCTGAATGATTCAATCGCATAGAACATTGTAGCTCACTTGACCCTCACGCCACTCATCAAGACAGGTAACATGCTTCGCAGTTGAGAAAACTTTGTGCAAAGTGGCTTAGTGAGTAGTAGCTGGTACGCACTACAGTTCCACAAATCAGTCCTACTAAACTCCTACACTCAGATCCTCAAAGGAGACACAAAGAGAGGAACGGGGTACCGCTCCACAGAAATTCACAGTCTCAGTGGCTAGCTCACACAGTTCTGATGTAGTGTCCAGACATCCTACAAAGAAGACAGAAATGCATGGACAGAGGTCATGCCTTTCAGATCCTCAGCAATTTCAAAGGACAGTCCAAACATATCCACAGCTGACTGCGGAAAGAATCCGTTAGGAGACACAGAGAACTTTGACTGTGTATCATGCTCTAAAGAAACCCAGGACCTCAAAGGGCAGTTTGCACAGTGAGCCATCAGATATATTTTACCTGGGAAGCCCTGTGTCAACAGACTTTGGGCTGACTTCCAAAGAATAAATAAAGTTAGGGAAATGGAAGAGAGGGTTGCGCAAACAATCTGAATGATTTTATTTCCCTCTGAAAATGTATGAGCGGAGAAAAAGGCATGGTCTAAATTTAAAATCTGATGGAGTAATCATCATATTTGCACGTCTCAGGTCTGTGTGGCGGGTTGCCATGATGTTCCCTTCACAGAAGGGTGATAGCTGAGATGCTGGATCTCTCCAGGCAAGCAAAGAGCAAATTCCTCCATAATCGACTCCCAGGCCCTTGCAAGGAACAGCTGCTCCCCAAAGACGCTTCTATTTTTGTCTCTTGGAATGCTGTCACCCAGCAGGTCACAGCACTTTTAATGGCAAGAGCATATGCCAGTCATTCTTATGCTTGATCTGGGCATAAAGTTTGATAAAATATTGATGCTTTTCTTTCTTTTTCCCCCCTCTCTTGGGTATCTACCACTCTGTATGACACAGATCTCCTGAATGGAGGCCAAGCACATGGAAGAAACATGGTGAGTGTCATTCACACTTGATGCAATGTTCTCCAAGATAGTGCTATATTTGATGTTCTTTTCCATGCATAGAGTCCAGGGTTGCAAGCACAGAGATTGCAGATGGGTGATGCAGCAGAATTTGGTACACCTGGTCAACCCATCCTCCACCTCTGGTCAGGGCAAATATATATATATATATATATATATATATATATATATATATCAGCAATTTGATGATGTCCACATTCAAATAAGGGGTAAAAATTTCAAGACTACCAACGCAATGAATCATCACAGTTCAAATAAACACGAGTGACTTTCTTATTTTATGCGTCACATGCCTAAGTAAGACACTGACTACAAATGTGTCTCCACAGAGCCAGATATGATGGTAAATATTTTAGGATTCATGGGATATTTTCTCAGCTCAAGTCTCCTGTTATACCCAATCAATAAGACATCCATAAAGAAGCATGGCTGTGTTTCAATAAAACTTTATTTATAACATCCAGTGTTGGGCCACAGCTGGCTGCCATGCTCTAATTTATTATTGGACTTTGACTTGGGGGTTGGATGAGGTCACTGAGTCTGACCTTAATCCATAACCCTTCAGTATGGCTGGCAAATGTCACAGTACCATCTCCGTTGGTTGTTTTCACTGACAACGTCCTTGATATCTTTTGCAAAAATGGAAACTTAAATTATATGTATCTTAGCCTGGAATGAAAAATCAACCGTAGCCCTGGCTGGCTCACCTTTCAGATATCACCCTTTGGTTGAAGAGAGCTCCATTTAATGTCCCAGTACACAGTTCGTCCTTTCTCACCATCTGGAACCCTCCTGTCTTAGTTACTTTTTACTCATCGCTGTGACAAAATACTTGATGCCCAAAGCTGGGAAAGGAAAGGTTTATTTCTTAGAGTTTCTGGAGGTTTCAGTCCACACTCAGTTGGTTCCAAGGCAGGGTGGCATGGCGGGGCTGCAGTTCATGGCGGCTGCAAACAGCAAGGCGGAAACCGGAAGAGAGAGAGACACACCTTCTTCTCGCCATTACATCACATCCTGGCTCCACCCCTAGGTGGGTGGAGCACTCACACCACCAATCCAAGCGCTGGACATTGAACCAATCACAACTGCATAATGCAAAGGTGTGAAGCTTGGGGGCCACTGACATTAACCACAACACCTCTGTTTTTCCAGATGTTTGCTCTGCTGGGATTTTTCCCTCGCACCCAAACCAATCATCTCAACAAATACTTAAAGCCCGGATAACATGCCCTTCTGATTTCAGTAAACCATCAGTCGCCAGCAGTAAAGATAATGTTTCCCTACTCTAGGCTTGCAAGGTATTTCTCAAGTTCATATTTACAGGATGCATGACAATCCATGCTATGCATATTTGCTCATTCCAGGGGGACCCATAAAATTTGAGAACAGACTCTGAATCTCCACAGAAAGCAGCAGCACCCACAGAGCAATGCCTTCTAAACACCTTCCTGAGGTCCTGGGGTAGGTTACCCGACTACTGCTCCATCACCTGCATGCTATCCTGGTTGTGTGGCTGAGTGACACAGCTGCACCACAGTAAACAGAACAATAAGGTAGGAAACCAACAAAGGGGGGGCTGATGAAACAGAAAAACAAGGGACAGGAGATGCTCTCAAGGCGCTGCTGACAAACACACCCTTGTGTCTCACAGGAGCCTTCTCTTTCTCTGAGAAGTGCTTTCTGAAAGAATAACAAAAGTGCACTGTAATAAATGTATAATCAAGTGATGTGGTCTTTTAGCTGTCGAGTATGCAGTACTGCGCATAATTTGATGTGCTGTGTTTTATTATCTGACAGAGAAGTAGGTTTGTTTAGAGCAGCATCACCATTAACACGGGAGGACTGCATTATGCTTTGAGATTTGGGGGGCTCCATTGTTACTAAGGTGACAGGGATTTCTCAGCTCCATCATAATCCTACAGAACAACCCCAGTATATGTGATTCATTATTACACCCTGAAATTGGGCACAAGACCTTAGATCTTTCTATCTGCATCTCAGCGATTAACACAGGAGTTACAAGGGCTGAGGAATCCGTACCTGGTGTGCTCTATGAACCCAGTCTGACTGCACATAATCTTGAACTCCAAGAACTCATGAACAAAGAGAGATGCCGTAGTCTCTCAGATACCCCTGAGAGTCTCTCTTGACTGACACTGGCCAGAAGTGAAAGCTTTGCCCTTTCTTAGGAAGCCGCTGGACACATCTGCCAACATTTTCAGGAG
This sequence comes from Cavia porcellus, assembly GCF_034190915.1. NCBI lineage: Eukaryota > Metazoa > Chordata > Mammalia > Rodentia > Caviidae > Cavia > Cavia porcellus. Next base: position 4,500,296 of record NW_026947516.1, on the reverse strand, counting down.
GAAATGCAACAGAATTACTCTCTAATAGACCACTAGAGCCTCTCTCAGTTATTTCCTTCCCCAATAAAAATATCAATTGCTCTCTGAAAGCCGTGTTACTTTACGAGCCAAAGAGATGCCAAAATCAGTGATTCCATGCAGTACCTCACAAGCCATGTGGACTCGGGCCAATCGGCTGCTTTTGGAAATTTACAGTTCAGGTAAAGAAGAGAGATGCTTTCAATGCAGGCACTGGGGAATTTTTACAAGCAGTTCTGTGCATGTGGAGGAAGCCTGTACTCTGGCTCCTCAGGAAAACATGATTTCCCTCTCATGTTTCTGCAGACAACTCATCTATAGCATTGATGTGTCTGCATCACTGACATGTATTATTTGCTTGCAGGCAGAAGAAAAAAGGGACTGAAGGAGAAACTTCCTCAAGGTCACCTTGACTAGGGAGAGTGTCTTAGTTATTTTCTTACTGTTGAAATGCAATATCCAGTATCCATAGTCTAAAGAGGAGAGTTTATTTGGGAGAATAGTTTATTGAGATACCGGTCCACAGTGGGCTGGCTCCACAGCATGCAGAAGACAAACAGTGTCCAACTGTAGCCTGGGTATCCCTGACCAAAATGCTTGGGAGCAGAAGCATTTTGGGTTTTCAATTTGTTGTTTCCATATAGAAAATGTAGCATCTTGGGCGGGGACCCAAGCGTAAACATAAAATATCTATACACAGAGTCTGCCAAAAAAAAAAGGGTATATAGTATAAAAAGAAACATTTGTATAAATTTTTTAATACTACATTGATTGAGACATCATGAGATTAGCACAAATTACATTTGATCTCTACAATTACAAGAGGGCTCATAATAGGGGCTGTTAGACATTTATTAGTACAGTGAACCGTTGGCGTGTGTGTTGGACTGTGTATACATCTTTTGATGGACTCTGTAGTTTATCCACATATCCATGTCCTAAAGAATTATTGTGCAATTTATTTATAAAAGCTAGGATTGGAAGTCCCATTTGTTCCAGCTATTCCACTTCTAGGCATATTCCCAGAAGAACTGAAAGCATCAAACTACAGTGATATATGCGCACCCATGTTTATAGCAGCACAGTTTGTATTAGTCAGACCCTGGAAACAACCTAAGTGTCTATCAATTGAGGAATGGATAAAAAGTTGTGGTACTTTTATAAAATGGAGTACTAGTCAGCTATAAAGAAGGATCACATTGAGGTATTTATAAATAAATGGGCACAGCTTGAGACCATACTCATAAGTGAAATAAATCAAACTCACATGTATAAATACCAAATAGTTTCCATAGCGTACAAAATGGTAAGAATACATAAAAGTATGTGGTAATCAGGCCATTATATTGTTTTGCAGCCTTATAATGTTTTCATTCATTAATTGGAACGGTTTTATTCTGGTTGTCTGCGATGTCTGAATTTTATTGTCTGCGATGGTATGAACAGTTATTTCGAAGAAAACAAGACATTATAATAGCTAGTGCTGATTTAATACTAGCTTGTTTTGAAGTCCCACCAAGCTTTTGTTCTTCTGTCTCCATTGGTTTTATCATGTTGTATCTTATTGGATTTTATTAGATGTGATAATATACACAAAATTTTTTATAGACAAGGACATAATATGAAACTGTTGTTCGTTTTCTATTAGTTGGTTCTAAATACCCTGTAATATTTTTACCCACTTGAATAGTTTTACACTGTATTGTTATGTTTGATGCTATAGTTTATGAAGTTATACTCAAATATTTCAAGGAAAGAGACACTACGGTAGCTACTGTTATGTCAGGTTATCTTGTTGCTTAAATTGTTCCGTTCTGACCTTCGTTGTTATGTCCTCTTTCATTTTTATCTCCCCTTTATGTATTTTTTTAAATAAAAAAAAGAATTGTTGTGCAATTTATTTATTTATTGTACCTGTTAGCTATACCTAATCGTGCATAGAACATAGCTTTATGGTACGGAGTTTTCTTCTTGTGATATCATGGCTCTCAGTTCACAATATTTTAGGTTTTGGAACATTTGGCACTTTGAATTTTGTTTTTAGATAGCTGTACTCTTCCTATATAATGCCCCAACTCTTAGGGGGTCTTATTTATTTATAATTTTAATATAGTAAAATCCAACAAAACAAGACAGAACAAAACCAGTCAAAACAATGAAGCAAAACTGGTACAGAACTTCAAAAGAGGATACCAGGAAAACAATAGCTATCACAGAATATCTTGTTATCATCACATTAGTCATCCATTCCATCAGGGTTAGCAAACTCAAGCCAAAAACAAAACACAGCACAACCAATCAAAACAGAATAGGGAATAAAGCCAAACAACCAATCAGAACACAGCACAAATGGTCAAAAGAATATTTGACTTCAAAGACAAGCTAGAAGGAAATCCCTTAGGGGACTCATTTAAGGTTCCATCTAAAGGAGAGTATTTTAGAGAAAAGGGGGAGAATGCCTAGTTAGAGGAGGTACAAGGCAGTAAACTAGTCATCAGCAATCACCCGGTCAACGCCTACCACACAGTTACTGTAGATCCAGGAGTCACATCATGAATGGCTCAGTCATGCTCCTCATCCCAGGGGGTTTAAAACTGGCCTGGGAGACTGGAAGCCAAAAGAACCCTAATCTGAATTTCCTGGAGAGAGTTCAGGATTGCAGAGAAACCGCAAGCCTCCACCTCACACCTGAGCAGTCCTGACACCTCAGTGGGGTCAGTTTCTAGTATCTGATGGGATTTTCCTGTTAAGCACTGGAAGCGGTCACAGACTGATGGCTAAAAGTTCTAGGATAGTTGTGATTTTTTACTTAGTTATCTTGCTCTGGAAGAAACACAGAACAATGCGACATGAATTCCAGATTAAATTAACTAGTAGCTCCAATGGACACAGGAAGTCCTTAATTCTTAAATGGGAAGATGGGCTATTCCTTTGACAAGTGGTTTTACCAGGCTGGCAAGTCGTTCAAACTTATTTTAGAAAGTCTTCAGGGATAACTATTCCAGGAACTTATTACCTGAAGGACTTACTACCAAGATTTCTAAGAACTGACCAGAATTATATCCACAATAAACTTATTTATTTCCTTATTTACTGCTCTTTTTTAAGACAGAGTCGCTCTATGCAGTTCAGGCTGGCCTTGAGCTTATTTTGTGGCCTAGGTTGGTGTCGAACTTGCAACAATCCTTCTGCCTCAGCCTCCTGAGTGCTGGGATGACAGGTGTGCACCACCACGTCTGGCCACAATACATTTTTGATCTCCAATTTTATCTCTCAATTCTTTCTTTTTCCCCTATATTCTTTTGTCAAAGACAAAATTTACTTATATCTAAATCAAAACAGGATGATCACATTCTAAACTCAATTTTTTTTTTCTTTTATCTTTGTAAGACAGGGTCTCACTATGCTGTTCAGGCTGGCTTTGAGCCCACAATGCAGCCCAGGCTGGTCTCAAACTCACAAGGATCCTCCTGCCTCAGCCCCCCTAGTGCTGGGTTTATAGGCACTTGCCACCATGCTCTGCTAAACTGAATTTCTTAAGAAGAAAAAAGCGACAGCATTTTCAGAGCTGGCTTGCTTCCATAATATTAAATCATTATTTCTTCAAATACAGATTCTATCAGAGACGAAATGTGCATAGCATTTAAGGGGAAAAGCCCGTTGCGTTCAGCAGAAAGTTGGCTTAATCCTGGCAATTTCACTAAATTAGCCCATAGATTTCATTAGCAAAACAGGTTTGATTGAGGAACCAGGGAAATCAATGAGTTTAAACAGTACAGATCTTCTGTGAAGAGATTTGACTACAAGAAGTCATTACTGCCCTGGAAAAGATGTTCTTCTGACCAGGGCATTAAGTGGCCTGATTCCTCTGTGTCTACTCAAATGCCTTGTTGTGTCTGACAGTTTGCAGTAACGTTTCCGAGTCTGCAGGCCCTTCCCAGCCCCGGAAGGAGATTGTGTCTCTCCTTGAGGGTTTTGGGTTTCAATAATATTCAGAAACCAACTGGATTTCAAAGAAGTTGGACAAAAAGATAAGATTTCCAAACAGAGCAGCCCTTCTGACCTCCAGCAGTGCCACAGGTCACTGCCATTTCTGACACACCAGCAACAAACAAACAAAACATACCAACACACCAAAAACATGCCTGACACTTTCCATGCATTTCTTAAAAAATAATAATAATTTGGGTCATTTTTCTCATGCCTAAATCTTGTAACCTGAACAGCTTCTAAGATAACAATATGCAATATATTAACACTAGTTATATAATATATTAACAGTTATATAATTATATATATTGTATAATTATAGTAGTTATATAATATACACTAAAACACTAGTTAATTTCCTACTTTTTTAAAAAAATTCTGTATTGTTTCTAGCCTTTTTTTCTCTTTTGCTTTTTAAAAAAAACGTAACCACAAAATAACGATTTGCATGGATCAGAAACTGACATGCTTTTAGGATTGTACAGTTAGGCAGCCAGCTGCTCTTCAAGACCTGTGACACTCTCTTCCTGTCTCCATTGTCACAGCAAAATGGCAATGCTATGTCCTCCCCACCCTGCGACCCTTTCTTGGTCCCAGCCGCCCTCACCTCTCCCAGCCCTGAACCTTCAGAGCAATGTGTACAGAACTTTCCCAAGTAATGTGTTTCCTTCTGATCACGCCTATCATGGTGATGTGTGTACCTGCCTCTGCTGGGCTGCTAAGCTGTTCCACACTCTAACAAGTGCTGGGCAAGAGAATGAATGAATGAATACGTGAACTGGAGCGTGAAATGCGGTCCTAACTCCAACTTTCAGAGAGGCCTTAGTGATCTTGCTCTATCCACGCAGGCCACCTGGAGATAAGCCTCTTGTCTTATCAGAATGCAAGGGTTCACGCCTTACTATTCTAAAATAAGATGGTAAATAGAAGAGTGACTGCCCGATGGGGTTGGTCCTGCTGTGATTAAACACATCTACATAGCCATGCACAATTCTGATTGCCTGTCCTGAAAGGAAAGAGAATACTGATGTGCTAGGTGTCAGGCAAATAAAAGTCTAAGAAACTGTTCCTGTGGGGATAAGGATCCTCAGAATATCCTGGACTCCAGAGTGCACATAGAGACGTGAAGGTGAGTGCAAAGTTTCATGGACCAGCAGGAGGATGGACCACACGGGACACTACCTCTTGGTGTCAGATCCTATGAAGAAGGCTTACTGAACTTGTGGGAGACTACAGAAATAGCTGAATGCTGCTTCTTCTTAAGCCAAGAGTTACCACCAAGAGGGACTGATAAAGAAAGCAGGAAGAAGAAGGAGAAGAAGAAGGAGGAGATGGAGGAAGAGAAGCAGGAGGAGGAGGAGATGGAGAAGGAGATGGAGGAGGAGATGGAGGAGGAGAAGAAGGAGGAGGAGATGGAGGAGGAGACGGAGAAGGAGATGGAGGAGGAGGTGGAGGAGGAGGAAGAGGAGAAGGAGGAGGAGGAGATAGAGGAGATGGAGGAGGAGGAAATGGAGGAGGAGAAGAAGGAGGAGATGGAGGAAGAGAAGGAGGAGGAGGAAGAGGAGATGGAGGAGGAGATGGAGGAGGAGATGGAGGAGAAGGAGATGGAGGAGGAGGAGATGGAGGAGGAGGATATGGAGGAGGAGATGGAGGAGGAGGAGATGGAGGAGGAGATGGAGGAGGAGGAGATGGAGGAGGAGGAGATGGAGGAGGAGGAGGAGATGGAGGAGGAGGAGATGGAGGAGATGGAGGAGGAGGAGATGGAGGAGGAGGAGATGGAGGAGAAGGAGATGGAGCAGGAGGAGGAGATGGAGGAGGAGGAGGAGATGGAGGAGGAGATGGAGGAGGAGGAGATGCAGGAGATGGAGGAGGAGGAGGAGATGGAGGAGAAGGAGATGGAGCAGGAGGAGATGGAGAAGGAGGAAGAGAAGGACAGAGAGAGAGAGAGAGAGAATGCAAAATATGCACACAGTGAATGTCTCGTTCCTTCCAAGCCCTGCTCCCTCTGGCACATTTGGACTCCCGTGGTCTAGTGAGGCTCTCCTTCATGTGTGAACCATTCACATCTTGGGTGCACAGACATCAACACACCTTTATTAACGCCTCCCCCGAGGCTTCCTGCCCAAACTCATCTGTCTCTAATAACCATCGAGCTGCCCACCGGTTAGCCACCATTTCCTTGTGGGCAGGAAGCACGTCTTACGTTTGCTTGTTTTTTGCCCCACATACTGTAGATGCTCCATCAATGTTTTTAAACACACCGATGAAAGAAAGCAACCCATGTGCCGTCTGTGCGTCACTGTGGGTGTAAGTTCTGAGTCCCTGGGAGGCTGTGAAACATCGGGAAGGTGTAGACAAGAAAGCACTGTCTGCACTTGCTCGCTTTGTGCTTGCAAAAGTCAACAGCCACACGTTTTTCTGCTTTGTGTACTACGTGATTTATTCAGGCAGCCGCTGGGCTGAGGAACACCAAGGTGCCTCACACCTGAGGCTGGCCACATGATTCACTCCACTCCCTGGCTGAAGAATCATCCCTTCCAGATGTTCAGGCACCTGCACTGCAGATGTGGTTGGGGGCCCTAAACCCTGTCCACCTAATCATCTTCTCTGAGTCTTTGGGAGATAGGCCGCTGTTCCAGAGTTAGATACCTTTATTGTGCACACCCTGTGTAAACCACGAGCTGGGTGTCATTTCTCCTGCCCCAAAGACTAGCAGGATGCCTGGCCCATCAGGGAAATGGTGTAGGCGATGCTTGGAAAGATTCTGCATTAGCTGCAGACATTATAGGGGGTTCAGGTGGGAGAATCCTCAAAAAACTAGAACTAGAATTTCCATTTGGCCCTGACACTCCCCTTCTGGTTAACACCATCCTGTCACAGTGATGTGTCCATAACCATGTTTATAGCAGCACAATGTAGAATCACTACACCTTGGAAACAACCCACATGCCCAACGATGGATGAAGGGGTAAAGTAAAATGTGGTGTTTATATATGATGGGGTACTGCTCTGCCGTAAAGAAGGACAAACACAAGGTATTTTAAGGTAAACGGATGCACTTGGAAGCCGTAGCTTTAAATGAACTAAACCAGACACTCAAGATTAAATACTTCATTGCTTGTTTTGTGTGTGAGATGCCCCAAGGAACAAGATGGCGGGTAGATGGGAAGTTGGAACCACTCAAATGGGAGGATGACAAGAGTTGGGAAACGGGAAGGGATGGAAGGGAAATGGGATTTTAAAAAGAGAACATAAAGGGAGAAAATGGAAACAAATCTTTTGTAAACATCGAGGGGAAGGAGGGTAGAAAGGAGGGGAAGAGCACGGGAGAAGATGTGAGGTCTGTTAGGTCCAGATACAGATTCCCTGGATGATTGTGATGGTCACTTTGTACGATGAACACATATTAATAAAATGAACTGTAAAATGTGAATCAGTGGATCGTGAGGTGGGGGATGATTCGGAATTACCTGCTGGAGACCAGTATACTCACGAGGTTCCTCTTTATAAGAGAGAGGTCAGAGAAAGTGAAGGTGATGAGCAGGAGATGAGGGTAAAAAGGGGGTTGTGACGGGTTTTGTCGATTTGGAATTGTGGTCCTTAGTGGTGGAACCAGAGTCAGTGAGTCAAGAAATGAGAACAGCCCGGGTAAACTGGCAAAGGCCAGGAAATCGTTTTCCGCTGGAAAGGACACAGTCCAACAGGGTGTAGGGGTGCATGCCTGTAATCCCAGCACCCAAGAGGCTCAGGCAAGAGGATCCCTGCAAGTTTGAGGCCAGCCTGGGCTTCAAAGTGAGCTTTAGGTCAGCCTGAGCTGCATAACGAGACCTTGTCTTAAAAAGACACACACACACACACACACACATGTTGGGAGCCGCAGCCCCGAGCCCGGTCGCCTCACTTGGCGGACGTGAGGCCTGTAGTAAAGAGTAAAGCCTGAGGTAGATTACCCCTCCCATCGAGCACGTTAGTTTCCTGCTTACCGCGTAAGCAACCCGCTCAACAATATAGTCTGCCTGGCAACTGATGATGTTAGCCAATCAGCTTGCCTTGCTTACTTTAACATGATTGGACACTGTATCCGTATATATACTGGTGCCACCCCTGGGGGGGAAGAAGAAGCCCGGAAGTAGAAGCCCAGAAGGAGCCGCGGGGAGCGGACCAAAGGAGGCTTCGGCTGGGAGCGATCCCAGGGCAGGCTGTACGGAGAAGGAAAATAAAAGAAAAGGTTGTCCACTGCCAGACTTTGTCGTGTGTCCTTCCTGCCGGCCGGGAGCGACATCGACATTTGGAGGCCCGCACGGGGACTGATCACCCCCGAGACGTGACAGCGGACAACGCTCCAGTACAGAGCTGCGAGACAGGTGAGTTGGGGATAAGCCTGGGCTCTGGGTGGCGCGCACCTACAGGGCTTTTAGACTCCCCTCAGGCTCACGCGTAAGTGGCGGATTCCTTGGGCCTCACGCGGTGAGTAACATATTAAAAGATGGGAAACATGCTAGGTAGCAACACTAAGAGCGAGGGTGGTTGTGGAGAAAGCTCTCAAGAGCTTACAAAAGTACGCAGGGTATTTGAGCAGGCCCAGTCGGGGAGCTCCCGAGAGGGGCCCGTCAAGGGGAACAAAGATGCTAAGGAGAAGGACGGGGCTCTAGCCTCGGAGTCGTCTGACTCCGAGGACGAGGGAAAGTTGAATGGCAAGGAGGCCAAAGAGACCAGCTGTCAGGAGCCTAAGTCGCTCGATAAGGAGTCGCAGGGTTCTTTCCCAGCGTTGCGCCGTGAATTGCGCTCCGCTCAACTTGGTCTGCGGAGGAGTAGGGAGCTCCTGAGCGCTCCCCGGCGCGAGAGGGAGGCGAAGCCTTCCGCCCCACCTTGGGGGCTGTTCCTGGAAGCGATCCCTCGCCACGAGGCGGCCGCCCGGGAGCTCCCTTCCTCTTCGCCAGAACAGGAAGTGATGCACGGGCCCCCATTTTCCGCCCAATCATGGCCGCCGTCTTATGCTCCGCCGCCGGCGGGTCGGTATTTTTACAGGCGGCTTTGGCAGGGGGGACATTTGTTTCATGAGGTACATCCACCACCTGGGATAGATAGTGGCCCCTACGGGATATTTCCTGTACAAGTAGCTATGGACCAGGGACGTAATGCATGGGAGCCTTTTGAGATAAAGCAGATTAGAGAACTTAAAAATGCAGTTACAACCTTTGGGCCGACTGCGCCTTACACCATTGCCATGCTGGAGAACCTGTCTTCTGGGCCCCTCACCCCCGCGGACTGGATTCAGCTGGCAAAGGCGTGTCTGCCCTCGGGTAGTTACCTGGATTGGCGAGCCTGGTACGCAGAGTTCTCTGCAGAGCAGGCTGAGAGAAACGCCAGTCGGGGAAACCGGGGGTGGAACAAGGAAATGCTTATGGGAGAAGGTCGGCACGCTGATGATCAGACTCAGTTCCCCGGCGCTGTCTATGAACAAATCAACGCCATAGGGCTCCGCGCCTGGAAGCAGGTAAGTGGTGCCGGAACAGCCTCCTTGTGTCTTTCAAAAATAATTCAGGGTACCACAGAGCCATTTGTTGACTTTGTGGCCCGAATGCAAGATGCTGCCGATAAGATATTTTCTGATCCGGGAGTGGCTCGACCGCTGGTAAGGCAGCTGATTTTTGAGCAATGTACAAAGGAGTGCAAGGCAGCGATAGCTCCTCATAAGAACAAGGACCTCAACGCCTGGATTAGGATATGCAGAGAGATAGGGGGGCCGCTCTCCAACTCGGGAGTGGCTGCTCTCCTGGCCGCGGCTGTACAGCAGAGGGGACCTCGCGGGTCAGAAGGGGAATGTAAGGCTAAAGGGTGTTTTGCCTGCGGGGAGCCAGGACACATTAAACGTCATTGCCCAAACAATACAGATGCTAGGCCTCGCCCTAGGAATGAAGAACCATATGTTTGTGGGCGATGCAAGAGGGGATCACACAAAGCTGAGGAGTGTAGGTCGGTCTTTGATGCTCAGGGCAACCGTATTTGTGGACGAGATGCTAGAGGGCCAAAAAACGGCCAGAGGGGGCCCCCTTCACAGGCGGGCCCCCGCCCCAGAGACAGGACAGCTCAGGATGGCAGCCTTCAACAAGGGCCACCCCTGGGTCAGCAGGTGTGGACCTCAGTGTTGCCTCCAGACTTATATTAGTGCCTGATATGGGTGTTCGAGTGGTTGAAACCACCTTTAAGGGACCGTTACCCGAAAATTCTTTACGGAGAGAAAATGAGTGCAAGCTTGTGTGCATCCAGGTTCCGTCCAGTTTGTGCCTGGCCCTAGAAAAAGGACGAGGGCCTCAGGGCCTTGGCAGACCATGGGACGGCCGACCAGGGTCTAAGCCAAGGACCTACGGTGGGCCTACGCATAGGGCATAAGCCTCTGCACCCAGTCCAGAAAGGGCTACGATGCGCACATTTATAAAAAAAAAATAAAAAAGGGGGAGATGTTGAGAGCCGCAGCCCCTAGCCCGGTCGCCTCACTTGGCGGACGTGAGGCCTGTAGTAAAGAGTAAAGCCTGAGGTAGATTACCCCTCCCATCGAGCACGTTAGTTTCCTGCTTACCGCGTAAGCAACCCGCTCAACAATATAGTCTGCCTGGCAACTGATGATGTTAGCCAATCAGCTTGCCTTGCTTACTTTAACATGATTGGACACTGTATCCGTATATATACTGGTGCCACCCCTGGGGGGGGAAGAAGAAGCCCGGAAGTAGAAGCCCAGAAGGAGCTGCGGGGAGCGGACCAAAGGAGGCTTCGGCTGGGAGCGATCCCAGGGCAGGCTGTACGGAGAAGGAAAATAAAAGAAAAGGTTGTCCACTGCCAGACTTTGTCGTGTGTCCTTCCTGCCAGCCGGGAGCGACATCGACACACACACACACACACACACATACACAAAGACAGAATCCTGCTGCCATCTTGATTTTAGACCAACGGAGATAGCCATGTTGAACGTTTGCATCTCAGATCTATGAGTTATTACAGCAGCCAGACGGGATGCGAACAGAGGGGGAGAACCATTCAAGTTCTAACAAGGTGCATAATAAGAGGTGCTATTTGCAGCTCAGGGGTGCACAGCGCCATTTCATGAATGGACATGGAACATGGGATTTTAAGGTGAGCAGAGAAGCTCACTCTGGTCCCCTGGGTGTGCACAGCACGGCATGTGAGGAAGTCTTACATGCTGCCAAGAAATGGAAGAAGAACAGAAAATCTGTAAGAACGAGAGTAAAGCAGCTGCTACCACGCTGCGAGGCCACGTCTCACCTTTATAGATCCTGTTGCTTCCTCCATGCATCTCCCCTTTGCTCGTCACCTCTTCGACGTGGGCTCCCTGGTCTGATGTGAAGTAGACCAGGGTATTGTCGGCCAGTCCCAGCTCATCCAGGACATTCAGAACCTGCCCTGGAAGAGACAGACAGACCTCGCTTTAGAGAAGTTCCACCATCATGAAGGTAGTTCATTCCTCAAGGCAGGAAGGCGGTACCTCTGCATCTTGAGGTGTAACACAATTGGAAAAGGACCCGTCATGACATGGTTCCGAGAATGGCCACCGACAGAGGCCACTCCAGCTGGCCCAGGCTTTGAAGTTCCAAAGAAGTAACCCACCCCAGGAGCAAATATGTCTGCAACTGTTTTGGAACGAACCTCATTTTGCAATATTTTGCAGTAGACACCCAAACCTAGAACTATCCATCACGAATATCAATATTTCTCATAGTTTCTGTTTTCTTTTTTCTCCTCCTTCTCCGTTAGTCTAACACTGCCCGCCGGTCCAACTTAACACGAACAGCAATTACAACCACAATATTTCACGCAATCTCTTGATTGCTCGCCATAGGTGATAGGGTGTGTTCCCTGTTCTGTGGTGTGTACCCCCAGGAACCCTTAAAGTCACAGCTGCTTTTTTACTTTACACAAGAAAGCAATAGTGCTGTAAAAAGAGAAGAGAGCTGTTCCAGTTCAGAGACGGGGAAAGGAGGGGAACAGAAAGTAAGAGTTAAGTCAGATTCTAAAACTCAGAATGCTAAACTCTGAACAGATCAGTGGGTGGATTTAGTGAACAAGACAAACAGGAAAAAACAAAACAAAACAAAACAAAAGACCTTGAAAAAGCAGGAGGGGGGTAGGAGGAGAAGGAAGAGGAGGAGATGGAGGAGGAGGAGATGGAGGAGGAGAAGATGGAGGAAGACGAGATGGAGGAGGAGACGGAGGAGGAGGAGGAGAAGGAGGAGATGGAGGAGGAGGAGAAAGAGAAGGAGGAGGAATAGAAGAAGGGAGGGATGAGGAGGAGGAAGAGGAGGAAGTGGAGGAGAAGGAGGAGGAGAAGGAGATGGAGGAGGAGGAAGAGGAGGAGGAGGAAGAGGAGAAAAAGAAGGAGGAGGAGAAGAGGAGGAGGAGATGGAGGAGGAAGAGGAGGAGGAAGAGGAGGAGGAAGAGGAGGAAGAGGAGGAAGAGGAGGAGGAGGAAGAGGAGGAAGAGAAGGAAGAGAAGGAGGAGGAGATGGAGGAGGAACAGGAAGAGGAGGAGGAGATGTAGGAGAAAGAGGAGGAGGAGGAAGAGGAGGAGGAGGAAGAGGAGGAAGAAGAGGAGGAGGAAGAGGAGGAAGAGGAGGAAGAGGAGGAGGAGGAGAGAAGGGGGAGGAGGAGATAGAGGAGGAGGAGATGGAGGAGGAACAGGAAGAGGAGGAGATGTAGGAGAAAGAGGAGGAGGAGGAGGAAGAGGAGGAAGAGAAGGAAGAGAAGGAGGAGGAGGAGAGGAGGAGGACATGGAGGAGGAACAGGAAGAGGAGGAGGAGATGTCAGAGAAAGAGGAGGAGGAAGAAGAGGAGGAGGAGGAAGAGGAGGAAGAGGAGGAGGAGGAGATAGAGGAAGAGGAGATGGAGGAGGAGGAGGAGGAGAAGAGGAGGAGGAGAAGAGGAGGAGGAGATGGAGGAGGAGGAGGAGGAGGAGAAGGAAGAGGAGGAGGAAAAGCATTTCACAGAGCTCTCTGGTCACACCCATGGATGAAATGCTGTCGCTGACAATGATGTCAAAAGATGTTCTTCTGAACTAAGGCTAGAACAGGACAGGTGAGTGCGGAGAGTGAGGAGGTCAGCCCAAGTCCACAACTGCTGTATATGGAAGAAAAGCACACAAATAACTACTCTACTGTTCCACTTCTATTCACGCTTACAATTTTCCTTAGGAAACCAGGTGTCATGGTACCTGCCTACACTCTCAGCAGACAGGAGGCTAACACAGGAAGCTCACAAGTTCAGGGTCACCCTTGGCAACTGGATGAGACTCTTTGCTCAAAACAAAATTGCTTGACTTTAAAGAAAAACAAAAATAAATAAGTAAATAAAAGCCAAAACATGATTTTACTTCATGAGAAACACAACAGACTCAACAGAAGCCACCACGGCCCTTTAAACAGAAGACAATGATAGCCCAATCAGAGAGGAACAGTACAGAATTTCCCTGCAGATCACACAGTTACACGCTGCTGGTTTGCAGTTCAGGACCAGAGTACATACAGCTGGACTTCAACTGGCACAGCAGGCTGAATCCATTATCAATTTACATCCATTGATATATAACAGTCATGCATTTCATGAGGTAGGATGGGATGTTTTCAAACAGGTATGCGATGCAATTAAATAAAAGTCAAGTGAATATTTAAATTAAAATGGATCGGGGGTCCTCCCGCTCCTGAGCACGGTGACTGGGCGTTCACTTTGCATGCCTAACGTGTACCTCTCTGGAGCTTTGCTACAAGTACAGGGCATTAACCCTCTGACTTGAACTGGGAAAACAAAAATGGATTAGAGCAAAAGACACATGGTCCCGAAGCCCCCTCAAATGCCACCCCCTCTTTCCAAAACATTTATCCCATCATTCTGACGACCTTGCACGGCAGGCAGTGCCTGCAAGTGTTCTTCCACACACGTCTTTAGGTGGGCCGTCCTGCCTGCCTCATGTCCAAAATGCATTCAAAACACTGATCCTTCATGGTCCTTCTGATGTTGGGGGAGTGTCAGAAGTCACACGGTGCCAGCTCCGGCGAATACGGTGGGTGTCAGGATGCACATGGTGTCATGTTTTTATGAACCTGCCTTTCCCTGGGATGCCACTTTGCAGCAGAGTCCAGTATATTTTTATCACAACTCGTAAAGATGCTAGAGCAAAAGGACTTCTGTAGCGGCTTCCAAAAGTAGCAGGAATGATGGCAAGGTATGTTCAAAGCAAGGAGGATTTTGTCCATAGTACTGCATACACTGTTTAGAGTTCAAGCCAGGGAAAATATATCTATGAATACACCATATCTATCCACTACAGATATTAGTATGGGGATTTCTCAAAAAATTGAAACTCAAGCTTCTATTATTTTTTGAGGGGTAAAACCATTTAAAACCTTTTCTCCACACTTTTTCTTTTAAAAATACACAAGCAGTCGAGAGCAGTGTTCACCTAACAGTAACACAGCACGGCTCACTTTGCCCGTCTAAGCATAACTTCGTATTTCTTAATCAATCTCTACCCCTTTACAGTCTCAGTCTCCCAGGCTGCGTAACTGCCACCTGCTCTCAGTTTTGAGGACGTCACCTTTTCTCACTTGTACCCGTGAATGAGATCACGTGGCGTGCATCGCTTGACATCTGGCTCTCTGCATTGAATGGGGTGTCTTCCTGTTCCACAATGCCATCTCAAATGCCAGGAGCTGATCCTTCTTTATGATAGAACAGGCTGTACCGCGTGTGCAAGCAAGAGCCCCTGTTTGTACACGTTTGTGGGACGTAACGTGTACAGCCTCTGTGTGGAGTTGGTACACGTAAGCGACATACCTTCATTCCCCACCATCCCCTCCCTCCTTGTGCCTTCCAATTCTTGGTCTTCTTCCCACTTGAGAAAGATCCATCTCTGACCTCCTATGACTCGGTTATCTATCATTTTGCACTTTATTTAAATTTTGGGTTTCATCTGATATGTAGGCTTGTGTGTCTGATTTATTTCACTCAACATTATGACTTGAAGGCACACCCATTTTCCGACCAATGCCTCTACACCGCTGGTAGGAATATAGAGCATCCACTGTGGGTTGCATAACACTAGAAGCATGGAGATCCCTCAAAAACTAAAACTATGAGTCCCATTTGACCCGGCTATTTATTTGTAGGTATCTTCCTTAAACAGTTAAAAACTTGGCATCACAGTGATCCATTGTGCCCATGTTATAGCAGCATGATTTACAATTGGTAAATCTTGGAAATAATTTACATGCTCATCAGCTGTATTTATACACATTTTCTCTGTATCTTTCCTCACATTCTCTCAAGTCATTTTTAAAGCAGCTCACCCCATCACAACCCTATTATGTGAGGAGCCAATCTTTTCATATCCTCTGGGGATTGTGGGTGACATCACTGATCTGCACATGGAAAGCAAATTTGGGGTTAGGTTCATCGAATCACTGCAGCGTGACTACAGCAGTTGAGCTTCTGCAAGGATATCAGACCTATTTTGCAGAGAAATAATGACGCTAATAAATCCTATCCAGGAGACAGATCATATCTGGTCAAGACACTCTCCACGCGTCAGTTTCCAGGAAAGGGGAGGAAGAATCACAGGGTGACCTCCCCACAGAAGTGGCAAAGATGATTTCTGATGCAGAAACAATACTTCAGTCACCTGCTGCCAGCCACACATCTGCTACAGGATTGCAAATGCCACAGGGTAGACGAGGTTCAGTCTTTCTCAATTTTTAACTCCTGCGGTGAACATTCTCAGCACCCGAATCACATACATAAATGCAGTGCTCTCGAAACCAAGCAACAGGACACCCGGGGCCCATTTCAGTAATTGGTCTCCTGTGATAAATCACCCTTGTGTAGACATTTATTGTCTTGTCTTTATCTGGTCCAGCTAAGCGAACCACCTGTGCGTTGGCGCTCATCTGGCTGCAGGGTTATCTCTGCCTGTGATACTAATTCATTCCGTATTTCTTTGAAAGTGGTAAATAGTTCCATGAGAGGAAATAGAAGCCACAAGGTGATATAACCCTCATTGGGCTTTGAAAGAAAAAAAAACATGAAGCTGTCGGTCATATAACAACTTCCATGTAAAATAATTCAGGTCGAAGTTTAGTGGTTTCCCATTCTCCTGTAGTTACTCCAGAGGGAAGGGGGGGGCGTATACCTGCATTTCAAACAGTAGTCACCTTTCCTCTATTTAGAAGAATCTTGGCTCAAAGAAAAATGCTGTAGAAAAAAAAAGCTTTGCAAGAAGAAAATATGGCTGTATAACTTCTGTGCACATCAAAACCCACATGCAAATACTAATACCAGTTTGTCTATAAGAGCCCAAACCTTGGAGAAAGCCAAGATGACACTCAACCAGCAAGTGGATGTGTAAGGCATGGAACTTCCAGACAATGGAAAGATAATTTAGCCCTCAGAGAAATAAGGGAACCGGCTGTGAAAAGCCAGAGATGAATCTTAAACACACATTTTTAAGTGCCAACAAGTCAGTAAGAAAATTCAGTGTAGTATATGGCCTCCCATATAATCTAGAAAAGAGAAAGCCATGCAGACTGTAAAGATATCATCCTGCAGGACTGAAAGACACCAGACATATTTTGTAGCAGAAATAATGAAAGATATATTACAGTGATCCATGCACATCCATCTGCGTTAATAGCAGCACAACTTGTAGTAGCTAATTCTTGGAAATAGCCTCTTTATCCATCAACAGATGAATGGATGGAGCATGTGATATACACGCAGTAGTGTGTTAATACTACTCTGCCATAACAAAGGATAAACTATGGATGACTCCTAATGCATTCCCTTTGTTTAAACCAGATACCTCCTGTTTACTATCTCCCCTCTGGGCTTTCATGTTTTTAATCTCCAGACAAATCTCCAGCTGCATTTATACACAGACTGTTTCAACTAGCATTTCTGGCTTGCATCTCCATCTTAATATCTCTCTCTGGATACAGCCTCCACATTCCAATTTTTCAAACGACCACTGTCAGACATTTAATACGTCCTTATTCTAATTCCCTGCTCAGAGTGACAACCTGGCTGATCATCTTCATCTACAACGGGGCTGGGATTAATACAGAAAGCAGCTAAGGCTGTAATGTAGGTATGAGGAATGGAAAATCCAGCTCATTCTGCTGAGAAACTGTCAGATTTCTGATTTCCTTGGAGTCTTTTGTTCCCTCCAAAGACATGCAGAGGACCCCATGCTATGCAGGCTTATGCCAGAATCTTATGTGGAAAGTCTGCAGCCTGTTAACTATTTATTTTTTCATAAGATAGATCCTATCAAAGGTCTCACATATTTCTCTCTTCAAAATTCCAAACAGAAATCTCCCATGGGAACAAACGATGCTGTATTATTCTTTCTCCAAGAGCAATAGATTGCAAGTCAGAGGTCCAAAAATATTATTCTTCAGTGAGGTTCTTGAGGTATAATGATACCAATTTATATAGGATGATAGTTTTGAATTACCAGTGGCGGGCTGCAGGAAAACTCATAAATGAAATGTTTTATTTCCAAAGCTTTCTTGTACTTTTTTTTTTTTTGTCCCCGAATGAAACAAATACAGACAATCGGGCATTTCAAGAGCACTTTGTTATTTAACTGCAGACAAGAAGAGCCAGGTTATCAGCAGCAAAGGATTTCTAATCAGTCGTGTTACCATCCTAAAGAAGAAAATTTGAACAAGAGTAAATCTGGACTCTTTCCCCCATGGTAAAGGAAGGCTAAATTCCAGTCTGCAGAGTTCATTTATTCTAAGGATTTCTTCACAAACAAGTTGCTTCTCAGAGTCTCGCAGGGTAGTAAACTACACAGGGGACTGTAGGGTTTCAAACGCACAGCTGAGATTCTAGGTCTTAATGAGCAAGAACTCGGTAGTTAACGTCTTATTTAAGGTTCTGATTTAAGCAGACTTGTTTGTGCTTGAATCCCCAAGACTTTTTTTTTTAAACCTCTACATGGGAAACGTAATGGACAAAAACTGTGAGTTGTATTAAGGAGGCTACAGCCCCTGGCTACAGGGGCTGAGGATTTAGCTCAGTGGCATAAGCGCCTGCCTTGCAAGCGCGCGGTCCTGAGTTCTATCCCCAGCACCAAAAAACCTAAAAGGAATTGGCTGCAGATTTAGGCTAGGGTCACCCTCAGGGTTTGTGCTGAACATACCTTAATTCCTAACATGCATTTAAAATACTACTTTGCCTCACTGAAGCTGAGATACTTTGCTTAATTTAGACTTGTGAGCTGAACACAGTACACTCTCAGTAAATACAGTGGGCTCAGGAATCCCAGGCCAACAGGGCAACTTAGCAAGATCCTGGCTTTAAATAAAAAGATAAAAAGGGCCAAGGTTGGAGCCCAATGGCTTACAAACAGAGAAAGAAAATAAATAGGTTTGTGTTTTATTTTTCTTTCTTTCTACAAGGTAGGTGGAATCAGACAACCTACTGGAGTAAAATGTTTGAAGTATGTATTTACATTTTCTGAAGCATTGGGCTCCTCAATGAAAATAAAGATCCCCCCAGGCACATATTTTTGGTACATTTTTACAGTGCGTAATGTAGGGGGTAAAGGGAAGAGAACAAGGAAAAAAAGAAATGAAGATGTATTATGTACTGATTCTCCACAAGGAACGCACACGTTGTGGATTACAAATATGTACCAACAAATGAAAAAAAAATATCCTTACCTACTATAAAAAGTTAAGAAAGGAGTTTTACCTACTTTTTGTAGAACTCTGGGAAACGTTAAAGAGCCCCTTTAAAGCTATTTTGGAAAGTTATTCTGTAATGCTTGATACATTGTGTCAATCTGAGAAGTTTAGTAGCTTCCTGGAGTGAATCAGTAGATGGACATCCTGCGGTACAGAGGACTTGCCCTAGGGAGACTGTTTACAGCTTAGGATGATGTGATGGTTGATTCATTGTGTCACCTTTAGAAGTTTTACTAAGTGACTCAGCAGGGGAAAAGTGTTCTTACTTTGTAAACTTCCTCAGCCTGTGCAAGAGGAGAGGCAGGAGATGCTTTGAGGGCTACACCTACCCTAGGGCAAGTAACCTGCTTTCCTATAAAAGAGGAAAAGAGGCTTACTTTCCCCTTTTTGGCTCTTGTTGCTTTGACTATCTTCTGAACAGTTGCCCCTCACCGTTCCACCCTGCCTTGGAGGCAGCTGATTATAGACTGAAACCTCCACAGACAGGGAGCTAGATGAACCTTTCCTTCCTTGACTTTGGGTAGTGGGTATTTCGTCTTAACAATGAATAAAAGCAACCAAGACATAGTCCTTCTCCTAACTAGCAGGGAGATGGTGGATCTCCTATGATGTCACTGTAGCTGCACATTAAAGACAGAATGAGAGATGCAGCCATTGAACCGATTGGTGCGGGTGAGGATTTCTATGTATGAAATGCATGGTGTTGGTCCAGGGATATGACCTTAGCAGCTATAATCTGATCCTCGCCTGAACCATCTGTCTAGCAGCACAGAGAAATTCTGCTGTCATTGGCTGGGGACAGGCAATTCTTTGTTAGCTTAGGGAGGGATTAGAAACATAACTAATATCCCCTATATCAGGATGTATCTGTCACAACTCAAAAATTCATCATCTGCAGCTGAATGCAATGTCTACCTAATGGAGGTGCGGTCAATAGTGTATTCTTTCCTGAAACTGAAATAAATGGTCAGGATCTCCAGACCTTCAATCCTGATCTTATCCTTAATATGCAGTTCAAGGGACTTCACAGATGGGCTGTTTGCAAGCATCTGATTTATCAGTACGATAGACACAAGCTGTAAGAGCTTGCACACGTCTAACAAGTACATACCTTGAAAAAAAGTTCAGCTGAATTAGACATCTACAGAATGCAAATAACATTTACAATGAGGAACCATCTCCCTCCGGTGAGAATGATTATTATTTAAGAAGGAATCAAAAGCAGACGATCACAAATTCCGGCAAAGATATTGTGAAAAAGGGATAGATACTACGAAACATAGGACGGAGATTCTTAAATCACAATCAAAATTAGTACTTCCAAATGACCCAGCCGCCCCATTTCTGAGTGTACATCCAAAGGAAATGAAATCAGCATCCCAAAGGGTTATCTACAAATCCACGTCTATAGTGGTATTCTTCACAATAGCTAAGATACCGAGTTCCCCTGGGGGTCCATCAGCACCCGAATGGATACAGACCACGTGCTTTCTATACATTCTGGACATTCAACAAAGAGTAAGCAGCATATTATCATTTGCAGCACAATGGGTGGAACTGGAGGATACCATATTAAGGGAAATAAGCCACACACCAAATGACAAGAAACACACCATATCCTCTCTCTGGAAGCTTGAAAAAGATGTACAAGTTGCAGGTGATTGCTAGGCAAACAGGAGGGGATGAGACCTGACTCAAACATGGGAAGACAGTTCTAGGCGTTGTACGTTGTATGCACTTATGAAAGTCACTCCCTGTCCCCTGTTAAGATGTACATTAGTAGATAAAAGAAAAAGCTGACACAAAAGAAAAAATAGTTTACTACTCAATTTTTTTTTTATCAATTTGTGCTTTTTATCTACCTTCTATAAACCGGGTGAGAGAAAAAAATAAAATAAAAGCATGATGTACTTTCTTTGAGGGAGTTTTCTTTTTTTGCTTTTTAGCTTTTCGTTTATCTGATTTGAGGATCTCTCAGCAGAAAAGCAAGCAAAAAGGTAATAGTTAAACTGAACGTGTGAAGTCTGGGCACACTTTTATTTATGCACGAATTAGGCAAATGACAGACAGCAAGCAATATGTTCCATGGAAGAGACCTGGGCTTGAAAGATGGTGAACCAGGAAGAGGAGGAGGAGGTCAGCTCCATCACAGACTGCATGTGTAGGTCCTAAGTGAGGGGAGGAGGGCGGTCACTACAGCCCGATTGATTGAGCTCCTGAGAAGCGACTGTATTGATGTCTTGAGTATGTCTGTTGTTCAGAGATGACAGAACTGCCCTTTCCGAAGTCCTCTAAGTGGGTACATTTTCCTGAATGAGGGCAGAGGCACACATTCAAAGCCTGCTTTCTATCCACTCAACCAGATCACCACATCTGCTAATCTGGAGACCATCTCTTTTGCTATTTGATTCGCTTCCTTATCTTTTATTGAACCTAAAAGTTCCATTCCCACCGTGTTCAGAAGATAATCCTAATCATTTTCAAATAGCTATGAAGAAGCAAGCAAAAGAAAGATTGGATTACACAATTTATGTACTTTTTTTCACTCTATTTGAGCAACTGAATCTAAAAATCAAGACCTTATGCTGAGGATACAGGGTGTCTACTCCATTCTTATTATACATCTGAATTCCTTGAGCTTTAGTGGGTCATTTATCAAAGGGGGGCTGTGCTAAAACACAGATTTGCATTCAGTGTCTGAAAACTTTAATTTCTCAAAAATGCTTCCAGGGAAAGCTAACAATGGTGACTATCTGAAGAATCCCCCACCCTTTGAAAAGCAAGTTTACATGTTACAAAATGTGTAACCAATATTGACATATAGAAAAAAAAAAAGACATTTGACAATTGGCCAATTTCTAGAACTATATTGTTCATAAAAGTTGGATAGAGTTTCAGATCTTTTGATATGTAACTTCTCTATGCAGTGAACACGCATGAACAGATGAGTTAGAGCATGGAATACTGAAAGACTAAGGTCCTGATGTTCTATCAGGGACCCTTGGGGTTCTGCCAACTCAGGGATTTTTTGCTCAAGTGACTTCGTTTCTTGGAAATACCCCTTTTTCGGATGCTGTCCTACCTGGTGGCTATGATAATGCTGTGATTTCCTCCATTACACCCATCTTTACCTCAATCAGCGCTGTAATGTGTGATTTTTTTTCCTCCTGCACTTGCATCTGCTCGAGCCATCTGGGATGCTTTCCCAGCTCGATTCAGCTACCTTCTTGGGTTAACAACAACATCTATGTGTCTGTGTGTGCGTGTCGTGTTTTTCTAGGGTGTTACATTTGCTGGAAATAATCAAACAACTGCAATTGGTTCTCATCTGTATGGAGCTCACCAGTGTCTTCCCGTGTGAATGAGGCAGTCACACAGAACAGAGTTGTCTCTGCTGCATGGGAGGAAACCCCGTGGGCACATCTGCTGGCCAGAGGAGGCCACTTTGAATGTGACTGTTATCGGATCATTGAAACCACACCGTGCGGTTTCCCTGAGCCTCTAACCCTCACGCTGCCATGGACTGTTTTGAAATGCCAGAGTTCAGTTTGAACAAAACGTCCGTCCCCCCCTAACTGTGCCATGTCATTCTAATCTCTAGAGTTTCTTTTGCTGCAGAAAGTTCAGTTCAGCGATCTGCTGCTTAGAATAGTTACCAACTGAATGTGCCCTAGGAAGTGATCTGTCTTACCTATATGTTTAACCTTGGGCTATTTCTGCAACAAATATCAGTGTGAATCTCTGGACACATCAGCTTTGTGCTGGACAGTCTTCCCCTCAGGATAACAAAAATCTTAGGTAATGAGCTTGTCAAAAGAAAGTATCATTTTAGCTCATAGCTTTGGAGGTTCAGTCCATGATCGGTTTGCCCTGTTGCTTTTGGGTCTGAAGGGAAGGAGAATATTATAGTTGAATTGTGTCAGCGCTCAAGGCTGCTTACCTCACAGCAAGGAAGAAAACACTGGAGGAGAAAGAGCTTGCAGCCCGCAGTCCCTCAGCTAGAGCTAACTTCTTCCCACAAGGCTCTGTCACTTACATTTTCTACTGTATCCCAATATGACTAACTTGGAGATCAAACCACGGGCATCTGGAGGACATTCAACATGCAAACTACTGAAGTCTGCACTTCTCCATCAATATTTAATTAGAGATGCACTTCCAAACTTCCTGTCTGATCTAAGAAGGTAGAAATGAGAGAAATAAAAATAGGGAATCATCACAGACCATGAATGAATAACCAGCAAACCAAGCTTCACAGAATTTTGAATTTACAACTTCTTACTACACCATTTATATCTGTTTAGAAGGTAAATTTTATATGCAGTTTTATCCTCTAATGTTGACAATATAAAATTAAAAATGTTTCCTTTGGCTGACATCCTGTATACTAATGACAGATTGAAGTTCTTCCTGCCATTCAAATTAAAACCTGGGTGCACCCACTGGTCACCCTTGGGAGCAATATGTGGTCCCTTGTCCCTTTGTCTTGGATATTTCTTTCTCTGTTCTGTGTCTCTCTCATGCCATGAATTGGACAGCTTTCCACCAGGACCTCTAATTCAGACCTCGCTTTCCAGATACATTCATTGTTATACAGTAAACACTTAAAAACATAGCTTTCACCCAAACTCTTGGATCCTAAAATATCTTTTCTTGAAATAAATAACTAGAAAATCAATTGCGCTAATGAAATGGCTCGATGGCTCAAAACTAAGCTTTATTGTTTGTATATTTGCAATACATAATAAGTACATTCATCCTGGGGATTTGGTATGCACACATAGGGCACCTTAATCTTTTCCATTCCCCGTTTTTCTTCTCTTCCTCCACCTTTTGCTCCCCTTCACATTTGCAAAAGGGCCCTCGTCTGTTTCCTCTTATCTATCTTTTACAGTGGTACCTCCGGGACTGAACTTAATTTGCTCTATGATTTTGTAAAGATGCTCGCCTTTGTATCTGTGTGTGAAACACGCCATGGTCATGTTCACCACCTGATGCAGAGTTTGCAGACAAAAACAAAAGTTTGCTAAATGCTTCAGTTTGCAAAAACAAACCGTCTGCAAACAACAGCCGTCCTGTACCGAGGTACCACTGTGTTCTGCTCTTTGAATTACTGATACTCAGCTTTGTTCATATGCCATTCTTACCCCTTCTCACGCAAGGGCAAGCCCTAAAATCTGCCTGCTCTTGGTATAACAGCAGAAAGAGAGACGGAAAACAGCACGTAGATCGTGTGCATGGAAGGAGATGACCTTGCCCAGTGACCTCTAAGTTCAGGAGCCTCCTAGAACCGTTCAGCTGCAAAGCCAGTAGAACAGACCTGGGACTCAGGAACTGCGGCAAACACAGTCAGCATTGTTAGAAGAGACCTTCCTCGAGGAAGCGACACTCTAAGGCAGGGTCGGCTGGGGCACATATCAGGGAATGTCAAAGAAGGTTAGGAAAGACAAAGTGATTGGAAAAAAAAAAAAAAAAAGCCAGCAAGCGTTATCTGCAGAGCCACCAGAAACTAAGGGATTTATTAGCTTTCAGTGAGCCATACTCTAGACTGCAACTTGCATTTTATTGTAAATTCATACTCACAGGAAAGGAAATTCTATTGCTTGGATTATGTCAGCAGTGACCCTTGGGGTTATTAAAGCCATTTATTCTGTCCTGTTCAGATTGCCTTTCATTCACCCACACCACATAAACTGCAACCCACCCAGGCTGATAAGATCCACATGCGACCCATAGGCGTCTTTGGAAGAGGAGCTTCTCATAAGAAACATGCCACACTCTCTCTGAATGTTGTGAAGATAAACGTTGCACAAAGTCACTAACAGGGAAGCTCCCTTATCACAGAATATGGCAATTCTTCTGGTTTCAAAGTTCTCCTTCAACCTTTGTTTAATTGGAAGGCAGCAATGAGCAAAAATCAAAATGTCAAGTTACATAAATAAAGCAAAATAGATTTCTTTTTTTTCTCCTTAGACACATACTCAAACCTTTAGATTGTCAAAGAAGTACACTTCCTGCTCTTAGAGCACAGGGAGTTTACTAGCTAATACTCAAATGCGCACATGCTTTTATAAGACGGTTGTTACTGACGAAACTCGGCAATAAGCAGCAATTGAAGACACAGGTATTTGACAGGCAATTCCCTGCTTCAAATTGTGAAAGTTAAAAGCACTAAAACGCTGTAATTTTGTCATTTTTGTTCACTTCTGGCTATTGTCTTACCTCGGAAGGAAAGCAAATATTATGACAAGAATGTTCTTTCTCCAACGAGTTTTCCCAAGTTGAAAGCATGATTATGTGCAAAAGTTACCTTTTGCCATGGCCAGCCAAATGGAGCATTTGCTTTCAAATTTCAGTAATGGATGCCCAGCAGGAGCCAGCTTTCACTAAATTACAGTCAGGCTTGCAGCTGGTGTTTGTGACCTTACATAAATGGTGTTCTGTGTTAAGTAAGGCGAGCACCTATGTAGTTTCAAGAACAGCAAAAGTTCAGTTCAGTTTGAATTTTTTGCATCAGTGACATCTGTAGTACTCAAGGAACAAGTTCCATTTTGCATTAAGAGGCAGGCAGTCCATTAGGGAAGTATATGCTGCCTTACAATCTGCCCTCACTCTCTCCTACTTTTGGTGACGAAGTGAAAAAGAACACACAGGGTCCTCTTGTAAAGACATTTCTCTGGGTTCACCAAAGATTAAACCTCCAGGTTAACAGATGATGGTGAAGTCATTGTTACTGCATCTCAAGGATCCTTGAACCTGGTTAGATGTGACCCAAATGGATGAAGCCAGAAATCAAGGGAGGGTGTAGAAACCCAGCTCCCCGAAAACTCTTGGGTGATTCCACATCCCGCATCCACAGGCTTCTGGAGTCATTGGTTTACGCAGCCATCCAAGGGTCATTTTTCCAATCATTTCAGCTCCCACGTCATAGATCCCACATTCTCATAGCTAGCCAACACCTCCAAAAACAAATTCCTAAGATCTGAACACATGAAACTGCACCTAAAATTATCTACAGCCATTTGCTTCCATTTTGTGCATAAAACAATGGAAGGAAATATCCTTGATGGGGAGTGGCTGAGTCAAGACATAAGCCAAGAGAAGGAGCCCACAGGAGCTACAAGGCACTGAAATTTCTATATTAAAGATGCAGCCTTTATGATAACAACAGACATCTGCAGAGAGCTCAGCATATCCTAGATATTCTGCTATTCCCAGCAAAAAAAAAAAAAAAAAAAAAAAAAAAAAAAAAAAAACCAACAACAACAATGGTATGGCCCCACTTTACAGATGAGAAAACTGATGCATGGAGAAAGAAAGAACCTACTGGGGTTTCCCAGCCAGAGTGTGGTCAACTGGTGTCATGGTTTAGAACTAGCAGTTTTTCACTTCTTTCCTTTGCCAAATTTTCTCTGTAAAGATGACCCAACCACCCTAGAAGAAGCACCCAGCTTCACAAGTACCAAGGCAATTTCCATGGGCATTACAACTACAGTCACAGTCTTGGATAAAGGAGAGATCACAAAGGTAAGCTCCCACGGGGAGCCAGGAGGCAGAGAGGCAACCACCAGCTAGCTGTTCCCTCCTTATTGGCCAGGAAGGTATCTGGGAGCAAAGCAGGAATCTTCCTTTGGGTTCCACTGAGAAAAACCACCCACTCGCACTTCCCCCAGCTCTCAAGCTAGAGCTGGTGCAAAGATGAGGTTATCAGGAATCTCCAGCAGCACCACAGGAGCCCCCAAGAGCTCCTAGAGTTGGACCTGAACTCCTTTGATCTAGCTGGCAGCCATCAAGTGTCCCAAGTCTCAGGTGAGGGTGGCTGGGCACAGGTGTGGGCTGATCACCAGCATGGACCCACAGATAAACCTGGCCGGATGACAGCTGGTGGGGACCCTGGTGGGAAGGATATACGCTACAGGGCTGAGTCCAGATCGTTAGCACATCATTCCTAGGAGCCTCTTCATCGAATGCAAAAAAAGACACAACCCTCCTCTGGGCTACCTGGAGACAAACTAAACCTTCTGGCCTTGTCTTACCAAATTCTCAGGGCACTGAACCTCAAGGACAAATAGCCATAAAACTGAGCAAATAGCAGTACAGAGTCCTACACACATACACACGCATCCTTCCACAGAGGAAATGTTTAATCAGAAAGCAAGAGCTTTTATGGGTTAGGGATATAGCTCAGCAACACAGATCCCGCCTGGCAAGTGTGAGGCCATTAGTTTGATTGTCAGTACCAAAATAGAATGACTACTACTAGTACTAATATTACTACTATTAATACAAAAAGATTTCGATGCCCATCAACCGAGGAATGGGTAAAAAAGATAGAGTATGGTCCTGGTTTATGTCTGTGGTCCTCAGGCTCATGCGTTTGCATTGTGCACCTGTGAGTGGTTCATTGTGTAGCCCTTGGATTGGGGGTGTGAGTGCTGCACCCACCTAGGAGTGCAGCCAGGATGTGATGTGATGGCAGGAAGAAGGTGTGTTTCTCTCTCTTGCTGGTTTCTGCCTTGCTGTTTGCAGCCACCATGAACCGCAGCCCCGCTATGCGACCCTGCCTTGGAGCCAGCTGAGTATGGACTGAAACCTCCACAAACTGTAAGAAATAAACCTTTCCTTTCCCAACTTTGGGCTTCAGGTATTTTGTCACAGGAATGAGTAAAAAGTAACTAAGACAGGTATTTTTATACCACAGAGTAGTACTCAGCTATAAAGGAGGATTGCATTCAGGCTTTTAAAGATAAATGTATGCGACTTGAGATCATACTCATGAGTGAAATAAATCAGACTCACATGTGTAAATACCATATTGTCTCCCAGTATAACAAACTTAAAGAGTAAATAAGATAAAAAATCTTCAATAAATACTGTGAAAAGGTAAGAAACTGCTCAAAGGGGGACAAAAAAACTAGAATAGGGGAAAAGACAAAAGGAAAAATGTAAATTTGTTTATATTCATAAAATAGTTATGATAATATTACTAATTCTATTAGTTCTTGGAAAAGAATAGTTAATACTCATGACTAGATCGATGTGCATGTCTATATCTGGTAATGTAAGGAACTCTTTTCAAGATAACAATATGCAATATTATAATCATTGTTCATTCTTCTCCTATTTTGAAAGCATATATTGTTATTGTTTTAATTTTTATGTTCTTGTAGTTGTTATTTCTATGTCTTTTTCCTTTTCTGTGTTTTCTTTCTCTTTAAAATAAAAAAAATTAAAAATTGGGTAAAATAAAGAGAAAACATGTATAAATTGATTATACAGCTGAGGATAAGGAAATCTTTCTTGTCCAACTATAAATCCTAGATATCATAATGGAAATACCAACTTTGACTAAGGATATTTATCACAAATGACTCTATATACCACAAGAAAACATAAAAGAAGAAAAATATTTACAACATCTAAGCAAAATATTAAAATCCTTGATATGCAGATAATTCATGCAAGTCAATAAGAAAATAAGAAAGACTGCCAATAACAAATGCTGGAGAGGCTGTGGGGAAAAAGGAACTCTCCTGCACTGTTGGTGGGAGTGTAGACTGGTACAGCCTTTGTGGAGGTCAGTCTGGAGATTTCTCAAAAAACTCGGATTGGAAGTCCCATTTGTTCCAGCTATTCCATTTCTAGGCATATTCCCAGAAGAACTGAAGACTTTATACCACAGTGATATATGTGTACCCATGTTTATAGCAGCACATTTTTTTTTTATTTAAAGAGAGAAGAAAAAAAAAAAAGAAAGGACATAAAAAATGCAGTAAAAGGATACAAATAATACAGTATTTCTAGAAAAAAATATATACAGTACGAAATCACCAGTTAACAGGCTACACATTATCTTCCCAGAAACAGTTGTCCATATCACTAAATTAAAGCATATAAAGGGAACATTCATACAGTGGAATTGGAGACAGTTCCGTTCAATGATCCAACAAGAGCTCAGTTATATGGTTTTCGGACCTACACCCTGGAACATACCTGCGGTTATATCCCTTAGTCCACCTTACTATCCTCTCTTTTTTACAGTAACAATTAGACTTTTAGGGTTTTATTACTCCCACGGTTCTTATTACTTTTTTGAAGAGAATAAAAACAAATGTGACTAAGCAAAACAGAGTCAGTTAGAACAGAAGGGTGGGCATAGCACGTGATGCAAAAATAGAATACCAGGTGATCAAAAGTGGTTACCATTGTGCCTCTTGCTATTTTTAAATTGAGTTGTCTATATCATCAGATATAATAGAATTGATCAAAACAGTATGGAACAAAACCAATAAAATCTACACTGAGGACCTTACAGGACTTCAAAAAAAAAGGATGATAGTCAATCCATATTGGGCATCATAGTATATCTTACTGCCTTCAAAGTGATTGCCTCTACCCTCAAACTTGATACTGTCAAACAAAATAGAATATATAATAATCAGACAGAACAAGATGGGGAGAGCAATACTGGGGTTCAAGTCAGGTTAATAGGACAAGAAAAAAGTTACTATAATATGTCCCGTCATTCTTTAATTTAGTTTTCCCTTAATTAAAAATATAAGAGAGAATAGATTAATTTAAAAACAGGGGGGAGATGGAGATAAGAGAGGACCTTGTAATAGAACAATGCAGGACAGAATCGATCAATTCAAGCATCATTGTGTTTCACCACCAGATAATTTAACATAATAGTACTATAGTGCCTCTTTCCTTAAATTATTTGAGTGTAACTTCGCAAAGCAGCACAATTTGTAACAGCCAGATCTTGGAAACAACCTAAGTGTCCATCAACTGAGGAATGGATAAAAAGTTGTGGTATTTCTATGCAATGGAGTATTACTCAGGTATAAAGAATGATCACATTGAGATAGTTATTAATAAATGGATGCAGCTTGAGACCATACTCATAAGTGAAATAAATCAAACTCACATGTATAAATACCAAAGTTTCTCTAGTATAAGAAATGGTAAGAATACATAAAAGTATGTGGTGATCATGATTCTCCATTATATTGTTCTGAAGCCTTATAGTCAGAAAAGAAGAAAGGTAGAAAGCAACTCATAGAGTTTGTTTAAGACACTTTTCATTAGTTGGAATGGTTTTATTCTGGGTTGTTTGATTTTATTGTCTGTGAAGGTATGAACAGCTATTTTGACGAAAACAAGACACTATAATAGCTAGTGCTGATTTAATATCATCTTGTTTTGAAGTCCCACCAAACTGTTGCTCTTCTGTCTCCATTGGTTTTATCATGCTGTATCTTATTGGATTTTATTATATGTGATGTTATGAACAAAATTTTTTATAGACAAGGAGATAATATAGTAACCATGGTTTGTTTTCTGTTAGTTGGTTCTGAATACCCTGTAACATGTTCTTTCTCTTGAACGCCTTTACACTGTCTTGTTATGTTTGATACTATAGTATATGAAGGTACACTCAAATATTTCAAGGAAAGAGACACTATGGTAGCTACTGTTATGTTGGGTTGTCTTGTGGTGAAACACTATGTTGCTTAAATTGTTCTGTTCTGACCTGTGTTGTTATGTCCTCTTTTATCTTAATCTTTTTTTACAAACAAAAAAAAAATAAAGACTATATTAAAATTGTCTTTAAGAAATTAAAAAAAACCATAAAAATAAAAAAAAAAAATCTGCACTCTAATAAAAAACACCCAAAGTATATGAGCACAGAATTTTTAGGAGAAGAATACAATCATGAACTACAAGGCATAGAATTTAAACTCCACGAATAACAGAAGGGAGAATTTCAACAATAAACATTTCTTACCTGACAAGCACAAAATAGATTAATGCAACCCAGGGTCAGTAAGCGTATGAGAAAATTAGCATCCTCATAGATCATGAATGAATGTCTTATTGTTACTGTCCCAGTAGGACAAAGAGTACACTGTTTTAGGTGACATTTAATAAAATTTGAAAATTTAAAGGTTTTTGACATAGCATTTTAATTCAAGTGTATTCTTATTTCAAAATGGTTCCCACAAGTTCACACACCTATACAGAAAAGAATATTCATTACCAGAAAGAGAAAAAAAAATGTCACTGCCCCTCACACAGGAATGGTTAATTTCAGACTATGAGAGATGCAATGACAATTTTAATGTGACAGTCTGAAAATGCCCAAATGTATAGTCAGAAAAGAAGAAAGCTAGAAAACAATACATAGAGTTTGTGTAAGACACTCTTAGAAACACATCACATTTTTCTATTGCTACATGATATTGGCAATAGATAAATGAAATCTGATCAGTAAGTTGTTAGTGATGCTGTCTATTGAGAATGAAGTTATATAGAAACATTCTTTTTCCTTTGATGGTCTGCTGCTTCCTGCTGGCCCTACTATGGACTGTTTCTGCTCTGAGATGCCCTTGTGCCATGCAGTTTTTGTCTTGAAGACAGTCAACTATGGACTGAAACCTCCACAGACTGTAAGCGAAAAAGACACCTCTCCTTAAGCTATAGATGGTGGTTGTTTGTATCTCAGGAATGATGCACAATAGCTAAGAAAATGACATTCTATCTTCCTTTACCTTATCCTCTTTGTTCTGTCCTATTGATCACTTTCTCTTTCATTATCATAATCTTTATTGTACATTTGGATCCTATTACTTTTAGTTTTTTTTTTAACTAAGGAAACAATATGATATTTACAAATGTGAGTTTCATTCATTTCATTTATGAGTATGATCTCAAGTTGCCTCCAGAAGAAGGGAAAAGACTAATATATATATATATATATATATATATATATATATATATATATATTACATAACTATACTACTAACCTTTGTTAGTTCATCCAAACAGTTTATGCTTTTTATGCATAAACCTCCACCTGAACAACAACTAAAATAACGATATGCAATGTATTAATTAGTGTTAATTCCCTATTTTTTGAAGTTCTGTATCATTTCTTTCTTTTTTTATTTAAAGAAAGACAAAATAAAATAGAAAAAGGGCAGAAATAGTACATACGTTCAAAGAAAAGAAACAGATAGTAATAAATCACTAGCTGATGTATACATATTGTCCCCCTATAAATAGTTGTTCAAGGTACACAAGCGGAACATATAAATGGGATTTCAACCGGGAGACTGCAAACAGTTCTGTTCAACTCTCCAACAAAATCTAAGTACTATGGCTATCAATCCTATATACTTAGACATGTACGCGTTTATCCATATCTTCATTTATGTTGAGACCTAACACAAGTTATGAGATTAAAATCCTTTTGAACAAAGATTAATAATATTCCTGGATTTTACATCATAACACTTGGAATCAGGATTGGGTCCTGCAATGCCACTTTCTTTCCTTCAAAGTTTTTGTTCATTTCATCACATGTCATCAGATCAGTTCTCATAAACTGTTTATAGGTTTTACGTAAGCATGAGTCTTAACATGTATTTCTATCCTTTCTATATTAAAGGGAGAAAAATAACAAAGCAGGACAGAACTACTTTCTATTTTTTTTTTCTGTTTTGCATTTTTAAAATTACAAAAAAAGAAAATCACATTCTATTTTCTCTCTTGAAGGAAGAAAGGAAGATCAACTTAGATCAAACAATATTCCAGGAATAATGATGCATACGTGCTATTTGAGGAAGCTAAAATTTGAAAGCACACAGTAAACTCCCAAACAGCATACCACGACTTATTTCCTGAAGTTTACCGTGTAGCTGTTGTTTCTGATAATTTTTAAATGGAAACCGAACTCAGGGCACGTTGTGCTTGCCAGGCAGGCACTATGATGCTTAGCTGTATCCTGGCTCTGTTCTCACTATTTTTATACTATCTCTTTAGCAGACCTATTTGACATTCGTGGAAGAAGAAGAATCTTGCATACACGGTTCTGTATCAGTGATTGCTTTATGTATACAATATACATCACGTTCTAGACACCTTCCTGAACTTGCAAAGGCTCATTCTGCATCTTGCAATCAGCTGAACTGTGGTCTTCTTCAACGGGAACTATCATGTGACACTTTTCCTGCTTACACAGAAAACTTGCTCAAGAAGATCAGCCCTGGCAAAAGTCTTGGGGAAACCCCTGTTTGTCTGCAGGTTGATTCCATGATTGTCTTTGCAATTAAGGTATATAAAGTGATAGGAGGATCCAGTGATTAAGCTCAATGGCTCAACTGCTTGCCTGGTAAGTGCAAGGTTTTGAGTTCAACCTCAAAAAACAAAACAAAACCAACAAAAAATGATAGGATGAGAGGTCCCATTTCATCTGAGGCTGACATAAGCTGCTATTCCAAGTCTATAACAAGATTTGATAGTCTAGATAGGCTAAAAAAAAGTCCTCTTTTTTTAAAAAAAATTAAAAAGCAAAACAGAAAAAGGGATAGAAATGATAGGTAATTAAAAAAATCTAGTAGGAAACTAACACTAGTTAATATTGCATTTTTTTTTATCTTAGAAGTATTTGTTCATGCTACAAGATCTAGGATCAAAACATGATCAAACAATCAAACAATGACAGCACAAAACTGTGAATTTCCCAAAGTAGAAACTGTTAGAAAAAAGTAAACAGCAGTTTCCACTTTGGGAAATGCACATGACACTTAAATTATTGAGTTAAGTAGATTACACAAACTATTTTTTTTTTCTTTTTTGTCTTTTGAGACGGGGTCTCCCCATGCAGTTCAGGCTGGCCTTGAGCTCACTGTGTAGCTCAGGCTGGTCTCAAACTTACAAATGATTGTCCTGCCTCAGCTTCCTGAGTGCTGAGATTACAGGCGTGCGCCATCCACAAACTCATTTTTTAAGAATGTGACTGAAGGAAAGATTAGAAAAAAGATTCAGTACAGAATTATTCCACGGAAACACATACACAGACTTTGGACAACTCCTAAAGGAGTTTCCCATGGGGAAAAGCACCAGTAATGCAAATAAAGTCCAATTTGCTGCTCAACGTGAATTCTGACAGCTCTGTCCTACAAGCCTTAGGGTTTAAAAATGAAACATGTAGGTTGAGTATTTAAACACAGCTTGTGTGCTAAAACGCAAAATACCGATTGCCATGTCCAATCTAACATAGCTCACTCTCGCCTCCAAGGCCCACCCCCTAACAGCTTAATCCGTACTCTGTCACGAAGGCCTGATCTGTCCTTAGCCACCACCTTGAAATGCCACCTTTATATTTCCATGAGCTTAATTTTTCTGGACTTCCTGTTCTGTTCCAGAACTCTGGGTTGGAGCCGGTACCACCCGCCTTTCTTTATCTATGTTAGCTGGAACTCTGCAGAGTTCATATTATAACCAAGTAAAATTAAAAGCACACCAGGAATCCCAGCAGGCTGGGAGGTTGAGGTGGGAGGGTTACAAATTCAAAGCCAGCTTAGGCAGCTGCACAATTTAGTAAGACCTTGTCTTGAAGAAATAAATGGCTGTGGTCACACTCAGTGCTAAACCCTGGATTCAATCTCCAGAATCCAACAAGAGGAAGAAAAAGCACCTTTGAGAGTTCACACCACCACTGCCAACACTCTGAACAGCCAAGCTCACAGGACAACTTCCCTGTAACACAATGGCTTCCCTGTACTTTGACCTTGTGACTGCCAGGAACTCAGGTCCTGCCCCTCATCTTCACAGGCAGGCCACTACATTGGTATTTGGCATTTCCTCCAGATCTCTAATCCATCTCCTCCCAAGATACCAGCTGCCCTCTCCCACCATCGGCCACACCGTTCACATTCTGGGTGATGGTGTTCACTCCATGTCTTCTGTCCTGTCATCTTGGAAGACCCTCCCCCTGGCAAAACAAGTATCACTGAGCATTTTGGTTATTACACGTCTTGCCCAGTATTGAGCTAAAAGTCACATAATTCCACGTAGGTTTGGATATCACAGCTCAAACTCGTACTGAAATTTAATACAAAGGTAGAATATTATTAAGCGGGGTGGACACTAAGCCTCACTCTATTTGGGTGCAAGGAGGACCTTTGGAAGGTAAGGAAGGTTCAGTACAGGTGTAGGCATAGGTCCTGACCCAGTGGGACCATGGCTTATGTTATGGTTTGTATCCAGATGTTCCCCCAAGCCTTATGCACTCACAGGGGAAGCTTTTCAGAGCTGGGTGATTAGAAGCTGTGTGATAACGAAATAGATGTGGCCTCATTATGGGAGTGGCTAATGGACGCCTCACCCTGGATATGGGTGGCACCAACCAGCAGGCTTAGAGCTGGATGGAGGCTTCCTGTCTCCTGCCAGTCCTGCGGTGGACTGTTTCTTCTCTTCAATGGTGGCTTGCCATGCAGCCTCATCTTGCAGCCAATCAACTAGGGATTGAAATTTCTGCAAATGGTGAGCTCCAGTAAACATTTCCTCCTTCTATTTTTTTTTTTTTTTTTTTTTAGTGGATATTGGGGATTTTGTCCTAGCAATGAGAAAAGCAATTAAAACAAAACAAGGAGAGAGACCTGAATTGGGAGGTCTTGTCACCGTGAGATGTTCTACAGTATCTTCAGACAGTGCGAAGAGTCCATTCAAGCAAGAAGAACTCTCCAGCTGCACCCGCCCCAGCTCCAAATTCCCAGATTTTTATGCAATGAGCCATAAATAAACCTTCCTTCCTGATAAATGAACCTGTGCCATTCAATCATAGCCAGAGAAGGCAGTAGATTAAGATACAGGACTGATTCCAACACTTGGTTTAAGTTCTCCAAGCCAAGCTAAGCTCAGACATAGTCAAATAAACTATCCCTTCACACCAAGTACTCCCCCATCTTAATGACCCCCAACTTCTCAAATATCACTCACCATGGAATCCACTGGAAACCTAAAAAAGGTAAAAGTTGCCTTCCTCTCCATCCCTGTCTGCCTCCTCCTGTTGACTCTGAAGTTCTCTTTGGTTTTCATTCTTCTCTCCTGAAGGACTTTGGCTGCTGAATTCCAGTCAACCGTTACTTCTCTGAGTCTCTACTGTCTTTCTTTTTAGCTACTCCTGAAGTTTTCCTGGGGGGATCTTCCCTTAAACCCTTCTCCCAGATATTCTGTGCTCAGTAGGAACCGGAAATGAACAGGTTATTTTCACATTTTGGAAAAGGTCTCAGTGATCAAAAATAAGCATGTTTAAGAAACTCAAGTCAGAGAAGCCACGCACCAAACCCCACAGGAAATCCACAGCCTTCTTGTGCTTCGACATTCTGGGTCAAACAACGCAATGCCAAAGGAGAGAAGATACTGATTTTTAAGGTCCCTCCTGCTTGCAAAGAAGAGAGACATGCAGGTTCACCTTTAAGCTTTAGCCTGGATGGAGAGGTGGACAAATGGTGGATCACAAGATGTGCAGCTGCCTGAAATAATTTCTGAGAGTGATCTTATCCCCCACACGACTGGGCCGTCATCTACACATACATACCAGCCTCATTTACGACTGTGTTCCTAGCGGGTTCTTATAAACATCAAACATCCGTGCCCCAGGACTTCACCTTTAGAAATCATGTATTGAGCACATACTATCAATCTGGGCTCTCGTGTCATGGAAGTGGATGTTTTCTCCATAAACTAAACCAAAGCAATATGGCAAAAGATGGAGAGGTGATTCACTGCACTTGGGTTGTTATGTTCCCACAGCTTGCGACTCTCATCGGACCATCCTGAAAAAGGTTTCATTTTGGAGCGGATCATCCAGCAGAACCGCGTCCAAGATGTTAAGCCCCAGTTAGAATTCAGCAGTAAAGGGTGTGGTCGAAATATAACGGAAAAATGTAAAATTTTAAAGACATCTGTTACTATAAAAGACACCTTGCCATGAATGCCTCTCAGAATCCTCCTCCTGGTTTCCAACACACTCACCCCATCGTCCCGGCCACTTTCACAGCCATTGTGGAATCCTCTTTCCTGAGGGTCTTTTGCTGTGCCATTGTGGCTGCCTCCAAGAGAGGTCCTGAATGGATCCAAAATGCTTCCTGAGGGATCACTGTGACTTTGGGGAACAGCCACGAGTCCCATGGTGCCAGATGGAGAGAATAATGAGAAAGACATGCCATCATGCCTTCGAGAGTCTGCGTTGCTGGGGGCCAGCCCTCTGCCGCAGTGTCCAGGATTATTTTGAGCAGATGACACTCAGGAAAGAGAACTAGAAACAGCTCGGAAAGTAGCAAGGACAACGAGATAAATGTGTCAGATGTGAGAAGAATTTGAGGGAAATTCCTGTCCTTGTATCTTTTACTGGATCACATTTTTTAAAAAAATGGATCGGGTTTAATTTCTTCTTTAACTTCACCTCTAACCCATTGGGTGTACACGAGGTTCTTATTTATTTTTTTAAGAAAACGAAACAGATGAGATCAGGTGCGTTCAGGGTTGGATGGCCGTGCAACCACTGTGGAGGTCAGTCTGGAAATTTCTCAAAAAGCTGGGACTGGAAGTCCCCTTTGTTCCAGCTATTCCACTTCTAGGCATATTCCAAGAAGAACTGAAAGCATCATACCACAGTGATATATGTGCACCCGTGTTGATAGCAGCACAATTTGTAATAGGCAGATCTTGGAAACAATCTAAGTGTCCATCAACTGAGGAATGGATAAAAAAGTTGTGGTATTTTCATACAATGGAGTACTACTCAGCTATAAAGAAGGATCACATTGAAATATTTACTAATAAATGGGCGCAGCTTGAGACCATACTCACAAGTGAAATAAATCAAACTCACATGTATAAATGCGGAATAGTTTCCATAGTGTAAGAAATGGTAAGAGTACATAAAAGTATGTGGTAATCATGATTCCCCATTACATTGCTTTGAAGCCTTATAATTTTTCCATTCATTAGTTGGAATGGTTTTATTCTGGGTTGTATGGTTTTATTGTCTGTGATGGTATGAACAGCTATTCTTAAGAAAATAAGACATTATAATAGCTAGTGCTGATTTAATATCTTGTTTTGAAGTGCCACCAAACTTATGTTCTTCTGTCTTGATCAGTTTTATCATGTTGTTTGTCATTGGATTTTATTATATGTGATAGTAGAAACAAAATTTTTATGGAGAAGGAGATGATAGAGTAACCACTGTTCATTTTCTGTTAGTTGGTTCTGAATACCCTGTAATACTTTCATTCTCTTAAATGGTTTTATACTGTCTTATTATGTTTGATATTACAGTATATGAATGCATACTCAAATATTTCAAGGAAAGAGACACTATGGTAGCTACTGTTATGTTGGGTTGTCTTGTGGTGATACACTATGTTGCTTAAATTGTTCTGTTCTGACCTGTTTTGTTATGTCGTCTTTTATCTTAATCTTTTTTGTAAAAAAAAAATAATATAGGTAAAAATAAATAATTAAAACAATAAAAAAGCACAACAGAAAAAAGGGTAGAGATGATACAGAATTTTTTTAAAAAATTGACAGTAAGAAATCGTCACTAGTTAATACATTACGCATGGTTATCTTAGAAGAAATTGTTCAAATTACAAAATCAACGCATAAAAATGAACAAGTGAGAGCTAGTGTAAAAAATAAATAATAATAATAATGAAAAACTGAAAGAGTATTAAGATCCAAAATGTACGATAGATATTGTCATAATGAAGGGGAAAGAAAGTGCTCAAAAGGACAGAACAACTAGCATAGGTGAGAGCAGACAAGAGAGAAAGGAAAAAAATATACTTATGTTGGTAAACAGTCTGGATGTATGTACGTATATGTGTGATAGATAGAAAACTATACTGCTAATCTCAGTTCAGCTAAAAGAACAGTTCGTGCTGTCGTTGTTTGATTGATTACTTCTGTGCCTAGATTTTATAACGTGCACACTACTTTTAAGAAAACAACATGCAATATATTCATAAATGTTAATCCCCTACTTTTTTTGAAATTCGTATCATTTCTATCCTTCTTTTCTGTTTTGCTTTTTAAAACAAAATTTTAAAAAGAGCTCAAAAACAAAAAAATGGAAACAGTCACCAAATTTGTTGACCAGGTGTTGTACATTTTGGGGGTGTCTATGGTCTTGCCACTATCCTGATGTCCTGTGAATGAGTTCCTTCCAGGTTTTCTCCACCCCCAAGCCAGGCTGTGTGTGTAGACACACCAGCCCCGCTGAGATGCACACTTTTAATCTGGTATCAGGCACAACAGGAGTTGAGCCCATCCCATCTCCCAGCTCTTCTTTCACAAGAGCACCCCTTACTTTAGTCCTTTATTGATTCTGCACCCAGAGATGTTGGCTCTGTCCAGATGTTATGAGGGGGCAGCCAGAGAGAAGAGAAGAATCAAAGAGGAGAAATTGAGCCAGCCTTTGTATGGGGCTGCACTACGGACCCTGAGCTACTCAACACCAAATGCAGGAAGATCCCTGGATGCTCCTCAGCTTGAGGCTGCTTCTTAACATTTCCTTCCCACCTAAAGGGAAAGACTCCTTGTTCTTATCAGAAGGGGAGAATCTCATGAATACCATCGGACCCAATCCCCAGCAGGGGTAGATGTGCATCTTTGTTTTTGCGTTTACTTTTTAAGTCTCTACTTGCATTTCTCTGCCTGAGAACACAGAGCTTGCTGGTCTAATCCTGAGCAAGGGCTGAGGTCTGAGTACCCTTCGAGGCTCTATTAACACTAACGGGGCTGGAGAGGAACACGGATTGAGTGCAAATTCCATCTCAGGCACTAGGCGTGGGGTGCCACAGGTTGCCCAGGAGAAAGCACCAGAAAGACCTGTGCACCCCACGTGCTTTGCTCACCCCTGTGGCCACTCAGACAGGCCCATGGCCAGTGTCATGCCCTGTCCCCTGCGGCCAGAACGCACACCCCAAGAGTGCAGGGTGCACCTTGGAAAATGAGGCCATTTTGCATTCATTTCCTCCCAGTCCTCAGCTGCTTCCAAATGAAGCAGGATCGGAAAATCAGATTTCGTGATAAAGCCAGCCCTGACTCTGCTAGGATTCCAGGGACCCCACAGCGCATGTGTGCGGGCCATTGCCCTGAGGAGGAAGCAGTGTGTGGTCACCTGCTTCTCCTCTTTGTTTCTTCCCTCCCCTCCCCTCCCCTTCCCTTCCCTTCCCTCCCCTCCCCTTCCCTTCCCTTCCCTTCTGTCCCCTCCCCTCCCCTCCCTTCCCCTTTTCCTTCCTTCCTTTCTTTTCTTTCTTTCTTTTCCTTTCTCTTTGTTTCTTTCCTTTCCTTCCATTTCTTTCTTTCTCTTTTAAACTTTATTTTTTTTTTTTTTATTTTAAAGAGAATAAAGACTAACAGAATAAATTCAATCAAAGCAAAACAGGAAAGTCGCACGGGAACTTCCCAACAGGCCAATCACAAGTCAGCCATGACTACAGGATGCCTTGTGTTATCTTCACAATACTTGTCCATACCATCATGGTAAAATTGAATAAAACGAAAGAGAGTAAAACCAATCAAAACAAATTGAAATAAAACAAGACAATAAATCAGAACAAAGCTACATGGCGAGAACACAATTGGATTTCAAAAACAAGACAGAAGGGAATGCCACGTATGTGTTATATTGCATACTGTCATCCTCCCAAGAGAGGCTCAGACTATCAGCCTTAGGTCTGCAAAGTCAATCAAACAATGTAAGCCTGTCCTCCTTCTGTGAGTCAGCAGAAGCCATGCTGCGTCTGGGAGGAATACAATAGGAAGCCAGTTCACCCTTCCCATGAGCCGACTGGTGCATGGGCTGAGAATCAAGGGGACCCCTCTCCTCACTCCCTACCCTGGAAGCAACCCTTTGGTCCTGTTTCTTTCAAAGCTGCTCATGAATGCTCTCTGGCTCCACCCTAGACCACTGCTCACTTCCTGCCCTGAGTTTTCTAACATGTTCTGGGACAATATTACATCGCTTTGTAGCTGCTATGTTTCCCACAGCCAACAACCTTATCCCCACTCTATCCAGAACCCCAAGAAGCATTAAGCATGCAGCAGGTATGCAGTGGCCATGATTCATGAAGGAACTGGCTCTTTCCCAGGAGTTCGTTGTTGACCACATAAAGCTACTGACTGGCCTCCTTGATGCTGTGGGAAGAGGAGGACAAGGGTGATGTGGATTCCAGGCTGTGGGTCTCCATTTATCACCTGCTTGCTCATGCATTATGGAGCCAGGACTGGGCGCAGGTGGACCACACTGAGCCTCCCCTGTAGCATGGGCTGGGTAAGATGACTTCCTGCTATGTGGACCATGGGGCCCAAAAGCGAGGTCACTCATGCAGCCCCCAGGGCCAGACACCATGACCCCAGAAAACATGCTCACCTCTCTGCTAGTCTGCAAGCCGATCGCAGCCCTAAGGTTTTAGAGACAGGTCCCATTTGCAAAAGGAGCTCTTTGTGAAGTCAGCCTTCCTTCAGCTACCAAACAACTCCACGTAAGGTGACCACATGTCACAGAATAAAGCCACAAACGCTAGGAGTGTGTTGGAATAGGCTTTGCCACGCACAGGGAAACCCACCCGGGGAAGGTTCTCATCGCAGGCCCTAACACATTTTGGAAGAACAAAGGAACACAGAAAAAGAAAGAGGCTTGGACTGTAAGAAGGGCGGCGTGGGGGTAGAAGAGGATCCCAGTGTGTTTGATATACGTGGAAATCCTCCAGAATGAAACTCACCAGTTTCTATAACTCATAGGAAGTCGTTTAAAAATGGAGAAAAACTCTTTTTGAAAGAAAACACTGAATACCTGAGAAGGACCCTCTGTAGCTACTGCTTCTGTCCGGTTTCCTTTGGCATGGAAAAGGTTTGTTTTTATGGAACCATGGCTGATCCCAGGTTTATGTTACTGGAAGGTAACTCGGGATGCCACAGTCCGCTCTTTGTTGCTAATCACGAAAGGTGTTCGGAAAAAGTCAAATCAAATCAAATAATGCTACTGAAAACACTCAGATGAATGGGGTTTATAAAACAGCAAAAATTTCCAGTGAAATTAATGGAATGGCTTGGGGAAAGGATTTTATCTTTTGGGAAAGGGAAAGGAAATGAAGAGAAGGGAGGGGAAGGGAGAGGAAGGAAAGCGGAGGGGAGAGGAGGGGAGGGAAGGGGAGGGGAGGAGAGGGGAGGGGAGGAGAGGGGAGGGGAGGGCAGGGGAGGGGAGGGGAGGGCAGGGGAGGGCAGGGGAGGAGAGGGGAGGGCAGGGGAGGGCAGGGGAGGAGAGGGGAGGGGAGGAGAGGGAAGGAGAGGGCAGGGGAGGGGAGGGGAGGGGAGGGCAGGGCAGGGGAGGAGAGCGGAGGGCAGGGCAGGGGAGGAGAGGGGAGGGGAGGGCAGGGGAGGAGAGGGGAGGGGAGGGCAGGGGAGGGGAGGGGAGGGCAGGGGAGGGCAGGGGAGGAGAGGGGAGGGCAGGGGAGGGCAGGGGAGGGGAGGGGAGGGGAGGAGAGGGGATGGGAGGGGAGGGGAGGGGAGAGGAGGGGAGGGAAGGGGAGGGGAGGAGAGGGGAGGGGAGGAGAGGGGAGGGGAGGGGAGGGCAGGGGAGGGCAGGGGAGGAGAGGGGAGGGGAGGAGAGGGAAGGAGAGGGCAGGGGAGGGGAGGGGAGGGGAGGGCAGGGCAGGGGAGGAGAGGGGAGGGGAGGGCAGGGGAGGAGAGGGGAGGGGAGGGGAGGGCAGGGGAGGAGAGGGGAGGGGAGGGCAGGGGAGGGCAGGGGAGGAGAGGGGAGGGGAGGGGAGGGCAGGGGAGGAGAGGGGATGGGAGGGGAGGGGAGGAGAGGGGAGGGGAGGAGAGGGAAGGAGAGGGCATGGGAGGGGAGGGGAGGGGAAGGGGAGGAGAGGGGAGGAGAGGGGAGGGGAAGGGAGGGCACAGGAGGAGAGGGGAGGGGAGGGGAGGGGAGGGGAGGGCAGGGGAAGACAGGGGAGGGAAGGGGAGGGGAGGGGAGGACAGGGGAGGGCAAGGGAGGGGAGGGGAAGGGAGGACAGGGGAGGGGAGGGGAAGGGAAGGGGAGGGGAGCGAAGGGGAGGCCAGGCACAACAAGAAAAGGAAAGGAAAATAAAGAAAAGGAAAGGGAAGGGAAGGATAAAAGGGAAGCCTTAATGGATGGAGGGCAGAAGGAAGGAAGGGCGGTCACGTACAAATTCACATAAATATAACATCTGGATCCCACATCCATCTCAAAGACCCCACATCGATCTCAAAGACTGAAAAATACTCTCCAAATATCCTAGAGAGCAAACCAGTGGCACACAACACTGCGAGATAAACTTCTGGATGCATGAGAACAGGTCTATGTACTCTGATAATTAAAAGTTAGTAAGCACAACAACGTCACTGCGCACGTGCTATCCACAGCTCACTGACACGAGAAACTCTGTCACTCACTTCAGAGACGCAACATCCTGCTGAGTCACAGGGTCAAATGAGCTTCTGATCATGCCACCAAGGTGTGCATAATGTAGACCGATTTCCACATGAGATTTTAGAAAGGTAAATCACAAGGAAGCCAGTGTGCAAAACAGCTCAGAGCGCTGGGCAGAGATTTTACAGACTCTGACAGAGAGAGCTCTGCTTTTTTTTTTTTTTTCCTGCTTAGCGCTCATGTTTTGTGCTCACTGTTGGGATCTTAGGGCATTGTGCACGGCTGGAGCAGAAGGTTAGAACCAGCTCATTCTCAATTCTTCATGTCAAGATGACAGACAAAAGACCAGGGGTTAAAGCTGTCACCAGAGGAGTTCCCAGAGAGACAGATAAACAATAGGTTGGAGCTCCGAGTAGGGTCTGGTCTTATTTCTTACAAAGGTGAGTGCTCCTTGATTTAAAAGAGAACACAACACAGTACAGCCAGCCACGGGGGTCTACACCTGTAATATAAGCTACTTGGGAGGCCGAGGCAGGAGGATCTCAAGATCATGACTGACAAGGGTAATTGAGAAAGACTCTTTTAAAAACACACAAACTAGGGATATCACTGTGTGACAGAGGGCTTGCCTAGCGTGCACAAAGCCCCCGGCTTTTGCCCTCGGACTTGAGATATTTAGTTGTGCAAAACAAACAGAAATATAGTAATGATGTCAGGTAAGTATGAAAAGCATCTGGGGAAGGGGGGTGCAGGGGGTTAAACCCAGGAAGTTTTCATTAAACTCTGCCCCAGCCCTCTTTTATTTCATTTCATTATCTTTATTCGGAGACAGGTTCTTGTTAAGCCACTAAATGGCCTGGGGTGGCCTCAAACTTGAGATCCTCCTGCCTCAGCCTCCCTGGATCCTTTCCCTACTCATCTCTGGGATCATACATGGACCAGCCCATGCCAGAACCACGAGGTCGCCATGGCAACCACGGATGCACACACAGGATGCAGGATGCTCTCTGCATTGTGTTTACCTCTCTGGATTCCCGTTTCTCTGG
Organism: Cavia porcellus; assembly: GCF_034190915.1. NCBI lineage: Eukaryota > Metazoa > Chordata > Mammalia > Rodentia > Caviidae > Cavia > Cavia porcellus. The sequence continues at coordinate 4,456,232 of NW_026947516.1, read as the reverse complement.
TTACCACTTTCAAAAAGCAAACGTTAATACACTTGTTTCCTAGAAAGACTCCAGGAAGCCAGGGAGAATTCTTAAAGAGGGGGTGGAAGGCGGCCACTTTCTAGGAAATCGCGGGCATCACACCTACCTATACTCCAGTCCATCTCCTCCACAGCGTCCCCGTAAAGGCCATGGCGACTTTTGCCGGCAAAGTCCTTGGAAGAGAAGAGGGCCGTGTGCACTTGGAGATAAGACACGAAAAGGAGGAAGGGTCTCTCAGTATTCCTGCAGAAACGACAAGAAAGAAAAAACGACGGGTCAGTGCAATAAAAAGCTTCTACCCGCCATGCCGATCATGCATGATGTGCTGTGAAAACTCTCAAAATACTGAGGCTTAAGCGGCTGACGCGGGATCTTTCTTTGCAGCAGAGTAAATCTGTATGAAGTGACTTACTGGGGCACGGGATGCCTGTGTGCTTCCCAGAGCGAGCACTGGCAGCTCCTGGAGATGCACACAGGAAAGCCCACGCCAGCCCCTTCCCCATGGCCAGGCCCTTCTGCTCTCACTCTGATCCTGGCCGGCTCTTGGCTCCGCTCTCACTGTGGATCTACTCCCATGCTCCAGGTCTCCTGTGTCATCACACACAGTGCAATGGTCAGCTTTGTACTTGCTGCCACATGATACCTGACACCAGCAGCATGAGGAATAGAGGGTTAACTTGGCTCAGAGGTTTGCAGAAATTTATTCCCTGCTCTGCTCTGTGGGCTCCAGGGGACAAACATCACGATGGAAGCAAATGGCAAAGGACAGATGCTTACCCCCATGGCAGCTAGGATGCAGAGAGAGACAGACACACAGAGTGACAGAGAGAGACAGACAGAGATACAGAGACAAACAGAGACAGAGAGACAGACAAAGACACAGAGACAGACAGGGGCAAAGACAGAGACACAGAGAAAGACCAAAAGAGAGACAGAGAAAGTGAGAGATAGAGATAGAGAGGGAGACAGAGACACAGAAGGAGACAAATACAGAGAGAGACAGAGAGAGATACACAGAGAGAGACACAGACAAAAACAGAGAGAGACAGACAGAGAGAGAAACAGATACAAAGACAGAGAGACAGAGAGAGATAGAGACAGAGACACAGAAAGACAGAGGCAAACAGAGGCAGAGAGAGACAGAGATAGACTAAAAGAGAGACAGAGAAAGAGAGATTGAGAGGGAGACAGAGACACAGAAGGAGACACAGAGAGATACAGAGATAGACAGAGAAACATAGACAAAAACAGAGAGAGACAAAAGAGAAACAGAGACTGAGAGAGACAGAGACAGAAAGACAGAGATAGAGACCAAAAGAGAGAGACAGAGAAAGACAGACAGAGAGAGATAGAGGCAGAGACAGAGAGAAACAGAGGAGCCAGGGACAAGAATACGCCCTTCCAGGTCATAACCCAAGGTCCCACCTCTTCCATTCAAGCCCAGCTCCATGGCACTGTCAGCCACGACCTCATAAATAGGTGAATCCACCAATTTGTGGAGTGACCCATGATCCAATCAATTCCCAAAAGCCCCATCTACAAACTCACGAGGCTTTGGGGAGGCACATTAGTCCTAAACCGTAGCACAGCATTCTGACAAACCCCACCCCAATGTCAGCACTCATATACACGTTTCATGATGCAATGCGACACATTTACTACTTCCTAACATCAGCAGCACATTTACAGGTCTAGGCCCAGGACCCGATCTTCATTCTGCCAAATGCTTAATTCTTCCTCTGCCTGGCACACATCTTTTCATAAATCAGCTCTTTCATGTCTAAGAGGCATTTTCTCTCTGCCCAGGCAGCTGTAAGAGGGCTAAGTGTTAGGGGGCTTTAATTTTCAATTGAATACCTGAGACCTGTTCCAGGCATGGGTTGTAGAAGGTGCTCAACAACATTGCCAAATGAAGAAGTGGGTGGATGAGTGGGTGGATGGAAGGATGGGTGGGTGGATGGATGGATGGATGCATGGATGGGTGGGTGGATGGATGGATGGATGGGTGAATGAATGGATGGGTGGGTGGATGGATGGATGGATGGATGGATGGATGGATTGATGGATGGAAGGATGGGTGGGTGGATGGATGGATGGATGCATGGATGGATGGATGGGTGGGTGGATGGATGGATGGATGGATGGATGGATGGATGGGTGAATGAATGGATGGGTGGGTGGATGGATGGATGGATGGATGGATTGATGGATGGAAGGATGGGTGGGTGGATGGATGGATGCATGGATGGATGGATGGGTGGGTGGATGGATGGATGGATGGATGGATGGGTGAATGAATGGATGGGTGGGTGGATGGATGGATGGATGGATGGGTGAATGAATGGATGGGTGGGTGGATGGATGGATGGATGGATGGGTGAATGGATGGATGGGTGGGTGGATGGGTGGGTGGGTGGACAGGTGGATGGATGGATGGATAGGTGGATGGATGCATGTATGAATGGATGGGTGGATGGGTGGATAGATGGATGGATGGGTAGATGGGTGGATGGGTGGATGCATGAATGGATGGATGGATGGATGGATGATGGATGGATGGACGGACTGGATGGATGGGTGGATAGCTGGCTGCCTGGCTGGCTAGCTGGATGGATAAAAGAATGGATGGATAGATGGATGGTTGCATGGGTGAATGGATGGATGAGCGGATAGATGGATGGGCTGGTGAATGGATGGTTAGATCGATGGATGCATGGATGGATGGATGGGTAGATGGATGGATATGTGGATAGGTGGATGTATGGGTGGATGGATGGATGGATGGATGGATAGATTGGTGGATGGGTGGATGGGTGGATGGATGGATGGATGGATGGATGGATGGATAGATGGGTGGATGGGTGGATGGATGGATGGATGGATGGATGGATGGATTGGTGGATGGGTGGATGAATGGAAGGATAGATGGATGTGTGGATGGATGGGTGGATGCATGGATAGATGCATGGATACATGGATGGATGGATGGGTGGATGGATGGATAGATGGATGGATACATGGATGGGTGGATGGATGGATGGATGGATGGATGGATGGATAGATTGGTGGATGAATGGATGGATAGACGGATGTGTGAATGGATGGGTGGATGGATGGATAGATGGATGGATACATGGATGGATGGATGGGTGGATGGATGGATATGTGGATAGGTGGATGTATGGGTGGATGGATGGATGGATGGATGGATGGATGGATAGATTGGTGGATGGGTGGATGGGTGGATGGATGGATGGATGGATGGATGGATGGATGGATAGATTGGTGGATGGGTGGATGGATGGATGGATGGATGGATTGGTGGATGGGTGGATGAATGGAAGGATAGATGGATGTGTGGATGGATGGGTGGATGCATGAATAGATGCATGGATACATGGATGGATGGATGGGTGGATGGATGGATAGATGGATGGATACATGGATGAATGGATGGATGGATGGATGGATGGATGGATGGATGGATTGGTGGATGAATGGATGGATAGACGGATGTGTGAATGGATGGGTGGATGGATGGATAGATGGATGGATACATGGATGGATGGATGGGTGGATGGATGGATGGGTGGCTGGCTGGCTGGCTGGCTGGCTGACTGGTTCAAAGGATGGAATGATGGATAGGTGGGTGGATAGATGGACAGATGGATGTAATTTCTAATAGAGCTACTTTTCCACTATACAAGAAGTGTTTATGAGCTGTGTACCACACTGGACCATGCACTCATCATTTCCTCTATATGACTGTATTCCCAGTGCCCCCAGCATGGCAATGGTCCAGGGCGAGAGCTATAAATTAAGTACATCTCTATGCTATGATGAAATATTGCATCAGCTTTCTCAGCTCTTGCAGCCCTGCCTGGCAGCCCAGAGACCAGCAGGCACTTAACCACACATCACGGGTCATGCCAGAGTGGCTTCCTGGTGTAGGGGTGACTGCATCCAACATCTACATCTCTTGTCATTGTGAAAGGATCATCTCCTGCATTCAATACCTTTTCCACCCATTAGAGAAATCATGTCATCAACTGAGGTCATTTTGCTTTCATATATATCGGATCAGGTAACTCCTCAGGATAACTGAAAACATTTCCAATTTAAGATTACTTATCATACCTCTAATTTAACCCTGAAAAAGTAAAAGGATGTATACTTTCCTGAGTGTACATGCAGCTTCCTAGCAATGAGACTATGCTATTGCTGCCCATAGAATATCTAAATTCCTCACATTTACTGGGACTAACCCACTCCCTTAGATTGGTTTTGCATTTACGAGCTCCCAGTCCTTTGAAACATGACATAGGCACCAAACACTAAGCCCAGCATTTCTTGTTCTGTGGAAACAAGAGCATCAAATAAGCAAGTCATGGCTAGCTATGTTTGTCTTTTATTGTTTCTCCTCCTGAAGACAACTTTTTAAAAATTTTTACCTGTAGTAACAGAGATTGAGCTCAAGGCTTTTGCACTGAGCTACATCCCTAGATGTTTGCAAAAATACTATGAGACAGGGTCTCGTGAAGTTGGCCAAACTGCACATACTGGGTTCCAACTTGCAATCCTCCTGTCTCAGCCTCCGATTAGTGCTGGGACGACATGTGTGTACCTCGTCAGATGGCTGCCTTTTTAAAACTAACAGCACTAAATGAAAGAATATTGTCACTACTTCAGCTCTAAGAAAATTAGAAGAGAGAAAGCTGTGTCCAAGGGCTCTGCTGGTCATCAGACAAACTCATTCACAAAAAACTTCCCGTCCTCGCACAGAAACAGATCCCAGTGCTTCCAACAGACTTCCGTTTCCCCAAACAAACAAAAACCTCTTTATGCTCCTTCTGAAACAGATCATGCCACACAGGGGTACAGTTTCATTGCAATTTCACACTGGTCTCTCCTGCCTTTTATTTCTGGATTTCTAATACAGGGAAATAGACGAAGGAGTGTAAAAGCCCATCTTTCAAACACCGCACATGGGCGTGGCTAAAAATACTGCAATGGCTGTGGAAGAAGAATCATTCACAGCCTGGTTGGGAACTTCCAGCACTGGGCTCCAGCCCAATGGCAGTTTGAATGCTCTGATTACAGGCAGCAGCTCCCACGTCTAAAACTTTAAAAAACTAGAGGGAAAAAAAAAAGGGTTGAAGGAGAAAGGCAGCCATCAACACGACTGGTGTGACTGTCTTGTGAGAATCCCGGAGGACCTTCTCTGGAAAAGGGCAGACATTCTTGTGTGGTTACTCAAAGGGATCATTCATGGGGCCATTTTTGCGTCACATCTCCAGAAAGCAGAGCACATCCTTTCTGTGTGAGGGAGATGACAGACGCCAGCACTGTATGCATCTGTGCTCTGCGTGTCAAAGTGGAATCATTAAGTTTTAGACAGAAAAGGAAACTGTGCGTGTTTTGCAAAAAAACAAAACAAAACAAAAAAACATGCTACCAAGAAGACCGAGTTTACAGATAGAAATAAAGTCCATTGGGGCATGAGATCGATGCCCAGGAGTCATGAATACTGGGCGTCTCATTCGCACCCGGGGAGTGCCTGCCAGCTCTCTCTTGGGTGAAGATACAGCACCCTTGCAGGGAACAACTCCTGAAAATGTGCTGCACCTGGTGCAGAAGCATGGAACCTTCAGAGGCCACTAGCTTGGGGTCCCTGTGCTAAACAACCAGAAGGCAGCTTGCAGTGCAATCCAGCAGCACACCTGCAGTGGCATCTCAGAAGGAAAGGATTTGCGTTCTATAAAGGCAGGACTTGGAAAATGGCGAAGGCATCAGAGCTCTTGCTTTGTTTGTTTTTGTTTTGCCTTTCACATGTATTAGATGTCCACACACCAGGAAAAAAAAGGAATAGAGGAACCCACAGTTCGGGCAAAGGTATCTGTAATTAGTCCAAGCTGTCTTAATTACCACTCCATACAGCTGCAGAAGCTGAGCTCCAAGACACAGGGACTCATCTTGCAGAGGTCAGAACTGGTTCTGAGAGACAGGTCAATTCCAGAGGCTCACACGAGGCACTGGCATTTGCAAGCATTTCCCATAAGGTGTAAGTGTCTGATCGCATCACATGCACGATTTGCAGACACATACAGTGGCAGACTCACCTCCTGGGGAAAGGCTGGGCACCTTTATTCATGTCCCAGTTGTGGCATGCTATGGATCCCGTGTGGCAAAGGGGAACACCTCTGCATCCCTGTATACTCCCAGCTCTCTATCTCCACAGGTAGTACTTCCTATGCCTAGGTGCAAGGAACTTCAGCTCAAAAACTGGATCTTTCATAAATGGGAAAGGGACCAGGAGATGGAAGGGAAAGAGAGGAAAGGAGGAGAGTAGGGATGCAAAAAGCACTAAGATATGTCTGTGTCCATGAACCAAACCCCTACAGTGAGTGTATCCATTATGGAATGCAAATACATAGTAATTATAAGTAAAGTCTAAAACTACTGGACACATAACTGCACCTGTACAGAACATCCTGCATACTTTTCTCTTTCCCTTGCCATTCTGACCTAAGAAGTAGCCTGTAATAAGAAGTTCTCAGGCATTCGTATACACTCGTATGGTAAGTTATTTTGAGATGATTGGAAGTACTTGGTAGATTGTATGTAAGTTGTACACAAATAATACGCTATTTTTAATAAGGGGCTTAGTATGTGCGGGAGCTCTTGGACTCAGTTTTTCCAGAGCATCCAGGGAAGATGTACTCAATTACTGTGGGCTCAGTGTGGAATGACAGACTTAGTAAAAACATTGTCCCTCCTTAGATAAATAGCTTGTGGGTTCAGGAAGGTTAGAAACAAATGCAGTGTTTTCTCCTGTTATTGGTCAATGTGATGCTTCCACAACACTTCTTAAGGATTTAATGTTCTCTCTCTCTCTCTCTCTCTCTCTCTCTCTCTCTCTCTCTCTCTCTCTCTCATCTTTTTTACTTTTAATTTTTATGATCTTGGGGAACCTAAGCATGCCCTTGATCATGAATAAGGTAGGTCTACCACAGAGCAGCCGCCCAGCCTTCAACTCCTCTGAGTATGCGTGTACATATCCAGCCTGTTGCCTTTTAAATCTTTAACCTGATTGACTTTTCCTCCTATGAAACAAAATCAGTAATCACCCCTATTTCTTTCTGCCTTACCCACACTGATGACACACTTCCAAGCTGCTTTCATTCAAAAGACACACAGTGTCCAATCACCAGTGACCTCTCATGCCCACTAACAAGCACGCAGTCAGGTGAAACCATGACACGCTCAGATGGCAAATGCATTTCACGGAGTCTGCCTCTGCCGAACTGTGACAGCCATCCAACAGGATCAAAGGTCATACTTCTGGATGACACACTGATCAGCTGTCGTAAGTTTCGGGGAACTATGATTAAACAAGTGATGTCTGTAGAAAAGATCATTTACCACCAAACTGCAAAGCATGGAAAACGGTACCACAAGAGACATAATCACTCCTCCTAATACTAATAGTAGCTCTTATTATGAGTATGGCTAGTCCCTCTGTGATTGTGATGTCATAGTGCCTTTCCTTCTGGGGGAAGTCAGGAAGCAATGCTCCTTAAAGTGAAAAGGAAGAGATCTCAGGGAGGAGATGAGATTAAAACCAGACCTCCATGCCATCTCCAAATTTCAGATTTTGTTATCCACAGATACTTTGCTAAAGGACACACTGAAGAAAAACTAGCACCATCCTTTATACAGCTTAGTTGAAAAGGCTAAACATTTATTGATCTTCTAATGACACCAAATCAAAACCCTCCCTCGCTCACATATTGAATTAGTTGATGTAAATTACATAAACTGGCCCAGAGGATATTCGTGGCACATTTCCTATAAATTGATCAATGCCATAGCTGATACCATAACTGATACAGGTCATCTAGGTACGTTTAAAATCATCTCATTTCTCGGTGATTTGCCTCTCTGACCCACAGTGCGTTCATTCTCAGGGAAAAAGACACATGACTTCTTTAAATGTTTTCTCAAACCAAAACCCTGTTTTCTTTGAATTTGTAGAGGAAAGGGGCCAACATTTTGGGCTTTTCACAGAGGAGAATAACCAAGGTTCATTTCTGCAGGCAACATGACATAAAACATGAATTCCATCACACCCGTTGGTGTGGCACCTTCTGCCAATCCAGTTATGACCAGGACTGAAGAAAATACCGTTTATGAATAAAATCACCCTGTCACCTTCCCCCACCATCACCAAGTTGTATTTTCCTTTTAGAAGGTGAAGCGTGTTCTCCGTTACCACGGCAACGGCGATATTAATGACACCGTGGCTAATGCAAGTTAAACATCACTCATCCAAATAATGCTTGTGACCACAAGCGCTTCGGATATCTGATCCTGAAATATTTGCACATTCGCCAAGAGGTATCTTGGGAGGAGATCCAAAGCCAAACATAACATTATGTACATTCCATCCTAAGAGCTTATTGGTAGTTTTAGGTAACATTTTAAATAATTTTGTACAAAACTAAAATTCCAGTAAGTGTGGAATTTTCCATGTCTGTCATTATAGCAGGGCCCAAACATTTCAGATCTGGAAATGTTTCAGATTTCAAATTTTCAGATTGGGAATGCACAGCCCCTATGAGCATTGAAAGAGAGTGGAAACTTTAATAATTCTTCTAGTTTTAACCCACTTTGTTTGCTTTTAGTTACTTGCTTTCAGCTGAATTGTGAAGAATCACCTGTAATAATCCGGTAGGTAGCCAAACAATGTTGTTAGACTCTCCCTAGGTTTGTTTCAAAGAACATCTCTAGCAAACAGACCATAACAGTAGCAGGTACCTAAACTGATTTTTAAAAACCTGGAGAAAACTTCTGACTCTGGTGGGCTGAAAACTTTGTTATTAGATCATGCAAAAATCACCATTTTTCAATCTTTCCCTATGAAGAACTGTGAAGTTGAACTAACCCTGCATTAATTATATCACTTTTCCACATCTCAGACCAAGCTGTTTTTACCGCACAAACATGTTTTGTTTTGCTTCTTTTTGAGACAGAATCTCCCTGTGCAGCCCAGGCTGGTCCTGAATTCAGCCTTAAATATTTTTAGCCGTATCTTCGGGGAGGGGAATCTGAGCTGTGCTCTCTAGTCTGCCTCATGTTTAAACTTTTCCTCTGTGGAAGAATTCATCATTTCAGTGATCTGCATACAGCGACATGGGCAAGACAGATCTGGTTTGAGAACATGATTAAGTCACTACAAAAACCTGTCTCATTTTGTGGTGGGGTCGAAACACTGGATATAGAACCTTGCTCTTGAAGAGGGTACTGAATGTTGACCAAAGGTTGTCAAGCTCAAAGTTTTCCAATGTAAGATGTCTATACACCAGTCTTGGGGAGTTGTCTTGGTTACTTTTCTCTAGTTGCTGGGACAAAATACCTGACCCCCAAAATGAAGGAAGGAAAGGTTTAGTTAGCTCACTGTTTGTGGAAGTTTCAGTCCAAAATCAGCTGCCTCCAAGGCAGGGTGGCATGGCACTGGGGCAACACTTTCAAGGTGGCAGTCAGCAAAAGAGCCAGAGCAAAAAGGGGATAGAAACAACCTCTTTTCCTCCCTTATATTGTATACAGACCAGCTCTACCCCTGACCCCCCAGGGCAGGTGTAGCACTCATAATATCTCCGTGCCCTCCTTTTGCACAGGTTGAGGATATTTACAAAGTAAGGATCCCAGCTCCCTGCTGAGACTCTTAGTTAAACTTCTAAACTGCTCAATTTATCAGCCATAATAGGAGTTGTTATGGAGTAGACACAGGGAAGGGGCTGGTTTTGAAGATACTTATAAGCATGTATATATCCATAGTGCCTCATGCCCAAATGGTGACCCTCCACGAGCATCCACTCAAATGTGTGCCATGCCAATATCATTTGCGCTGGGTATCTAAGTTGGATCTGTTCCAGGTCACATTGAAAAACAGAGAAAGCAAAAGATCAAAACAATGATGAAAAGACATAATCAGCACATATGAGGAAATGGGATAAGAAATCTCTAACAAATATGTAATTTGACCCTCCCTCTAAAAGTAACATGGATTTCTTACTAATTAAAGAACATTAAGCACGACTCGTCTCCTCAGTGACCATACAGAGGACAACACACGGGGAGCTAATGACCCAGCTCTCTAATAATAGAAGCATTTTCACAACATGAATCTACCACTGAAGGTGTTAATGAGGATGAGGAGTGGATGGTTACCTCTGCTAAAGGCATCACTTTCTTCCGCCTGGAAATGTACATTTGTTATTCCAGTTACGAACCAGAGCTAAGTGGATCGCGACTGCTAGAATCACAAACCAATGAAACATTTAGTTTACCTCCCCAGCCGTTCATAGCTTAACGTCTCCAGCTAGCATGTCAGGAAGAAACTCTCCACAATCAATCATTCCAGCCACACTTTGTAAGAAAGGATGCAAATTTTCTAAACCAGAACTTAAATCATTTTCCTCACTCCCTGTGACATATGCACCTCTTAAATGATAATATGCCTCAATAAGATACCTGTTTCATGTGAGCGATTCTGGATGCAGAGCTTTTGTGCTGATTTTGTAACTGTTATGGCTTATATCTAGATGTCCCCCCGAAGCTTCATACACGCAGAGGTGGGGCTTTGGAGAGGTGACCGGATCACGGGTATGTAGTATTGGATTACCTCACTGATTGGTTACACACTATTAAATTTGTTCTCTTTTTCCTTAATTGCTAGTACTTCTTGCCTGCTACACCTAGGACTCTTTCTCCTCTCTTGTTCCCTGTAACGATTCTTCTACAATCTAGGAAGGTAATGTCTGCCTCCGGGATACTATATGCGATCAAGTGGATAATTCAGACAACACAGGAAGACACTTTTATCTAAGAATGGCTTTTGCCTTGTTGTCTGTAACCTTATTTATAGACAATGCAAGTAAGAAGCTTTTCATGACTAGCATGATGGTGTACAAATGCTATTATGTTTACTCGTACTTATTATACATTGCTCCAGGGTGGATCATTGCTCTTTACACTGAGAATCATCTATTTGGTGGAAAACACTCATTTTAACTCAATAGTCATAGCCTCCAACTAAGGTGTGGCTACAATATCTTAAATCTCTGGTTCTAGGAGAAAATGATAGAAAACTCTATATAATCACTACTCCGATCAGGCTTGAATATCCTATGGCAATAAGATTTTTTGCTTACTTCTCAAATTCCTCCCAATAATATGAATGCCTCACAATAATATGTTCATATGACTAAATCATTTCTGCCAGAACAACACAGTACGATGAAGAGTTGTGTCAGAACATCATTTTTGTATAATAGGTATTAATTTCTACACTGCCTGTTTCTGAGAGGTTGCTGAAGGTGGACAGTAATACAGAGACATCCGGGTGTGTCCAGTAAATTAATGCCACCTCGTGACCTAATTACCTGTGACTGTGTCCCATCACCTTGACACTGTCATCCTGTGCACCAAGTCTACCACGCTGACCTAAGGAAGATACTTACAATATTCAAACCACAGCAGACATCCAACTAATGAGCATGTATACCTTATTCCTATACCAAATAATTTGTAACAAAGATGTACAAAATAGACTCAATACTCTATTGCAAAACCAGTGATGTGAAAGATACCGTATCATACCTGTACTATCATGAACAGATTACTTCTACTGACTCTTGTAACTACAAAAATAATGGTTGAGGGACTTGCTAAACACTGTTGGTTTTGGAGAGAAGACTCTTTTTGCACGCAAGATATTAATGAGGAAACATAGCGACTTCCACACCAGGAAGTGACAGTGTCACTTCTGGAGTGAGCCATGCTCCACCTTTCTCACCAGCCCATAACTAATTAGCACTCACACACCTTAAAATGCCTATCTTCAACTTTCCCTCTGGATTTCTGTCTCTTAGCACACACTTCCATCATAAGAACTTCCCTTTCCATGCTTGGCTTCATACTTTGGCATCACGCAATTTAATTCTCATCAACGTGACGAGTTCTGTGTCTCTTATCATCTCTATTATGCAAGTATCTCTCAAATCTTCCAAAAAGTTGCTGTAAATACCACAGGTCAAGTTTTCAGACAAAATTTCTATTTCTCTTTAATTTTGTGGAGCGGGGCACGGAGCCCAGGTCTTTCCATGTGCTGACACATTTCCTTAAGTCTGCATTTCTCCTCAAAGTACTCTCTCCTAAGTTACAAATAGAAAAAATAAAAAATATGTGACCACTTGCTTGTTTTTAATAGCAATTATTCCTATATAGCCCTAACAGTCTACCTATTCAATTCTGTTTCTTTGGCTCATCTTGATTATCAGTATGACTGGCTTGGGAAACGCTCAGAAAATTAGTAAATTTTCAGATGTATCAGTGAGGGCTCCAACTTTGTCAATGGATTTACCCATTAATGAGTTCTCAGCGTAACGGACTTAGTAAGAGAGGGGGCTGACTGGATGAAGCAAGCCACTAGGGACATGGTTTTGAAAGGTGCATTTTGTCTCATTACCTTTCTTCTGTGATTTTCTACCTCTCTGCTTCTTGGCTGCCATGAGGTGAGCAGCTTTCATCCACCACACCCTTCCGCCATGATGCTTCAGACTCAAAACGTATTCACAGCCATGGACTGAACCAACCGCAGACTAAAACCTTAGTAACTATGAGTGGAAATCAGCCTTTCCTTTTTTCTCTATGTTGACTTTTCTGGGTGTTTTATTACAGTGACAGAAAACTAAGAAGTCTCTATGGATTCTATAATATACTATAGGTACCTGTTCATATAACTCACAACTTTGTCTATTTTTCCATTGGCAGGTATTCCATTTGCTAATTTCATCCTTCATAACTATGATCAAAAGCTATTTAAAGACACCAGAGAAATAATCCACTTAGCCCAGTTTACTCACACAATTTTTTGGCTCAAACGTTAGCCTAAAATATTCTGGATCTTTTTTTTTTTTTTTTTTTTTAATTTTTTTTTCTTGTCTTTTTACTTTTTATTGGTACCAGAGATTGAACTCATGACTACCTGCTTATAAGGCAGGCTCTTATGCCGCTGAGCTAAACCCCCAGCCCCAATATTCTGGATCTTTCTACGTTACTTATAGTCCAAGCACAATCTCAAGGACTTAATAAATGCCACTATTTTTCTGTACCAGTTTGCCATACTGGGGATTAATGACCAGGGTGACACAGGACCCTTAGGCAGCAGATATTTTTCATGGAATTGCCTCAGAAGTACAGGACATGAGGTACAGGAAAAATTACTTGAATCAGAGCCTCATAGCGTCACGATTTCTTTAAATGTGTTCCCTGTCCATTCCCTGCATCATTACAGCAGCCAGTCTAGTGAGAGACACCTATGCAGTATAGAAAGGACAGTTGCATGACAGTAATCATCATACAGTTTTTCCACCTTGCTTGGGAACAAGCAAGATTCATTTATTAAGAGCTTGCTTTTCATATATATATTTTCTTTTTAAAAAAGATTAAGATAAAAGAGGACATAACAACACAGGTCAGAACAGAACAATTTAAGCAACATACTATTTCACCACAAGACAATCCGACATAACAGTAGCTACCATAGTGTCTCTTTCCTTGAAATATTTGAGTATACCTTCATATACTATGGTATCAAACATAAAAATATAGTGTAAAACCATTCAAGAGAATGAAAGTATTACATGGCATTCAGAACCAAATAGCCAACTAAATTAAAATCTAAATGGGTCAAATATCTGAATATTAAAACAGAAACACTAAATCGATTAGAAGACAAATTGGGTAGAAACCTTGAAGACATGGGGGTAGGTAGACAATTCATGAACAGGAATCAAACTGCATGGGAAATACTTCCCAGAATCAACAACTGAGATCGCCTCTTATTAAAAAGTCTCTGCACGTCAAAAGAAATCTCTAGCATAGTGAAAAGAAAACCTACAAACTGGGAAAGAATCTTAGTGAACTGTCCCTCAGACAAAGGACTTCTGTCTAAAACATATAAAGAATTTAAAAAATTCAGACCCTTAAAATTCAAAGATCCAATCCAAAAATGGGCATCTGAGATGAATGCACATATTTATTTTCAATTTGTGTTTCTTCATCTCAGAAGTGTGTATTCATCGCAGACACCCATTTTTGGATTGGGACTTTGAATGGGGGGGGTCCTCAATTATTTTAATTTTTATATGTTCTAGATAGAAGTGCATCTGAGGGACAGTTGGTTAAAATTTTTCCCCAACTCGTGGGTTTTCTTTTCACTCTTTGGTGATCCCTTTTGAGGTACGAAAACTTTTTAATAATATGAGATCCCAGTTGCTGATTCTTTGAAGTATTTCCTGTGGAATTTGGTTTTTGTGCATGAACTCTCCGAGAAATACAAAAGAAAACAACACTAAGATTTTTCTCATCCCAGAAAGAATGGCTATGATCAAAACAATCATCTTGTAACAAATGATGACAGAGCGGTGGGGAAAAAGGAACCCTTCTCCCTTGCTGGTGGGACTGTAGAGTTTTGCAAGCACTGTGGAAATCAGTGTGGAGATTCCTCAAAAATATAGGATTGAAGGTTTCTTTTGATTCAGCTATTTCTCTTCTAGGAATTTTCCCAGAAGAAATGAAAACATCACACCACAATGATATATGTGCACCCATGTTTATAGCACCACAATTAGTAACAGCTAAATCTTGGAAACAACCCAAATGTCTATCAGCTGAGGAATGGATAAAACAGATGTGGTATTACTATACAATGGAATATTACTTGATTATAAAGAAAGATAAACTCAAGGCTCTTATAGGTAAGTGGATGGGATGAGAAATCAGACCCATAAGTCTGAAATAAATCAGACTCAGATGGGTAAACATCATATTGTCTCCCTATTGGAAAAAACTAAAAGAGTAAGGTCCCAAAGGTACATCAGATAGTGTGGAAAGGAAAGAAACTGCTCACAAGGAAAGAACTGTGATGGGAGAAAGGAGAAAAGGAAAGGAAATACACACACACACAGCTAAGATAATCGTATACTCCTTCTGTTAGTTCATCAAAAGGGAACAGTGAGCACTTCTCCTTTTTCGATCAATCTTGCATGCCCGTGTCTGGTCATCTCAGCTACTATTTTGAAGATAACAATAGGCACTATAGCAACCATTGCTAATTTCCTGTCATATCGTTTTGAAAAGCCAAAGAGTATCCTGAGGAGAAAAGTGGACACCCACCTTCGTATGAACCTGGTGGCTTCCAGCGTCATCCTCTGAGTGAGGTTTTCAAAGGACACGGGCTGTTGCCTGATCTCATAGTTCCTCATCAGGAAGCAGTTAAAGGGCCGGAAATAGTGAAGGAAACACAGGAACGGGGAGACGATCAGGCCCACCAGGAGGAAGAGGGCAATGAAGACCCAAATGGGCACATGGATCAGCCTCAGGAAGTGCAGCACGGCCAGCGTGAACACAGTGACCCCTAGGATCTGCAGCGGGAAGAACACCAGCCACCAGTACGCTTCGGAGAAGACTGTGCCTGACCCGGGTTTGCAGTCCCGCAAGTTGGTCATAGGAAACCCATAGAAGTAATCGAAGCCATGGCGTAAAGGGTGGTGGCAAAAGTCAGTTGTGTTGTAACAGTTTATCCCAAGGTGCCACTTCCCTGAGGACACAGATGGATGAGACCTTTAGTTCCAGTAAATGCCCTGGATGGAAGGCAACCTTCTAAATCCACATCCCAGAAAACATGTTCTATCCAACTGTTTTATGATCCAGGTTTTCCACCCATAGCTCCCCGTAATATTTCACATTTTATCCCACAAACAGCAACTTATTAGCCACATAACGCTAGAAGAAAAGAAAACCAGCTTTGCAGTGCCCCAAAAGATAACCAAGAAAACCAAAGCAAGCAAAAACTTTAGTGTAAAATCACTTAGCCACTTTAATAGGCACAAAATTCTGTACAAACGCTCAAGTAGATTTTCTTTCTGTCTTTTTTATTTTCTTTTGGAGATATGTCCTTAGACAAATTATGACAAAATTTTCCAGTTTGGATCCCTCATGGCCCATGTGTTAAAGTTGTTTCTCAGCTTCTCACTGTTGGGAGGTGGGAGGGCCTAGTGACAGGAAGTGAGGTCACAGGAAGTGAGGTCACAGGAAGTGAGGGGGCAGAAAATGGACTTGAAAGGGATTGTGGGATCTAGCCTTTTCCTCTTGTTCTCTCCTCACCATGAAGTGAGAGATTTTACTTTACCATGCCCTCCCACCATGATAGACCACCACAGGATCAAGACCATGGGGCTAACCAACTATGCGCTGAAACTTCTGAAATTGTGAGCCAAATAAATCTTCTCTCTTATTAACCTGATTACTTCAAGTGTTTGGCACAGTGACAAAAATCTGAGTACATATCATTATACTTTCTAAAAGTAAAATGAAAATCTTTTATCGACAGCAAAGTGTGTACATTTGGAAGCTCTGTATAAGCATCTTGTTGTCTGTTTGTGTATGATTTATGTCATCTGTGTTCTGTTTAGCTTATCCATCCACCCATCCATCCATCCATCTATCCATGCTTCTTTCTGTCTCTGTATGTATGTGCATATAATTTAGTTCATCTATCTGTGATCTGTTTATCCTACCCATCTATCACCATAATCTCTCTTATCTATGATGATTATCTCATTATTGTCCTTCTGTAATTATTCCTTTGTCTAGCCATCATTCCATCTGTCTGCTATATATTCCTTTATCATTATCACATCTATGATTTCTCCATCAATCAAGTCATCCACCCACTTAAATGATCTGTGTATGTATGTATCCATCCAACCATCCATCCATCCATCCATCCATCCACCTACACAAGTGATTGAGTGATCTATCTATCTATCACATGTCTTGATCTCTCCATCCATCCATCCACTCAAATAATCAATGTATGTATCTACTTATGATTTCTCCATCCATCCATCCATCCATCCATCCATCCATCCATCCATATACCTACTAAAATGATCAGTCTATCTATCTATCTATCTATCTATCTATCTATTTACCTACCTATCACATTTGTCTTGATCTCTCCATCCATCCATCCATCCATCCATCCATTCATCCATCCATCCATCTATCTGTCCATATACCTACTCAAATGATCTATCTATCTATCTGTCTATCTAATCTATCATAACTATGATCTCTCCATCCATCCATCTACTCAAATGATAAATGTACGTATCTATTTATGATTTTTCCATGTATGCATTCACCTATCCATCTATTCATGCACCTACCCACCCAAATGATCTATTTATCTATCTTGTACTATCTGTCATCAATTTGTATCATTTATCCACCAATCATATTCATTGTTTCCTCAATCTATTGATCCATCATTCCATCTATTTTCTTATCTATTACCATCTCTCCACCTCGTTCTTACACACCCACTCACATGCACACACATATACGTACTACTATATAGCCAAATAGCCAGAGCATTTTGTCCTCACAGGAATGTGAAGTTTATCAGTGACAGCCCTCTGCAGTTGCCCAAAGCCTCTCCTATTTTCTCCGCTCCAACCTGTCCCATACCGATCAGTGCTGTTGAGTAGCCCTGTTTCTTCAGAAGTCTGGCAAACGTCACCTCACTGGTGGGAAGTCCTCCAGAAGAAGCAGTGAACAGGTAAACTCCCATCCGGCTGTGAGAGGCCATTCCTAAAGCAAGAAAATGCACCTTTAAGAACCAGCAGAACCTTGGCCCTGGAGGAGGACAAGAGCCAGCCACACACAGAAGGTTACCTAAGCGGATGGGGTAGCGGCCTGTCATGAAGGCTGCCCGGCTGGGTGTGCACAGGGGTGACGCGGCCAGGTGCTGTGTGAGTTTCACTCCCCCGCCAGCCAGCCTGTCAATGTTGGGGGTCCTGGAATGAGAGAACCATCTCCTTTAGGATGACCATCAGCCCAAGTGGTTGTTCAGAGACACAACTAAGATGCTAACAGGAAAATAGCTACTCACGTGCTCCCACCCACACCTTCCGGGGGTACCTCAGCACTTGGTCCCTCCTTCTCTGGGTTACAAGGGAGGGACCAAGTCCTACAGCAGTGGCAGTTACTGTCCTCCCCATTACCTCGGGTCCCTGAGGGCTCGGCTAACCCATCTCCTCTCAATCACATCCAAGGGTCAGCCAGTGTTCCTATCTCGGCCAAATTTCCACACATCCCCAGGGAAAAGCAAGGACTCAGCCTCTTCAAGGATCAACACCAGCCATCACCACCCTCTGGCACTGATGATGGGTCTCTCTGACACCTCTCTTTTAATTTGGTTCCCATTTAATTTTGTGGAATGAAGCTCCCTACCTAATTATCCTTAGGTCATCGTTTCCCCATTATTGCACGAGCAAACAAAACTCATCTTGAATGCCTCTCTTCTATGGAGGGCTTTCAACATTTCTGTGCACTGTCCCTGTGTTAATCACCTGTGGAGACTGTTGTCACACCCTCTATGGAATTCATCCAGCAGCTGCAGTTCCATACCTGAGCGTCTGGTTCCCATAGCACCCCAGATCTCCAATGCCAAGGTCATCTGCCATCAACAGGACTATGTTTGGCCTCAATGCTGGCTGGCTCTTGGCTTCCCACAGAAGCACTAAGAGGAGGAGACTGACCCGCATCTTCCTGCAGAGGGCAAGGGGACAAAAGAGAGGTGAAGGACATGGCTTCCCCTCCTCCTTCTCTCAGAGCCTGGTTCATCTGGCACACACTTTGGAAGCACATTCTTACGTCCTGCCTCCTCCAGGGAGGATGTGCTTGAAAGGCTCTTGGAACTAAGAAAGCAGCAAGGATAGAAAAGCACAATCATCTATTTCTTGCACATTTGTTTCCAAAACACATGGCTTCCTCTCAGGCGCTAGCCATGACCTCTCTGTCCCAACCTATACCCAAAACGGGCAATCTGCTGGGAAGAATGAAAACACTGTCACTTCCCATCAGCCCTTTGTTGAAAGCCATTTCCTTCTTGAGCTAAGAATTTGTTCTGTGAACCCTGGAAAGGCAGGTCCTTTGTTAGGAATAAATCTGCAATGTCATAATCTTTCTGAAGTGAACCGCGTTTGTGTTTGGTGGATTTTATAAAAGAAATGTGTCCACCTTCAAAACTGAAAGTGCAAGGCTTGGCAGCCCAGGGCAGTGCTGTGTGCTGTGCTGTGTATCACAGGAAGAGATTCACCATCACCTACATGCAGTATCTCAGCTCGCGCTACCTGATGGCATTTCATGCCTTGGAAGCATAAGGGGCTGGAGGAATCTGCAGGTGGACAGTGGCCTGAGGCCCACAGACATTGCTGATGATATTCAACAACAAAGGGGGATCCTCATGCTCAGCACTGCAAGGTTCAGTAGCGCCCTCCAGCCCCTCTCATCACCATGTTGGTGGGTTTAGGTGCCCGTGGGTCAGACTCACGGACCTGTCTCTCTCTCTCTTTGGCAGGTGGGCACTGAGGAAGGCAGAGAAGACTTAGCCACAGCCAGTGGCATCAGGGATGGAGAAAGATAAGAGCTGGCATGGTGGAGTGGGACAGTCATGGGTGGGTCCCGCCAGAGCTGTGGGAATAGGTAGCCACATGGAGAATCACATTCTGCAGTCACTTCATGGAGATCTACAACATGCATGCCTCAGAGAATGGCCCAGTGATGCTGCAGAGCACACTGCAAAGGGCTACTCCCAGGCGTGAGGTTCTCTAGTACCCATGCATACCGGCGCTGGTGAAAACATACTGTGTGCTTAAATTACAATGAAAAGTGATTACACTAAAAGAGACACTGCCATGAATCCCTCTCATAAATCTTTCCCTTTGCTTCCAGCACACTCAGTCCTTTTTTCTGGCACTTTCTGAGAAACAGTTCTGCAAGTCCTCTTTCCTGGAGGTCTTGACCACGAGTGTGGTAAGGAATGGGCAGGTACTGCTGCCACGTGTCAGCAACAGAAAGGTCGGCTCGATAAAAAAATAATAATAATCACAAGAGTTTCCTCGTCATCTGCATTTTCCAATGGCTCTGGCACTATGTGACTTCTGGCTCATGCCCAAAACGACCATGCAAGGTCAGTATTTTGAATAGATTCAGGACATCATGGCAGCCAGGACAGTGGAACTAAAGACACTCAGGAAAGAGGACACCAGAGCTGCTGCAGAAGGTGCCTAGAGTGACAGAAAAGTGTGTGCCAAGCCAGGGGGAGGATCCTGCGGGTCCTCACGACAGGGTGTCTTTTATCCATTTTTAAAATTTAAACATTTCTGATGGTATTACTGAACCTGGTATGTTGGCTTATGGGCCAATTTTTGGAATTATGCAGGTGGGAGTAAAGATATTGAGATAAGGACATTTTCTTCGGTTATCAAGGTGGACCAATGCAATCCCTGAGGTCTTACTAAAGAGACGCAGAGGATGAAGTGTCTCCCTTTACCTTTTCCTCTCTTAGCTTCCCCTCATCTTCCCCTTCTCTTTTTGCTTTTTCTGCTTAAGTAGTGGGGATATAAAAACAAAACAGGGCCCTCCCACACTCTAAGCAAGTTCCTTACCACTGAGCTATATGCCAAGCCCTTTTTCTTTTGAGACACTGTCTCACCAAGTTGCTAAGGCTGGTCACAAACTTGCCGCCCCTTTGCCTCAGCGGTAGAGGAGCTGGGATTACAGGCATGCAAATCACCACGCCCTACATTATCTGCAGATGTCACAACCTGGCATCTCTTTCAGGAGGCTGTTTCTCCAAGAAAGAACCCCTGTGTCACTTGCTGGGAATACAGGCTGTTTTAGCATCAGAGGGAATTCTTGGAATCCCACTGGATCTCGGTCAAGGGCGACCTTTCAAATTCCTTGTGATGGTTCTCTTGAGTGACACTGTCATTTTCTAGAGCTCTGCAGTGGGCCTCTGCTCCTGTGGTTTCCTAAAAGAAACAGCGGCAGAGAAAAGGCTGCCCATCCAAGCCAGCCCACGGCCACCATCCATTCTGTTTCTCGGGCAGAACTTTTGGTTTTTATGTATGCTTTCTCGGTTTCCACATTAATTATTTATCAACTCTCCATGCCAAGGCCGTAGGCAATGTTCTTCTGTAGCTCTCCTCTATGAACCTGTGAGTAGATGTTTACTAAAATTGTTTAATTGAGCCTCTGTGAAGGAGTCCCTACATACCAATTAGACAGCCAGGGTAATGAGTTCCATTTCGGGTCTCTGGAGTGCATGTAAGCAAGATTTCTTAACTTCTGCACTGCTGTCTTTTGGGATGGATGGTCCATTCTAGGAGTAGTTGTCCTGGGCACTCCAGGAAGCTGAGAGGCATCACTGGCCTCCTTATACTAGAGGTCAGCAGTGTGCCTCCACTGGACCATGATAGCCAAAGGTGCCTCTGGACCCTACGAGCCATCCTCAAAGCCTAGAAGAGCAAAACTTGCACTCTACTGAGTATAATCCCACCACAGCAAAACAAGAAGCTTCCCCTAGTGACCAAATGCTTGAATCCAAGAAAGCGCTCTCCGCCAACTACTTTCCTCTGAGTTCCAAGAGTAGCATCTTTTCTTGGGCCATGCTATCAGCTTGGGTTATCCAATCATCAGATCCAAGTTGCTCAACCCTGACTCTCTGAATGGGAATGAGAAGACTGAGCTTTTTTCTTTAGAAATCAGGGCATCACTATGAAATACCTAAATGATGAAACATTATAGAAGTGAAATAAAAACTATTCAATCTTTTCAAAAGCAAAATGGTCAAAGCAAGATACTCTATAATTACAAGTATGGAACTATTGCTTTCACATATACTTGCAGAATCATAGAGAAACGCACCTCCCTCTCCCATCTCTTAGGCAGTGTCTCATCTTATTTGACCTGGCTGACACTTTAAAAAAAAAATCTTTTCTTATTTTATGAAAGAAAAAGTAAAACAAAACTTCATAACAAATGATAGTAACAATAGTTAATACATTGAGTATTGTCATCTTCTTTAAATTTTGTTTTAACAAGGGTGGAAACTTGTTTGATTGTTTGATCATTTTTTTCATGCCTAAATCTTGTCATCTGAATAACTACTTCTAAGATAATAATATGCAAAATATTAACCAGTGCTAATTTCCTATTTTTTTTCTTTTTGGTTGGCATTTTTATTGTTAGATCCTCAAACTTTGTAAAGCAATTAAGAGTGGAGGTTAGTTTGCTTTGAGTCACTTTATATAAACAACTTAAAGGAAGAAAAGTTTTTTTTTTCATCTCAGGATTTAAAGAAGTCTGTTTTTTGGTTTTTTGATACCAGAAATCAAACTCACAACCTTGTGCTTAGCAGACAAGCACTGGAGCCCCTGAGCTAAGCTTAAAGAAGCTTCTGTCCATGGTTATGAAGCTGCACTGATTCAGGGTTTCTGATGAGGCAGAAATATCACAGCAGACCGGCAGGGTGGGGCAAAGATGCTCACCTCATGGAGGCCAGGAAATGGAGTGATTTATAGAGGAAGGACCCAGGAATGAGATATAGTTCCCCAAATTATGTCCCTATGACCCGATTCCTCCTACTATGCCTTGGGAGATTACAAATGAATCAGTGGATCCATCTTTTTATGAAATAAGAGCCATTAGGGTCCAGTCATTTTCTGAGAGACTCAACTGCTGTACACATGAGACTGCAGGATGTTTGAGACCTAAACCACAACAGTGTACAGTTTCTTAATATATAAACGAAGGAAAGAGTTGGCTTGCTAGTTGCTCTCAGTGATTCACTTTAAGGAAAAATTGTTCATGGCGTGGAGTCTGGACACCAAGGATATGTATGTGTGTCACATTCACTTTCAAGGACAGAGGGGACTGTTTGCACTTGATAAATAGTGATGGTCTTAGATGACTCATCGTGATTAACCACTGCTATTCTCATGAAGTTCTGCTACATGACACCCTTGTGTTTTATTGATAGTTTAATACATTCAATTCACATAAACCATACACAAAGCCTGGGAGCAAAGGATTTAGTCACTGTTCTCTTGCTAGAAAGAGGACAGAAATAAAACTCCCTCTTCAAATTGTTATTATGCAACTAAAGACCTCCAACGGCTGCCTGCTGACCCCTGAGAATGCGCAAATGGATAAAGGATCGCAGGCTTCACAGGTGACGGTGGTCACTTCCTTTCACGTCTGCAATGTAAAGCCTCTTAGCAAAGCACCTTCGATACAGGCTATGAATACCAACTCTGGCAGCGGTGCTCAGAGTCACCTAAATCTGAACTCTTTTTACACATGCTTGTTTTACAAGGAGCAAGCAATGGCCCACGATGTGAATGGGCTTTTAAAAGACCGTACTGGGTAGATGACCAGGCTACCAAATGTTCCTATCCCTGAAAACACCACCGCTTCCCTAGAGGAGCCGATCTGGGACAATTCTCCATTGTAACTGCCTCTCTGAACTCATCTTTTGGATAGTGCTCTGGGCTCCACCTTCAGATCTGCTGGAGAAAGGTTCCCATTATGCAGGCACATGTTTGTCCGAACAACATACACCTCTGCTTAAATGGTGGATGGGTGTAAACAAAGATATGGAAGCTCCCCTTTCTTCACCTATCCTGTACCTTTCTGATCTCCAATGATACCAGCAGGTTCACAGCTGGGTTTTTATGTGCATGTGTGTTTAACTTTGCATGGTCCACTAGAAGCATCCTCAAAACATTTACAGTGCTGGGAACCTCACAGATGCATCTCTGGAATCTATTCTGCTTGCCATGTATTACTCAGTACTTGCTAATTAAGGAAATAACCACCAAAAAGCTGTGTGGATTGGAAGTCAGAAGGTCGGGCCCTTCCCTATATAGAAGCATTAGGAGAGTAAGGAGGTATGTTAAGCCCATTTTATATCGTTACCAAAAAATACCCAGGCGGGCTAATTTTATAGAAAACAGGTTTATATAGCTCAAAGGGTGGCAGCTCTGGCTGAGCTCTGAGGAAGGTTTCAGGCAGATGGTAGCAGGCTGGGCCAGAGGGAGTCACCTCATCTTGAAGCAGGAGTCCCAGGGCTAGGTGAGCCAACCTTGATCTTTATAACATCTCTTTCTTACAAATGGAAGGTCACACGAGAGATATCTAAATCCCTGGCAAAGGCAGATTCTCAAGTGACCCAAGACCACTCACTAAGATGTCAAAAGAACTCCTAGGACCGCCAACTTGGGAACCAAGCTTCCAACACATAAACCCCTGGGGCACAAACCCTATTCAGACCACAGTGACAAGATTTGAAAGATGCTTTCCATCAAGAAATGATGCTTAATGTGTTTAATTAAAATTCCTCACACTACCACAACAAATGAGGATATTAAAGATTTCATGAAGGATTTTTCTTAATGGTTGGAAGGTTTTACAGGTAATAGAAAAGATTCAAAAAGTAGCATGCATTTCTAATTATAAACAGTGAG
The DNA here is from genome assembly GCF_034190915.1 of Cavia porcellus. Classification (NCBI taxonomy): domain Eukaryota; kingdom Metazoa; phylum Chordata; class Mammalia; order Rodentia; family Caviidae; genus Cavia; species Cavia porcellus. Next base: position 4,431,768 of record NW_026947516.1, on the reverse strand, counting down.
GCCCAAAAGATTTGTAAGATTACTAAGAGCATCCATTAGTGATGCTACTAAAAGCTTACGGTTGGGGCATCTGGGGTCTTTACCTGGACTGAATGGCTGGAAAATACACAAACGTTTTCAGTCATTTGTACAGAGTGTAGTTAATAACTCCCTGCTCAGCTAAATATGCGCAATACAGATGGATATCAGAAAATGCTACAGACCAAAGGTTATGGTCTGGCATCACAACTTCATTGTCATATTTTGCATATTTTGCTTGACATAAAATTATTTTCATTTAAAGCTCCAGCTTCTTGAGTAAACACAATGCAAAGGACAATGTATATACTTTACCTATCTTTTGATATTTAATAATTATAATACCCATGGAACATAATGTGATGTACATACTGTGAATACAGTGTGTATCCAATGTGTAATAATAGCATCAGGACAACTGGTATACCCATCATACTCAAATGGTCATCCCTTGTGGTGAGAACACCCAAATTCTTTTCTTCTAGCTACTTTAACATATACAACAAATTATAATCAGGAATTAGCACCCTGCAGTGCTACAGAACATGAGAACAGTCTTCTCCCACTCTCACTGTAATTTCACAGCCATTTATCAGCATGTCATCCTGGAATGTGTTTTTGTTTTCCTATAATGGAACAGTTGGTTGTGGTGGGACGAGGCTGCTCATTGCAGGATGTTTAGCAGCATCGCTGGGCTGATACACTGGGCATCACCAGCACGCCAGCCAAAACACCTTTCCCATTCTCCTCAAGCATAAAACCAAGTGTGCCTCTAGTGGTTGCCAGGTATCTTCCAGGGGACAGTCTCCCACAGTTGACAGCCACAGAGTTAACAGTGGCACAGCATCCTTGACATCATGCTGTTTTGCACAGAAAGTTACAGATCACTTCCTTTGCTCTCTCAGGCAGAGAACTTGCCATCTACGACAGACTCAGGAATGCCATAGAATTGCAGGGGTCACACATGTCTGCTTTGCTCCCGTAGGGGCACCTTCAAAATAGGGCACGATTTGGGGATATAGCATGATCTAATGGCTCTTACACTCCTGTCCACCTAGGGAGTTTTTTCAAAGTAGCCTCTTCAAAGCAAAGCAAAACAAAAAAACAAAAAAAGCCAGAAAACTCACCATGCTCCTAACATTCTTTGTGCCCTTGCATTTAGTGTGATGTATCTGTATTGCTTGTTAATGTGGTAATCCTTTCCCATTTATTAGCCCATTTTTATTACTCATTTATTAGGAGTTAATTTCCCCCAAACAGGCATTCCACCCCTTTTGTGTCTGAACCCAGATGAAGGAATCTGTACTCCCACACATGGGCCACCTCTCTCTCTGTCTCTCTCTTATAAAGATCTTCAGTTTGTATGAAAAGTAAATTCAGCTCTTCAGGATGCTGCTCATCCTTTAAAAATAACCAAGCAAGAAAATGTGGCATGCAGTTTGTCATTCTTTTCAATGGATATTTATTTTATGATTATTAGTGGCACCAGCATTCGTACATATTTATCAGTGTCAAATGATGTTTTGATGCAAGTGTGTGTTGGAAAATGATCCACTTCGTAATGAGCGTATCTATCTCCTTGGACGTTTAGCAGTTCGTTACGAAGAGTAAATTTAAAACAGTCCCTTCCAGTCGGAGACACATAACACAGTATTGTACATTTGTAGCTGGGGTAACAAGACGCGCAAATTGGGGAGGGAAATATCAAACAACCCCGGACTGCAGGTGGCACAATCTTGTATGTTGAAAATCCTAAAGACCCTACTGCCCCCCTAAAAAAATGTTTGAACCAATAAACCGGTTCAGTAAAGTTGCAGCATACAAAGTCAACAGAGAAATATCAGTTGCATGTGTACCTGTCACCAGAGAGCTGTCTGAGGGAGAAATCAAGAAAACAAGTTATTTTCAGAGGCCACAAAAATGCAGAGCAGTATTGCCATGGCCCCTCTCTCCTTCCCCACCCCCCTCTTTCTCTCTCTCTGCAGGGGCTGGTGCTTCCGTTTCTGAGGAGCCAGTGGAGCAGAAACAGAATTAAGAGGAGTGGGTCTTGCTTCATCTTCAACCACCAACTAACAGAGTTTGCCCATGAACTGTGCTCCTGTGACCAAATTACTCCTCTCCACTGAGGACCAAGACACCCCCACCAGTGACCCCAGGACTACAGGAAGGTCCCTCAGAATAACGAATCTAAAAAAGCTTGCAAATGACAAAGTGCTACACTGCTAGGAACAGTTGGATCTTTACCTTTGCAACACAAAGCAATTTTTCCACAATGCAACCGAACCCAAGGCGATTCATCTAAATGCTGATGGAGACCAACCTGGAAACAACCAGGCTTGGGGTCAGATAAGACAGGATCATCTGGCTTACCTCTGATTGGGCCAAGGAGGGAAGATCTAGACATGGACCTGTTCTGAGAGCCCCCAGCGTATCCGGGGACTCTGTTACAAGCACAACTGCAGACCTCAGAAATGAAGAGGAATGTTACCATGACCCTTCTTTGGGATAATTCTTTCAGGAAACTTGGTCCAGTGCTGTTAGACAGCAAATCATCAGTATGCCTGGTGACAGGATGCCTGTGCCACTCCAAAGAAAAGCAGATGCAACTCCCCACCCTAGGCGGACGCTTTCTTAGTAATCATTAACTACAGGTAGATTTCACACAAGCTGTAGCTTCCAAGTTCATCTCAATAGAACATAACATCTTTTAAGTGTACCCACGATGACTGGATCCTGTAATGAAGTCCTGACCATGGATGAGGGGTTAAAAGAAACCTCAGGGTCTTGAAACTAACTAGAAGGGGACACTTAGCTAAAGATTAAAGAGGGAACTCCTTCTTTTAGGAGTCAGTCAACTGACCATGTGATTTATGCAAGAACAATAACCCTTCAGGATGGAATGGAGATTTCTGGAAATACTGTTAGTCTCTAAGAAAGTAACCTGAGATCCTAGTCAGTCCATCTTCAATCTTTATGCTTGAAGGTGTTCTCTCTCTCTCTCTCTCTCTCTCTCTCTCTCTCTCTCTCTCTCTCTCTATTTTTCTCCTTTCCTTCTTCCTTCCCTCCTCCTCTCTCTCTATTCCATCATTTTACAGCAAACTCTAGCTATACTCTATTTGATAAAGTCTACATATCTTATCTGAAGTCTTCCATCAAGGACCAAAGAAGGACCCGAAACCCTATAGTGTTAGGACCTCTTGGTTTCCCAGGACACCGGTAGATGAGTCCTGTGGCTCTTTCTGTCCTGTGCCCAAATTATGCCTGCCTGATGACCTCTGCTCCTTCCTGGTGTCCTAAAAAAGTTAGTCTAGGGACAGTTTTCAGCTCTTCTGGAGGAAACAGCAAATTTTAAGTACCACCAGTGAAGGACACCAGGGTGAAGTGTTTTACTTTACAGACCCCAGGCCAAAGAGGCCAAGAGGTGTCCGAGCCAGAAGGGTAGGTCCTGTGTTCTGCATCACACAAATCAAGAATTAAGAGTCAAGAACAGAGAGATACAGACATGGAGAGACACACGGCACCCTATAAGGAGAAACAGGGTTACTGGAACCTCAGGGCCAGAGCCTTGAAGGAAGGTTATCTATGGGAGAATGGAGATGCACAGGCCAGAGACTGGACAGATGCCATTTGTGAAGAGCAGGTGAGGTCTTATCTCTGTTTGTGAGGTCTTATTTCTGGCTAGTGGTTGACCCCGCCCTCTGTGAGCTTAGCCACTTAGATATGGTCCAGAAAGAGAAACAAGGGGGAAATTAACATGAATGACCCCTACTTTTGGCATGTGAAAGTTAAACCTGTATTTACAATGGAAGTGAAGGTAACATAAACATCTAAGAATGTTCTCCAAGAACCAAGAGGCAGTGGGCTGAGAAATGTGCTTTTTGCAAGGTGAGGGTTCAAGGATTACTCCCCGCCAGCTAGCTGTGACACTGCAAACTGTTTCCCTAGCCCAAGAGCTTTCTGTGGTGTGAATAATGAATACAATCCCTGGTAAGTATCATTGGGACAATTAAATCCCACACTTAGAACTTGGATTCAATAAGAGCATCATAATAAGGGCCCAGCATTTCTCCCTGGTAGTCATTATTAGCATGAATATTTATAGGTTATGTGGAACATAAAAAGTGCATTAATGGAGAAGAAGATAGAACCATTTATTTCCAATGAAGAGAACATGGAGAAATTGCCAAGTGATTAAGTCACAAGACAATGTGACTTCCATCTTTTTTGCAAACTCTACCGCTTGCTGGCTTTATTTATTCTTGTTTTCTTAAAATTTCTTTTTGCAGTACTGGGTGTTGGACCAGGCGCTTGCATTGAGCCACATCCCAAGCCTTGAAATATCACTTTTCTTTTTGTTTCAAATTTGGAGATCGAGAGTAGCTAAGTGATGCAGGCAGAGCTCAAACTTGGGATCCTCCTGCCTCAGCCTCCTGGCGTGCTGGTATTCCAGGCTCACAACACCACATCTGGCTTTGACTGGTTTCGGAGGAAGAACTTGCCCCTCATGGAAACACCCAGTTAGGAAGCTGGCCAGCAAATAACCAGCAAAGGATTCGGGGTGTCATTCCAACAGTGTTCAAAGAACTCAGTCCCAGCGACAGCCATCTGAATCATATAATACTGAATCATATAATCATATATATATATATATAATGTATATAATACATGTACATATGGAACAAAGAGCCAGGATTTACATAAGCAACCATGGCGAAACTGGTTTTTATTTTACAATTGAAAATTGAAACCATCAGAAGGCTGCTCATGCCTAGCAAGGTACAAGGTTGCTCTAATCCCTTACCTATGATGGCTTAGGATTTGCGTAGGTCTTATACACATCCTGTAAGGCATCTCTAGATCACTTCAACACTGAATACACGCTAAAAGGTTATTAGACTGTATTGCTTACAGGATAACAGCCTGAAACAATGTCTCTGCATGTTAACTGCAGAGAGTTTGTTTTCCTTTTGGAAATATTTTCAGTGTACAGTTGATTGAATTTGTGAGTGCAGCACCCATAAATAAAGACAGTCACCCATGTGTTATTTTGATTCTCTCTGTGTTATTTCTTCAGTGGTTGCTGTATAAAGGGCTGGGTTTGTAACATTCCTATACATGTGTCTTCCGGTTTGGGGTTCTGTTCTTTTTCTCCCCATAAAACCCTCAGGAGAAGGTGGAGAATCAGATCAGTGGTGAGACATAGAATCATCAGGTCACGAAGACCATTTATCTTCATTTATCTTTACCTCTAAGTGATGGAGAGACAGAGAGAACTTCAACGATGACCAGACATAGTGAAGTTTGCACCCTCAAGGTAATTCTTCTGCCTATTCATGGTGGTTGAGTTGGGTACCATCTGGATGTCAAGACAACAGCCAGAACCGCACAGAAAGGTGGCGCTCAGACTCCCAGGGAGGCAGGAGGCCAAAGAAAACCTAACCTGGAGCAATGAAGCCAAGCCATCCTGGGGGTATAGGGTTTCGAATCTGCCCCATGCCAACATGGAAGATGGGAAGAATCCATGGAAATGGCCTCATGGGGAGGCCACCTTAATATGGTTGCATTGCAAGGCTCCACTAAGATGTTCTGATGGGAAGGGTGATCCTGCTCCTGTATGGTCCTCAGGAAAGACTTCTCAATTTTCTGTGCCTGTGCTTTGGGTAGAAAGGGTTAGTGTAGGAGTAGACCTTTTTTTTTTTTTTTTCCTAAGTTAAATTAAACTCAAAAAGGATAAAAACCCATTAATAACCTTAATGTCTGCGTTCACCTCTGAATCACAAAATGGTGTTGGTTAGCTCAGTGTAATAGGACGTCATTAATTATACCTCTGAAATGTGCCTCAGGCAGCTTGTCTAAGGACTAGCAAGAGAAACACCATCTTAGCCAGGAGAACCTGTTAAATTTTAAGTCTTTTACGAGCCCCTTAGAATCCGATTCTATATAAATTATTACCCTCTGCAGTAATTTGACTTTAAACGTCGTCCCCTCCAACAAGCCCAACTTAGAAGAAAGTATTTATAAAGATGTTTCAAACTAATAAAACAGTTATTTGGTATAAAAGTACTTTAAAAATTAAACTATAGTTCACTACTCCGAAATATTAAGAGCACGGTACATTAACTCCCCCAAAACTGCATAATTTCCCCTTTAAAAATTAAATTATTTTTCCAAACAGCCTTAATTTGGCACAGTAGCAGGGGGGAATAAAAACTTTTCTTTAGAAAGCAGTTATTCCTAAAACAGAATTCTTATGAAGGAGAGAGACAAAAGAACATTTTCATAACTGGAGATGTAATTACATTAAATTTGTTCATTAAAAGAAAATTAGCATTGCTATTACTTAGGTAAGGAAAACTTTACCATGCCAAAGAGAATGTTCCTGGCTTCATTTTTCTCATTGTGGAAAAAAAAAAAAAGCTTACCAGAAATGAAAGAAAACCCCTAATGACAAACCTTACTTTTAAAGAAGCAATGTGGTTTTATTCAACCCGAGCAAACTGTAACTAGTGAATTTTGGCTCATAAAGTGTTGTTATGTAATACAGGTCCTGTTTTGTTTTATTCGTTGATTGATTGATTGATTCATTCATGCAGTATATTCATTCATTAACACCTAATGCAGCCACATGCTGGGCTCCTTGTCATTTGTTGTATTTTTGAGACCAGTGCTCACCACACTGCACAAGGCGTCCTGGAACTCATGATCCTCCTGCATCAGCCTCCTGAGTATCTGAGATTATAAGCATGTGCCACCCTGTTGGGCTAGCTCTTGTCTCACATCAATAAAGAAAATCAGTCTGACGGGGAGACAGCAAAAGCTCATTTTCAAGAGCTGTCAAAGAAATCACGTGGTTTTTGTAAAATAAATGCCCACATTGTATTGACTTAGCCAGCCTGGGTTTTAAATGGCCCTGGGCTATCAGTTTGTGCCAAGGTAGTCTCTGTATTCTTAAATACAATCAGTTCTGCCCAGCTAATTATGTTAATGTAAGAATATTTGCAGAGGATTAGTAGAGAAAAACATTTAAAAATTAAGTCAGGCTCCTTTTCTTTATCTTCAAAGTCATCAGGAGGGCTGGGGAAACCCTCAGTTCTGCATACTTGAAGATTCTCCTGGGCTCCTCGCCTGCTCTCCATATTTTGCATTTGTTCAGCTCATTCCTCCTGAGACAGGAGGACAGGACAGCTAGGAAAGTGCAGAGCCAGCGATGCCCATCCCAGCACCCCCAGGAATTGGCCTGCAGCATCTGAACACATCAGGTCAGTATCAGTGGGTCTCAGTTCCTGCAACCGAGCAATCAAAGGGCTCCTATCACGTCCCCCAAACCTGCAGTGATTATAGGTCCACAATCCGATGCCACTCCTCCATCAACACAGAAAAACTATTCCACACTTATGAAAACATCAGTCAATGAGTACTTTAAAAGTCACCCATTAAGTATCTGACAAAAAACATCCTCCATGGTGTCTTTAGGGCAGATCGCTCTGCAGTAAGTATTAGGCAAAGTTTGAAAAAAGCTGCATGCTCAGTTGGTGATTTGGAATCGGGGAGCGATGACCCATTTGCACTCCAAACAACGATGGCACAGATTTCACTGACTTTGCCTTTCAGCCCAGTCCAGGAGCTGGGGAACTTCTCCACATCCCTAAGTGTTTGGTGATTTCCTACGCACCCAACCAGGCAAAGTATCTGAAAGGGGCCCTTCTCCTGGGTTCCAGAGAACATCCACCTACAAATTCAATCTCCGTCCAAAGAGCAAGATGAGAAGAAAACAAGGCCCCAGAGCTGACCCGGGGTAGTGAGGGAAACGAAAGCAAAGTCAACAGCAGAGGTAACCCACAGAGCTGTGCATGTTAGATTCACATGCGGTGACCAATATGGCGGCCTTGGCTGGCATTCCATTTCACAGATGAGGGAAGTGAGGAGGCCAGGTGCGATCACGTGTTTAACAATTCACGGCAAGTGAATGATAAAGCAAGGGTTGTAGTGTGCGGAGGACCAGCTGGGCAGTTCTTCAGTAAAGACCAATTACCTCCACACTGGTTAAACCTAGCCTTGGCTCCCTGTATTGATAGAGCTGGCTCAGCTATTTGCTGTTCTCTTAAGTTCACCCTAAGGCTAGCTGAGATGTTGATGCATAATCTCTGAAGCTAGCTGACAGTCACTGTTTCACCCCACTAACATGCTTGAGCTGGGCAGGATGGCGGATCCACCATCCCAGGGCTGTCAACTGGGCTGGAACCTTGAGATAAGAGGCGATGACTCCCCATGGTGGAGAAGTCTGAACATCAGAAACTGAAGCACCAGTCTGCAAGACATTAAATGCTGTCTCAGTTGTGTTACACAGATTGATTTTTCTGCATTTCCTTCTCTTTGCACATCGCAGAGGTGCTTTCTGGCCTCCCACCTAACCCAGCTCACAGCATTCACATAATTGCCACCATGCCCAGGGCCACTCAGCCACGGGCCACTCCCTTCTTCACAAATGAATTAAATTAAGCCCTAGGTCGAGGCCTTTGTTCCGATAAACCTTTATCCTGGTTGGACCGAGGACCACCTTGGTCTTCCATAATTGTAAATTTGTCTTAGTGTCTTCATCCTCACTGTGGGTTGCACTGGAAAAGGTAGACTGGAATTAACTATCTAGAAGTCCGATAACATTGCCATGGGATTAAACTTCCCAGGCCATGCCAAGGATGGAAAAGGATGGATCTCTATAGGCGGGCAGTTCTGCTGTTCTCTAAGACCTGTCAAAAAAATAGCTAAGACAGGAATAGCCAGAAGGTGTGCCTTGCAAAAGGTACAAGGGAATTCATAGCTAGACAGGTTTTTGCTGATCGTGTTCATCTCTATGTTGTGGGAACAGTGAGCAAAAAATACATAATTCACCATGCTCACCATGAGTAATATTTATTATGACAAATGAAGATTAATTATGTAATTTTTTTTTGTCTTTTATCGGTACCAGGGATCAAACTCACGTTTGCCTGCTTGCAAGGCAGGTGCTTATGCCGCTGACCTAAATCCCCAGCCCCAATTATGTAATTCTTAAAGACCAATTATACAAACTGAGATGCCAGATAGTTACCTGATATTAGCTCTAGTCTGGAACTTCTGATCCCCATTCAACCGTTATTTTTTTCAGGATTGAAATTTGTAAGAATTTTTAAATAAGTACACATGGTAATAACAGGTTTGGTGATTCTCAGCTTTAATTTGCTGCCTTTACTCCTGAATATAAGACCTTTCTGTTGATTGATACTACAAAGGAAACTTTTATTCATCATGTAACTTTTCACTGAATTATTAAATAACTGAAAAAATGCACTTTGGACATAAGTGTTTGTAGAAAACTATATATATATATATATATATATATATATGAACAATACTATATACATATATACATATATATAGTAGTTTATGCATAAGCGTTTGTAGAGAAATATACATATATATAAACTATACTATATACATATATATATATATATAGTAGCATATGGCACACTATATAAATATCTTTGTTTATAAACACAGATGGAAACTGATAAATATACATAGATTATGCCCATGGACATATACATACGAACTTACCCTACTATTTTCAATGTTTATGAATATCAGTGCTTCATAAATGTTAAATTTCAATGTTTCCAAATGTTACGAAAAATTGTACTACTGCTGATGCATGACTTCCCTTCTCCACGGCTGAATCTTAGGAAGTGAGGTGTTAATTCCACATGGCCTCCTTCTAAAGCCAAAGAAGATTAGCATTTTACCCAGTCCCCACATAATAATTCATAATTAGATCAAGCAAATATTTAATCACATTATCATACTCCCTAGAAAATATTTGAAGTCATGGAGCTTTGATAAAGTGTCAGTTTGCCAGCAGTATTTTCTAATGAGAGCACTGTCTTTTAAGATGAGAGATCATCTGAAGTACAAACTGAATCTTTCTTTTTTCTGTCTGTGTCTCTCTCTCTCCCTCTCTCGCTCTTTCCCTGTTTCTCAAATCAAATAATAAAATGGACTTTGCATTTTTCACAATGAGATCACAGTATGCAGAGAGTCCATCTGCTGTGACACTCACAGGGCACAATAAGGTCTGCTGAAGACATAAGGCACTTGGGGAAGCCACAGTTCCCTTCCTGCTGTCCCTCTCTTCCCGCAAGAATCCTTCATACTTCTTATTACTCACGCTGAGGTCACCAATACCATTCCCAGAAACAATCTCTACCCTTCACTCACTGTCCTTGACACAGAGGAAATCAATAAATAGCAGGGTTCTAGGTGCCTGGTGGGCTTTATGTCCTAATGAATGACTGATCACCCCAGATCCCTGCTGCACCCCACCTTCCATGCACATGGCAGGAGACCGGAGTCCATCCTCTGCAGGGGTCTCCGATAGCTGGCACCCAATGTGGCCTGAACCTCTGCCTGGTGGCGTGTTTCCCCAGCATTCAGATCTCATGAGACAGCTCTGCAGACATCCAGTGCAGAACTAAGATAAATGCTTTTAGAGGAGAGGTAATAATTATGCTAGGGTTAAAACAAGAGTAATCTCTTTCTTCAAAAAAAAAAAAATCTCTCTCTGTAAGATCTCCTTCTTTAAGGGGTTGGGGATTTAGCTCAGCAAAGTAAGAACCTGCCTGTTAAAAATCTCTTTCAAAGAATTTATAGTGCACAGTGAGAGCAAGCAGTATTACCTCAATACTCCAGAAAATAATTAAATACAATCCTTAGCTTCCTTAGGCAGGAACTTTGGATATTGGAAATCAAGACAAGGTGCAAAAAAAAAAAAAAAAAAAAAAAAAAAAAAAATGCTTAATGCCAAAAAGCTGGCTTTAGTTTTGCATTACTTATTAGTGTGACCAGGAGATAAGCAAACTTACCCAACTCATATGGGTTAAGCTATGGCCCCTAAGTATGGAGAAGTAGCAAATGTTACAATCATTGGTGTCCAGATAAATAAAAAATGGACATTTAGTGCCTTCTCTTAAAGAACTGCTAAAGAATGGGTTAAGGCTAAGTAATGCTTCCTTCTTTAAACGTGACTGTTGATGCAAAGGGAAATAACTGTGATGCTGTTCCACAATTGAAATTGTACTGTAAGACCAAAAAATGGTCAAAATGGCCTCATGCACTAAAAAAAAAAATCTTTTCTTGTGTTCAGATGTAAAAGTGAGTCACAGAAAAATCAGATACCCGCAGTCCTTAAGGCATCCCCTGTCCCTGAGGCTGAGGGTCCTTTGGACCCCGAGAACGAAGTTTCCAACACAACGTCAATCAAAACCTCATCTACTATTCCTCAGCCTAGGACTGTTGGTTTTCACCTTCAGGTTCTGAGAGTGGAATTTCTAGGCCAGCCTGGAAGCCCTGGGGTGCCCTAGCCTTATGGATGACACCCCAGTAAAGTCTGCTAAACATATTACTTTGATATGTTTACACTGGTCATTTGCAAAGATTTTTTTTTGTAATTAAAACTATAAGGTTTTCTCATTAAAAGATGCCCTTGGCATGAAACTAAATTAAGAAACCGATGTTTTTGTACAGCTATGGTAATTCATTATTGGTAATGATATAACGTATTAAATGTATTCACACCTGCCCCATGTACAGGGCTCCTAAAATATAAAACTGGGTGTTTTCTTTTAGATTCAGATATCTGCTTTTCTTGTGTGCTCCTGCTACTTATAATAAAAGGTTTATGTCAATCCTACATGAGACTAATCCTTTTAAAAAAGGCTTCTGCGATGGTTGCTACACATGTGTTATTACACTCAGAGATGCTTAGGCATTAAGCAGTCCAGACAATGTCACGAATTTCTTCAGTGACATTCCATTAAAGGGCAGCAAATAGAGAAACAATTAGGTCAACAGTGGTTGGTCAGGAATACCAGTCTTCTGCCTGTACTTCATATTACAATGTGCTTGACATCCAGATAAAATTAAAACAATTAAACTTCCTGTTCCTGCTACAATGTGTTCCTCAGGTTACAAAGGACCAAAGGTCCACCATACCCAACACTGCTCATTGGTCTTTGCCTAAGACCACAGAAACAGATCATGCACCAGGTTATAATAGCAGATCATTCAACAATTTTTGCAGCTTTGGGAAAGTAAGTACATAATCAGAATTCCCTACAGATCCCAGGGAAAAGTGATTACTGAAAAAAAAAATCATTTGACCTTAAAATGATAATAGAGACCCAAGGCATGGTCTTCAGACAGGTCCAGTTAATGGCCCCACCATGCTAGTAGCACGGGAAGGAGGATGTGCTTTATCTCCAAGGATAGTGCAGAAATGAGACACAGAATGAGAACATGGTGGTACCTACCAGCAAGGCCATCAGTCAACCCACTGGTGACAGCCCCTGCCTGTGTGACACTGGGGGAGGCCCCAGCTCCTACGGGGCTGCCTCTGCTCTGGAGGTGAGCCCAGTGATCCCAGACAACTGACAGACAGCACAAGACACTAGGATGCTGGTGACACCACGTACCCCTGACAATGTGTTCACCACTACATGGATATCATAGCCTGCACTGCATAAATAAGCCTGTGACAGGAAACAGTACTGGGCATATTGTGCCGAAGCCACCCCTGCTCAGACCCATTACTTGGGCTATCATTCCTCCCGAAATCTATCATAAATCACAAGCGTATCACAGTCAGGTTGATTCAGTACCTGGTCCATCATCATTAGAGATGCAGAGTAAGGTGTCATAAGTTATAGCTCTCATAGCCAGGCATGGTGGTGCACACCTGTAACCCCAGCACTCTGGAGGCTGAGGCAGGAGCATTGTTAGGAGTTCAAAACCAGCCCGGGCTACACAGTGAGTTCAAGGCCAGCCTACACTGCATAGTGACACCCTGTCTCAGAAAGACAAAAAATTTAAGCTTCCCATTTCTCATGACGGTCAATCAGTTTTTGCACAAAACCTACATCTAAACACTTGAGGAAATAATCATGAACTGTTCAGTACCAGACATGGCAAATCTCCAGCGATAGTGGACGTCCAGCTCATCAATCCCTTCCCTCTCCCGTGCCTTCACAGCTTCACAGGACAGGTCAGCAGGATGCGCAGTGACCACTCTGTTATCCTGTTTTACTTGGAATTGTTTTCAAGTTTATTTATTATGCAACAGACAGCCATTCTTCTGTACTCCACTACCTTTGATCTAATGTGTCACTACTTTGTCTTTCTATTACACATAAAATTGTTTTTTTTAATTTATTTTTAGTGGATGCTGTGCTATTTTGATTTTATTGTGTTTGGTTGGCTGAATAAATTCGCAACAATCCAGTACTTGAGGGGATAGTTAAAAACAATACCAGTGTTTGAAACAGCTTCTTTTCAACTGTGTTAAACCTGGACATTTTTAGATGATTATCAAATGTCTTTTATAGGGAAGAAAGCAAATCTATGAAATAGTAAGTGTGGGACATTTATAAGTAATGCTGGTTCAGAACAAGCCTTTGAAAACTTAGTTGACAATTTTTTGGATTAACAAAACAAAAAAGCATGGCTTTTGAAATCTCTGAATGCCTTGGTCCTCAGTATTATCATTCTTTATTGAATTTCTTATTAAAGTATGTATCTCTTAAGCTTTTTTCTGACAGTATCATGCAATTTGTAGTGTGGGCAGATGGCAGTGTCACTTGTATGTTATCGTACTGCTGACATGTATTTTTTGTCTATTCTTTATTAGTATAGTGGTTTCATGCTATGAATATACCATAATCAACCCATTGCCTATGAGTAACATGTAAGATAATGTATTTACAGGCATTGCTACAAGTTTATAATATTTTTATATGTATGCTATATAACATTCAAAAAGAATTCTCTGCTTGATTGAAAAAAAGGATACAAAATACAAAATTCATGATTTTGATAACTGAAAATTGGCCATTGTTTTGCAGTATTTTATTATACTGGATGTCTTGTCTTTTTTTGGCTTTTAGCTAGCTAATGAATGAATACATTAAACACTTTTGGGTTTTAGTTGGGATTTTACATAGCTTGCATTTTAATTCTTTGGTTCTCTGCTGTTTGTATTAACCCATTGCATTATTTTAACAAATGTTACAATACCAACTTAAAAACAGACAAAAAATATGTGTAGTTATAATTTCACTTACCTCCCCACTGTATGCAGAATATTGGGCAATACAGACCAATTATTGCCTGCCTGTGGGTGCCCAAGATTGGCTGATACATACTCATGATTAATTAATTCTTTTGATCCTTGGTTCAATCTGTGTCACGAGTGATTGAACCTTTACCTTTTCTGACAGTATTATGCAGTTTTTGGTGTGGGCAGATGAGAGTGTGGCTTGTATGCTACCGTACTGCATTTATTGGAGGATTTATTATGTAAAAGTTACCCCTGCTCCTTGGGGACTCTGCAAGGAGAAAAGGGATGGGAAATGTCTATGGGCCAATATAATTTTATTGATTGGGGATCTAGAGGATCGCTATAAGAGCTAACGATATTTCTAATTGGCGTGGGGAAATGGGTCAATGTGTCAGCCATACAAACCCTTCATCAAGGAGAGCTTACCTGGGAGGGTGCCGGACTTAGCACACCACCCCTCGGGCTTTGCTTAATGGCAAATCTCACCAAACTCCTGTCCTGAAACATGCCCTGCCCTATGCTGTTGGAGAAATAAGGGTGGGTCATAATATGCACCCCACAAGGGCACTGTTACTACAAGAGCTAAACAGATGACAGCCAAAGAACTTCAATACACATGTACAATCCTTACATTTCCCTCTATGGAGCTAGAGTCTAGAAAGAAACTTCCTTCCCAGGTACAGAATATGCTGCAAATCATTGCATTCAGGCAGGGGATGTTATTGCTGTAAGTGTCACGGTCCTGGGATATATGCCAGGGTGTGGATCCCAGGTAATCTAACCCAGCTTTGGTCGCACACTCTGATGTGACACTGAATCATCTTGCACGTGGGATTAAAAGAATGTTGGTCTGATTATTGCCAGAATAGTCTCTTTAACCATGCTGTTCCCAGTGTGACGGTCCCTTCATCCAGACAGCTCACTTTAGAGATGATTGGACCTACGTGTGTTACATCAAGAACTGTTGTCTCTGTCTCAGCAAACCCAACATTTTGATGAACAAAGACAGGATTGGGATACGTTTTCTGATGCCCTCAGCCAGCTGAACGCTTTCAAATATCTCAAGGCTCACTTGTGGTTTTATGTGGCTATATTCACAATGATTTCTTTTTATGTCTCCTGGTTGTATTTTCCCTCTGCTGCACTTATCTGAAAGCCACTAATATTGAAAGGCTCTGCTGTCACACCTCAATCTGATTCGACTTCTGCAATTAAATAAACAGCAGGGGGAATGGTGGGGACCACAAATTATAAACTGAGTCTAGAGGACATCATCCAAGGCTGTCATTGTCCTGCCTTGCTTTTATAATTTCTTTTAATTTTAAAAAGCAACAGAAAAAAGGATAGAAATGACACAGAATTTCAAAAAAGAAGATAGTAGGGAATTAATACTAGGTAATATTGGGCTGGGGATTTAGCTCAGTGGCTTAAGCACCTGTCTTGCAAGCAGGTGGTTGCGAGTTCGATCCCTGGTACCAATATATATATAAAAAAAGACTAGGTAATACATTGCATATTGTCATCTTAGAAGTAGTTGTTCAGGCTAAAAGATTTAGGCATAAAAAATGATCATAGATCAAACAATGACAGTACAAAGTATGCTCTTTGATGAACCCACAAAGATTAGTAATATAGCTCTCCAATATATATATATATATATATATATATATATATATATATATATTCTTTTCCCTTCTTTCTTTTCTCGTTTCCTCTTTCAGTTGTTCTGTCCTTTTGAGCACTTTCTTTCCCTTTCATTACCACAATATTTACTGTACATTTTAGATTTTATTACTCTTTCAGTTTTTTAAATTTTTACACTAGGGAGACAACACAATGCTTACAAATGTCAGTTTGATTTATTTCACTTAAGAGTATGGTCTCAAGTTTCCTTCATCTATGTATAAAAGCCTCAAGATTATCTTTCTTTTTACCTGAGTACTATTCCATTGTGTAAAAATACCACATCTTTTTTATTCAATTTGCAAGTTGATGGGCATTTGGGTTGTTCCCAAGATTTAGCTGTTATAAATTGTGCTGCTATAAACAACAGTGGGCATCTGAGATGAGCATGTGTTCTCAGATGAAAAAATACAAATGGCAAATAGATACATGAAGAAATATTAAACATCGCTGGTCATTCGAGAGATGCAAACTGTAACAATACTAAAACTCCATCACACCCCAAAAAGAAGGGTGGTTATCAAGAAATCATGCTTTGACCTTTATTGTTATATTGTTATGTCCTGTTTTATCTCAATCTCTCCCTTATTCTTTAAAAAAAATTAGTTATTTCTTATGTTTGTTTTAATTAAGGGGAAAAATTTAAAAAATTAGGATATATAATAGTAACTCTTTTTGATTTCCTATTAACTTGTTTTGAAGTCCTGTAATACTCCCACGATCTTGTTTTGACTGATTAGACTCTGTTCCATTCTGTATGATAGTATCAAGTTTGAGGGTATAGGCAACTACTTTGAAGGCAATAAGATTCACTAAGATGCCCATTCTGGTTTGACTATTGTCTCCTTTGGAAGTCCTGTAATGTTTACAATGCCTAAGTTTTATTGGTCTTGTTCTCTACTGTTTTGTCCAACTTTATAATATCTAATGAGATGGACAATTCTTTTTAAGGAAACAATAGACAACGTTGATAACCATTGTTGATAACCTTGTACTCTGTTTTACATCATGTGCTATGTCTATCCTTGGTTTTGACTGACAGCTTTGTTTTGCCATATTTGACTTTATTCTCTCCCCCCCCAAAAAAGTAATAAGAACTAAGGAGTAATAAAATCCAAAATGTGTAAATTTTGTTGTAAAAAAGAGAGGGGAAAAAAAAAGAGCTCTAACGGATATAACAGCAAGTGTGTTTAGGGGTGTTAAATAGCTGACTATATTAATGTTTTTGGATCATTGAACACAGCTGTTTGCAGTCTCTCTGTTTGAATGTCCACTTTGTATTCTTTGATACTGTGATTTGAGCAACTATTTCCAAGATGATAATATGTAATCTATTAACAGGTGAAAAAAAATTAAAAAAAAAATAAATCAACCGATAACAAATGCTAGCTGGGTGGTGAGGAAAAAGAAACCCTTCTCCACTGTTGGTGGGAGTGTACACTGGTACAACCACTGTGGAAATCGGTGTGGAGATTCCTCAAAAAACTAGGACTGGAAGTTCCATTCAACCCAGCTAGCCCCCTTTTGTGTATCTTTCTAGAAGAACTAAAATGTCCACACCCCAGGCCCCCATGGGTGGTTTCACACATGAAGGGTACACCACAAAATTTATCATGGGGCAGGGAGCCATTCCTCTTTCCCTTTGTCTGGGAACTCTAATCAACCTCCAAATAAAAATGGAACTTTCCTAAGGTTTTCATCGATTTCAAATTTACTAAATTTCATAACGAGTGTCTTCCGCATGGTGCCCTCAGCATCCTTGGTGATGCGACCATCTAACATGGTTCTCATGAATGTGATGAATTCGCCATATTTGAGGCAGTCTTGGTACCAGAGAACAAAGCACAGATGCTCAGCAGGATGGGATGAGAAAGAAAACATGAGGAGCCCAGAAGGAGATGGCTTCAGTCTCTAACAATAAATAACAGAAGGGTTTTATCAGAAAATACACAGCAGTACACACTGAAGGTCTGATATTTAACACATGGTGCATTTGCAACTCTGCCTTCCTCTCTGACTTCTCCGATGATGATGAGCTCAAGAGCAAAAACAATGGATCCCACATTTTGTTCGTGTGCTTAATGATGTGCTAAAGCGTTGCTGAGATTCAGTTACTGATTAGCTCCCAGATTCCAGGACAAAAAGGTTGATGAAAGAAAACAAAAATCCAGGATAGTGTGTGAAGGACCACAGTTAGGTTAAAACCACACAGTGACCTCTGTCTACAGAAGACGTCTCCTCTTCAGTCAATGTTCCTCCTTTCTACCTTTCCACATTTTCCTCTGCTCCAGCCTTATGCCTTTTGTGGTTCTGTGATTTTATTTTCTTTCCTGTTGAGCTAACAGATCTGTATTTTCTTACACATCCACAACAGATTCCCTCTGTGTGGCCTTAGAAAATGTTCGAGAGATGTCTAGAGTACACAGCAAGGACACTCTGAGGTTTTTAAGGATGGAGGTTAGAGAAGATATTGAAAATGTTACTCGGGCTGGCGAGGTCACTTTTGCATAAGGGGATGCTCAGGCACCAACTAAAAGAGGAGCAGGATTTTGCTGAAGACATTAGCGTAGCTCTGTCTTCCCAACATTCTCGGCAAAACACCACAGGGTCCGCATCTCACCTGCTATGGTTTGTACCCGCTGGATCCCATGATGAAATTTAGTCTCCATGGTGAGATGTTAGAGGAGGGACCAGGTAAGGGCTTAAAAAAAAGATTTGAGCTCTGAGTTAATGAACTGATTAATCCATCCACATGCTTCATGGCTTAATGGGTAAATCATAAGTGACTCTTACAACTCAATAACAAAAAAGCAGATACATTGACTAAAGCTAGGTAGAAGGTTTCACTAGCATTTGTCCTACAAAGATACACAAATGTCTCAGAACCATGTGAAAGGAAGCTTGACATCAGTAAACGTCAGGACACGTGTATCGAACCCACCATGAGAGATCATCTCACACCTGTCAGAACGGCCACTACAGCCAAGAGTAACAGGTGCAGGTGGGGATGTGGGAAGATGCTTGCACTCATTTGGTGTAGATGACAAAAGATGTAGGCTCTACAGCAGTGAAACAGGAAATTAAACACAGAACTACCAGGTGACTCACGGAACCCTCTCATCCCGACACTAGGAACACAACCAAGCAACTGCAATCAGGAGGGGTCCAAGATACTTCAACTTCCATAATTACTGCAGTATTTTCCAAATGCAGACATCACGGGACGAGACAAAAGTCAGCCAAGAGGTCCAGAATTAGCAACATAACACCAGACAGCAACAGAGATATTCTACCAGGTAGAGAACAACTTCTTCCAAAAACAAACCAGCACTGGTCCCAAGGACCACAAGACATGGAAAGCTCCTTGTAGCTATCATGTGTCAGTGGCCAGCGAACAGAACTTATTGGGGTTGGGGCTGGGGATTTAGCTCAACGGCATAAGTGCCTGCCTTGCAAGCAGACAGTCGTTAGTTCGATCCCTGGTACCGGTAAAAATGAAAAAGCTAAAAAAAAAAAAAAAAAAAAAAAAAAAAGAACTTATTGGGGTTGGGATTCACTGCGTCTCCTCCAAAGGTTTATCGTGTTGAGGACTTAGGTGCTGATGGACTCTGGGGAAGTGACTGGATCATGGTTCCTGGAAGGTGGGATCCAAGTGGAGGGAGCAGATTTGCAGGAGTATGAGCAGAAGTTGCATGTCATCCCTGGCTCCTTCCTGTGGGGCAGCTTCTCAGCTCCGCCTCCCCAGCGTCACGAGGTGAGGAGCTCCCACCATGCCATGCCCTTCTGCCATGATGTTTTTCCCTTGGAGCCAGCCAAGCATGGTGTGAGAGCTCTAAAGCCATGAGCTAAAATAAACTGTTCCTCCTCTAGACCGGTTTTCTCAAAATGTTTGGTCACAGCGGTGAAAAGTTAACCAATATCCTTGTTTTTTCTCATTCTGTCTCCACCAACTCTTACCTCTTCTGTCCTGGATCATCACGGTGCTCAAGTTCTCTGAGCATTTCCAAGACGGAGAAATCTGCACAGTTTATTGTCATCTGCTACGTTTCATCGTTTCCAAGTAAATATGTTTAATTCACTCATGATTTCTCATCAGGAGCAGTGGAGAAAAATCCAGGTGAAGAACACAATCATTTGAAAGACACAAATTACTATGAAAGCATCAAATATCATTACACAGCATAATTTTTAACCACAGATTTCCTTCCTAGCTAGAGTTCAATGATGTATACCACTCTACATTCCTATAAAACTTAGGGTAATAAAATTTGGAGGAGGAAAATGATGAAATCGGCCTTTTGCTTAGAAAAAATATTTAGTAATCAGTTGACTTTATCACTTGCAACACTGATGTTTTTCAATTCCTTTCTCTTGCTCCAAAAAAGTCCTTTTCTCTTAGTTTTTAGGCATCTGCACTCTCATTATCTTACATTTTTAAAAAAAGGTAATTCAATATAAACAGATATGTATGATAAAAAATAAAAAAAAAAGCTTAGGATAAAAAGTGTTGGGATATTGGTCCTTCCCTTCCTTGGCTCTCCTAAACTATCCTGTTTTTAGCAGTAAAATCTCTTATACCGGGTAACATCCCCCGTTATAAGCTAAATGGGATGGTCATTCACCCCTCAGGACTGCAGCAAATACATTTCTTTTAAAAATGAAGAAAAGCAATTGCAGTGTTTAAGCCTGTTAATTATCTTCCATCAGCAGGATACTCTGGATAAAGAAAACCTGTAGCCTTCATCAGGCATTCACTAGGATTAAGATTAAACTGTTCAAAAATTACCTTCTAAAGCAAAGCAATTATGATATAAGTGTATAACCAGATTTAACCTTTGGGATTAAAAGTGCAAAAAGCGATTCCCGAGCTAAAGGAATACAGATATGAAAGGCACATGATTTTCAAGTCCACCCATGAAGGAAATATTCGCAGTGCTGAGATACACTGTATCACAAAGGTCTATAAAACCCAAAAAACCCAGTAACAGTAACTGTGCAGTGTTAACATAATTCTAAAAACTGATTCAAAGCTTCTGCACATACTGTTCTGATTTTTGTCCTCAATCCTCGGACAGGTACTTTACTAGAACATCTTCTAAAAGTATAGATGCCCTTGGCAAGAGTTGTCAAACTCTGAGTGAGCCCAAGCTTTAAGTATTTCCACTCGTGGACAGATAGGTTTAACAATAACACACCAAGAAGATCCAAGTTCAAACAACACAGTTTTACCGACAGTAGATGGAATTCTACTTAATCAGCCGGTGCCAACTCTGTATTTATGAAAATTATTAGTGCATATCGGTTGCTATAACAAAATACCATAGACTGGTATTTTGGTCAAACTGTGGCAAATGCCACGTCTGCTGAGCTCTGTTCAGCGGGTTGCAGATGGTGCCTTCTCGCTGTGTTTTCACAGGGTGGAGGGGAGAGGGAGCTCCCTGGGGTCTCTTTGGTAAGGAAAGAGATCCCTCCCATGAGGCTTTGCCCTCATGATCCCATCATCTCCAAGAGCCCCCAGTCCTACAGCCACCACCCTGGGCACAAGGGTTCACTGTAAGAATGCGGAGCATAGACACTGAGCTCACTGTACTGGCCAAAGGATTGGTGTATCACTGAATCAGTCAGCTCAGGCTGCCATATGCAATCCCACAGCCTGGGCAGCTTACAGACAGCAGACCTTGGGAACCCCATCCTAAAGGCTGATGTCCAAGGTCAGAGCATGGCAGATTCTGTGTCTGGTGCCGGTTGCTTCCTGGGTCATAGATGGTACCTCATTCTGTGTGCTCACATGGTGGGAAAGGCAGGGAGCTCTCTGAGGTCCTTTTGGGAAGGACACAGATCTCACCATGAGGTTTCACCCTCAGGACATCATCATCTCCCAGAACCCCCACCTCCTATCAGAAGCACCTTGGGAGTGAAGAATTTGGGGGCGGGGGATATTCACACTTAACTAGTACTTACACAAATGCAAAGTAACGATGTCTAATATAGACACAGGCCCTGCTGTGGTCGTTAAGTAACTAGCCAAGGAAATATTTCCTGAATAGAGCAGTAAGGCTCCCATTTATAAATAACCACACTGTCTTGAATACATAAGGGAAGATATCAGAAATGACAGAGTATTTAACTCCACTGCCTTGCACGCATGAGATTTCAGAGTTGATATTTCTACGGATGGTTGGTATGCATGTAGAAAGAAAATTGGGAATTAGTGGGCATCATCCTGAGAGTTCCAGACAAGACATTCTCTAGGCTTTTATATTTTAAGGTAATGCTACCAGACTTCTCTTTCCTTGTATCATCTGGGGGATGAAGTCATTGGAGAGTGGAATTTGACAGTCTTTTGGTACAGTCTCTGTGCTGTAATATACTTGTTTAAAACTACTGCTGTACAGGAGAGCCGGCTGCAGAGTCCCATCTGCAAAGAATTTTGACATTTGCTATCTGCGCTCTGTTCAATAACTGATATCAGTGATTTACACAGAAGGACGACTGGAGTATTTATCCAGCATGTGGAGGATAACACATGCTCTGGAAGAAAAAAATGAGGTTCGGGAAGACCATGGAAAGTATGCAAATGAAATGCAATGAGTGGATGGATATTTAACAAGCATCCCTGGTAACTCAGCGATGCTAATGTGAGGATGTGGTCTAATTGGAAGCTGTGTGTACATTTTAATCAAATGCAGACTAAGTTTAGCTAGTTGAACACGGAATGACTTAGAAGGCTATACTTAATGCTATTTTGTACCCATTAAGAGGGAGACATTTAAAGACAAGGAAGATGAATCAAAGCAGTTTTGGAAAAACTCTGGGTCCTGCTATTGGAGAGAAACACAGTCACTGGCATAGCAAGGCAGAAAAGCATATGACACACATGCAGAGGAGGCACAGCATTCCTGTAATCTCAGATCTACAGGAGGCTGAGGAACTCAAGCTCCCATTGGATGACTCAGCAAAACTGTCTTAAAGTGTCACCACTTACAGACCAGTTACTTAAACAGAGCGTGACCAAAGATTCTGTATTTTTCATGCAGTTTTATCAGGGAATATAAAAATGGCGATTTTTTAAATCAAATTTACTTAACAGTTTCTGTATATGCATTTCTTAAAACAGTCAACACACAACTCAGTGTTAGAATCTGGACAGTCACATCTAGTTTCTGCAATTTTTTTTTTTTTTTTTTTTGCATGACTGTCTTTTTTGAATCACGCACTTTATACCATCATAGAGTGTTTTTCCTTTTTTTATGTGGGTGGTATAATTTCAATACACTATATATCCACTAAACGCAACGGTGTAGGTAGATGTTGATGATGAATATCGTACTTGGTATTTGGCTACCCTTATTTTCCAATTATTTAGTCTATTAGATCTCATCTAAATTGTAAATGACTTTTGGAACCATTTTGTTTTGAATAAATAACAAACACACTACATAGCGTTTGCTTCAGAAAGTGCATCCATGTTTTATAATAGTACTTTTCTTTGATTTTTGATTATAGGATCGCTTCTTAGATGTCTCTGGATTCTGCCACCACTTCCCACAGAATTACTACCATCGCTGACCACTGTTATACTTTTTTTTAGGTTCGTTGCTGTTTTAAAAGTTCTGTCGTTTCTGTGTTATGAATAATTGACAACAAGGAAAGGTCTTTTTTATCTTTCCATTTCATGACGTAGACTTGTCCCCTCTGCTATGCAAACGTATTTCCCTTTTTTGGCTTTTTCTTTTGCAGACCTTTGAACACTTCCTTCCTGTTCAACCTCAGTGATTCCAATGTGCCCATTTTGTATTGTAAAAAAGTATCACTGAGTCTTGGAGAAGTACAAAAATTATATGTCATGTATTTATAGTAACAGTTTTTAATCAATTGTAGCAGACAATGAGGGGTTATTTTTCACAAATGCAAATTAGCAAAAGAAAATAATGTACACTCGTTATTAGCTTTCACTAGACACAAACATCAAAGGTGAGTATAATGTTTAAAATAAAAAGCATGCAAAAATAGTTGATATAAACCCTACATAATAATGCCATGCAAAGGCCCTGAGTTCAATCCCCAATATCACAAGGGTGGTTTTACAGATACAGTTACTCCAGAATTAGACACAATTTACCCAGAGAAGAATACATCACGAGAGGTGTCTAAACCTGAGGGGTTTTGTTTGTTTGTTTTGAATACAATCAAATGTCTATCTGTAAAATACAGAAAGGATTTCTGCAGTCACCTCAGAGGCCAGAGTAAGTCACTGCCCAGAACTGGGACCAAGATCTCACAAGAGCTGTCTGACCACAACTGATCCAAATTAAACATCTAAGATAGCATGAAGCACAAATGGAACCACCAGGGTACCTGGGAAGAAAGAACCCCAGCAAAACACGCGGTCCCCCAACCCAACATGCATAACTGTCCTTCTGTGCCAAGACTCTGGCAACCCTTCCTGGCTTCCTGGTCTACCCATCGGGCTGTGTAGGAGCTCTCCAGCGGAAACAGACCCGACAGGAAGATGATAATTAACAAATGATTCGGCAACATAATGGAATTAGGGGTCCCTGAAATGTTTTGAAACAGCCACAAAAGCCATTTGCATCTTCCTAACGAGCCCTATTTATAACCCTTCTAAACCTTGTCCTACCAGGCATTGCAGAAAATCATTATAATCAATGGAAATTACCACGCAACAGATTAAAGGCAGCAGTGCGGGGTGACACACGTTGCAAGAACACGTGGCCACAGGGGCCACCTCTCCTGCTCTCTCCAGCTCTGTTTCTTGTGGGGTTCCACGCGGCAGCTCTGGCTTCAGGGTTAAAGGGTACTGGTGCCCTCTCACACAACCACCAAGAGGTCACCGGGCCTGGGAGCCGCACCAGGGCCGAGCCACGCTGACCCTGAGCCTCCAGAGGGGTGCGCTCAACTGGTCCAAATTAAACATCTAAGATAGCATGGAGTCTTTTCTCTGCACGGATAAATCAGTAGCCTTCAATCTACAGAAAGCAATACCATCTCTCTCAGCTGTGTCCGCTGTCAGGATTTCTCTCATCTGTCAGTCGTTATTTACTATCTATATTCAGCTATTAAAATTATTATTTATCTGCTGGTACCCTTCCCCAGCATCTAACATCTCTACATTTGTCATGAATATGCCATCTACAGCCTTCATTTTCTTAGTATCTACTTATCTATCATTAATTTATTATCCATCTTCTAGCACATCCACTATCATTTCTATATATTTCTATTTCTGTTTTTATATGTATTTCTCATTTACCCACCACACTACCTCTATTTTTCTATCATGCCATCTGTCAACCATATATCACCATTTATATATCATCTATCACCTATGTCTACTTCCTTATGTACCCATTCATCCATCCTTTCAATCTATCCTATTTCTCATCTATGTACATATTCATTTACCAATCCATCCATCCATCCGTCATCCATCCACCCACATTTGTCATTCTTGTATCTCTCCTATTTCTATTTCTCATCTACATACATATTTATCTTTCTATGTATTCATTCATCCATCCATTCATTTATCCACATTCCTCATATTTCTATTTCTATTTCTATTTCTTATCTATGTATTCCTCCATCCATCATCCATCTATCATTCATCCATCCATCATGCATCCATCTATCATCCATCCATCATCCATCCATCTATCATCCATCCATCATCCATCCATCCATCATGCATCCATCTATCATCCATCCATCATCCATCCATCCATCATCCATCCATCCATCATCCATCCATCCATCATCCATCCATCATCCATCCATCTATCATCCATCCATCATCCATCCATCCATCATCCATCATCCATCCATCATCCATCCATCCATCTATCATCCATCCATCCATCAATCATCCATCCATCCATCATCCATCCATCCATCATCCATCCATCATCCATCCATCCATCATCCATCCATCCATCATCCATCCATCCATCCATCATGCATCCATCTATCATCCATCCATCATCCATCCATCCATCTATCGTCCATCTATCCATCACCCATCCATCCATCCATCATCATCCATCATCCATCCATCCATCTATCATCCATCCATCATCCATCCATCTATCATCCATCCATCATCCATCCATCCATCCATCATGCATCCATCTATCATCCATCCATCATCCATCCATCCATCATCCATCCATCCATCATCCATCCATCTATCATCCATCCATCATCCATCCATCCATCCATCATGCATCCATCTATCATCCATCCATCATCCATCCATCCATCATCCATCCATCCATCATCCATCCATCTATCATCCATCCATCATCCATCCATCCATCCATCATGCATCCATCTATCATCCATCCATCATCCATCCATCCATCATCCATCCATCCATCATCCATCCATCTATCATCCATCCATCATCCATCCATCCATCATCCATCATCCATCCATCATCCATCCATCCATCTATCATCCATCCATCCATCAATCATCCATCCATCCATCATCCATCCATCCATCATCCATCCATCCATCATCCATCCATCATCCATCCATCCATCATCCATCCATCCATCATCCATCCATCCATCCATCATCCATCCATCTATTGTCCATCTATCTATCTATCATCCATCCATCCATCATCCATCCATCCATCATCCAGCCATCCATCATCCAGCCATCCATCATCCATCCATCTATTGTCCATCTATCCATCTATCATCCATCCATCATCCATCCATCCATCATCCATCATCCATCCATCCATCATCCATCCATCCATCATCCATCCATCTATCATCCATCCATCATCCATCCATTCATCATCCATCCATCATCCATCCATCATCCATCCATCTATCATCCATACATCCATCTATCATCCATCCATCTATCATCCATCCATCTATGCACATTTCTCATATTTTTATCTCTCCAACTTCTATTTCTCTTCTATTTACATACCTTTTCTATCTATGTATCCATCCATCCTACATCCATCCTACAACCATCCATATTTATCATCTAATTATCTATCTATCCATCCCTCTACCCTGTTTCTCATCTATTTATATATCCATCCATCTATCCATCCAGTCAGCTATCCATATACAAACAACAAGTTTAGGTTGTAGAATACATTTTCTTAAGTCATTTTCAGCTTCCACCAGTATTGCTGGGGAAAGAGATCTAATGCTGCAGAAGATATTAACTAAGAGCTAATTTCTTTCCCCTCTGTCCATAGTATCTGCACCAGCGAGAATGTCTCAACACATTCCTGCGAGGAGCCTTGCCACTGGAAGCAAGCTCGCCCAAAGAGACGCATCGTACGTTCCTCACCCTGCCTAGAGCTCATCATGTGAGGACAATCTGTGTTTTACTCAGCTGTTTGTTCAAGAGATTTGGACAGTCACATGAACCTCAGGGGTCATCTTTCCCTTTGGGTCCAACTTGCATGAGAGATGAGAATGAGACATGTTTATTTTGTCAGTGCTCTTACAAGACAGATTAAGAGCAGGACGAGACAGATGCAGTTAAGGGACAGATGCCAGGCTGCACAGGGGTCTAGAGGATTCATTTCCTCTTCCTATACATGTATTTAGCCTCAGCAGTTACCACATTTCTCTTTCATACAGACAGTACATTCTGGCAACAGTGCAGTTTGTCTTAAGACTTACAAAAGTTGCATGTGAGCTGAGGTGGCTGTGTCATCTGGAAATCCCCAGGCCACGGTGAGAATCCCTTCTGCATTGGTGACCGACCGCAGACGCATGTGTGGTGGGCCTTACAGCTGTCCTTAATCTCACGGCCAGGAGGTGTCTCTTCCCAGTAACCACAGCAGCCTAAGCATGTGTCTTCAGCTGAGCCACTTGAGCATTTTCTCTCTTAAGGCCCATCCGTAACCAACACCAAGAGAAAAACACACCCTGCCGTGGACATCACAACAGAGGCGCGGTTAAATTTCACTCAGACTTTGGAAAACAGCGAACACTCAGAAACCCCTTTGACAAACATTTGCTTCACCAAACGTCACCTTCCTGGTTTTCTCCTTTTGCACACACCAGTGCAAAACACATTCTAGAGAGCTTGTTGAATTTAGTAAGAACAGCTTCCCAGACACACACCCCACACGGCTGATCAGTCCAGCCCTGGCCACATGCCTCGCCCTCCACCATGATCACCCCACTATTGATTCCTTATCCTCCACTGTGGCCCCAATCACCCCGAATAACTGATGACTTCCTCTCCGGGCCATGTCTGATGACTTTGTTTTGTTATCTTCAGGATGAATCCTGTTGGGTTGGTTCTGCTGGACTCTCCCTCACCCCTGATCTTCCCCTTAGGAAATTTCCACCCACGGATCCCGCCTGCTCCTTGCCTATCAGTCTTTACCTGCTCATTCCGTGTTTGGAACTGAGCCCCATGTCTCCCTCCCACTCCAAAACCCTTTACAGTGGTCCCCAACCTATGGTGATGGTCCTGAGCAGTCTTCCTTCTGATGCTTTACAAGTGACACTAAGACAGTTCACCTTTACTATCTCTCACCCTGTGTGTCCTGCAAAGATGCTGACTGCAAGAAACAACTGTCATGTAGCTAAGAAAATGTCCTTCAGTGTCCCCTGTCTACTCAGTACCAAGACAATCGAGGTCCACATTCTCATTCTTTGTCTCCTAAGTGATTTGCTGAAACCCTGATCCCCTCAGGGTCGGAGGCTGTGTCTCTTCCTCTCTTTCCTCCAGGACTCTGAGCCTGGAGGATCCTTAGGGTGATGAGATGCAGTAACAGGCTGTCCTCGGGAACACGCTCTGACCTGTTGTCTCCTTTCATCCTGCTCCCCCACACTCCACTTTTCCTCCTCTTGTTTACTCCTCTTAAAGAAAACTCTTTCCCGTCCAACTGTGCAGAAGCTCACAGCCCTTAAACTCAGGACACTGCCTATCTTGCCTACCTTTACCCATTTCGGTCTCTCCTTCTGCTTTTACTGAACTGACCAGGGCAGTCTGGGTGCTGGGGACACATGCAGACTCACAGAGCTGGCGCCCCGGTCGAGTTTTATATGCCCGTGAGATAAAACTTACTTTCCTGCAAGATACCCTAAGGCTGGCCGGATCCCAGCTCTGGGCCTGCACGACGGGAGGCCAGATGCACACAAACAACAACATTTTAATAAAACCAGTGCAGGTGTGCGCAGCCTCCTCCCTGGAGGTAGGAGTTGCTTAATCACCTGGTTGTAAGGCAGACAATTCCAGCTATTACTGTGTCAGTGTGGTAAACACACCTGAACCAGCCTGACGGAGAAACAGATTTCCATGGGTCTGTTACATGCATGACCCAGAATCAACAGCTGCAGTTCCTGTGCTGTGAACATGTTAGCCATCTCTCAATGAGCCGCCACTTTCCCAGTGGTGCCAAGAAGTCTCCCATACCAGTAGTAACCAGGCGGACCCTGCTTGGCTTCCGAGATCAGATGAGATCGGGCACGTACAGGGTGGTATGGCGGTACACGTGCCAAGAAGGCTCTAGCATCGGAAATGGCACCTTAGTCACAAATAAAAAGGCACATGCAAAAGAACAGAACCAGAAGGGGATTTACAGGAAGGGGAAGGACGTCAAAGGAATGAAAGGCCAGTGCAGGTGGGAGCTAGTGCATTGGTAACTAACCTAGTCATGTCCACGTGTCAGCCTCCTCTTTGCTGTCCCAGTCTCCAATCCCCCCTGGGGTCTATGATGTAGGACTGGGTCCATCTCTTACACAACAAGAACACAAGGTGCTAAGGTCACCAACCACCACCTGAGCTGACAATCACTGACCTGCAATGATTC
This sequence comes from Cavia porcellus, assembly GCF_034190915.1. NCBI lineage: Eukaryota > Metazoa > Chordata > Mammalia > Rodentia > Caviidae > Cavia > Cavia porcellus. Next base: position 4,402,093 of record NW_026947516.1, on the reverse strand, counting down.
ACTTAATGCAAAGGGCAAAAGCTAGATGGGGCACACAAAAGTGGAAGGAGCTGCCTGGGCGCTCGTAAGTAGTTTCTTTCCTGCTGCAGTCGGGGATTGTGCAGAGATCAATTAGAACCAGGACATAGAGTGTAGAATATTATTTTTATAATGGCCACCCAGAGTTCACACAAAGAAATGCAGGAAATCTATCCACAACACTAAAGACAGAACAGTTAGCCAAGGGTCTGAATCTCACGGCAATGTTCCACATGAGTCCAGATAAAAACCCAGAGCTCAGGACAATGCCTCCAGGAGTCCAACTGGAGGTCCAGAGCCCACAGGAAGGATTCACACCAGTCTCTTTTACAGATCCGTGCCGGAAAGACCCTAGGGTCAGCGGTGAAGCCAGAAAGTCCATGCCAGCAGGATGAAGGAGCTGTGCTGGTGGGATGAGGGTTCTACGCTGGAGCCAAGAAGTCACACTCACAACAAAGACCAGGGCTGTCCTGAAGGCACCACAGCCATCCTCAGCAACACGGAGGCCCCAAGCTCCTCCAATGACAAGCACAGTCAGGTACGTGCCAGGAAGCAGCGTGACGAGTTCATCCTGGAGACCAAGCAGCACATGTCTTCCCCTCCGGAGCCAGGAAGCAATGCTCGATGTGAGGACCAGAGCTTCTCCAGAAGAACCAACAGCTCAGACAGCAACACGTAGGAGAACCCACAATGCCTCAGTGCCTCGCTTCTCCTTCTCCAAGTCTCTATTTATGCTGGCAACTTTTCCTCAGGTGGAGCATCTACACTCTGCACCATGGTGATTTAATTCTGCTGGCGTTAAGTTGACCACCAGTTTTTAATCCATAACATTTTCTAAGGTAAGAGATGGGTAAGAGTTTACACACACACACCATTAACAAAGCAGGATGTCATTCAAAACGGTATCATTTCCAATAGCAACCGCACAGATACTTTATCAGCAAGCGTTTCACTTAATGACAGTCACAGTTCAATCACGCGATTCATTAAGGCATTGCGCTTGTTAGCAAGGGATCTGTCGTCGGTTTAGTACACTTCCTTAGCATTTGCAGCAAAAAAGCGGACCTGCATGTGGCCAAGTGGAAGATATTGCAGGTGACCTCAGTCAACAGGCCTGTGCACTACACACATAGCATAGTTACCCTTGCGGTGTGTCTACCAAGGACCCACAAAACGAAGCCATTTCCTGTGTACCCATCAGGTCCATCTCCCAAATGACTCCATCATGCAAATATTCTAAAGTCTAAAGGAGACTTACAAAGAAACGCACAAACATTAACAAAAAAGATGGTGTCGCTGTAGGCCAGTCTCATCCTAAAAGCTCACCAACAAAGACTTAATCGTTTCCTGGGAATCTCAGCAAAAGAACGCATCTTCCAAGAAACTGGAATGACCTGAAGACATGCCCATGTTTTGACACAGTAAAAGAGCAGTCAGAAAGAGATGTTTCCATGCAGAACCACTTGCTGCCAAAGGACAGGGGAAACCACCCCAAAAAGTTCTAAGTAGTAGTGCATATAAGATTGACATATTGCAAGCAATATGGCGGCCCTCTCTATGCATCCTCTAAAATCCACCAGTGGCTGCACCTGGGGATATAGTGGGGTCCATTTCTCTAATCAGTGGATTCTTCTGTTGATTTTGTATTCATCGATTATTTATCTGGCCTCTGATGTGATCAGATGACCGCTTCGAAGTTATGCATCCCTTCATGAACTCATAGAGATGTCCTTCAGATGGCATCTAACAAGTCTGCAGCTATGAAGGCAGTGGTTCACTTGGAGGTGCTGGCCAACAAGTCACGAGTGGCTCTGGAGAAGCTGAAAGGGGACCAGGGCTTCAGCAGCAAGAATGCTGCAAAATCCATTCTGTATGATAGTATCAAGTTTGAGGGTATAGGCAACTACTTTGAAGGCAATAAGATTCACTAAGATGCCCATTCTGGTTTGACTATTGTCTCCTTTGAAAGTCCTGTAATGTTTACAATGCCTAATTTTTATTGGTCTTGTTCTCTACTGTTTTGTTCAACTTTATAATATCTAATGAGATAGACAATTCTTTTTAAGGAAACAAGAGACATCATTGATAACCATTGTTGATAACCTTGTACTCTGTTTTACATCATATGCTATGTCTATCCTTGGTTTTGACTGACAGCTTTGTTTTGCCATATTTGACTTTATTCTCTCCCCCCTAAAAACTAATAAGAACTAAGGAGTAATAAAATCCAAAATGTGTAAATTTTGTTGTAAAAAAGAGAGGGGAAAAAAAGAGCTCTAACGGATATAACAGCAAGTGTGTTTAGGGGTGTTAAATAGCTGACTATATTAATGTTTTTGTATCATTGAACACAGCTGTTTGCAGTCTCACTGTTTGAATGTCCACTTTGTATTCTTTGATACTGTGATTTGAGCAACTATTTCTAAGATGATAATATGTAAACTATTAACAGGTGATTTCTTAGTTTTTTTTTTTTTTTTTTTTTTTTTTTTTTTTGTAGTTCTGCATTATGTGTACCCTTACACCGCTTTGTTTTGTTTTGTGTTTTTCTCTTTTTCCTTTTAAATAAAATTAAAAAAAAAAAAAAAAAAGCAAGCCTGCGTGCGGTCAAGTAGAAAATTATGCAACTGACCTCAAGATACTACCTCTCCGCCATGATGGTAAGCAATTGAATTCTGCCTGTAGCTGCTGGACTTGGAGGCACACTTGGAAATTCAGTGGAGCACGGGAACTTCCTGAGACTCTGATTTTTGCTTGGAGACTGCATGAGCAGGGCACCCAGTCACCCCTTGCATAGACTTCTTACCCACATGGGCAGGAAGACAACATTCTGGTGTGTACCTTATAAGCCCTTGCGTGTTATACAACAATAGAAAGTGAACACAGTGGGTATAAAAGCAAACCATTCACTGCCCAAAGCTAGAGAGGTCTTTGTTTTGTGGAGAGATAAGGCTTGGTGAATGTATTTAGTGTCTCACCTGTGTTCTTTTAAAACCTATGATCCCAATTTATTTTTCATCCCTATTATTCTTCAACATAGAATGGAGAAGAATGTTATAAGAAGTTTCTTATAGGAGGAAGGAAGGCAGAAAGGAAGGACGCAGAGAGAGAAGGCAAGAGGAAAGAAAGAGGAGCCTGGCGGGCAGGTAGAAAAGATAAATTGATGAGGAAAAACTCACACTCCTAGTATTTTTAAACAGCGGGAAAACTATGAACAAACAATTTAAATTACTATAAGCATGCAAACTGCTCAACCCCTTGAGGGATTAAAATTAAAAACCTACAGGCTATAAAAATGTTATTTTTAAACCATCAACTTAATACAGAGAGGATAGATATACATGTAGACATTCACACATGGGAAGAATTTTTTAAATTATTTATGGGAACAGATTATATAATGCAAGATGTAATGAACAGATACTCTGAAGAAGAAGAGACACTAAGAAACCCAATGCTAATTCTGTAGCATTATGATATAAAATCTAGCAATACTATTACTCACTGTTCAGAGTGACACTAGTCTAGTCTCTTATGTTCAATTTCAGCATACGTAAAGATAAGGACAGCTACTACGAAGAGAATGAGAGACACTATGGTAGTTAATAATTGACTTCCCCAATGTCAGGTCTTGAAGACCTAAAGAGCCTTCATCATCCTGTAATGATTTGACTAGTTCTATAATATGCAATATGTATTCAATGTGTGTGAAGATGGGGACAACTATTTGGAAGAAACTAGAGACAATTAGATAAACAGTGAAGATCTCCAGTGGACTTGCTTTGAAATCTGTATTTCTTTAAATTGTTTCTTTTTGAACTATTTTGTTCTGTTTTGATACGTTTAATCTTTACCCCCTTTAAGATAAAAAACAAGTGTGTAGGACTGCTAACCATATTACTAAGTTTTTGTTGGATCACTGAGCAGAACTGTTGGCAGTGTCACTCTTTGAATGTCACTTTATATACTTTAATTTTGTAACCTGAACAACTATTTCTAAGATGACAATATGTAACTTATCAACTGGTGATTTCTTATTGTTTATTTTTCTGTAATTCTGTATTATTTCTACCCTTTTTTTCTCCATGCTTTTTTTTTTATTTCTTTCTCTTTAAATAAATAAAAAATAAACTGTCAACTTGGCAAAGGCAGAAACAGACACTCTTGCCCATACTTGCAAAAATGCAAAAGTGGACGGAATTTGGGGAGATTCTTTCAGAATGACTACAAAAAATTTCAACATGTGTGCACTCATGGAATCAGGGGGTTCCCATTTATAGCAATTTAACCCATGGCTATAATGAGAAACACACACCCACCCTGTCCTCAGGATAGTCCTTACATGCCTTAGAAAATCAGTGGAGAGCTGAGACTTCAGAAAAGGTGAAGTCAATTACCAGATATGACATCATGCAGCCTTTAGACTCTTGATTTCATTGTGTAGAAAATCTGCGTGGCATAATTTTCATGCAGAAAAGGGAAAAGCCAGCAGTATGTAATGGCAACATGATTATAAAACTATTTTTAAAAAAACTACTCATGTATGAATATAGGTATGCATGTTTTCAGTACAGACACCTGTCATCAAGCATCTATATGACTGACAGGAAACATGCCACGACTCTGTTTCTCCTTAGTTTGGGAACATCTGGACATCAGTAGGTTTTCTAATTCTTCGCGGTACACATTCTTGTTTTTATCAAACGTTTTCCTTGTTTTCATAATCAGAAGAGAGACTGTAGTGTACCATTTAGTCACATTGTATTTCCGATGACAGAGGAGGGCATGATCACTGTGAAATTTACCAAGCTCCACAAACACGGTAATTTGTACTAATGGGAATAAAAAGAAAATTGAACCCTGGCTTACAGTTGGCCTGGAGAGACACTAATTTAGACAACTTCATTTTGCTGAGCTCTGATCACTGTGCAGCTGGTCCTTGTCACATAATCAGAAGAAAGAAATAATGATAAGGTTCCCTTTTTAGACAAATTCTCAGAGTTCCCTTATTCTTTGGGCACACAGTAAAGGCCTAATAAATACTTGCAGAGGAATGAATTCACTGCAGATTGCCCATCTCGGCAGTTTTCTGTTGGGTAAGAAAGTCTGGTTGACACTGAAAAATACACCACAGTCCCGAACACTGGTAGCCGGCATACTCTTGGGATCTTTATCAATAGTTTGATTTCCTTAGCTGGAATCAGAAGAAAAGGAGCACCTAAGTTTCTGATGATTATGGGGGAAATCAAGAAAAATAGAACCAGGGGAAATTCAAGAAAAGTAGGTTCAGGGATTCCTTTCATCCGGGAACTCTGACATGCATTTATCTAGACATGAATTCAAGATTAGGTCTCCAACCTGTTCCCTGGCATTTCATTATATTGTTCGTGTCCTATGTCGCTGGAACTCATCCACCAGGTATGGGGAGCACTGAAGTCAATCTTCAGAGACCAGTGTACAAAACCCTCACCACAGTCCTTCAAAGACAGTGGCAGTTCCACTAATACCATAACCATCCACCATGGTGTACTGGCAATTCTTGGATGGATCACGGTGGAGAACGGAGGGGATTCAGAGAAGAAACTCCTTCCCACAACCCAACAGGAGAGTGGAGATGAAGGTGAATGTTTATCCAGTGAAAAGCATTCTGATTCATCACAGTAGGTGTTATGATGATGCATGTAACAGCAACAAAACGTAACAACAACAAAAATGCCTGTAGATGACAGACAGCCCGAGGAACAAAATCCCGCAGAACTGGTATGGCTCTTTATGTTGACGGTATTCTTGAAGAAAAGCCTTTGTATTGGTGCAGATAACTTCAGCACCAACACTGCTGCCTCTGGAACACTCGTGTCACGAAAACTACAAGGATACAGAAGAAGTTTCTATCCATTCATTGATCATTTATTTACCTGCTTATCCATCTATTCTGTCCTAAGTGCCCATCAGTCAGTCATCTGTCCATCTGTGCCTCTCTTTCCTATCTATCTACTGATCTATACTCTTTCACTCTGCCTATCCACTCATCCACCTAACCACTTATCCATCCATTTCATCGACTGACATTGCCAATTTATCATCTATTATTTTTCTATCTACTTATTTATCTATCTTATCTGTCCAGCCAATCACACATCTGCCCATCTGTCCACCCAGCTATCAACCTACCTATTCCCCTACCTACCTAATCCCATCTACCCTATCTATCTATCTATCTATCTATCTATCCATCCTGTCTATCTATCTATCTATCTATCTATCTATCTATCTATCTATCTATGTATCCATCCTATCTATCCATCCTATCTACCTACCTATGTATGTATGTATCTATCTATGTATCTATCTATCCATTCTATCTATCCATCCTATCTATCCATCCTGTCTATCTACCTATGTATGTATGTATGTATGTATCTATCCATCATGTCTATTCATCCTATCTATCTATCCATCCTGTCTGTCAATCTATCTATCCATCCTATCTATTTATCCATCCTATCTATCTACCTATGTATGTATGTATCTATCTATCTATCTATCCATCTTGTCTATCAATCTATCCATCTTGTCTGTCTGCTATCTATCTATCTATCTGTCTATCTATCTATCCATCCTATCTACCTATGTATGTATGTATCTATCTATCCGTCCTATCTATCTATCCATCCTATCTGTCTATCTATCCATCCATCCTATCTATCTACCTATGTATCTATCTATCCACTCTTTGATCTATTTACCTCCTTATCCATCTACTGTCTCCTGTCAATCAATCACTCATCTGTCCATCTGTACCTCTCTTTCTCATCTATCTACTCATCTATTCTCTCTTTCATTCTGCCTATCCACTCCTCTACCTATCACGTATCCATCTATTTAATTGACATTACCAATATATCATCTGTATTTCTATCTATTTATTCATCTGTGCTATCTGTCCATCCATCCACACGTCTGTCCACCCAACTACTCATCTACTACCTACACCCCTCCCTAACCCAGTCTACTCCCTCTGTTTCTCTCTCTCTCTCTGTCTCTCTCTCTCTCTGTCTCTCTATCTCCCTAAAGTAGTGCATATATAGCTTCATTCAAACACTAATTGGCCATACAAGAATGCCTATGATTACAGCTTCTGGCACAGCAGATGGGAGAAGAGGTCAGCTGTGGCTTTGGGGGTGAAGTGCAGGAAGGGGGCACAAATGTCTGCAAAATGGGAGCGTAAGAGGTGCTGTGCTGTGGCCGAGCTTGTCTGAGCGGGCTGCACAATACGGCCACAGCAAGGGTCTTGGTATGGATGCCCAAGAAGCCGCCATCATAAGACTCCAAGCGAAGAGACTGCATTGAGACCTGGGCACACTTTCCCTTGCAGAATCGTTCCTATCACTTGGTAAGGAACAGAATCTCATCTGGCTTCCTCCCTCTTCCCATCACTCATCCTGGGCATGCCTGCTCCAAAAAATGGCCAAGGAGAAGCGGAGGAGGAGGAGAGTTCATTGTCTCCTTCGGCCATCATGCTCAGGCACAATATTGCTTCTGTCCCTTGAGATGAGAACCTGAGAACCTGACTCGCATCAAGGAGGCAGAAGAGATTGGACCGTGTTTGAAAGCATGCTCCTCGCAGTGAGATTTCAAACTGGAGTCTTCTGAGAGGCTTTGGTGGAATGCCAACATTTCTAGCAAGTATGAGAAGCATGCTTCTTAAGGTAATTAGTGCCATCCTTATTGAGTCCTGGGGCTACAAAGAAGATCAACAGCAACAAAAATATCCACTCAATAATATTTTCAAAGGACCAAGAAGAAAACTAGGGGTGAAACACTATGTTGCTTAAATTGTTGTGTTCTGACCTGTGTGGTTATGTTGTTATGTCTTCTTTTATCTCAATCTTTTTTTTAATTAAGGGAAAAATAAAAAAGCAGGATATATTATAGTAACTTTTTTGATTTCCTATTAACTTGATTTGAAGCCCTGTATTGCTCCCACCATCTTGTTTTGACTGATTTTACTCTATTTTGTTCTGTTTGATAGTATCAAGTTTGAGGGTATAGGCAACTACTTTGAAGGCAATAAGATTCACTATGATGCCCGTTCTGGTTCGACTATTATCTTTTTTTGAAGTCCTGTAAGGTCTCCAATGTTTAGGTTTTATTGGTTTTGTTCTGTACTGTTTTGTTCAATTTTATTATACCTAATGATTTAGGCAATTCTTTTTAAGGTAGCAAGAGGCATTATGGTAACCATTGTTGATCACCTGGTATTCTGTTTTTATATCATGTACTATGTCCATCCTTTGTTTTGACTGACTCTGCTTTGTTTTGTCATACTTGGTTTTATTCTCTCCAAAAAAAGAAAATTAGTAAGAATTGTGGGAGTAATAAAACCCAAAATGTGTAAATGTTATTTTAAAAAAGAGAGGAAAAGAAAGTGCTCTAAAGGATACAACTGCAAGTGTGTTTAGGTGTGTAAGACAGATAACCATATTACTAAGTTTTTGTTGGATCACTGAACACAACTGTTTGCAGTCTCACTGTTTGAATGTCCACTTTGTATGCTTAATTTTGTAACTTGAACAACTATTTCTAAGATGACAATATGTAATCTATTAACTAGTGATTTCTTACTGTTTATTTTATTTTATTTTATTTATTTATATATATATATATATATATATATATATATTTTTTTTTTTTTTTTTGAATTCTGTATTACTTGTACCCTTTCTCTGGTTTTTTCTCTTTAAATAAAATTTTAAAAAAAGAAGAAAAGTAGGGTGTGAAAACTAAATTTATACTTCACATTCTTAAAGAACAGGTGCTAGAATAACCTGTGAAATAAACTACAGGGTACTATTATGTATTTAGTAAAAACTTGAAGTCCTAGAGTTTCTCTAAGCCTTCAAATGTGTGCTTTCTAAACAAGAAAGCAAAAATTATTTCCAGTTATCAGTATGATGTTCTGTCTCATCAAATGTTAGCATCTCGTTTGCATTTAGGCCTGGTAATGTCTCCAAAACTAAGGTTATTATTAGACAATTTTTATTTCTAGCAATGATAAAAATTTCCCAGAATGTAAATTTGGTTCTCAGAACAACTCATTTGCTTTTTTCCTTAAATTATTAGACAGCCCACTTCCTATGGAGTGCCATTATATTTGGCCTGTCTTTTTTTGAGTACATTCAACATTATCCATAATAAAATGTTAAGAGAAGCAAAAGAATAACTCATTTGAGGCTTATTTTTTGAAAGCAGAGAATAGAAGAAACTAAATGAAGGAGCACGGTCTGATTAGTTATTATGAATGTGTGTGAGCTCTGCAGTTAGTTAACCGCCACTGGAAATACGAGAAACTAAAAATAAATAAACATGACAGATGACCAAATTCAACTGGGTCTGCATCCATCTTCTGTGAAATATTAACGATTAAATATACACAGTCAGTTCCCTCAGGCAAGGGAAACAAAGTGAAAATATCTAAGGACTCCTGGAGACCAAAATGGTCATAATGTTTTCCATCGGAAGGAAAAATGCGTTTTTAAATCATGAAAAAGAAAATTATTACAACATGACATGAGGAGGTAAATTTCCAAAATGTCATCAAAATCAAAGTTGATTTTAGTAAAAACAGACATAAAGCTGAATAGATGAACAGAATCATTATACCAACTCCATCAGCTCATTATTATTTTAAAATCAGAAAGCTGTGCTCCTAAATTATAAAATCAATCTAATTCCAGACATTTTATTACTGCCTTCCAGCATTTTACACTGCAGTAAGTTGAAGAATCTGCAGTGGCGGAATAGATGGATTGCTACCCAACTGGTTCCAAATAATACCATATTTGAAAACTATATTCCAGACTTCTAAAATGGAAGGAGTCCACAGAACTTTCAAAGCAGTCACTACTAACATAGAGAATGTTGGCAGAAATGTCCACAGAGCTCTCTCCTAAATAAAGGTTGTTCACATAACTTTTCACAAATGCATTAAAATGCAGAATTTCAATAGAACTTTTCCTAAAACTCACTCCTAAAATGGATGATGCTCACAGAATGTTCCTACAATAGAGAGTTATAAAATATATAATCTTCTTAAAAAGATAGACTTCTTTGTATGAAACTCATTCTTAAAATGGAAGGTTTCCACAGACCTGTCCACGAATTCTTTCCTAAAGTAGACGACTCAACACGAACTTTGGACAGGAATAAAGGATTATCATAAACAGAGCATTTCACAGGATGCACTAGTCAGGTGCCCACTGGTACAAGAAACTGAGATACCAATTTTAAAATGAAGAAAAGGCGAATTTTGATTAATGGATTCAGAGGTTTCAGTTATGGTCAGCTGGCTCCATTAACTTTGGATCTGCGGTGAGGAGAAGCATATGGAAGATGAAATGTCCTCACATCTTGGGAAAGAGAGAGACAGACAAACAGACAGACAAGAGAGAAAATGAGACAATTCCCCCTCAAGGGTGCACATCCAATGACCTATTTGCTTCAACGAGGCCATCTCCAATAGCACCATAAGAAAGAAGTGAACAACACATCAACTTTTGGGGTACATTTAAAAGCCAGCGTGTAGCACATGCAGTATAAATGAAGGATTGTTACACTTCTCAAGAGATCATCAGGAAGACGGCTGAACTACACACCAAGGAAAACAGCAGGACAGAAAACAATTTCATTCGAGGGAGCACACACTTGCTTGTATCTGGCAACCTGAAGAGATTAACTGGACATAACATTGGGTGGGGGGCATACTTATTAACAAGTATTAACTTTGAGTGTAAGCACTCAAAAATGAGAGAGTTGGACGCAGTCGGATGGAACTAATCACAATTGTTTACCTTGATGCACATTTCCCACCATATCATACCAGAAAGATTTTTGTTTGCTTTTTCTTTTGCATGCATGTATCGTATTTATATTAGATATATATAATTTTATTTATACTAAATATGCATGGAATTTTTTAATGCATGTCTTTTGGGACTGAAATGCAAAGAATATGATTTTTTATGCAACAGGACCAGTGGCAGGATTAGGCGAGGATTCAGAGACGACGCCCGAGACGTGGCCCAGAGAAACGGCAAGGAAAGTGGGCATCCACAAAGGAAATGTCCAAGGCAGAGAAGCTTCCTTCTGGGTACAGGAAGAGAACAATGATGATGCCTGGGGAAGACGCGGACACAGCTTGTAGCGTGAAGCTGATTCCTCTTCTCTGCTTCCTGCTAGCTCAGCCTGGCCATGGCCTGCCTCTGCCACAAACGGCACAGACGGGACATCTGCTGCCCCTTCCCAGGACACACTGGCCCTGCGTGTCTTTCCTTCTCTCTCTAGTTCTCTCTCTGTCTCTGTCTGTCTCTCTCTGTCTCTCTGTCTCTCTCACTCTCTCTCTCTCTGTCACCCTCTGTCTGTTTCTGTCTGTCTCTATCTCTCTCTCTGTCTCTGTCTCTCTCAGTCTCTCTCTTGCTCTCTCTGACTCTCCCTCTGTCTGTCTCTCTGTCACTGTATCTGTCTGTCTCTCTCTGTCCCTCTTTCTGTCTCTCTCTCGCTCTCTGTCTCTCTGAGTCTCCCTCTATGTCTCTCTCTTGCTGTCTCTCTCTCTGTCTCTGTCTCCCTCTGTCTGTGTCTCTGTCTGTCTCTCTCTATCTCTCTGTCTCTCTCTGTCTCTCTCTGTCTCCCTCTGTCTGTTTCTGTCTCTCTGTCTCTGTCTCTGTCTCTATCTCTGTCTGTCTCTCTCTCTCTGTCTCTCTCTCGCTCTCTCTGAGTCTCCCTCTCTGTCTGTCTCTGTCGCTGTCTCTGTCTGTCTCTCTGTCTCTCTCTCTCTGTGTCTCTCTCTCTGTCTCCCTTTCTGTCTCTGTGTCTCTGTCTGTCTCTATCTCTTTGTCTCTCTCAGTCTCTCTGTCTGTCTCTCTCTGTCTCCCTCTGTCTCTGCTTCTGTCTCTGTCTCTGTCTGTCTCTGTCTCTCTGTCTCTCTGTCTCTGTTCTCTCTGTCTCTCTGAGTCTCCCTCTATCTCTCTCTCTGTCTGTCTGTTTCACTCTCTTGCTCTCTCTCTGTCTCTGTCTCTCTGTCTCTCTCTGTCTGTCTCTGTCTCTCTGTATCTCTCTCTGTCTCTGTCTCTCTGTATCTCTGTCTCTGTCTGTCTCTCTCTCTGCCTCTGTCTCTCTGTCTTTCTGTCTCTCTCTGTGTGTGTGTCTCTCTCTCTCGCTCTGTGTCTCTCTCTGTCTCCCTCTCTGTCTCTGTCTGTCTCTGTCTGTTTCTCTCTCTCTCTCGCTCTCTCTGTCTCTCTCTCTCTGTCTCTCTATCTATCTCTGTCTGTCTCTGTCTCTCTGTCTCTGTCTCTATTCTCTCTCTCTCTCTCTGAGTCTCCCTCTGTCTGTCTGTCTCTCTCTCTGTCTGTTTCTCTCTCTTGCTCTCTCTCTGTCTCCCTCTGTCTCTCTGTCTCCCTCTCTGTCTCTCTGTCTCTGTGTCTCTCTCTCTGCCTCTCTGTCTCTCTGTCTCTCTCTGTTTCTCTCTCTGTCTCTCTGTCTCTCTCTTATTCTCTGTCTCTCTTCCATTCTCTCTCTCCATCACCAGTATTCCACCGCAGGCAACACCTCAAAGGCATAGAGGAAACTTTATTTCTTCCCTCTCACCTTCCTTCCTTCCTCCCTCCTCCTCCAGTCTGCCCATGTCCCTCCCTCCCTTCTGTCCTTCTGCTGACAGTTACAGGTACTTGTGTGTGTACATGCTCAGGAAAATACGTCTATATACCACCTTTCTCTACACCAGTCTACCACAGAACACTAAGGCACATATTTTTTTTTTAATTTTTTTTTTTTTTTTTTTGGTCTTTTTCTTTTGTATCAGTACCAGGGATCGAACTCACGACCACACACTTGCAAGGCAGGCGCTTATGCCACTGAGCTAAATCCCCAGCCCCTAAGGCACATATTTGCATGTGTGTCATAATGGATTTTCTCTTGTTGATTGGGTGGTTGGTTAGTTGTGCTGGGGATCAAATTCAGGATTATAGAATGGTAGGCAGGTGCTCTACCGCTGAGCTCTATTCCCCCAGTGCTCCTAATGTTTTATACAAAGTTGCATGAATTATATTTCCATTCCTACCCTGAATACTTCAGCATGGGACTCCTAGACTTTTTTGGTAAATACATTAGCAGTGTAACCACTGTAAAATGAACATAGATTCAATAAACTCCCACAGAGTCCCCACATAATTACTCAAGCTGTTCTTTTTTTCAATCCAGGATCCAGTCAAGATGAGGGTACATTTATTCTATTTCTTAAATCTTTTCAAATCTGAAAGAATCCTGCATCATTTCAGAATCTTTTTTTTTTCTTCTACCTTTTATGACATTGATTCTTCTAGAAGAATCCTGGACAGGTGTGTTTAAATAATGCTCTGTGTCATGGATATGAATGTTATTTTGCTAGGATCAGATTCAAACTGAACAAAATAACAGGCACTACGTAGATTTTCTGTATGGCTCCTATAACCTCACAGCAAGTTCAAGGGCACAAAACACCTTGATATTAACAGCAGTTGCTTGATATTTCTCTTGCTATTTGCCTGTTTTCCCCCTTTGTCTTTTATTCTTCTGAGACGCAACAGCACAATAACCTTATTTATTTATTATTTAACCTTTCGGAGACAGGCTCTCATGTTCAGCTTGGCCTCAAGCTCATGGCAATCCCCCTGTCTCAGCCTCCCCAGAGCTGGGATTACAGGCATGCACCACCACGCCTGGCTATTAACCTTAAGTTTCCTCTCCACGGGGATTTGCTGCCATGCAGTAGCCTTATAGAAGTTTATTTTTATATGTAGCTATGAAAGGATTAAAAAAAAATCACAATTGCCTTAGGATATTTAAGGCTAATAAGCCGAGAGAGTCCTGACAGACTTCTTCAAATAAAACGGCATCTTAGAAAAATGATATTTTCTTTTGTTTCCTAATAAAGGTATCTGCTAATATCATTAAGCTCTTTTCTTCCTGGAGGGGATTAAATTAGGGGATCCAGACACAGAATCAGAGAGTTCTCTTCATTACCTCCAAACTCTTCTTTCACTTAGGGGAGGTAAAGAGTTTAATATGCTGAATCCTGAGATGTTTAGACATTACAATACCCCGCGAGGACGGCTTTATGTTGTCGAGACATAATGGATATTGTTATTAGGTATTTAGGAACAGATATTTCAGTTCCCACTGAAAGACTCCCACTTTTTAGCAGAACATTAAGAAAAAATAATGGATGCACAGTACGTTTATCATGAATTAATCATGAGCCTTTGTAGACACCTACTTTTAATTAGCTACTCAGTCTGTCAATTTTTTTTTTAGCACCGTTCCAGCTGGGTCGAAAGACTGTCAATCTCCAATGCAGAATAAATGGCAAAAAAAAAATTTACTTAAAACATTTCCCTGCTACATGTACAGTTGCTTTCCAGATGGCTACAAATAAAACTACTTCTTAGCAGGTGCTAAAGGCTGGAAGACAGAGGTCGGGCTCCAGGTTATCAATGACTTTGGAGCCACAAATTGGTCTTGAAGGCACCTGAAAAGTTTGTTTCCAACACTAAGCAAAGGAACCTGGGCTCCCTTTAAAGGACAAATTATGGAAATCACAATGGCATGTGAATTTGCAAAGCCGCTCAGCTTCAATAGTGGGTACAAGCTGTGGTTTTAATCCTGCATGGAAAAGATGCTTCTTACAAAATGACTGACTGCCGGAAGGTTTGAATTTAACAGAAGACACAAACAAAATAAAAACTGAAAAGGTCATTGTGTTTTTGTGTCTTTTTGTCCTCTTTATTTCTCATTCTAACCTAGACCCCAGTGACTACGGCAGGGAGAAGGAGACTAAGTCAGCTCCGCAGCGTGGAGAGCAGGCTTGCCCCCCTTTAGCCCTCCTGACGCTCGGGGTTTGCTGGTGCTGCCAATGCATGGAGGTGGCATAGTACCTTCCCTCCCCTCCACCCATTCTGAGCCATAGTCTGACGATCAGAAAGGTCTCCAGGTCACACCAGATTGTCTCCAGAAAGCAGAAGCCATCCTGGGAAAGGAAGACCTAGGGTACATCTGTAACCTCTTACTCCAAAGCTGTGTTTAGTTATTAAAGCCACCCTTAAATTAACAGGTTGTATCTTAGTGGATTTTATTATATGTGATAATATAAGCAAAAACTTTTATAGACAAGGAGATTATACAGAAACCATTGTTCATTTTCTGTTAGTTGGCTCTAAATACCCTGTAATAATGTCATTCTTTTGAATGGTTTTACATTGTCTTGATATGTTTGGTGCTACAATATACGAAGTTATACTCAAAGATTTCAAGGAAAGAGACACTATGGTAAGTACTTTTATGTCGGGATTATCTTGTGGTGAAACACTATTTTGTTTAAATGGTTATGCTTTGACCTGCGCTGTTCTGTTGTTATGCCCTCTTTTATCTCAATCTCCTTTTTTTAATTATTTATTTTATTTTTATTATTTTAATTAAGGGAAAAATAAATAAAAGGCAGGATACATTATAGTAACCTACTCTGATTTCCTATTAACTTGGTTTGAAATCCTGTATTGCCCTCACCATCTTGTTTTGACTGATTTTCCTCTATTCTGCTTAGCTTGATAGTACCAAGTTCGAAAGTATAGGCAACAACTGTGAAGACAATAAGATTCATTGTGACGCCCATTCTGGTTGACTATTATCTTCTTTTAAAGTCCTGTAATGTCTCCAATATTTTGGTTTTATTCTTTACTGTTTTGTTCAATTTTATTATAACTGATGATATAGGCAATTCTTCTTAAGATAGCAAGAGGCAGTATGGTAACCATTGTTGATCACCTTGTATTTTGTTTTTACATTATCTATTATGTCCATCATTTTGATTTGACTGACTCTGTTCTGATATGTTGCATTTGGTTTTACTCTCTTCAAAAAAAGTAGTAAGAACTGTGGGAGTAATAAAACCCAAAATGTGTAATTGTCAGTGTACAAAAGAAAAGAAAAGAAAAGAAAAGAAAGTGCTCTAAAGGTTATAACTGCATGTATATTTAAGTGTATAAGATAGATAACCATATTACTGCGTTTTGTTGGATCATTGAACACAACTGTTTGCAGTCTCACTGTTTGAAGGTCCACTTTATATGCTTTAATTTTGTAACTTGAACAACTATTTCTAGCATGAGAATATGTAGTCTATTAACTAGTCGTTTCTTATTGTTTATCTTTTAAATTTTGTATTACTTGTACCCTTTTTTTTTTCTTTTTCTCCTTAAATAAAATTTAAAAGCCACCCTTAAGCCTGAGTCTCTGGCTTATTTCACTTAGCATTGCTATGGTCTCAAGGTATAGCCATTTACCTACAAGCGAGTCAAATTTTATCCTGTCATTCCAGTCTGACATGCCTGTAATCCCAGCACTAGGGAGGCTGAGGCAGGAGGATTATTGAGAGTTTGAGACCAGCCTGGGCTGCAAAGTGAGCTCATGGCCAGCCTGAACTGCCTAGCAAGACCCTGTCTCTAAATGACCAAAAAAAAAAAAAAAAAAAAAAAAGTGAAATCCGTCCTTCTCTATGGAAGAGTGGCAATCCATTGTGTATAAACACCAAATTTGCTTCATAAATTCATCTACTGATGGCCAAAGAGGCGACTTCCGAGGTTTAGCTGTCATGTACTGTGCCGTTATCAGTGTGAATACACAAGGACCACTCTTATATAAGTTCTTTAACTCCTTGGGGGGAAATATGCGGAAGGGAAATGGCTGGATCACATGACTGGCTTTAGCTTTACGGAGAATCTCCATACTGGTCTCCATGGTGGCTGTACTCGTACATTTCCACCAATAGCGCAGAAGGTTTCAGACATAGTTTGAGACGTAAATGTCTCATGGTTTCTCATAATGAGAAAACCACAGTATAAATAAGGAGCAATATAAAAAGAGAGCTAAAAAGGAGTAGGGGGGTGGTTCTTTCTCCAAGGGGTAGGGATCAAGAGATGGGTGTGAAGGGAGGGCAAGAGATGACACAAGAAATTAAGATGTTATGTGTAGGCGCCAACTTCACACAAGGGATAGAAACACCCAGCACAGCACACATGCGCTCACAAATTTTAAAAAGCGATTCCTCACTTTCTAGAGTGGTCCTAGGGAATGGTCCTTTCCTCTTCCCTGCACCTGCTGGGGCCACTCTGAATGGCCACAGATGCCTCCCTCTACGTCACAATGACATGACGTCACAATGACATGACGTCATAATGGCGTAATGGCATGGCATCATAATGGTATGACGTCATAGGGTCAGGCTCCGTCCTAGAAAAGCTGTAGGCACAGGGATTGTGGCCAGGAGACTTTTGTTCATCTTTCTATGTGTGCTTTTTTAATGTTAAGTGCTGGAGATGAACCCCAGGGTCCCCTAGGCTTAGCCTGGGCTCTACTCCTGAACTCCACCTTGAGGCCCCCAGAGGCACTGGAAACTTCTCAAAGGATGACTGGACACCGCACATACCTACTTGTACCAGAAGAGGCTCTGTTGCTCAGGCACTGACGGGTTGCAGCAGAAAAAGCAGTAGGTGGAACCCACTGGTGACATGAGCATTCCTTCTGCACCCCAGCTGTACTGCTTTATTCCACCAAAATTCCCTCAAAGGCACAGGAGATCCACTGATCACTTCTCAAGACTTCCCACATGCTGTGCCATTTCGATTTGGATCTGGAATGTTTCTCCTGATATTCCTGTGCTCAAAGCTTGACCTCCCTCACAATGGGTTCAGAACTGCGGGGGGAGGGGAGATGACTGGATCACCATGGATCTGGTCTCATCGATGTGCTGATGGATTCATAACCTAATGGGCTACTGGGAGAAGGTGTCAACTTTAGCAGTTGGGTCTAAATGGAGAGTGTACATCACTGGGAACGTGTCCTGGAAGGGCAAATGTCCTACCTGGCTCCTTCCTTTTATTTTTATTTTAGCCATCCCAAGGAAACCAGCTCAGTTGTACTGCATGATGTCCTGCCTCAAAACGCTGTAGACATACAACCATGGACTGTACCCTCTGAAGCTGTGACCCAAAAGAAACCTTTCCTCTTTTAAGTGCATGCATCTTCAGGTATTTTGTAACAGCAATGGAAACCTAACAAACGTGCCATCTGCTCCCATTTATCACACTGTGGCTGCTCTTCCCAGCAGACCTCTGTATACACCCTGTCTCTTACAAACTGGCAGTGTTCCAACATCACTTCCCTTTGGCAAATGGGATCTTTCACTGGAAAGTCCTTTGGGCAAAAGGGACAGAGAGGATAGTTCCACGTTTTCATGTCCGTAATCATCAGAACATTATAGAACTCCAGTTCCAAGGCCACCGTTCAATGCAAAAATCACAACTCAGGTTTCAAGTGAGTGAAACACTTTCCTGAAGAGCCACGCTACATCCAAAGCACAGCCCCACAAATGAACACTTACCCTGAGGTCAGTTTAAGAACCGCCAGCGGTTATCCTGCTGTGGGCCTTCTGTGATGGGGATCACCATGTGCAGATGTAGAAAGGAAACTCTCAGCAGACGACAACTGGGGACGACAGGCTCATCCTGTGAATTCATGCAAAAGGAGAAGAGTTGGATGGTGGAGAACCACATGGAGATGGACGTGTAGGAGAAGAGCTCTTTCTTACACTGGGAGATTCCCCTTCAGAAATTGCTTCTTTCCGCTCTACTTAACTCAGATAATTAGGTCTCTGCTGGCTGTCTCAAGACGCTGAGAAGCTCTCATAAAGGTTCCATATGAATCAGATTCTCCCATTGTTAAGTGTCATATCATAGGATCATTTTTCCCTTGAGCCCCCCCCCTTTTTCATTGGACTTTTATTTGCACGATGCCTTGTTTCCTTGTCTTTTTGTCCTGTATCTGCATATATTACCAAATATGTTATGTAGATTTTTTTCCAACCAACCAGCATTTTGGTTTCCCTTTGGCCATGCTGAAGATGGAACCCAGAGCCTCGTGTGCTAAGGGAATACTGATCCCTGGCCTACATCACAGCCTCCAACAGGTTCAAGAAGCACAAGTACAGGCCCACAGCTTTCGTTAGGCACATCAAGCTCTCAAACATTTGGGGGACTGATTACCCCCAGGGCGCCCGGCATGCTAACCAAATGTTCTACCACTAAGCTTCATGCCAGCTCCACTGGTCACCTTCTGAATAGACTTGGGATCACCAGTTATGGCTCGCCTCTTTGGTCAACACTGCTTCATGTTCAAACATTTGAAAGAGTATCTTTGATGCACGCAAAAAACATGAAAATCAAATTTCAGTGTCTATGAACAAAGCCTAATTGCACAAAATCATATGTATTTGCCTGCATTTGACTCGTGGATAGTTTTGGGGCCGCCGAGTCAAAACCAAGTAGACTGTGAAACACGTCCCTTGGCCCCCAAAACCCGCAAATTATTTACTTTTTCTCCTTTAGAGAAAGAGTTGTCTGACCTGCGACATACAGAACCCTACATAGGAATTGAAGGTGAGTTCAGAAGCAAGCCAAAGAGATACGGTTCAACTTATGGAAGACATTTCTGTTTCAGTTGCTGATATTCAGATCACAAACTAGTATCTGTCTTACAAAATTCGCTAACATACAAACCTACTATTTGCATTTTAAAATGTGAACTGTAATCCTACTTGGAAAAAGAGATCCGGGAGAGATCATAGGGTTTGAGACCGTTGACAACTGCATAGATTTTTGTAAACTGAGCTCTTGCTTTATTGAAGCTAAGTTTCAAGGTTCCGGAGATTTGGCTCACTTGCTTATGCACTTGCCTGACTGTAACTTTCCAGCAGTAATTTCTGAGGTTCAGTCATTATCCAGGAAATGTTATCCCCCCTCCCCAGAGATGACACTTGAAACTGTTAATTAATCAATCTTGAAGCATGGCTTTGCACGTTAGAGCCTCATACACATGGAACCCTGTGCAGTTGACCCTGCTCCTGACCTTCTCTCTGTAGGAATGACAGCACCCCTGGGGGAGGCCAGTTCTTTTTTCTCCATCACCCTGAAATGCCTTTGAAAGTCATGGCTGGTACAGGGGCTATGATCTGATCTGAGCCACCAAGTGCTCACATCAAGGCAGGTACAGATCATCGTGATCTTTTGCCCACGCTTTTGATTGGCAGAGACTGGAAGGTATCAGCTTGACTCTCAGTGTGCTACCCACCACCGAGGAATGAAGAGAAAAAGTCGAAACATATCCCAGTGTGATCACTGTCGAGAGTCTGCGTTTACAGAGCAGCACAGTGGCAAAGTCTGACGTCCCATGCTAGGAGGACATTATTTTTCATCTTTTTTTACTTGTGTACAGGACACAATATATACATTACTTGCATGAAGTTCGTGCATGCATATAACACACCTTAATCCCCTTCCCCTTCATCCACCTCTAATCCCCAACCACTTTGAGAAAGTCCCATTTCCTTTCTTCCTGTTACCCGTGATTTTGCTTTTTAGTTATGTTTTGGGTTACTCATTATGGAAAATTATCATGAGATAATTAAGCTGTGTGCCTGATATGTTTCATTTAACACCCTGCTCTCAAGGTGAGTCCATCTGCCTACAAATGACTGATGCTGATCTTGCTTTATGGCAGGATAGGATGCCTTTGTGTATGAATACCACGTTTTCTTTATTCACATCTGCTGATAGGCCGTTTCCAAGATGTAGCTAATATGAACTGTGATGCTATTCACATGGGCATGCAAGCACTACTGTAACTGTAACAATACAGTAACTTTAACTCTTTTGGAAAATACTTAGAAGAGGAATGGCCAGGTCAAGTGGAATTTCTTGTTTGATTTTTTTTTTTTTTTTTTTTTTTTTTTTTTTTTTTTTTTTTTAGGAAATCTCCATTGTGATCTCCGTGGTTGTACTAATTACATTAATTTATCAACTAATTTACTAATTTATCCCATAGCCTTGCCAGCATTCGGAAACAGGATTTGAGAGGTCCTAACCCAAGGGCAATATTGTCCTTCGGGGACAAATATTTCTGGTTGTCACCTCTGGGCAAGGTCTAATAGCAGCCTGTGAGTGGGTAGATGTCAGGGATGTTGCTATGATGCACAGGAGTCCTGGGACAGACACAAACCAGCCCAGCCCCCATGCCTGACAATGTACCATCTCTTCCCAAATGACCATGATATCAAAAGTTAAGAATTCTGCATCAGACCAGTGATCCAATTCATATCCATGAAGAGACCCAGCACACACACTGGGACATGAGGTGGGTGGCAGGTTACTGTCTCTGTTTTATTGGACAATCTCAGATAGCAAACGTTCATGCTGGTTGCTCTGTGACTTTAACACATTATATTGAATTTAAATAAAAATTAATAACCCTAATTATTGTCTCATCCATGTGACTGAAGAATACCAAAATGTTAACTCTTTTCTATTAGGAGGAACTTCTATTTGAACGTATTTATGACCTCCAAAATAACCACTTATTGGGTCAAGGATGTAGCTCAACGGCACAGCGCCTGCCTGGCAAGCATGCTGCCATGAGTTTGATTCCCAGTATCAAAACAATTTAAAAAATAAAAATAAAAATAACCAGTATTCGGGCCAGGGATGTAGCTCAGCGGCATAGTGCTGCCTGGCAAATGTGGGGCATGAATTCGATTCCTGGTACCAATAAATAAATAAATAACCACAATTTTCCAATCTCCCTTCCAGAGCCTGTTTGCCTGTTATCTTCATTTGCTTGGCCACATTTTTCAGTCTCCGCCATTTTTCTCGCTCCCTTCTCTAAATGAGGTTGCAGGTATACGTCATCACTGACAAAGATAACGACCTAAGGATAGTGTTGGAATCTGCTGGCCTTTGTCCAGTATTCCAGGATGCAGAGAGCTCTGAGGATCACACGATCTTTGCAATTTCCATTTTGTTTAACTGGCCAACCAAAGCCAACCTGAGTCAGGCCTTAGCCACCAGCTCTACCAACTGTTACATCGGTAGCCATGTTTTCCTTAGCAGCACATCAACGTGCACAGAAGGAACAAGTTGTATCTCTACTGAATTCTCTTTTCATTCTTCCTTACAGAACACAGTCTAGGGAATATTTTCCCAGCACCTATATTGTACGGGCCATTTTAAGCCATTGAGAACTGATTCAAATCATACAAGAGGAAGGTGTAAGTAGGTTTCATGTAAACACTATGCCTGGGATTTTGGTATCCAAGATGGAGAGACTCCACGACCCACACCACAAAGAGAGACATGGAGGGAAGACGGTCTTGTGTTGCTTTTCGTGTGTGTGACTTTAAATCTAAATATACTTTTGAAAATGTGAAAATGAAAAGGTAAAGACATTCCATGAGTAATTGCAAATTCATGGGCAAGAGCCCAGAATGCATAGTTAGTGACTAGAGATGCAGCCAATGGTCCAGGAAGACAGGAAGGAAACAGAAAGATAAGCTGATGAAGTCCAACAGGTTGAACTGTTGTGAAGCAGCCAATAATCCTGGTTTGTGTAAAACTGATGAGTTCCAGTTTCCAAGCTGGGATAGCCCCAGGCATAAGGGGATGAGTTGGATCCCCTACTCGTGAAAGATTCCAGAATATTCCATGCAGAACCTGCATCCCAGAATATTCCATAGAGAACCTGCATTCCAGAATATTCCATGGAGAACTTGCATTCCAGAATATTCCATGGAGAACCTACATTCCAGAATATTCCATGTAGAACATGCATTCCAGAATATTCCATATAGAATCTGCATGGAGAACATCTCTAGTGGATGCTGTGGCATGAGCAAGACCTAAGCTGAGTTTAGTTATTGTTCCTTCCACCTCGCTTCTGGTCACATTCATGGCTGGCTAACACTCAGCCACATCTCTCTCTGGACAGTGTCTTTTGGCCAAGGACAGTAGCCTCTCCCAAAGTGGCATTATCATTCCTATTGGGCAGCCTAAAGACAAGGAATGATCATAAAAGTTACATCTGTCTTTCCTCAAGAAGGGACAGAGGGACTTTCCTGGCTTTAGAGTGTCCTTGGAAGTGGCCTCAGGTCAATGTGGGACCATTGGTGGAACTACTGCCTTGGCTCGTTCTTCTTACCCTACTCCTCTATAAATGTCCATCCTAGGAGTAAATGCCCCAGAAGACCTCTTGAGCATAGCTTTCATTTCAGAATCTGTTCCCCGGGAGTCAATATAAGCTACTATCTGATTGAAAACAAACAAAGAAAAGAGATAGAGGGAAAAAAGAACAACCACAGAAAACCTTAGTTACCAAGATATAGCCTACCTGATCCACACAGGTACTATTCTAGAAAAATAACAAAAATCCACATTTGGGCAGGGAGAGGGGATTCAAAGGTGGGCTGAAATATCAATAGTGGGTCAAGGCTTCCAGCAAATGCAAGATAGAGTCGTCAAGAACTGGGAAAAGCCAACATGCAAGATGCCAGAAATAAGAATTCATTACACCTATCTAACAATGTGCCAAAAATGTAGTCGTATTACTCAAGGATCACTAGAGAAAAGCATTTAGTGAGAGATATACACATAGCAAGAAGGTAGAAGATTGGCTTATAGTGGCTATCCCCAGTCAGGTGCAGGAGAGTACACAGAATCTGTCCACACACTGGAGACTGAAGGATCCAGTCAAAGCCTGGAGCTCATTACAGCGTCCCATGCCAGCCTGAATCAGAAGGCTGAAGAGGATGCACTTGAAACTCGAAGATGATGTCCGAGGTGAAGGCCAAGGCTGACGTAAGCTCCTCCAAAGAAACAGACGTAGTAAGCCGTCCTTCTTCTCTCCCCCTTTATGCCATCCAGCTGACAGCTACCATAGCGTGGGACTTCTGTGTTCGGTAAATTCCATCACCCACATTCGGAACTATGCTGATCCAATTTAGTTGGGTGATTCTTACTCAAACTGACATAATCAGTTAGCTATCACAAGTAGTTTCTGAGGAAATCGATCACCATCACGTCATTAAATAGCATGCAACCAGGACTCAAAAGCATTCAATCACAGAGTTTCTGGCATACTCTCCTTCCTTACATCACTTCCTCTTCCTCCTCTACATCTTCCTCCTCCTCCGCCCATCCATCGTTCTCTTCCTCTTCTTCTGCTACTTCTTCTCCTCCTTCTCCTATTTGTGTTTGTCCTCCTTCTTTAACTCAAATGAAACTGATAATATGATTGATTAAGATATTTAATATTCTATGAAGAGCAATTCTATATTGTTGTGTTTGCCGTGTACTGAGGGGCATGAGGATTATAGCAACAGTATTAATGATGGAATTCTGAGTACATCTCATACCACAGGAATCACCAACTACGGCTACTGTCTGTTTTTTTCAATAAAGTTTTACTACAAGACAGTTGTGGCCACCCCACTCTCTGGGAACTTTTGCACAACGGTTACAGAGTTGGTTGTACGATCTGTGATAAAAAGAAATTATTTTACTACCTGGGCAGAAAATGTTTGTCTATAGCTAACCTATATGAAAAGGTCTGTTAATTGTCATAACCTCTTATTCTTGAGACCAGCAGATATCTGTCAATAGATAAAGTCTTCTAAAGGGTCCTTTGTCACATTACCACGCATCCTTGGAAAATGTGTTCCCTGGCACATTTTCAGGTATGATAATCTGATAGGTAGGCTGATCCTGATATGCTGTCTTCTCAAAGGTATTTAAACATGCAGAGGTCACAAACATAATACAATACCGCAGGTGTGTATACGGGTCATGAACATAATGTAAACTGGTATTTATTAATTTTAATTGAATCTAACTTTCGTGAACTTTTCTTGCAGCTGACATTTTAATAGTGAATCGGAAGTAGCCAGGGTATCCTTGGTCTACCAACAATATTCAATAGATGACAAGAACGTACCTATCAATATTCAATAGATGACAAAATCCAATAGATGACAAAATCCAAGATTGTGGAAATTGTAGAAATCTGGTGAATTTTATCAAAGTGAGCATCAAGGTGTCACTTTATACAGGAAGAACAACTCTTCCTGTTAGAGGCCACTTTTTAACAGGATTCATTTTTTGACTGGCAGTAGCAGGTGAGAAAGAAAAAAAAAAAAAAAAAAAAAAAAAAAAAACGCCATGTGACATTTCTTCATTTCTCGGTGGAGATACAATCCTGTGGTAGGAAGGTCAGCCGGCATGATTACGAAGTGATAGGAGAACTTGCAAGCATTTTCAGTATCTGAGCTTGATTATAAAACAGTACTGAGGATTCAAACAGACCTGGACTCGATTTTGTGTGTCCTCAATCTTACAACTCATTAAAAAATTCCTAAACCAGGTGTGGTTGTGCATACTGTCATGCGGGTTCCTTAGATGGCTGAGGTAGGAAGATCACAAGTTCAAGGCCAACCTGAGCAATTTAGGAAGAGACTGTCTCAGAAGAAGAAATAAACATAGAGAAAGATACAGCTCGGTGCAAGGCTCTAAGTACAAGACCCCGACATGGGAGGGAAAAATAGAGAGAAAAAGAAAGAGAAAGACATTCTAAACTTGGATGCTGAACCATTGAAGAGGAAAAAAAAAAAATTCCACTGCAGAATTTTCCTGTTGTGTTCCCTTCCCCGGGGCTTCATTTCACATGTGCCAAAGGAACAGGGTTGTGTTTGCTTAGGGACCTACTCACTTGGCTCGCTCAAGATGTGATTGTTGTTGGCCACCTCCCATTTATGCTAAGGGCATCACATGTTACTTGAGGACACCATATTTCAAAACCAAAAATGAAAGGTTATCCATAACACTGGGTAATCCTTCTTCATAGAAAGCAAATGGATATCTTCATTTGCAAATTCGTTTGCACTGGTGATACAATTATAAAGCCCCATGACAAGCCATGGCACGTGGTTAACTCTAGGTCTGGAACTTGCAGCATTCAAACTTCGAGGTGTGATCTTAGGGAAGTGACAGCGTGTATCTCTGCAAAGTGTAATTCTCTGCAAGTATGCCATATCATCATTTTATTTCCATGATCCCTAAAGCTTTGGCACATCATCGAAGTAAGTGTCATGAAACGTTTCATAGGGTGACTGTTTCAGTTTGTTGTGCCGTGAGTTCTGGAGAGGACAAGGAAATGTCCTCGGGCTTAAGTTTAGCCCAGACATACCAATGAAGAGTTCTACAAAGGTAAAATTCTGTGAGTTCTGTAAAAGTTAAAATTCTACGAATTAACATGAATTCACGAATTCTATCCGTGATAAAATTGAATTTTAACACGGATAGAAATGGGGAAAAAAGATCGAGGAAAACATAAGCTTCTGTGTGGCAGCTGGTTCTCTCTGGGATTCTTTGGTTCACAGGTGCGCTACTGTAACTTTGTCCTCGTTGAACTAGGCTATTCCCTCTGCAGGTCTTCATCGCGTTGGTGGGTACTGGCTGCAGAGTCTCAATTTCTCCTTCTCACAAGAACACCATCCTACAGGCTGAAGGACCCACCTCACTCCATGAGGACCCTTCTATAACTTCACCTCTGCGGTGGCTTGGTAACAGTTAATCCCTGCCAAAGCACATGTTGGAATATACTTCCCACCTTGGGACATTACAGGGTGAATCCATCGTGACATACTAGGGCTCTACCCTCGGAAGAGATTAATGCATTCCTTCTATTAACAGATTAATGGATTACTAGCTTAGTGGTTTATCTCAGAAATAGAACTGCTGTAAAGACCAGCTGGGTTAGGTCACACACACACACACACACACACACATGCCCTATCTCTGCCTTTGGAGTCCTATCAAATAAGGACTCCCAAACTTCAGTTTCTAGACCCGTGAGTCAAAATACATGTTTTCACTCCTATAAGTTGCTTTGTTCTTAATAACAGCGAAAGAATGAGTCAAAGGTCCAGCATACTCCCGCATGACCTCGCTGAAATTTAACTAGTTATACACCCAACAACTCTGTTTCCAAACAGGTCGTGTTTTGAGGTTCTAAGAATGACATTGACTTTTCCTGAGTGGTGGTGGTGAGGCAATACTGAACTCAATGCACGCAGCTTCTGGAAAAATAGATAGGGGCTCCGTGTTCATCCCACAGGAACCAAAGAACTAGGGGCTGGGGATTTAGCTCAGCGGCATAAGCACCTGCCTTGCAAGCAGGCGGTTGTGAGTTCGATCCCCGGTACCAATAAAAAATAGAAAGAATCGAAGAACTGGAGCCAAGATTGTCAGCAATGTTCTCCTTTCCTTCCTGTCTCAAACAAGGACTCACAATGAACGCCAGAATCCCATGCAGGTATTTGTTTTCCGGACAACTCTCCTGTCCAATGTTTTGTCCAACTTTCTAGGAACAGGTTGTGTTTGGGAAAAGACTGTCTTCCCATTACAAAGAAAGCTCTGCTGGTATCATGATCAGAGCTAGCGCTGGAATCATTCCTGCTGCTATTCCAAAAGCTATGCCATAGCTAAGGACTCCCGCATGGTTAAAGGCAACCTGGGGCAAGCATCCCTCATTAGCAGGGTCAGCAGGGTAGGACTCCATGAAGTCCACCACAGAGTGCTTGAGGTTGCAATCCCAGTAGGCAGCCAGTTGTACACAACTGTGTGTCTTCTGTTCAACTAAATGTTAACACTATAAGGCAAAAGCTATATAAGTAACTGTTATATTGTATTATTTATAGCATGACCATGAGGAAGAATAAAAGCCTGCCCATGTTGGGTAGAGGCCTACCAACATTCTACACACAGGCAATAGTGCCATTTCTGTTTCAGGGATGTGCCATCCACAGTAGCTGAAATATTGCATATGTAACCCTTAGATGTGGGGTCTAAATGCCCCTGCTTCATTAACATTTATTAGACAGAAAAATATTCTCATATTCTACAGCAGACCAGAGTGATTATAGATAACAAAAATGGTATTTTATGGGAACTGGAGGAGAGTTCAAAGGTCCCCAACATAAAGCAATAGTAAATGTTCAAAGAGCTGGAAAAGCCAATTATCTCGATCTATTATACACTGCATCGGCATATTGAATTATCACACCACACACTATAAATAGGGACAATTATCGTGCATGAAAATTTTAGAAACCCATCGTAAGTAGTCATCATTAGGACTGATAGATAAAGGCAACAAAAGGGGAGCCTTGAAAAATACAATCATGTTATAACCAATAAAAGAAAATGCTTTTTGTTTTTAAGGCCGCTTTTTCAGCGTCAGTCCACAGAACAGTGAAGCAACCAGGTCAGCTTTCAACAGGAAGCTTCTAAGGCAGATGCTGATATTGGAGGCCAGAGGCATCTCAACCAGCATCTCTCAGATGTGGCATCTGCTCTTGATGATGCTGTGGGGCTGTGTCCCACCGAGTGACCGGTGGAGGTCACAGACACAGGGTCACTGGATCGCAAACCATGCAGCTCTGGACCAACCACACCACTAAATGTTTGTGGACCCAAATCGTTGTCTACATCATCTCTCTTAGAGATTTTTCTTGACTCTGCATGGACTTTCCTTCAATCCTCCCTAAAACAGTGTGTCTTTGAGCTACCCACTTTAACTTCTCTTGAGGAGGTCTTTCCTTCTTAACCCAACATTAAGGTTTGGTTTTTAAGCACGCTGGCTAGGTGACCCTTCCCACTGCAGTGTGCTAGTGAGCTGCAAACAGGGGCAGCATATGCTGGCCCCGCCCCTCTGGATCAGTCAAGCTGCTAAGACCTGCAGTGTATTATTGTGTGCCACCTCCCCTCCGGGTCAGTCAAACTTCTGAGGCTTCACTGCGTTAGTGTGTGCTACTGCTGTAGGGAATTGATTTGGGATAACCCTATTGGGTCTCAGCCAGATCACGTGACCCAGGCCTACCTCACTCCACCAATCGTGTTCGGGAAGGGAACAACTGACTGAAGTCACTGCTGCCCTTATACTTGCCAGTCCTGCCCAGTCCCAGAATTTCCTTTGCCAGAGCCCCATTTCTGTGGAATGGCTCCACTACCATCACTCACCACAGGTTGGTGCTCCCCACCAGCTCAGCTCTCCATTTGACTGGCCGACCCCCAAACTCAGTATAACTGCACCTCCATTGAGTTGAAGTGGTGGGACCTCAGACAGCCCAGCAAGTCACCCATTGTGGCAGGAATACTGAACCTTTAGCTGTTGGAATAGCAGCACCGGGACTGTATGTTTGATTGGTTCTTATCACCTTAGTTTCTTCTTGGGACGAGAGAATTCATCTCCCTCTATTTGGGGCTCCCTATGCTGTATTATATTGAATTCTAAGTTGACCATCTCAGGGAGCCTCTGTAGCCAGCTGTTATCTATCCACCATCTTTGCTCCGCCAAGGTTTGGTTTTTAAATGTCACCCAAAAGCACACATGTGGAAGGCTTGGCGGCCACTAGCTAATGGTGCTATGTGCAAGACTATATGAACTTTAAGAGGAGAAACCTAGTGGGAGGAAGTGAGGTCAGTGGGGGTGTGGCCTCGAACAGGATATTGAGACTTTATCCTGCTTCTTAGTGACCAGGGACTGAAGCCTCTGAAACCATAAGCCCCAAATAAACCTTTCCTCCTTCAAGCTGATCAACTCATCCATTTTGCCCCAGTGATGCAAAGCCAGCTACCACACTAGGATTTTTAGGCAGTCCACGTCAACAAACAGTTTGCAATTTTACCCAGAGACCTATCAGCTGCCAGGTTGGTCTTCAGACCTTAATATTTGATGCTAAAAATGAGAATGTACTAAATTAAGAAATATTTTTAGGGACTGGGGATTTAGCTCAGCAGCCTAAGCACCTGCCTGGCAAGCACAAGCTAATGAGTTCAATCCCTGGTACCAGAAAAAAAATTTTGCACAACTTTAAAAGTGAAAATGGTTAACTGACACTTTTGCTTTGTGAATGTGTTATGGAATACATCTCACATCCCATGATTTAGAAGACTTGGTGGCTCTGCCTGCCAAAACCAGTAAAGTAATGTCCCCTTCATGGACATTAAACACCCTTTTCTTCAATGCAGCGTATCTGAATTATGAGACTTGCAGAGATGCCATCTAGGAGAAATGGCTATGTACTGATAACAGGTTGATGAGTGGTGTTTGACTTATTAGAACACTTTGTCAGCTTCTGAGTGTGGATTTTAAAAAGCCATTTAGAAGAAAATTCATAATTACTTGCTTTCAGTGTGAAATTATTAATGTTGAGTAGCTAGGGGAATACATGGAGCTTGTTAGCTGTCTCAGGTGACAACTTTTATGAATTACCTAGTACTTGGTTACTCCCTTCTCCTAAATGAAATCCCATTCCTTCAATTCAAACCTAGTTGTCCAGCAATAAGTAACCTCAAGAGAGTTTGTTTGAGTATTTTTCCTGGGGTCTTGGGAACACCTGTGAATTAAGGCCCTGCCTGCAAGTTTACTGGCTCTGTAGAGTTTAAGGAGTACTTTCTAGTAGTAATTATAATCCAAATACTGTATTTCACACATCAGAGGACTGATCAAGTGCATCCCATAAAATGATGATGGCATATCAGGTCTCTGAGTCCCATATTCCCTTCCCCCAAGGAGTAGAATATAGAAGGACATGGTACCTGTTCTTTGTTTTTTAATGAAGCTATCATAGATAAGTAAAAATTATATAAATGTATGATATACATGACATTTGGCTAGAGGTATACATTTTGAAATGGGTATATCAAGCTAATTGACCTCCATCTTCTGACATATTTATTTTTTGTGTTTAGAATATCTTGGAAGTTTAAAAAACCATAGTATGTTATTCCTAATGTATAATAACCATGTTACACCAAAGGTACCTTGAACTTGTTTCTCCAGTCCAACTCGTACCTTTTGACCAACACTGTTCCTGAGCCTCATCACCTGGCAACCACATTCTACACTCTGTGTGGTGAGAGTTCCAGGATTGAAAGCTGTGAACGTCTTTGCTAAGTCATGAGGGTTGGAGGACAGGGCTAATCATGAGGGCTGATGGGTAAGTAATGTTAGCCTCCTCATAGCAATGTCTGTAACTGATGGGAATGTTGGTGTTTCCTGATGTTTCACGGACTGTTGGTACCGAAACTAGAGAATAATTGTGCCACACAGGAATATCCACAGAATATGGAAGAATTCAAAGGTGAAAGAGAAAGAGAGAGCCAGGTATGACTTTCCTGAGAGGTATGATGGCAACAAATAAAAATCAGGCAAATGTTTTATCCAGGAAGATTTAAAGTAGAATTTTGCAGGAAGTTACTACTTGGTGATATGAATAGGCTGCAGTGAGGAACCCAACCAAGGGAGTAAGATGAAGGTCGATAGGCATGTTAGTCAACCTTCCATTGCTATGACAAAATACCTGACACAAACTAATTGAAAGGAAGGGAGGGTTATTTGAGGGTCACCGTTTCAGTGTGTAAGAGGGGTCTTCAGGTGCTCAGATTCCTTCACTGAATCTGTAACGAGGCATCTTTTCCTCCAAAGGGGCTCCATTAATAATGGTCAAGTGAACCCTAAAATATAGCATCATTGAACAAAGTTGCACGTCTCAGTACAACTTTTTGAGCTCAGGAAGCTCAAAAAAAAGAAAAAGAAAAATGTATTTAGATATTCTTGTTAATGCTCAATTAGAATTAAGGACCTTTTGATTTTTCACATGGTCTGCATTCATAGAATTAATTTGCTGCACAACCAACTTTTGTCTCTCCCTATATCCACCAGAAGTCCTTGAATTGATACCAATATGTTAACCAAAGCAAAAGTTCTCTATTGTATAATATCAATGAATGGTAAAAGGGCAGGAAAAATTCATGTTACCAATAACTTCTTCATGAACAAAAGTATTACTTGTACAGTCATATTATTTTAGTAAACCATGTTATTTATTACTAATCAACTCCTCAATGGTGAAGGGTTGTTATTCCCCAAAGATTCTGATCCAAGTCTATACTTACAGTCTACACCAATAAAAAAAATAAATATGTTAGACAGAATAAGGCCCCTAAAGACATCCCCATCTTAATACCAAGATCCTAAGATCTCTCTGGCAAAACAGACTTTGCCCAAGTGGTTAAAAGAACACTTTGGAAATGAGGAAAAAGTACCCTGAGTCTTCCCAGAGGCCCAAGGGTAAACATTTCCCTAGTAAGATGAAATTGGTTTTTAAAGAAATGTGATATACCTTGCAGGAAAATTGTTCTCACAGGCACACAATGAGGAGACGGTAGATTAAAAAGTTTTTCAAAACAAAACAAAAAAATGAGTCCAAAGAGAAGCCAATTAAAATAGTGTTAGCCACGACTTTCCAGTCTGGCTTGCACTTGTTCTCTGAGATAGGGGACGTGTGAATGGGCTGCACTGAGGTTGCTCTACAGAGAATGATTTCCACACCTTCAATATTCATTTAGGCTTCCCCTCCAAACCAAGCTGCCTGGCGATGGCTGAATCATGAAGCTGATTTCTCCCATCTACTCTTGGGTCCTCAATCTTTGGCTTCCCCTTGTATTTTGCCTTGCCCTGGTGAAGTCTTTGGGAATGACTCACACTGACAAATAGAAAGCTCTGTATCGATGGGATTTTGGCCAAGCCCATCACAGGGTGAGTTTCCTAGCAACTTGGAGAAAATCACATATTTTTACCACATAAAGGGCTGGGGTGCCAAGCATCAATCACGCCCCCAGAAAGGAGGGTAGTTCAAAAGGTATTTCATTCAGAGAGAACTGGATAAAGACATGGGAATCAATGGTAGTGTTTCTAGGATGGAGACCAGATGACAGGGACATCATTCATTGAATAAGCATTTTCTGTCATGGTAGGATACGTCACGTGGAAATTTCTATACCACAAACTCTGTCTCACACACAAAAT
The DNA here is from genome assembly GCF_034190915.1 of Cavia porcellus. Classification (NCBI taxonomy): domain Eukaryota; kingdom Metazoa; phylum Chordata; class Mammalia; order Rodentia; family Caviidae; genus Cavia; species Cavia porcellus. The sequence continues at coordinate 4,369,240 of NW_026947516.1, read as the reverse complement.
TATTTACAATACTATATAACATGACCTTTAGCCTATAGGTACAAAGTAGACATGAAACCCAAATAAACTTTGTGCTTAGACTTTGGCCTCCTCCCAAAGATAACTCATGGTTTATGTAAAACTAGATTTCAAAGGTCAAAAAACAAAATCTGAAATGTCCCTGGTTGTCACCATCTTGGTTAAGGGAATCTCACCCTGTATAATCCTTCTGTAAACAAGACATTTATTTCCTTCCCATTTCACAGAAGAAACTGCTTTATGCTATACTTTTAAGTCCTTGAACCATTCTTTATTCATTTGCCAAACCTTAACACTGAACACTGCAGTGCTGGTCATTTACTGTTATAGATTTTAAAATCAGATGACTGCTTTCTCCTGGATCCAATCACCTGGGCTTCGGCAACCCATTCATCCTCATTCATGATGGAGCTTTTCAAAGCAGTATTCTAACTACAGGATGAAGTTTCCTGAAAGAAACGAGTCTACTGGATGTTAAGCTTTGAGCTGGGCGAGATTTCTGGGGATGCCTGGTGGCTAAAACTCCCCCAGCACCAATAGATCAGGTCTCTCTGTATCACTTTTTCTACTGTAGGTAAGAACTTGTTGCTCTGGATCAGCCCCAAGGGGTGATGGGATATTCCCTAATTACATCACTTTGAATTTTTTTCTTTCTCTCTCTCTTTTAGAAAATCTTTCTCCAAGAATAGTGAAATAGTGATCCTGCGTCTAGATATAGATCTTTGTTGTCACTTTTTTTGCATTCGATCAGAATTTTTATTTCAATTATCCACAAAGCAATCTAATAATTCATAAAAACAGTAAGTTTTAGGCTATCATTATTTATTTTAAAAAAGTGTCTGTGCCTGAAGGCTATTTTTGCCAACTCCATTTTTGGTAAGGATTAAGTTCCACATTAAGACATTGAAGACGAAAGCTTTTGGGAACCGCTTCAAATATACAAAAATGGTTTGAGCGTTTTAACTGAATGGAGCAGTTTCTTCTAATCACAGTCATATAGTAAGAATAAAGCACTAACTTAATGTGTATTCATTTTAACTTGTTAATGTATTTTTAAGTTGCCAAGAAAAATATTATCACCTTTTGATAATTATCACTTTTGATTTGCCAGTGTCCTGTATGTATCCCTTACCTTACCCTGAACTACATCTTGCTGAAGAATTACGTGCCTGTGTAAAGAACAGCAGCCTAAGATGCAAAATAAGAACAGCTGTTGCTTGTTGTAACAAATATTCCTGAGGGCCTAAGGAGTGCGAAGAATTTCAGCCGCAGTTCTTAGGAGAAGACCACAGTTAGAGGTGAGGAGATAAAGTAGCAGAAGACAGGTTATGTGATTTGCTGCCACTGAAGATGACACAGCAGCATTTAAAAGAAAACAAAAAGGGAGATGGGGTGGAATTTATGAAATAGGGACATTTATTGGCCCATTAGAGGGTCCCACACAAGAGGGATATAATAATGATCAATACCCAAGGAGTAATCGGACAGTGTTCACAGGCCCTGGGCTTAAAGAAACTTGATGAGCTCTATAAGAAAGTGACACCTGAAATACCTTTGGGGCGTATCCCAGCCCTGGGGATGAAGGTTCTCACCGAGGTGATGGGCCCCTTCTAAAACTGATTTACCCGATGTCAGGCACGAATATTTTATTGTAATTTAATAAAAGTGACAGAATCATACAAACGCGTGAATTAAATGAAACTCCCCCAAAAGTTGTAAAAATGATTTTCATCAAAATCACCAACAGAAAAATGACAAAAATGGAACTCTTTACAGAGATATTACGCTACATTTACTAAGCCTGTGACATTGTAAACTGAAGTTGTATCTTAACGTTCGATTCTCTCTTATTTTTAATTTTAAACTAGGAAATAAACCCAGTGCCTTCACCCTCAGCTGCACCCAAATCCCTTTTACTTATTCATGTATTTTGTTCTACAAAATCTTGCTAAGTTGCCTAAGCTGTGCCAGAACTTGAGATCTTCCTGCCTGAGCTTCCCAGGGTGATGGAATTAGAGGAAAGCACCACTCTGATGACTTCTTCTTTTTCATTCTTTGCATTAAATGCATACTTGTAGACGGGGCTGAATTTTCTCCTATTGGCCAAGGAGGAGGTCAACAGTCTTTAACCTGCTGCGGCTTTAAGTGAAACTCTATTATAATGTGAAGCTAATTTACACAGCCAAAGTGCAGAGGGGCATTTGACTGCGTCTTACAAAAGATGCTTCCATGCACAGTGGCTCAGCGGGTCCTTGGGGCAAACAGCAAAAGATGTGAAGGCTGTCAGGCCACTTTCAAGATGGGTGGGAACATTTCCTAGAGTGATACTGACACCCAGATGTCGCATCCTCCTCCTAAGCAATTCCTGTTGTACTCAGGGGTCCCAAGGAAAGCAGTAACACACAGGACACATCATTGATAGTATTGTTTATGATGGTCACCCAAGGAGTCACACACAGAGAAAGTGCAGGAAATCTGTCTATATACAAAAGACCTAGAAAATCCAGCTGAGGGCCTGGATCCCACAGCAATGTCCTGCATGATTTCAGGAAAAAACCTAGAGCCCACGACAATGACCCACGCAAATCTATCTCACAGATCTGCACTAGGAAGGCCCAAAGGTCAGCAGTGGATGCTAGAAAGTCTGTGCCAGTAGGGTGAAGGAGCTGTGCCAGCAGGCTGAAGTTTCTGCACTGGAGCCAAGAAACGAAGCTCAAAATAAGGATCAAGGGTCCCCTGCACAGTACCACAGCCATCCCAGCGCCTTTTTAGGATATAAACAACTGATGCTCTTAGAGATTATCAACTGACCGTAATTAACATTTTTGGTGACATGTACCAAGAGAGACCAGTATCTTCAAGATTATTTCCATCACACTAGCCACTACCTTCTCCTGGTCTCCCTTCTCCTCCTTCTCCTCCTCCTCCTTATTCTTGTAATATATTTAGGAGGGCAAAGTGCAGAATCATCACTAGTTTAAGTATAGAAGCATTCCTTATGATAATGCAGAAAAGTGTAAAAAAAATCTTTTAATTTTCTATTACGTAGTGTAGCTACATTATTCGGGTATATTTTGAGTACTTTAAGAAGATAAACACTTAGAAATATTAGATTGCATGGCTTTGCCTGGCATCGTATTTATCTGTGAGTTAAAGTACACAGAACTAGAATGTAATAGGATAAAACAGTATCTGTCAATTTAGAATAAAAATGTCAGAGCCTAAAATGCAGAATTGGTCACACTACAGTGGAGGGTTTTAATCACAACATATTTTCCCTGTAGAAGGTTGCAAAGACTAAACGCTAATTATCTCCAATCAAATCTACTTCAATTCAATGGCTATTGTAATCTAGGTATAAAGCAGATGGGAAGCCCTCTTTCTAGACATGTGGTTAGGGATGAGCCAATTGCATATCAGCTGTGGCCTTCAACAGCATGCACAGAGATGCCATGGTCGATCCATGCTCCTGAAACATAGTGGGAAGCAGCAGGGAGAAATGTAACATCTCCTTCCTTCCACGATGTTAACGATGCCCATCTAATTAAGTAATTACATAGCATACGTAACATTTTTGCAGCTTGGCATTAATGCATCAAAAGGCTATAGGTTAGTTTAATGAAAAAGAATTTTCAGCCAGGCACTTAGCTCAATGGCAAGGCCCACTTGACTTTGGCCCCTCCAAAGGCTGCTATCTGAACCTAGAAAACCTGATCAGACTCAAATAATGCTTTCTACAAAAGGCTCATCTTGCTTAAAAGATGCACATATTAAATGCAGAGCTGAGGTTTAGAAATCACAGGTCTGGAAATTATGTTTGCACAGGAGCTGAGGGTACATAAGATTTCATTCACTTATTTATCACTTATTTTTGTAGTTCTGCAATTGAACCCAGGGCCTCCTGCACGCTAGGCAAGTGCATTAGGACTGAGCGTCATCTATAACCCTATTTTTTTTAAATCCAGATGACACCTGGATTATGCTGATCATGCTGGTCTTGAACTCACGATCCTGCTGTCTCGGCCCTAGGAGTAGCTGGGCATACAAGCATGCACCACCAGGCCTGACAAGACAGGCTCTTTCTACAAGTAAATTAACACCATCAACCCTTGGTATCTGCCAGTTGGCTCCATATCTGAAGATTCAGCTAAAACTATAGACTGGAAAAGAAAAAAAAAAGATTTGTATGTACACTAAGCACGCACGGACTTTCACCCCTGCTATGATTCCCTGGACACTACAGGGTGACAACTATTTACAGAGCTTTTGCATGACTTCAGGAACTGCATCTTATCTAGACCCAATTTAAAGCACAGAAGGACATAAGCTGGTTTTATGTAAAGGGAGGTCATTTTTCTATGAGGGACATGAACATGTGTGTATATTTGTGTCTACAACAGAAGAAGAATACATTAAAATCAACTCCCCACAGATACTTAAGGAGGCTTGTAATTTAAAACCAATGATAACAGCTCCTACATGAATAGAATCTGAATATTCATAGGCAATTGGCCTTTGAAATCTGGATATTATTCATAAGGAATTGGCCAGCTAAATTTGAACAGTCATAGGTGACTGACCTTTGAAATTTAGATACTTGTAGGTGATTTGCCATATGTACAACCCTCAGTGTTGTTCCACCTGTGGACCAGGGCAGGCTGAGACTAGAACTCCCATCTTGTGCGATCAGGAGGTACTGGAAGAGAGGGCTAAAGAAAAGTAGGTACCACCGTGGGGAGCAGGAAGTCTTCACCAACCTTTTTATCCTCCGCCCAACTGGTCAATTTAGACACAGAAGCAGTGACTCAGAAACTCCTGGATTGCAAGGCAATCACAATGCACAATTCGTCCCATGGATTTTGATGACACGGGCAGAGCTTCCAGCAGGTGACAACTTGAAGCCACACCCTGAAGGAACTACATGCACAGACACACCCACCATCTCTGGTGAGATTCTGGATTTTTCCACACTCGATCAAACCTGCCTTAGGTAATGCCTTGCCAAGTAGCCTGCAGGATGGACAGAAATAAATCTCACAGGTGCCAATAATGTAAACTGAGTCTCTGCCACACGTGCCTATGAGAGTAAGCCCAGTGTTACGATCTCTAAGTGCATCCCAAATCCTACAAATAGCTCATATTTACCCTTATTTATGGCAGAGTAGTACTCCACGGTGTGTAAACACCACGGTTTGCTTTATCCAGCCATCTGCTGATGGATATAGAGGCTGCTTTCAAGGTTCAGCTATTGTGAGTGGTGCTGCTACAAACATGGGTGTGCATGGAGCACTGAAATATGATGCCTTTAACTCTTTTGGGGAGATACTTTGAAGAGGTAGAGCTGAGTCAAGTGGCCTTGCTATTTTCCGCTTTTCACAGAATCTCCATATTTTTTTCCACAGTGGTTGTATGAGTATATGCTGCCACTAGCAATATGGAAGAGTTTCTTTTTCCCCACAACTGCACCAGCATTTGCTTGCTGGTTTATTTTTTAGTTCTTGATGACAGCCATCCTTTCCACCTCGCAGAGTGACACCATAATACTAGTGAATAAATCAGACACTGTAGATTAAGTATTGCATAGTTCACTTAGCATGAGACACCCACAATATAAATAATTGCAAGAGTGAAATAAAAGGTAGATGATAGGAACAGTGTGGTAGACTTTGAGGAAGTGGGAAGGGGATTGGAGGGTTGGGGGAGACGAGAGAGGAAAGAGGTAAAAGGATTCAGATGTGATTGGTGGATCTGGGATTGAGCTCAACAGCATAAGCACCTGCAGGGCAAGCATTAAGCTGTGAGTTCCATCCCCAGTACAATAATAATAATAATATTAAGAAGAAGAGGAAGAGGAAGAAGAAGAAGGAGGAGGAGGAGGAGAAGGAGAAGGAGGAGGAGGAGGAGGAGGAGGAGGAGGAGGAGGAGGAGGAGAAGAAGAAGAAGAAGAAGAAGAAGAAGAAGAAGAAGAAGAAGAAGAAGAAGAAGAAGAAGAAGAAGAAGAAGAAGAAGAAGAAGAAGAAGAAGAAGAAGAAGAAGAAAAGAAGAAGAAGGAGAAGAAGAAGGAGAAGAAGAAGAAGAAGAAGAAGAAGAAGAAGAAGAAGAAGAAGAAGAAGAAGAAGAAGAAGAAGAAGAAGAAGAAAAGAAGAACAAGCAGCAGCAGCAATTGGTACATACATGACCCACTGTGTACTACTAGGTATAGCCCCTAAACTATTGAAACCATTAGAATCCAACATGGATCTGTACACCCACATATACAGCAGTATCATTCATGAATGTGGTTAGTATGAATCTCAAAATTATTTTAAAAAAGAGAGAAGAACTCAAATTCTGATAGGACAGATGTACATGGATCTGTACACCCACCAATACAGCAGTATCGTTCATGACACACACAGGGATGGGTACTTGGGGTGGCCTGTGCGTCGTGGTTGTCATGAATGATACTGCTGTATTGGTGTATTTGTTTAGGGGAAAGACATGAAACAGATGTGCACTGGGATGTGAACAAACCTCAGAAAGCAATGTGCTTAGCAAGGGAAGGGAAACACAAAAGGTTACACAGTGTAGGATCCGTCCATAGGAAAGGTTCAGAAAAGGCAAAGCCACACAGGAAACAGAAAGCAGATGAGTTGTTTCCCACGAACGTGGGAATGGATGGAACTGTAATACCTGCTGAAGGGTAAAGGGCTGCTTGGGTGATTGAGGAAAATGTTTTGGAACTAGATGGGTGATGGTTGAGTGACACTGGGAAGGCACTCGATTACCTCTCAATAAACACCTAAGGAGACTTCATTTTAGCCAGCCCAAGAACCCTTGTGTCATATCTTTCTCTTGACTGAGGTTGAAAACCTCAGCAACCAGCAGTGCATCACAAAAATAAGAAGATTTTGCACGTGGTCCTTAAGGTCCCTAATTGGTTGACTGTGTATTCGTTATACAGGGAGAACATACAGGATGGACCTTATGTAATCAAGTGAGTGCTTGTCTTAGTTACTTTTATTGTTACTGAGACAAAAAAACCCAGCGTCCAAAGTGAAGCTCAGAGTTTGCAGAGGGTTCAGTCCATAATGTGCTGGGAGTGCACACTTTGTTCTGTCCCTTATATCGTATGCAGGCTATCCACCATAGGGCAGGTGTAGCCTTCACATGCGTAATTCCAACAGTAGACCATGAATTAATCACACACTCTAGATTTAGCCAACTCTGAAAAGCCTGATCCCCCATAACTGCATGAGGCTTTGGGGGGACATCCAAACACAAACCATAACAATGTTTGAAACACAAACTGAGGTAGAGGAAAGTATGTCCTTCTGGGCCTGATCTAGCAAAAAGTGTGAAATGCTTACATTGAAATGGGGTAGGTTTCAGGAACATTTGGACTTCATGTACCGGAATAAGGAACTAAAATTCTGATGCAACCTGAATGATCTTGGAAGAGAACCTTCCTATGGTTGGAAGCCTGACTCCTATTCACGGCAACATTGTCAATGGTATTTTCAAACACCTATGTTTGTCCTAATTTGGAATTCAGTGATGGATAATGGCTATAGGATATGCTCTCATAGACAGATTGATGGATGGGTGGGAGAATAGATGGAGAGATGAACAGATGGACAGATGGTAAATGGATAGATGAATTGATGACAGGATGGATGGATAGATGGATGGATGGATGGAGAGAGAGATAAATAGATGGACAGATGACAGAATGGATGGGTGAATTGATGACAGCATGGATGGGTGAATTGATGACAGCATGGATGGATGTATGGAAGGATGGATGGATGGATGGATGGATGGGTCAATGGATGGATGGATGGGTGAGTGGATGGGTAGATGGATGAATGGATGGATGGATGGATGAATGGATGGATAGATGGGTTAATCGATGATGGATAGATGGATGGGTGGATGGATGGATGTATAGATGGGTGGATGGATGGATGGATGGATGGAGAGGGAGATAAATAGATGGACAGATGACAGAATGGAGGGGTGAATTGATGACAGCATGGATGGATGGATGAATGGACGGATGAATGGATGGATGAATGGATGGATGAATGGATGGATGGATGGATGGGTCAATGAATGGATAGATGGGTGGGTGGGTGGATGGGTGGATGGATAGATGGATGGATGGATAGAGAGATGAATAGATGGACAGATGATAGAATGTATAGATGAATTAATGACAGGATGGATGGGTGGATGGATGGATAGATGGATGGGAAGATGAATAGATGGACAAATAATAGAACAGATGGATGGATGGATCAATTGACGACAAGATGGGTGGCCAGATGGATGGATTGAGAGATGGATGAATAGATGGACAGACATACAGATAAATGAAAAGAAAGATGGCTTGACTTATGATATTACTGATACTGTGGAACATAACCAGAATGTCAATGTTTTCAAATGCAGAGGTGGCTTTCAAGTAGCTGTGATAGACAGGAGCTCCATATCATGTCCATCAGACTAATAAACAGTTTCCAGCTTGTCTTCCGGGCAGATGTTCCTCTCCCCAGCTTCTCTTTTGCAACCCCTCGCCCTTCCGCCACAAAAAGAATCCTCTTTCAAGAATGAGCCAGTGAGCAAGGCTGCCTTCTGACTCACGCAATATGCAGCATGTATGAGATCTGGGCACTCAGTCTGTCACCTCCCAGGTTAATTAATCGATGTGTTACTGCAATTAGAAGTTTATGGGACCCATCGCAACCTGTGACTGTGATGACATAGCCAAGGATTATGTCAATCACGTCATCCCCATGTGCAGGACAGTAATGGCGGGCCAGAAACAAAACTCTGGCTCTGACATCCTCTGCAGGTATTTAGAGATGCTTTGCTCTGAGTTTTCCCATCTACAGAATGGAACCCATGACAGTCCACCTCTCAGGGTGGACATGAAGAAAAAACTGAATGGAGCAGAAGAGAAGAAACTCCTCTCTTTAAACACATGTCATCACACGGGGTTACAGAAATGTGACTCTGCAAAAGCATTAGTCCAACTCTAGTGCTCAGCAGGAAAGATCGTGCTAACCCCAGGGGCACCTGGCAATCTCTGAAGACACCACTAGTCATCACAACTTGTGGGCAGTGTCACTGGCCATCCAGTGAGTAGGAGCCAGCAGTGGTGCTAACCATCCTACAAGGGAGACACAGGAAAATATGGCATCTAATGTCAATGGAGCTGAGTGGAAAAGCCTCCAGTAAATCAAAACTCTATAACTCTTGACAAGTTGCTTCTCAGGCCAGTAATCCTCACCAGGGGTGAATTTACCTTCTGGAAACACTGAACAATATCTGGCTGTCAGTCAAAAGTCAACAACTGGCTACTGATAGCCCATTTGTGCCACCAAGCACCCCATAATGACGAGGCCTTATCATCCATGAGAAAACAATTATCCATTTCCAAATAGCCATTGTGAGTAAACCTAGCCTACATGCACAGTAATTATCCCTTATCTGAGTTGTCATTCTGGACAGTTTCAGTGACCTGCAGCCAACACACATTCTGGAGATAATAATATTTATTTTCACTCTTGCAGGAGAGAGGCCACATGCATATAACTTTTATGTTATCATTAGAATCACTCCATGGCACTGTTCTTTATTGCAGGCAGTTGTTTACAATGACTAACTCATAAATCGAACATGGTCCTACCCCCAGTTTAAGGCACCTGAAGATCTTTAAATGTATTCTTCATCATTAAGAAAGAGAATGACTATATGCTCACTCCAAGAAAATATCTTCTTCTTAATTCACTAAGTCAGAACTTAATTTTGTTTTGTTGTTAGCAGAATCTAGCCTTGCAAAAGCTGAGAGTGCACCAAGAAGAATCTAACGCCCTGGTCAAAACTTTGCCACCTGCATGAACATCTCTGTTGTGAAATCAAAAGAATGCTAGCATTGAGCAGAATGAATAAAGACTGTTCAACCCTACAGTCACCTTACGTTTGATGGTTCTACACTGGTTTTTAGGATTTGGATATGAACTGTCCCCAAAAAGCACATGGATTGAAGACTTGGGTCTCCAAAGCAACAAGGCTCAGAAGAGGAGCTTCTCAGGAGTTATTGATCATACGGGCTCTGAGTTCATCCATGAATTAATCCAATGAATTAATCCAGTACATCGGGCTTATTAGGAGGTAGACTCCAGTAGGGTTTTCACAATCCTTCCATACTTGAAGACACAGCTGCTTCTTGTCTGTTTCCAATTCAGTGCTTCCAAAGCAGGGGTAGTTTTACCATCCAAAAACCATTTAGCACAGTCGGAAGATTATTTTGGATGCAAGAGCAAAGCTGTCAGGTAGAGCTGCTAATGCTATCTACTGGTTGGGGTTCAAGGATGCTACTCAACATGCTACAGTGCTCAGGTCAGCCTTGCCACAGAAAATGATCCCACGCCCCCTGTGTCTACAGTGCACAGGCTGAGACACCTTGGTTTCACTCAAAAATCCATCTGGTGTATTTTAAACGCTTACTGTCTTCTTGGGCAATGGTTGTCCAACAGGAAGACCGTCCTACTGCCTAAGCTCATTTGGCAACACACGACGATTATTTTTGTTGTCGCAACTGAGAAGTGAGGTAGAAAAGGCACCCAGGCACTGTAAACATCCCACAGTGCTGAACAACCCCGACAGCAATGAATCAGCAAGGCTCAAGGATCCACCTTGCTCAGCAGTCCAAAGACTCTTCAATAGAGAGCCTCCTGTGCGTGAGAATCACACAGTGTTGCTCCCATGTCTGGACTGGAAAATGCCCAATCCTGGAAATCACCCAAAGGGACCCAGGAACATGGGTCACCTCCACTCCATCTCCAGGCTTTCCGGGAATTTCCACTGTCCAGGGTACTGCTCCTCATCAGCCCAGGGGCAGATCTCTGTTGCCTACTTCCTTCTCCTGAGGAGTGTGTGAGTATCACTGACCTTAGCACAGCATCTGTTACTAGGAGGGCTTGTTTTCCTTCTCAGAGAATGCTGGAGGCAAGACTTGGCCTCTACTCACAGTGGCATTCTCTGTTGTTTACACCCCAGGCATGCAAGGGAAGTACTTGAGGCCATGGCCCAGAGCCACAAGGGTTCCTCTCAAACAGGGCCAGAATGTAAAAGAGAAGATAAGATCAAAGCATCACTCTGGAGATTAAAAAATTAAAATAAAAGATTCAAGATTGCCCTAGAGAACCTTTTTTTAAAAAAAAATTATATTTCACTTTATTTTTTCACTGCTGGGGATTGAACTCAGGGCCTTGCACATGCTAAGAATGCATTCTAACCACCAAGCTGGTATTCTAACGCTGGTAAATTTTAATGCCTATTTATTCACTTTGAAGGGCTAACCTAACATTTGTGGTGAAGATTTTCAATGCAAATGCAAGGAGATTGCTATTATTTTTTTTTTTTTTTTTTTACTTTATTCATTCAAGGTAAGTTTTCAGACATCTGCATTCCGAGATCACAGCTGCTATGTTTTGTTTTGTTTTGTTTTTATCAGTACCAGGGATCAAACTCACAACTGCACACTTGCAAGGCAGGCGCTTATGCCGCTGAGCTAAATCCCCAACCCTCACAGCTGCTATGTAATAATGTCAGTATAAAGCACAAAACAATTTCTCCACGGGCAAATACTAAGGCCACCCTACCTCGTGATTCCTAAGAATTTGTACCAACTCACATTGCGTGCTTACAGGGATAACAACACACGAGGTAAATGACTGCAAAATGGAGTGATCTTTCTATAAAGTAACTTCAACAGTCTATTTTTATTTTTCGGTATCGGGGATTGAACTCACGATCTCAGACTTGCCAGGCAGGCGCTTATGCCGCTGAGCTAAATCCCCAGCCCCCAACTTCAACAGTCTTTGGGACATCATTTTTAACTAGATTTTTTTAAACACTGCTGTTTTAATCTGTAAGTGCTGGTGAGTCAGGGATAGGTGATACTGATGACTGATTAAAACTACTCCAGAACTGGACACCTTAGCTCTTAATGAACACTCCTACAGTGTCCTCATATAATCATCTGGAGGGCTTAATCTTGAAGGGGTTACACGCATTTCTTTGAATTGCTCTTTGAGATGAAGAAAGGCATACATTCCGTTGGTTCATAGTTCATATTTTGCATGCATTTCACAGGTTAAATTGTTTGGGATGCTTCCTTCCTGTAATTAATGCAAATGTCCAAAAACAATAACTACTTTTAATTTTTTTTTAAAGATAGGGTCAGATGTGCCTTGCATGCATTCTGTAGCCCAGCCTGGCCTTGAAATCATAGCAATCCTCCTGCCTCAGCCTCCAGAATGCTGGGATTTCAGGTGTGAGCCACTATGCCCGAAAATAGCTTATTTCTAACCTACATAGTCATTCCTCAAAAAGTCCAGTCCTTTTATAGTAATGATCTACAAGTACAATCTTGAACAACACAGCAATGAACAGCAAGGCATATCACAATCTAAAACAGGGCTGGGGATTTAGCTCAGTGGCATAAGTGGCTGCCCGGCAAGCGCAAGGTCATGAGTTCAATCTCTGGTACAAAAAAAAAAAAAAAAAACCTAAAACAAAACTAATGAAGCCCACTAAACGACAACCAGATTCCACAGTTCGAATCCTACCAAATTTGGCAATGTATGGATGTCTCCTACATAAGCAGGCGCTCTGCTAGTTTAACTCCCAGCATGTGAATTCAGGTATTCAAGACAGATTTCGAATCTGCACACTTAGTCTAAAAAGAATTCAGAAATGATAAGCAAAAACTAACAAGAAGATTGTATCACTGCTAATTGTAATCCCTTCTCACATTTAGTTTTCAAAACATCGATGAAAAGTACAGTTAGCATAACTCAAAGCTCCCACGGGTTACAGTGGACAACACATATGTCTTCTATTTTCACTGTATCTAGGTCAGCAGCACTCTGGTATTTAATACCTAAGGTTAATCCATTTAACTTCTCTCTTGAATAGGTTATACCACACTGTAACTTTTTATTTGATCATTTCCTTAAGTCTAAACCTCTTCCTCTGTCTCTGTCTCTGTCTCTCTCTCTCTGTCTCTCTCTCTGTCTCCCTCTCTCTCTCTCTATCTCTCTCTCTCTCTCTCTCCCTCTCATTCTCTCTCTCTCTCTGTCTTCAGTTTACATTTTCAATCCCCTGCTTCAGTGCAGAAAAGAACAAAGAACTTTTGGCAAATGCTTTCTTCTCCCTAAAGATGATCTTGGTTCAGGGCAGAAGACCAAATAAAAAAACCCACTAGATAAAGTATAGAAAGCATTTTTCCAGGTATATCTGGGTTCACCTCCCAGAGCTAAGAAGTAGCTCTTACCCCAGCTGCTAGTTTCCTACTGCAAAACAGAAAGGAGTAAAAACCTTTAGATTTGTTTTGACACCATCAGCTCAGGTAGACCTCCTCAAGTAGGTGTTTTCTGTCCTATCGCAGTATCTGACCTCCTGAGAAGCAAAACGGTAATAACAATGATCCCACTCACCAGTCCTTGTATGGCTTTGAGACAGGGCTGTTCACTGGGAGGCAAGGATGCTCTTTTCCTTCTCTTCAGGAGCTTAGAAAGACATCCCTTTGTCCCCTAGGCCAGCACCCTAGCCTGAAAGCTCATGGGGTGTGGATAAGACCTGGAGAGTCAGGGCAGTTTTAACCAGCCATCGCGGCCAGCAGAGAGAGTCATCACTGGGTCATAGCTGCATCTATCATGAAAAAGTTATTTCAGCGCTTGTACACCCGCACTTGGCCCTCTCCTATGCCCACATGCTTCAGATATCAATCAGAGATAAGTTCTCCTGCCAGAACCCAGTAATCACACTGCTAGATCTGTGTGCAGGTCCTGAATACTTTACGCTAATCTTTACTGACCTGGTGACTTTGTGACCTGGAAAAACACGCAGACACACATTCACTTAGGAGCCTTCCCTGTTTGCAGTGGACTTCAGCAATTGTCAACATACATACAGCAAGGAAACAGAGTGGCATCCACCAATGAGGGAGAGCTTTACAATGGGAGGAGGATGGCATGATTTTCTTTTTCTTTCTTTCTTTCTTTCTTTCTTTCTTTCTTTCTTTCTTTCTTTCTTTCTTTCTTTTTCTTTCCTTTCTCTTTCTTTCTTTTGCTTTCTTCTTTTTTTCTTTTGTTCACTTGATCAAGAACAACCTTGGATGTAGCTTAGGGTGGTAACAAGGAGGGTTCTGTTTGCAATCATCTGTCTGCAGTCTGAAGCAGCTAAGCCCAGCCAGCCTGCTTGCCCGGTGAGTTACGCATACAGGGCAGCACAAACAGCCCCCAGGAATTCATTCTGTGGGCCCACACCTTGGCGTTGAGCAACGCCAGGGCTCCCATGCTGACTCTGGGGAGTGGAGAGGGGAGGTGTCTTAGAAACGTGGAGGAAATATTTGAAGGAGGGCACCCCCCCCTCCAGCCTCACACCTGCAGGAAAATCAGAGCCCAGGACAAACTCACTCTCCACCTGTTGATTTATGTACTCGCGCCCGCCCTTTCTGTGTCAGCTGATGATTTCATGAAGATGTACAAATAAAAAGAAAAAGAGAACAAAAGAAAAACAGACGGCCTAACTCTGCACTTTCCTTTCTATGGCTCCTCTTTTACCAACAACACTGGGATTCTTTTTCATTATTGTGGGTGCCTCTGGTACGTGCAGGCACCCACATCATGAATATGTAACATAGCCATCATTAACCTCTGTCTCATTCTTTGTAGTGAGTACACCGAAGCCTGACATGTATTTGAACAGGAATTAGCATGATTCAGATATGCAGCCCCAAAACATCACCCAAAGGCAACATTTGACTTCCCAGGCTCTTCTCCATAGAATTTATTATTTCCAGAAATGTCCTATACCCGCTAGTGGTCCAAATTCCAACATGTCTCAAGAGATTGCTACGCACTGAATGCTTTAAAGTTCAAAATGAAATGTCTATAGCAATATCATATCTCTGCAGTTCTAATTCTCAGGAAAGATTTGTTCTTCTCCTCCCCTGTCCACTCCAGGGAGGGCATGGTTTGGGGAGCCCCAGGAGGGAGGGCTTGCAGAAACCAGCTTTAAGCCCTCTGCGCAGTCTGTCAGCCTCTGTGTTAGTTGTAGCTCCGAGTCCCCCAGGGGCCAGGATGCAGCATAAGGTAAAGAATGAGAAGAAGATCAGAAAGTTCTGCGCTCTAATGCCTGGTCAGGAAATGCTTTCAGCAAAGCAGAAGCTGGCCCTTCCTTGGAGTGACATTTTCTTAAAGTTCTTAGAAGTCACCCTGCAGCATTTCCCCCTGAGCAATTCCTGAGATACAAGCAGTTTCATCCCTCTCTCCCTGCCCTCACAGTGGTCCTTCTCAGCCACTAACCCTTTCCTCTTCCTCATGCTAGGACATCTTGCTGAACCAAAGTACACAGGGCGATAGGCCACGCCTCCCTTTAGACTCCATGCAGGCACAGCAGTCATCAAATCATGTAAATTCTTTGACAGATTCTAGAGGTGCAGTCTATACAAAACATTCCCCTAGCCCAGGATCCCGCATGATAGCTGCATCAGACCTAAGTGAAATACCAGGTCTTCTCTCGTTAGGTCCCCTCCCCCCACCACACCCCCAGACGGCACAACCATCATGGCAAAAATTGAAAGCTGTGCCCTGATAATGCACAGCTCCTTCTTCCCAGAAGCCCCTGTGGATTCTCCCTCCCAAAAGTCTCTGCCAAAGCTCATGCATGGAAGCTTTACCCAATCCCTTACACTCTCATGAAATAAATCAGCTCACATAACTCTCAGAGTCCTTGCCCCATCCAAGCCCTTTATCTGCAGAGAGCCACCACAGCCTTCTTGGTGGTGAATCCCTCGTGCTCTCTCATTAAACTTTCTTATCTAGTGGCCTCCTCTCTTTTAATATTCTGTGCTACTCTCGATTGAGAATGAAGTTTCCACTCCATCACCGTGCCCTAAAAAGGGCAAGATCAGATGGTAACTTCTCTCATGATAGCCTTGTGAGTGGCCCTCATGATAGCCTTGTGACTGGCCAGAGGGGAAGAGAATCACACAGCACCCACTGAAAAACGGGGGTAAGGGAACTGCTGGTTCAGAGATGTGTTCCCAAACTCCATCCTCCCTTCCTAAATAGCCCTGATGTAAGACCAAAGATCCACACAGGAGATTTCCTACATAGAATACTTTCACAGCACATCATTTCTTATGGGCATAATATTTACTACTGAAAAGAAAACCTGGAACCCAGCTAGACCAGAATCTCATCTTGATTCTGATGCTTGCTACCTGTGTGCTCTTAGAAATGTGGCTTAACCTCCTGGGGTACCAGCCTTCTTATCATAAGGAGGTAGAAGAATGCATTCCCAGTGGGGTTACTGATTAGAAATAATGGTGCAAGTCTTCAGATCTGGCCAGGAAACAGATGCTACTTTTTTGGCAATTTTCAGAGTACAGAAAATGTTTGCTTTCAGGTGTTATGAAACACATTATGTTTTGAGACCTTGAAAAACAGGGGTTTTGATCTGTGAACCAGTGCGTGTGATCCAAGCATCTGCTTGCGGTGGAAACTATCCAAAGGTTTGCATTTCCATGGTGGCAATGACCCTACCTGGGATCCGGCCTGCGTGCCTTTCTTATTTGAATTTTTACCCAGAAAGAGGCCCACATAGACACTGCTGATGGAAAATCCTAAAATCCTAAAATGCAATCCTTCTCGGTTCAGTAAGCAGAGGCCCGAGTCTCCGAGACCGAACACACAGCTAAGCCATAAGATAAGACCAAGAAGGCTTAATAATTATGGCCCAGAATCAAGGAACAAACAGTTCCATGCAAACAGTTCCATCCTGTGAGCAAAGCAAGAAGGGATTTAGGCAAGGGTTCTTCCCTGCCCATAGCAGGAAAAGGAAACCCAGGGCTGCAGAAGCCAGTGGACAGATTCCTCTTGTGTGTCACCCACAATGACACAAGCTCAGCAGGGAGGAGCACTCAACCAACCTCTACCAGGCCACGCGACTTCATCCTTGAGTTCAGAAATGGAAACACATCTGGCGCAGTTTGGAACTTCCCAGAATGGTGCTCCCCAAAGAATCTCATCATGATGGGCTGTCCCGCCCCAAGTTCAAAGAAAAGGGGTCAACTGATAAGCAACAGAAACTTCTGAAGCCATGGGCACCCCTTTTCTCCGTGTAAACTGATTTTCTCCAGTCTTTGCTATAAGGAGGAGGAACTAACACAACATGCCTTGTTGTTCTATCTTGAGTCTTGGGAAAGAAGATGGAAAATTCTGAGTAGTTTGAGCCCAAATTCTTTCGGGTATTTGTGAGTTTTAATGATTCTTTTTCCCCTTCCTCTTCTGAGCAGGGTTAATCACGTTTGCTCCTTGATCAGGTACATCTTGGAGTCTGAAGTTATAGCTTTATTATTAAACCAAAAACTGAGTCCTAGTAAATTACTTTTCTTTCAATGGCATTCTAGTTTACTCCGGGAGGAAAAAGCCATGGAAATTAATTGCCTCTAATATTCTTTCGGAGCATTTTAAATAGCCCTAGGAAACTGAGCTGAAATATATGCTTTTAAATGTTATTCCTTTCATATAACGATAACAGCCAACACATATATTCAGTTGCAATGTGCCCACAAAAGAACAACAAAAACACATTCACTGTGCCTGTCTGATCTATCTATTTTATTTAACCTGGTTTGCAACTCTCGAATCAATGCAATTGTGTATAAATACATACACACATCATATACACAAAAACCTTTCAGGTGTCTTATAACCATGTGCGTTTATCTACATACAGACCATCCCTGACATATTGTGATGGTCTATATCTAGCTGTCCCCCCAAACCCCATTCGGTCCTAGTGTGGCTTTTGGGAGGTGTCTGGATCATGTGTTTGTGATGAGTTTACAGCTAAATGTGATGTTGGAAGGTAAAGCCTGGTTGGAGGAGGTGGGTGTCTTGGTCACTTTTTACTGGTTGCTGGTACAAAATATTTGACACCCAAAATTAGGGAAGTAAAGGTTTATTTCTAAGCTATGGGGGTGAAACCTCTGCGAACAGTGTGCCCAAATAAAGCTCTCCTTAGAGTCGTGGGTATGGTGTCTCAGAGATGAGAAAACAACTGACACATGTGATAAAGTTAAAATTTTTGCAGGTTTTATGTTGTTCTTCTTGTGTTGCAATGGCACAAAAGCAAAAGACCTTCTGGAAAAATTGTACTTTGAAGACGGAGCTTTGGTCTTCTTCCAAAGGTGAGACACAGGGTACCATACTCTGACACACAGTACTGGGCAGCTCCCAGCCCGCAGCTGCACGATCACAGGCGGAAGCAACCCACACTTTGCACCGTGGTATGTTGCAAGCACTATTTGGCATCCTGTGTCTTGTGTATTTATATCCCAGCATGACTACATACTACGTGTCTGTGAGAGCACAGGAAATAGCCAATACTTTATTAGAAAATTGATTTTGCTCAACTGTTAGTAACACAAGTTCCGTCACTATGTTTAAGGCAGGTTCGAGTAAGCTATCAGGCTCAGTGGATTATGTGCAATGAATGTGTTTTTGCTTTTAATTTTTTTTGACGGGGGGAGTACCAGGAATCAAACTCACAACCTTGTACTTGGCAGGCAGGTGCTTGTGCTGCTGGGCTAAATCTTCAGCCACCTATGAGTGCATTTTTGACTTAAAATATTTTCAACTTGTAAGGGAAGTAGCAGGATAGAATTCTTTGAGCAAAACTATGAGAACTAAGTACACTAAGTTACACCTAATGACAACTGTTCTCAATTTCTTGATAGCACATACATTAATTTTTTAATACATACCATGATCTATGGTGTGTATGGGCAAATAAATGTATTTAAATTAAATTATATGTAAGGCATTTTTTTTGAGAATTGAATCCAGAGTGCTTGCACTGAACGACAATTTTGTATTTCTTATTTTGAGACAGTCTCATAAATGTGCTAAACTTTCCAAGACTGGGCTGGAATTTAAGATTCTTTTACTGCATCCTCCCAAGGAGACTAGGATTTTTTATTCCTTAAATTCACCTGCCCCAATTAAATATATATGCTACAACCTGTGTGCTTCAGGACAGATAAATTTACATGCATCCATAGCCATTCTTAAAGTCTCAACTGTTTGAGGTGCTTAAAAAGGTTCTGAATCTGTGAATTTTACAAGGCAAATCTGGGCTATTTCAGTGTGTTCCGTGTTCTGCTGAGTTGGCCACTTCCCCCCATACACACAACCCCAGATTCCTTCTGAGGGGTGACAGTTGATGGTGAGACCAAATTTGAAAATCAGAAAGGTTCCTCAGCATAAGACATACCAAGTATTTCTAAAGTGGGTGTGAAGATCTCAGCTCAATGGGAAATTAATATATATTACTATTTTTTTTCAAGAAGTCATCTGGTGGCCCCCAGTAAGGAGAGGAAAATTCCACCACCATAAACATGATCACAAGATCATAGGAGTTTTCACCTAACCTGTCCATGTAGAAGGGGATGGAATTCCTTCTGGGTTTGTGGTCTGGTTCAAACTGGAGATTAAGGATGTATAATTAGCTTTCTGCTCTTCCGCCCATAGGATTTGGGTTCAAGTGTAGTAAACAAGAAAACATTCCAGAACAAACTGCCTGAACCACCTGGTTGCAAGATAATTATCTGAACTACAGAAGGAAAAAAAAAAAACAAGGTTTTTTCTTGCCGTTCATGTCTAAGAGCTTTTGTTTTCTTCTTGCTGTTCTTTATGGGAGATTTTGTTTTCCTTACAGTGTTTTGCCCACGCTGCTAGAATACATTTTCCTTTATTTGCACAATCAATATTGTGTTTTATTCTCCTCCTACTTGCCTTTGCATGCTGTGGTTTGGAAGACCTACTACCAACAATATCAGAAAAAATTTTAAACATATAGGAAGACATAATAATAGCTCCGGAGGACACAAAATTAACTAATGTCCCACCCTGTCTTCTGTGTATTTTCAGAGGTCTGTGCTGAGGCAGACTGCCTGATTTCTTGAAGCCAGCCCCATTTTCTTATTTCTGTATAAAGTATGCACTTCCTACTTTGCAAGCTTGTGGAGAAGAGGAAACCAGAGATCATTTCTATGGAACTGAGTATTTCCGGTACTACCTGTGAGCTGAAGGCTATGATTGGTTATGAGGCAAGGAGAGAATTTTAACCACAATTGACCCACCATACTTTAATGCTGGAGACTTTAATTCGGCCCATGATCTTTGAGGTACTTCCAAAAAGCTATGGACCTGCTGCTTCAGGGCTGGAACCGGCCACCTGGGATCAGAGTCTTTCAGGGGAGCACGGAGCCCACTCGGAAGAAGGATGATGCTGGGTGGCTGTGCCCAAGCAAGTGACCAAGGAAGGAGGATTCAGAACACAGATTGCACAGCTCCTCTGCTTCCCAGCATGGAGAAGGAGACAGAAAAGATCTCCATTCGTCATGGTCATCGTGGGCACCACCGCCCATAACAGATCCTAGAGGGAGGGGGGAAAGGGAGGGAGGCCAGGAGTCGGGAAGCACGGAGGAAGACAGGAAAAGACGAGAGCAGGAAGGAGAGGGAGTGGGTGGGGGAGGAGAGGGAGAATGGAGGGAAGCAGCTGCTCGGCCTCTGAAGCCATGCAGAGCTCTGGGAACTGCATGCCGAGGCCCTGAGTCCCTAGGCAAAGGCCCGAGTCTTAACCCCGTGAAGGAGAACCCCAGGAGGCAGTGGGTGTTACAGAGCACGGTGAGGGTTCAGCACCCGCCTCACTCATTCCCTCATATATTCAGAGTGTGCTCCCTCATCTCAGAAAAAATTGAACAAAAAATATTGCCCCTGGGAAATAAGAAAGCTATCAACCTGGTACCAAAAGTTTCTTGTCATGACCTCAAATCTGCAGGTGATTATTTGTGAAGGCGTTTCTGATATCCTGTATCTCACTTGCTCAGGGTGAGTTTAGAATTTAAAGAGCAAAGCCAGGCGTGGTGGCGCACTCCTGGAATCCCAGCACTTGGGAGGCTGAGGCAGGAAGACTGACATGAGTTCCAGGCCAGCCTAAGCTACAGAAGCCACTTCAAGGCCAGCCTGCGCTACTCAGTAAGCCACTGTCTCAAAAATAAACAAATGAATAAACATAAAACTTAAATGGCATGATGGAGCCCAGTGAGAGAGTGTTTGCCTAGCAGCCCCGAGACCCTGAATCTGAGCCACCCCCAGACTGAAAAAAAGAGACAGAGATACAGGTGGGAGAGAGGAAAGGAAAGAGTAGGAGGTAAGAAAGGGGATGATGAGAGGAGAGGAAAGCAGAGAACAGAGGGGAGGGGAGGGGAGGGGAGGAGAGGAGAGGGGAGGGGAGGGGAGGGGAGAGAGGGGAGGAGAGGAGAGGGGAGAGAGGAGAGGGGAGGAGAGAAAGGAGGGAGGGGAGGAGAGGAGAGGGGAGGGGAGGAGAGGAGAGGGGAGGGTATGGGAGGGGAGGAGAGTAGAAGGGAGGAGAGGGGAGGGGAGGGGAGGGGGGAGAGGAGAGGGGAGGGGAGGGGGGAGGGGAGGGGAGAAGAGGGGAGGGGGGAAGAGAGGAGAGGGGAGGAGAGAAGAGGAGATGGGAGGAGGGGAGGGGAGGAGAGGAGGAGAGGAGAGGAGATAAGGGATAGAGAGGAGAGGAGAGGAGAGGGGAGGAGAGGAGAAGAGAGGAGAGGAGATAAGGGATAGAGAGGAGAGGATTGGAGAGGGGAGGAGAGGAGAAGAGAGGAGAGGAGATAAGGGATAGAGAGGAGAGGAGAGGTGAGGGGAGGGGAGGGGAGGGGGGAGAGGAGAGGGGAGGGGAGAAGGGGAGGGGAGGGGAGGGGAGAAGAGGAGAGGGGAGGAGAGGAGAAGGGAGGAGAGAAGAGGAGATGGGAGGAGGGGAGGGGAGGAGAGGAGGAGAGGAGAGGAGATAAGGGATAGAGAGGAGAGGAGAGGAGAGGGGAGGAGAGGAGAAGAGAGGAGAGGAGATAAGGGATAGAGAGGAGAGGAGAGGTGAGGGGAGGGGAGGAGAGGAGAGGAGAGGAGAGGAGATAAGGGATAGAGAGGAGAGGAGAGGTGAGGGGAGGGGAGGAGAGGAGAAGAGAGGGGAGGAGAGAGGAGGAGAGGGGAGTAGAGGAGAGGGGAGGAGAGGAGAGGGGAGGAGAGGGGAGGGGAGGAGACAGGGTAGAGAAGAGAGGAGAGGAGAGAAGAGGAGAGGAGAGGAGAGGGGAGGGGAGGAGAGAGGATAGAGAGGAGAGGAGAGGTGAGGGGAGGGGAGGGGAGGGGAGGGGGGAGGAGAGGGGAGGAGAGGAGAAGAGAGGAGAGAAGAGCAGAGGAGAGGAGAAGAGAGGAGACAGACGGGAGGGGAGGGGAGGGGACAGGAGCACAGGGGAGAGGAGGGCACGCTGGACAGAGAGGAGAAGAGAGAGGAGAGGTGAGGGGATAGAGAGGAGAAGAGAGGGATAGAGAGAAGAGAGGAGGGGAGTGGAGAGGAGAAGGATAGTCCTTCAGATTATACTCACATAGTAAAGAGAATCAAGAATGATGAACTCCTCCCCACCACCGCGGCACCCCAAGCAGATGTTCCTAGACCAACCCCCTGAAGAGTCAACCCCAGACAGAAAACGTGCTGAACCAGCTTGCACTGGTCCCACACAGCTCCCGGACACGCCAGCTTGGCACCGCAGGCTGGGCATACAGGTCCCTCGCTTCTCTTTGTGATCCTGGGCTGACGGCCCGGCGTGGCTTGCTGTCATTTCTCCCCGCCTCCTGGAACAGCTTTCTACCACAAGCTGCCGGGTCAGTGAAAAGTTTCCAAGTGCTCGCTGATGAACTTCAAAGATAACATGGGCGGGGAGCGGCTTAACCGGTACAAGAGAGGACAGATACACAGAGAAGCCAGAACCAAGGCAGGGAAAGTTGAGAGATCCAAAGGTGCCTGTCAGGTTAGGAGAGCCATCAAAATTCCCTCCAGGCCACACGCGTCTCAGTTTAAGCGTAGCATTAGAAACGATGCAGTGTGATGTTAAAGTTCTTTGACACCACTGTACTTGAGTTTTCTGGATCTTCTCTCTTCCAGTTTAGAATCACCAGAAAAACTATGCTATTGTGCTAAGGAGAAAACACAATCAGGGAAAACAATCTAAGTCTTCATGGGCAGGAATGCATCCTACTCCTACGAAGGATCTGCCCATATTTGGCTGTGATGGGGAATCGCGAAAGGCTGCCTTAGTCATAGCTGGGATCACCTGCGAGACCGGCACATCTCAAAGCAGGGCAGGTGTGTGTGGGCTCATTGCAGGGATTTTCAATCTGTGGTCAGCTGGCTCCAAGGTAGAAACAGCATGTTGGAAGGATCTGGCGGAGGACACCTGCTGGCCTCAAGTCAGCCAGGAAGCAGAGAGAGGAAGGAGGAGCTGGACAGGAAGGGGCCAGGGAAAAGATACAACCCCAAGGTGCACCCCAAGACCCAGCCAGACACACACAGAAGTGTGATTTCCTAATCCCTTAGGCACCTCTCAGGCCAATCCAAGTGGCAGGGAAGATTAACCATGCACAAGGACTAAAGAATAACTTGTCACTTGCATACAAATTATATCACGGGAACAGTATCATGCTTTTCCAATCCAGCTCATAACCAAGACACCTCATATATTCAGGTTTGTTTTATTTTTAAGAGAAGAGATGTCTTCCATCGCATGCACGCAAGAGATATTTCGGCAGAATGTGGGAACCGAGCCTTCACTACGGTGATGTGATTCAGGTTTTCCTGTCTGTGGCAAGCCGAATCCCAGGAGAACACTCTCTGTTCCCTCCTGAAATTGCCATGTGGTTTTGTTTCAACTGCAGTTAATTGAAATTCCCTTGCCAGTACTTTGAGTCCTGGCAAAGGGAGCAACGTGAATTCTCTCCCAAGAGTCTCCCCTGAGCTGCAATGGATACAATATGCAAGGGTAGCCCTCTCCAACTATCTCTAATCCTGGAAATCTGACGTCTCTATCATACCATACACCTCCATGGATTCGCTTATTTTTGCAGCAAGTCTGTAGGAAGCTTTGAAAGTCAAGCAGCTTCCTATGTGCTTTCTCAGGCACCAGGCACCCTTGACATGGGTGTCAATTCCAGCACACAGGTGACCACTGTGATTTTTGTTTTTCATTTTGGCATCCCTTTTGTCTCACACGTCAGCAAGGCTGTACTGTTTTGGAAGAAAGCAAAACGAACTCTCTCATCATCTGTGTATCCAGAGAACGGCAAAAGAACTAGTAATGAAAATTCTAAAGACATCAGCTAGAGCGTACCAGCACACTGTAAGAACCCCTGCAAATGTGTCTGGAATGGTATGGATCCAAAGGGATCCCCCAGAGAAGCACTGCTGGAGTTCTCAGCTGCCAGCACCTCCAAACGTGACCTTTTGCGGTCTGTATGCTGAAGGGTGGTCTTTAGGATAACCCTAACTCAACATGACAGTGTTCTTAGACAATCAAGGCAAGGACAGGACTAGATACACGTTAAAGACAATCACACACCAGCAAAGGCAGAGACCTGGAATAGATCATTTCAGACAGCCTTTCAGGGGAATTAATCCTGCAGTCATCTCAATCTAGGGCTTGTCCCCTCTACAAGTAGGAGCCAATCCCTTTTTTTTTATTTAGGTCACTCAGTTTGGGGCATGTTGCTAACAGCAGGCTCAGTAAACTAATGTGGAACCGGCTAATGGCTGCACTGGGGTGACAGTTTCCTTACAAACTTGCTCATGAACTGTCTTCCTTAAGGACCAGCATCTCTAATCGCCGGTGTGGTGGTGCATGCCTGCAATCCCAGCACTTGGGAGGCTGCAAACTAGTTTGCAAATTTGAGACCAGTCTGGGCTACAAAGTGAGCCCAAGGCCAGCCTGAACTGCATGGTGAGACCCTGTGTCAAAAAAAAAAAAAAAAAAAATCTTCTATTGCAATGGCTCTAAAAAGCCCTAACTTTATCAGACACGTACTATGCCCTGAGACCAAGCACCTACCTTGCCTAACTGTCTTTAAGAAGTTCATTTCACATGCGGAAAAACTGAGTCCTACAGCTGCCCCCTGTATCACAGACGCTAAGATGAATTTCTACACAACGCAGGGGTGTCCTCATCGGATCTCAGGGCCCTTAATCAGAAAATAGACCCCCAAAGCACCCGAGTCCCTGCAACTTCTTTATGCTAGCTTCTCCAAAGGTTGCACCTGTACGCTTAAAAGTTTGCAGGTTGTACTCTGGTAGGTGTGGAAAAATGGGAAAAATGTTTTAAAGAATAAAAAGGGAGCGGCCAGAAAGATTCAGGAAACAAGGGTAGAGCACTTTGAAGACCGCAATCATTGCAGCTCTCTCCACCACCTTTGCAATCAGGTTGGCTCAACTCAGGGCACTTGAAGCTCAGGGGTGCAGACGCAGGCTAGCCACTGCGCATGCGTAGCGAGACCTTCTCCCCCTCCCCCGCAGGCTTTGGTCCAGAGCTGCAGCGAAGCGGTGGGCAAAACGGAAATGGAAATTAGCCCGGGGCCTGGCGCCTGGGGCTTGGATGAACCATTACTAGAGGTGACCGAGATCTCTTGGCTGCAAAGTGGTGGCTCATTGTGATGCCACTTTTGAACATCTTTGCGAACTCCTATCCACTCCATAGCCCCCTTGCACCGCCCTTACGGTCGCCCTTTCCCAATTCATGAGAAAGGACTCATTAGAAACCGGTCATGTATTGTTATCTAAAATAGAGTACAGGACTAGATTCTCCAAGGCACTTCGCTGAGCCGCACAGCAAGAACATGAAAGGAAGGAGGGGTGTGGGGGTAAAACCCAGCAGACGCCTATTTGGCGCCTCCCGCGACTTATTTCTGCTCAGCTCTGTGGCTCCCACCAAAAACGGACCAAAACCCAACGACGCGCGTGCGTAGCTTTGCCGGGTACGCGCGGGAATACCAACGGCGAGGAGTGCGCGTGCGCAGCGCGTTGCGGGGGCGCACAGAGAGACACCCGTGGAGCGCGCATACGCCGCGCTGGGTAAGGTGCGCGTGCGCATGTCGGGTTTGCGGAAGAACGGGCGAGCGCGTAGCGTCATTGTGGAAGACTGCGCGTGCGCAAAACTGTAGGAGGGGGCTGCGGGTGCGCGCGCCTCTTCCCCGCCCCCACCGCAGCAGAGCTCCGGCATCATGGCGGCGCCCGCGCCCGCGCCCGCGCCCCCACCGCGGCGTGCCACTCACCTCATCTTTGACATGGACGGTCTGCTTCTGGGTGGGTAGTCCCCGGTGACGGCGTTCCCGGGAGGGCGCGAGATAGGGGATGTGGGCGTTCAGGACTGGGGGGCCGCGGAGGGGCGGCATCCCAGAGCGCCCGCGGTTCCATGTCCCCGCCAGCCGGTGGATGTGGCCTCTACGCGGCCCCGGCACCCGCTTCCGGTGGGGCCGCAGCGCTTGAGGGCGCTGTCCCCGGAGACCACCGTGCACAGCCGGGCACCAGTGCCGCCTCCTCCCCTTCCCCCCTCCCCCTCCTTCTCTCCCCCAACTTTTCTCCGCGCTCACCGTGGTTCGCTCCTTTTCCGCCACCTCGGGGGACCACTGCGATCCGTGCACTGCCTCAGTTTCCCCAGCTGCAAAATACAGTCAGGGGTACCTGCCCGCTGGCTCCATGGCTGCTACAGGGGGCGGACGCGGGTTGCTGCATCCTTTGCTGAGAGGGTTCTTCTCAGTTGACCTTAGCATCCCTGCTGCAGACTTGGCCTCCCTCCTGGGAACGCAAGATTGGAAACATTGTCAGGGTCACAGCTGGACTCAGGAGGTGGGGTTACTGCCAAAGTAGGGAAGTCCGAGTGTTTGCAAAATTCAGCCCTGGAACAAGCCGCGAGCAGAATTCAGCCAGTCCTAGAAGGGCAGAAATTGAGAAACCCTTGCTTAGTTTTAGCCCAAAGGACACCCCATCCCCAAACCTGCAGAGTCCAAATCTGCGTTGGAATCCAAGTGTCTGAAAGTTTGAGAAACACTGATCTCTACGGATTCCTAGTGATGTACCCCACAGCTCAATCACTTCTAGCAGGAAAGTACTTTACCAGAAAAAGGGATCCACGCAGAATTCAAAGAATTAAAGACACTCAGTTGAAAAACTCCTGAGACAAAAGTGTTGATCTCGGCCCAAACCCTCTACAGAATAAATGCACCAAAACATATGTTCTAAGGTCCGCTCTAGTGGAAGGCTTCCTGAATCTATAAACAAGACTCCCTTGTTTATAGACTGTTGACATGATTGTGATTGCTTCATCTGGTACAACCCAGCTAGGTAGGAGGAAATATTTTTACTTGACCAATTAAAAACAAAAGATTGCGACTCTAGGAGAGTTTGTAAAGCTGTTTGTCCAAAGTCTAGCACTTAATGAGGAAGATAGTGTAGAAGTGATTCTAAACCCATTTAGAGCTAAGAATAAATGATCTGCTCATCTTAATTTGTGGATGTGACCTTGGACTCCAAGATCACATTTCCAAATTGTTCAGCTGTAATGAGACTGATTTTTTTTTTTAATGGCACACAAAAACTAGGCTCTTTTTTTCTTTTAAGGATACAGATAAAAACGGATTAATCCCCAAGCAGGAAAAAGAAATCCTCACAGAAATCACTCATTAGGAGGAGCAGTTAATGTGGGTACAAAATTTGGAATTTGAAAAGCTGCTGGGATTCATAAGCAGAGCTGTAGATGTGAATTTTCTTACTCAGGTGGGCAAGAAGTTTAATTGTCAAATAAATTTCTTAGTCACTGAGGAAGAGTCCAGATAACCTGCTCCGAGAGGTTCATGAATTTTAATGCAAACCACGATGACTCATTACAAGTAAATTTTTCAAAGTTGTAGACGAGCTTGATGGACAATCCTGACCCTGGGTTTCACACACATGTAGCCAAGCCCTTGAGAGAGGAGCTTAACTGGCATTGAGTTTCTTAGGAGTCACTACCAGCCAGGGTCTTTTGGGCAGTTGAAGTAGGTTGGTTGGTTGATAAAGCAGGAAACTAATGTTAGCCATTTCCTCTCATCTTGTCCCAGAACTGATTCACGCCATTTAGAGGGAAAAAAAAAAAAAAAAAAAACCTAGCAAAAATAAGGCAGAAAACTATGGCCCTCTTTTTTCGTTTCCCTCTTCCCTCATTTTCTGTCTTATTTCTGCTTCCTTACCCCTTAGGCGCCTGTGAAAGGATCAGATCTCACAGGACTTCCCCAGAAGTTTATCTTTGCATCCTCTGTGGCACAGGATGTCTCCTGTAAAACTCAGCTTTTTAAACACACACTACTTTGTTAGTGACCAATGTGTGCCAGCGCCTTGGGGCCGCCTCCGCTCAATGTATCTGTTCAGATAGTGATAGATTGCCAGTTTCTAAAGAGTTCTTGCTTTGGAACTTTTTATTACCTTTACTCAGGACACTGTGATGGCCAGTATAGCCCCAGGCCCCTGCATCTCTGGGAACGAAACTGAAAATAAAATAGCTTCACAGGGAAATATTTACATTACAGGGAAAGTGCATTAATCAGAGAAAAATGAGGAAGTAAAATGGATATTTTAGCAGACCTGTTGAGAAAAATACTGGGCACTTCACAGTGCTTTGGAAATAGATGATGCCGGTAATTTTACTTTTAAACAGAAAAGACACTTTGGGATTCAGGGTTTTTTTCAGTCTTTGGGCTTGCGCCCAGGATCTAACCAAAGGCCTCATACATTCTAGATTAGCATTTCTCCCTGAGCTTTACACCACCGACTTTTCAGTTTTTATTTTGGGACTGGGTCTTCCTAGGCTGCCCAGGCTGGCCTGCAAATAGTGATCATCCTGCCTCAGCATCCTGAACGGCTGGGATTACAGGGAGGTGCCACCTAACCCGGCTCAGAGTCATCTTTTTTTTTTTTCCTAAACTTCACACAAGGTATCCATTAACCAGCCGTGAATTCTCTGTTTTGTGCCTCAAGTGTCACTCAGAGAGTGGGCAAAGGGAACTGAAATTAAAAACAGTGACAAGATCTCAAAGGAAGAAGAAAGATGACAGATATGTCAATATCTGAATATCCAGACTAGAAAAATTAGCTAATCTGTATGTCACTGAAAAGACAAAAGACAAGGCTGTGTTTCTTTAAAAGAAGACCTTGGTCATCTAGAGTGAATATAAAAACCAAAAGCATTCAGATGAAATGGGTTTGATGTAGTTTAACCTGATGTTCCCGGAAATCTGTTATCTGGCCCACACTTAAGAAAATGCTGGAGTTTTTTCACCCCCGTTTTAGAGAACTGGGTCTTCAAATCAGTATTTATGGTGTTGGCATAGCTCTCCAAGTCCTATCAGGTGTTCTGTCACCACATCAGATGAGTTGCTGCCTTTAAATCTGGGGCCATGAACCCTAATCAGTGCCGTAACGGCCATAGTGGGAGGGTGGTGGATGGAGGTAGCATGCGTGTTTCATGAACACTCAGAATTTGCAGTTTGGATACATGTCACCTGCGGTGTGCATCAGACTGTGTTTTCCGGGAGTCTGATACAGTTACTTAAAATCATCAGAAAGTAGAGGTGGCAGGGGGGTAGAGCTCAGGGGCACTGCGCCCGGCTGGCAAGTGCAGGGTCCTGAGTTCCATAATAAGAAAAATCTGGGAGGGGAAAGAATCTTTGGAGTTTGGAGGTAGCTGAATACAGCATGGCAGTAATTGGCCGGGCTTCTGTCTCAGCATCCTACGGTGGGGTAGAGCCCTGTTATCTGCCCCTGTGCTGGCATGTGGCTGCCTTCTTGCCCAGTGTGGGCACTCAGGACAGGGTAGAAGAGCCTGCCACACCTCGCAGGTTGTGTGAGATGCCTCGAGGGCCCAGAGGCATGGCGTTTGCGGTAGACACAGTGTCTGGCCCTGAGAGGCTGAGTGGTGGGGCTGATGTGTCATCCTTCCACAGAAACCCACGGACGTGTGTGCGTGAGCATGGTCCCCCACGAGCACCTTAACTTAGCCTGGGCTATTGCTTTCAACCTGCAGACATCATAAAGTCAAAGACCCAAATAGTGTGGCTTTCTTTAACATCAGCCAAGCCCTGGGTGAATTTTGGGAAGAGCAAGCGCCTGCGTTCTTTGAACCCCTGTGCTCCCTCTGAGGTTTAAGCGTGGAGATGAGGATTGCTCACATTAGTTAGTTCCAGTTACCTCGTCATCATGCTGTTCAGTCCAGGCTGGGCTCTTGAGAATCTTGGCCTATCTGCTGGGCAGGCACGTGCCAAAGAAGGCACTGAACGATCTTTCAGCCTGGGATCTTGCAGAAATGCTGGTAGAGGGCAACACGGTGACCACATGCTCTTGATTTTGGAGAAATCCCAGCCCCACACCAGCCTGTATCGTGGCACCTGGTCTGCAAATCAAGGCAGCAGCCCTGCTTGGTTCCCAGTGTGCCTTGACTCTTGCTCTCCTGGCAGCTAACTGTTCCCTTGGTTTTATTTTACCTGGATCAGTGAGACGGAGAGGCCAGACTTGGAACAGAGGCATCCAGAGCTTCCTCTTGTTACAGACCTATCAATGAGGAGCAGAGTTGTTTCCCAAACTGGAAGGTTTGGGGTAGAGGACGAGCTTCTGTTTTATATGAGTGAAAAGGCTTTGCCTGCAGGGCTCAGCATCCTTGGGATTCTGTCTTCTCACGGACCAGGACCATTTCACCCTGAAGTGTGTTCCTCTAGTTAGCCATTCGTGGCCCAGGACCACCCTTCTTGTCTTTCCAGTGATCCAGAAAGGGTGAGACTGAAACGTTAGCAGATTTTAGAGTGCAGGTATGAAATACTGTCCTTCCTTTTCTTTGTCCCAGCTTCCTGTTCCTCTTGGTGTGGCTTTATTTGGAATCTGAGCCATGCAAACTGGGTGGAATCAGAGGAGAGTGGTCATCACTTTCTTGTTTGTTATTTTTGGAACAAGTACTTTGTTCTTTTGTCTCCTTGAAAGGCTGGGTGGGAGAGGATTTTACTGGTCTCCTTTCTATGCTTGCTTGAGCTTTATTCTGATTCTTTTCTTCCGTATCATTTGAGTATCAGTTACTCTGTCATTTGTCAAGGCTAGACGGAGATTTAAAGCAATTTGTACAAAGCAGTCTCCTTCTAGAAACAGTCGTGTACATTTCCTGGTTATGGTTACTTGTCAGGTCTTTCCATGAGATGCTCAAAAAGCGATGCGTGGTTTCTATGACTGGTGTCTCCTCCAAACTCCTATACTGAACCCAGATCCCCAGTCCAGGGGTGGTAAAAAGTACACAGCTTCTTTACCACAGCTGTGTCCTTGCAGATGGGAAGACTTTTCTCTTAAGAGAATCCTGTGGAACCTGCGTGTCCTTCTGCCATGCCAGGGCCCAGCAAGGAGGTAGCAGCTATGGAGCAGACAGGGTCCTGGCGCATTGATTGCGGCTTCCCCACCTGCAGAACTGTAAGCAATTCATTTCTGTTGTCTGCAAATACCTAGTCTCAGACTCTTTATTGTAGCAGAAGCCTGAAGTAAGACAACAGCCTGTTGTAGGCAGGAGGCAAGGGGGTGTACCTCACCGAGGTGAATTTGAATATAAAATTCCCAGCATCAAGTATAAGTGCTTACCAGTGAGAAGAAATGAAGCCTTTAAGATGTCACAGTCTTTTAGGGTTTTAATGCCAAGGAGATGGGGCTGTATTTGTGTTTTCGTACCAGTATTTAAGGTTAGAAAAGTGCCCCTTTCGTTGCGAGTGATGATTTTCTTGGAAAGTAGTAACAGATGCAGTAAGAGAGGTGTGTTTTTTCGCCTGGTCTGTGCACAGGTGGGCTATCATACGAGCCCGCTGTGAGCAGAGTTTGCTGAGTAGATGTGTTGGTCTCTGCAGGACAGAAGACTACCATAATTCCCATAGGAGGAGGGGACCTTTGTTTGGGTTCACGGTTCCAGTGGCTTCAGTCCGTGGTTGCTTTCCCCAGGGTGGGGCAGTGTAAGCTGCTCCCTTCTGGTGAACAGGAAGCAGAGAGACAAGAAGGCCAAGGGTGAGCTCTCCTCCTGCACGGGCTCCAGCTCCTCAAGATCCCACTATCTCCCGAAAGCCCTGTCAGGTGGGGACCAAGGCTTCAGCACGAGAGCAGGGCACGTAAGATCTAGCCCATAACAGTAGATCACTGCCTCCCTTCCCATGCTCTTTATTCTCTGCCCTCCCTCGGTGTGACCCACGATGACCACCAGCAGTGATCAAGTTTGGGGCTTTTGTTTGACACTGTGGGTGCAGGGTTGCCCCTGACACCCATTGACTCTGTTTATTCTATGAGTTCTGGTACTTGGGCCAAGGCACACGCTCTCCTGTGCTTGATGACATTCTGTTTAAAACGTAGTGCATCTGAGACAGCCACCCAGACAGAGGAGGGAGCAGAGCAACATCTGTGTGACTCCTGGGACCCCCTAGACTGCATAGTCTGCATATGCAGGGAAAGCACAGATGCATTGGAGATTGCAGCAGACCTGGAGGCACAGGGCCAAGAGCTACACTCGACGCCCAGTGCCCCTGAGTCACCGGACCCTCTGCTCACAGGCTGCAGAGGTTCTCTTCAGTGGGGACTTTGGAGTGGTCCATGCTCTAGGCCAGCACCCTGCAGCCCGCAGAACATCCTACCAAGGCAGGCATGTCTGTGTTGCTTTCACTTAAGTTGAAGCAGAGTGCACCACAGCTTTAGAGGAGTGAATGGATTGACTTGTCTATCTGTTCTGAAAATATCATGCTAGGTGCTGGGGACAGGGGTGGGGAGATTGCAGAATGGGTCCTTCAGGTGTCCGAGAGTCCACTTGGGACTTAAAGCGTGGTCCTTGCGATGAGTCGGTAATTGCTGGTGACACACACAGTAAGGGTGTGCTGTAGGCAAGCACCACTTTGAGCAGGGGAAGAAGGGAAGGAGGGACGGTCAAAAAGATCTTGCACTGAAATTTGGACATGAAGAATCTCTACTCAGCCCGACACTTCTGTCGTTTGGCCCACAGTTCCTGATGGGTGTTATGTATGTAGCCTGTCTTTAGCTGCCTTGAGACTGTTCCCATTCTAGGTTTGTCTGATCGTTCCCACCTGGTGTTCTGTGTACATGGAGGATTGTGTGTGGTTTCTGGGTGACATCAGGATGCCTGGGCCACATGGCTCAGGACTCCTAGGAAAGCACAGATTTATTAATAGCAAATGCAAGTGCCTGACTTTGCTTTGTAAGAGATAAACTCGATAGTTTAAACTTACGTGCATCTATGCCAACGTAGTCCTGCCTCCTGCACGGAGGAGCTGTACACACGGGTTCTTGACAGTGACTGAGTAATTGATTTCTCCACCTCTCTCCCAGGGAAAGGGTGCAAGACCCTGGAAAGGAGTCCCTGATTCTCCCAGGTGCAGGCTAGTAGAACACAAAGCTGGGGGGTAGCTTGGGGAGAGATGTCCCCTTCTGCAGGTATAGACATAGTGCCACCATTTACAACAGAAGAATTAAAAGCTGTCGGACTAATATCCTGCACGACGGAAGGAAGACACATGCCTGTAACGTGATCTGGGGAGCGGTTCTTCACAGAACGCCAATTTGCAGTCAAGGGGGACTGGTAAAAATAGATCCCCGATTTCCAGGGCCTTTAGGCCATCCGTGGAGGGTAGAAGGGAACTGGAGGTCCACACAGTACCCTGGTATCGTGCCGCTGAGAGACACAGGTGCCTTCACAGTGCCTGTGCCTGGGGCCACCTTTTGACTAGGGGAACTGATTGCATTCCGCCAAGCGTGGGGCAGCGTGTCATGGGAACTCTTGAGGGGCCACCAGCCTCGGGTGACTTGAACCTTGATGAGCTTTTGGGTGTTATGTAAGAAGGGTAGAGGCAGTCAGACGCCTCCAGGGTCCGTGCCTGTCTACAGAGTGACCTGGCCTGGAGTTTCTCAAGCGTCCAAAGTTCGTCAGGGGAAGTAAGGGTAGAGGCCTGTGCTTTGGAAGAGGTCGTAATAGGAGTCAGTGTGCCCCACATAGGGTGTGTGCTCACGCCCGAGCCTTTACGGAGCAAAACTCTTGGGTCGAGTTTAGTGGGTTTTGCCTAACGTGAGGAACGTGGAGCTCCCCGTGTTCACATCCCAGGGTGGTGCCAGCTCAGGCCTGTGTCATCTGGTTTTGTCACTGTCCTTGGGGTGCTGGGGGTTCGCTATGCATGTGTTACAGTTTCCATAGCTTTAGCAGAGTTTCAGGCTTTGCTCGGCTTCATTTTGTTTAAATTACTTGATCATCACTGAAACATTTTGTGAAGCTAAATTGCCGTACCGGGGCAAAAGCCAGGTACTATCGGAAAGTAGTGGACCTGTTTGGGGCCTTGTCAGGGGTCTTCAGGTCATCAGGGTCCTGCTCCTCACGCAGATGGTGGTACCCTAGCCCTGGCTTCTGCTGTGCCCGGACTTCGGTACACCAGTCTGTCTCCCTGCTCATGCACAGGAACTTCTAAAACACTCCCGAAACACACCTCTTCTCTATAAAGAAGTTACCTCAGGTGTGTCCTTGGGATGGAAAGCGAACAAGAGACTGCTACTTATATTTTGTCCCAGCCACAAATAAGCATGGCTTTCGTTAGGAAGCGAACATTTTGCTGATTTCAGTACGACCCTTAAGGACACTCTCATTTGCTTTAACATGGCATTCGTGAGATCACAAGGTCCGGGTCCTCATCCAGGTCCGGTCCTGATCGGATTTGGGATTTGGAGTTGAAGGAGCTTGTCCTGGCTGCTGAGAACCTAGTGGGAGCAACCCTGACAGCTCCACCTGGGGAGCTGGTTGGAAAAGGCCATGGAAACCAGCACTTTCTCCTCTTATTTCAGAGGACCAGCTCGGTGGCTGCTATGAGCCGTCCTGGTCCCATTCGATGAGACGCATGTCAAGTGTAGGCACAGGGGACAGCCTCAGCAGACCCTCCCGGGGCACGGTACCAATGCAGAGCTTTTGGCAAATCAGAGTTCACCTCGTTAATAATTCATGGAGAGTAGGTGTCCACAGCCTGAGCCCGCGTTAGGTTAGGATCAACCTTAGCTGTGTGTTTAAGTGACACCTGCTCCATGGTCTCCTGTCTCTCTCTGCACCCACTTGGTAGATACCCCGCCCCCAGGCCCCCAGAGTCCTGCTCGCTCCCCACCTCCTGGTTCCTGATGCATCGCAGACAAAGCCTGGTACCTCCCAGGACATGGGCTGCAGTTCTGGAGGCCAGATGTCCAAAACCAAGACGTTGGCTGGGCCAGATTCCCTCCAAAGGCCTTGTATGAGGCTTCCCCTTTGGCCCTTGGCTTCCTGCCTCCAGCGTCTGCAGGCCGCTCTCCGCTGGCAGAGCACTGGGGACGGAGCCCTGGGAGCTTGGGGCTGTCCTCTCCCCAGCCCTTGCCATCCCATTTGGAGACAGGATCCTATGAATTGCCAAAGCTCTTCTCAGACATGCCCTCCTCCTGCCTCAGCCTGCCACTGTAGCTGCAGTTACAGGCACGTCCACTGTCTCCTGCTCTCGCCATCAGGCCAGGGCCTCACTTAAATGACACACAATGACCTCAGCTCCAGGTCTGTGACTTCATCCTATCAGGGAAGACCCTTTTTCCAAACAAGCTGGTTGCAATTGGGAGGTGAGCAGAGAGCTGCTTGACTTGCCCTGAGGTCCTCTGGGCTGACCAGAGAAGGTGCAAAGCCTGACTCGGGCTGCGGAGTTGACGGCCAAGTACACAGAGATGGAGGGAGAGTTCAGGCAGGCTGGGTTAGAGGCCAGAGGAGACGGTGGGCACCCGCACCCAGCACGCGGAGCTGGGCAGCTGCTGGGAAGGGTCCCAAAGGAAGGTCAGCCATCGGGACTTGTGCCCCGCACCTTGAGAAGATGGTGGCTGTTCTTCTCCTCCTCCTCCTCCTCCTCTTCTCCTCCTCCTTTTCTTCTCTTCCTCCTCCTCTTCCTCTTCTTCCTCTTCTTGCTTTTTCTTCTCTTTCTCTTCCTCCACTTCCTATTCTTCTTCCTCCTTCTCCTTCCCTTCCCCTGGGATATTCTTGGATGAGAATCCTCTCCATGGGGATACTCTGTGCTAAACATTACACCCCCAGTTTTCTTCCTATAAAGATTTCTCCACTGCCAGGTGATGTCCGTCATACCCAAGGGACAGGAGGGCTTGGTAGAAAAGACAATTGGGTGGGATCCTCCTTGGCCTTGGGCAGAGTTGGTCCTAGGCCTGTGCTATATCCAGTCAATTCACTGCCTGCAGAGGTCCCAGCTGCCGGCTCAGCAGGTGCAGGGCTCCAGGCTTCTTTCTGGGAGGGATGTGGAATGCTGGGTACATAGCGGACCCTCACTCTCCAGGGTTGAAGGCGAATTCCACGCCAAACCTTGGTTCCGCAGCCTGCTCCGGGTGCCTTAGCCCTTGGCATGCCGCCGCCCCGGTGCACACCTTGACAGGAAAGCAGCACTGCAGGAACACCTGTGTGAGCATGTGCACAAACACTGGCGCCCCGACAGAGCCCCAGCAGCTGGCCCCCGTCGCTCCAGCCCTCCTTTCAGGGTGCTGCGGCGAGTGTGAGATTGTCACCCACAAGGAAGCTCTCGGGTTCTGTGTGCCCTGTGATCTGCAGGTGTCATTCATTACATGTCGTTAATGAATGCTGAGAGGGTACTGGGGATATGCTGCCCCTTCCCGTGTCCCTGTATCCTCTCATTACGTCCGGAGTTGCAGCTGTCAGCACAGCCAAGGGCAAGCTGGGGATTTGCATATATATTCATACAGAGCCACCTCTATATTCCTATGCGTGGACATGCGTTTTCGCCAATTCATGCATGGATCACTTGGGTCCGTGGCTTCATCTGATCATGTCATTCATCAGAGTGCAAGCTAGAGTGTAAACAAAGGAGGCCCACAACTCATGTCCACAGGGCGTGCCTGGCTAGTTAGGACTCACATTTCCCTAGATGGAGATATCAGAAGAGGAAATACCCACAGCCGTATTCAAAAAACTTTCCTGTACCTGCCGTGGGCTTTCTCCTGGCTGTTCCTGACCGCCTCCGGTCTGTGATGGGAAATCCCATTTGGGGACCAGCTTGGCACTCCACATACACAATTCCATTCCCCGGCACCGAGGCTCCTACCAGGGTCCCTGGGTTCTGGCCCTTTTGCGTGCTCTACTCTGCTGAGAAGCTCTGACCTGCACGAGAGCTGGTGTGGCAGATTACCAGCCCTGAGGCCACTGGTGGGGCTTCTCATGTTCTCAGTTTACTCCTGTTCGCTTTGGGTTTTTAAAAAGATATAAAGCACAAGTTGAAGATTCAAAACTCTCCCCTTTAGAGCTGGGGTTTAGCTCAACAGTATGCGTGCATGCCTGGCAAACCCGAAGTTGAGTTCCATCCTCATAACCCTCCCCCAAAAAAACTCCCCTTTTAACTTCTACTTCTTGCTTATCGTCCTTGCAAACTTATGCTGCGTTAGCAGGCGTCTTCAAGAGGCTGTAACTGGAAACATCCTTAGTCTATTGGGCCACACCTGTAAAGCTTGTGTACTGTTTTCCCGTTAGCCCCACAATAGCTTTCTGTCTGTGTGGCACAGATCTGAAGAGGATGGGTTTATTTACACAGGCTCTCATCTTTGGGATTTCCAGTGCTTCCGTGGTTGGCCCGTGAGGGTGAGAGTGTATGGGGGTGCAGAGCCAATCACACCACAGCCACGATGCAAATGAGGAAGCAGAAAGACTGGGGGTCCCTTATCCACTCCAGGAACAGTCCCAGTGACCTCGAAACTTGCATCTGGTCCCTGCCTCTTTAAAGGTCTTGTCATCTCTGGGTAGCAACACACCCTGGGAACGAGGCCCTCAACACATGGGGTGCGCATTGAGGGGATGGGAATCCAGGCTGCAGGAAGTCCAACAGTGGCCTGAATTGTCCGACGGACCCTTTGGACAGTCATGGCTGTCTAAGTCGCTGTAGGGAGGTTCGGAAGAACAGCCAAGCTGATTTCTAACTGTTCGAATAGGTGCGGTAATGCAGTCTTAAATGCAAGGACACATAATTCAGTTAGGCATGTAGCAGTTCATTTGCTGTGTTACTACCCTCATATCCCACACAGAGCGTAAGTTTAACCATAAGTCATAAAATAAGAGCACAAAAGAACATTACTAGGCCGTCTTTTCTGTTTGTCTTTTGGTGGTACTGGCTTATGCAGTGAGCTACATCCCCAGCACACCACCTCTCTCTTTTTTTGGTTTATTATTTTGAGGCAGGTCTTGCTAACCCCCTGAGTTCTCCAGGCTTGGCTGGTGCTTGCAGTCCTGCTACCTCAGCCTGCCAGGATGCTGGAATGACAGGCATGCAACACCATGCTTGGCTGGTCGGTCGCTTCTCTGGTGAGGAGTTGAAGCAAACAGTGCTCCTGTTAGGTGCAGCTGAACCGCCCACTTGAGAAGCTCCGAGCTCTTGTCCTAGTGACTGGATGTCTTCCCTTCTTAGCTTGTGTAAGTAGCGCGCCCCCTAAATCCAAGGATACTTGAGCTCCACACAGCTTTCGGGTCTTTCCTTGTATTTCCAGACTCGCACGTGTCCTAGAGACAGCTGTTAAACACACTGTCTGTTTGCACCCCAGATAACCCACAAGGTTAATCCTCCTGACATACACAATCATGGTGTAAGGCCGTCCCGCCTCCAGCACAGGTTTGAAAACAAACTGGCACCTGCTTTGATCACACATCCGCTGAGCCCTTCCATCCAGGGCAAGGTGTCCCCCAAGAGCCCCCCCCCCCCCAGCCGTCTGAGCGTGCAGTCAAGTCAGGGGCTCCTGGAGGAGGCGAGTAGGTGTTCCTGAGCCCCTGCTGCGGTGTCTTGTGTGCAAGCCTGGGGCTGGGACCGGTGGTTTTCACACTATACTCCCCATCTTTCCAGCTCCCACTTGGCTGCTTCTGAGTAGAGTGATGCACATAGCAGGAAACCACCCTTAACGCTCTGAGGGTCCCTCAAGAAGTCTTAGGTGCAATGAGTTAAAATCAGAGCCGTGTGAAGCACTGCATAGCGTGCAAACGTACAGCCCTTTGCAGAGGGACCTTGCTCCTTCTGTCATTTTTTTCATCCGTCCCTTGTTGGTGACAAGAAACAAAGCC
This sequence comes from Cavia porcellus, assembly GCF_034190915.1. Taxonomy (NCBI): domain Eukaryota; kingdom Metazoa; phylum Chordata; class Mammalia; order Rodentia; family Caviidae; genus Cavia; species Cavia porcellus. The sequence goes on along the minus strand of NW_026947516.1, from coordinate 4,330,107 downwards.
AGTCCGGTGCTTTTAAGAGAGAGGTGCTGTGCAGGTTAAGGTCTACAGCCCAGAGTCGTGGGCTGCTCTGTGTTCGTCAGGAATTACTATTTCAAAGTCATTCTCCCAGGGCTACCAGAATTGGCTGTCTTTGCAGATGGGGTTGTTACAGAGGCGATCAAGGTGCACTCAGGTCGGGACTGAGTCCTGACCCACTAGGACTAGCGCGTAGCATGCTTATAGAGGAGGAGAGAGAAGGGAAGCACACAGACACGTAGCAGGGAAAAGTTGATGTCTGCAAATCCAGGGGAGGGGCCCAGGGAGGAGCCAGCCCGTGTCTGGACCTTGAGCTTCAGCCTCCGGACTGGGAGAGAAGTGGTTTTATTGTTTACTGCTCTGAGTTTGATGTCAATTTGCCCTAGCCAAGAAGCATCTCCAGCATATGCCTGAATCCCGGGCATTTCCCTCCCAGAAGGAGGCAGTGAGTAGCCGAGGGCTGTGTGTGCACGGCCCGAGGGAGCCTGCATCCTTTGCCTGGAGCTCTCTGACATCCCTCCGCGCCTGGCAACAGAAAACGCGCTGCGGCAGCCTGGGATGCATCTTTAGAAGTGGAGCATGGCACAGTTTCCGTTCTCAACATGCTTTCCAGGTCTCACAGTGATGTGTGTTGTCCGATCCTTTCTTAAAATGCAACGTCTGCACTGACTGTGCGGCCCTGCGTTCCTTCTCAGGGGCCCCTGGTAGATGGGTTGTGACTGCATCAGTAGTAGTAGACGGATGGTCCCCAGCCAGGTGTGGTGGGCTCTGGAGAGTAGCTCTGAAGAAGAGGCTTTGGACAGGGCACATCCCTGTGGAGTTCTGCGATTGGACTTTTCTAAAATTCAAAAATGATCCACATCGCCTACATTGGAGGCATCATAGCATGACAGGGTAAAATGCAAAGAAAGAAACCCTTTTTCACCAGGTAATCCGCTAAGAGTGGAGTTCATCTTTATCAGGTTACTCTGCAGAAATGGTGAGGCCTGAGCATGCTATTTCTTCCCCCACCTCTGCAGAGTTGTTTCTAACGATGGCTAACCACTGTCTGCTGCCCCCCTGGACTTCCAGCTGTGAACTCCTCATGAAGAAAAGATCACTGCGGCATCTCGCAGGGAGGGCTTGGCTTCTTGTTCAACAGCCCAGCAGTCCGCAAATGTGTGGGCTGGGAGACAAGAGCCAAGGTCCTCTGCCCTACCCCAAGCGAGTGGCCAGTCTGGAGAATCACAGGCTTGATGGTAGCTATTGAGGAAAACGCAGCTTCCTGCTTGTAGTGTTTAGTGTTTGGCAGACTTTGCAGACCTAAAGCTGGTAGTCTGATCATCTGTTCAGAGAATGACAATATGCAGTGTAACAGCTATTCAATATTTTGAATTCCTATGTCTTTTTCATTGTTCGGTTTGCTTTGGTTTTATTCGGTTTTGATCCAATTGATGGCGTGGACAGCTATTTCAAAGATGACCAGATACATTGTGCTAGCCATTTTGGATGTACTGTTACCTTGTTTTGAAGTCCTTTATTGTGTTCATCGTTTCGTTTTTATTGGTTCTGTCCTGTTTTGTTTGATTTGACTATGCCCAAAGGTATGGGCAGCTGTTTTGAAGACAATAAGAGGCATTATAGTAACCCTCGTTGGTTTCCTATTACCTTGTTTTGAAGTTCTGTGTCACACTGTTTAGTTTTGATTGGCTTTATTCTGTTTATTTCCTTGGTTTTGTTCTCTTTAAAATAAAAATTGCAAAAAAAAAAAAAAAACACCAAGAGAGAGAGAAAAGGGGATGCAGTAGGGTTAACAGAATCTTTCCTTTCTGTTACTGGAGGTTAAATCCAGGCCCTGCACCCTGGGCTGTTCTTTTGCTCGATATTTCTGAAACTCTTGCTTAGCGGTGGTTCTGCAAATTACAGTAAACATCTCCATTTATAGCAGAGTAGTTTGCCTTAGTACCAATTAATGTAAATACCCCACAGGCCACTTGCAGTAACTTAAGTTCCTTCTCCCATCTGTACTTTTGCTCTCGACATGGAAATGACACCTTTCCTCTTTCTGTGCCCGTCATAGAGGTTAACAATCATTACATCATGCACTTTCCTTTTAAATCACATAGAAAACAAAGTTTCATTAAAAACACATTTACAGTGCTCTATAGGGTGTCTCTCGAGGGACAAAATCAACTCCCAGCTGGGAATCAATGCTTTAGGGTCCAGAGGGAGAGGAGAGGGAGCGGGAGAGAGACGGGGATGGTAAAGGAAGAGGAGGGAGGTGAGGAAGGAGGGAAGGAATGACAGCATCGCCGTTCAGCGTAAGTAACTTAGCAAAACTCAGAAAAGATGCCAGACATTGTTTTGTTGTGGTTGCTGGATAATGAAACCCCTAAAATACGTATGTACCAAAGGAATGATGTTTTGAAGCGTTTTCAAACCTGTCTTGATGGTGTTTTCCAAAACAAAAAGCAAAAGGTAAAATTGATAGACCTCTTCCCTCTTTGGACCGGCTGCTCATCGACCCTGGTCTTGCACATAGGAATCCTGTGCTCCACAACGAAGTTATGCCCCCAGCACCGCAAAGTCTATAACGAATCTTGACTGGGTGATACCTTCAAGTTACAACTTTTTTTTTGGGGGGGAGGGTTCAGTAGGGTCTATTTAAATATGAGAAAAAACAGAAGCTGGATAATAGGAACTGGGGAGATTGAGCTTCTGCAAACAGGAAGGAGACCTAGAAGTTGTGAGAAGACCTGGGAAGTAAAAAGAATGTGGATGAGGTCTCTAGGCACACCACGACCCCGTGATGAATGACAGGGACGTCATCCTTATGTGCCACCCACAGGGACTGGTGATAGTTTCCAGGAATCCGTCTCGGGAGGCATGCCTTTTCCCAGAGAGTGTTTCACGTCAGTGGGGAGGGACTCCAGATCCTAGCGCATCCTGTGAGCTAGCGGGAACACCCCATCGGCTTGGGGCGCTGCCCGAGACAGGTCCTGAGCCTGCCAGGACTGCAGAGGAGAAGCCTCTCTGCTGCCCCTCGCAATGCAGAGGGAGGCGGGCACACTATGGCAACAGCCGCTGCCTCCTTACGGGACACACATGAGCAGGCTCCTCCACCTTCTGCCACTCTGCTGTGTGGGATTCCAGGCAGGCCCAATAAGGAAGAGAGACCTAAGAATGAGGTGAGCTGTCTGGGATCAGGAAAGCATTTCATTCAAAAGGCTTTGTCAGAGAACCGGAGAGAGTGCGTACCCTTATGCCCCCGACACTGGCACCCTCTAGTTTGCATCCTAGGCTCTTGTCGCTAAGTTATGCCTGCCAGCTTCTCCTACAGGTGAATAAACAGTCCTTTCATTCCATACCTGCCAGGTTCCCGAACCACGCTCCCTCACATAGCCCAAGGTACAGATCTTGGACCCGCTCCACTGTGCACACCTGGATCCGACACTCTTGATCCCCACAAGTGTTTGGTTGGAGCCGCAGGGCAGCCCCGGCACACCTTCTGCCACTGAGCAAGCCAGGAGCCCCTTACCTACAGTGTCTTCTCTCCGAGGAGCCCCCAATCTCCAGGTCCGGGGCATGCCATCACCCGCTGGGAGCCAGGGTATCTCACTGGCTCTTCTCTTTAAATGATCCCTTCTCTTCCACCTCCCCCATAATTATACAGAAAACGAGGTGGAGCCTGCTTTTATCTGGGAAGGTGTGGGCATGGAATGTGGACCTGAAGACACCCTGCGGCTGTATTGGGGTTGTGCCCTACTTCTGCTCAGCACTGGTGACCCCCCCCCAGACAACCCTGGGGGTAAGAGCCTGGCCGCCCCTGCAGCCTCACAGTGTTGGGGTGACAGAACCTTAAAAAGAGCATAAAGGAGTGAGGTTGCAGGGAACGCGCTCTTCCATGTTTGGCTCAGGTTGCTGGCAGTGGCTGGTTCCCGGGAAATAGGGTGCTTGCAGCAACACAGTACCTCTCCATAGGCGCTCATCATGCATGGAGGATGTCCTGGCTTTGTGAGCTGTCATCTGAGCTGATCTCACAGGGCACCGTGCTCCTGAACCTCCATAGCAGTGGACAGAACGGACCTCCCCCGTTTGCACTTCACTCAGCCCCTGGTGTTCCCACGGTGGCCTGTTGCCTTGTGTTTATCTGCTGTCTTGCATTAGGGAGCCCAATCCTGTTCGTTCCTGCCGTGGCTTTCTCTAAGGAGCAGCTCCTTGTGTGAAGACATGACAGTTTGAATATCCCCTTTCCTGCCCGAGCTCTTCTGACCGCTTTTCAGGCTTTAGCTATTCCAGAGCAAACTGCCACCGTGAATATCTATGCATAGGTCCATTGTAAACAAATACTTTCTTTTCTATTGGGGTCTTAGGGGTCACCATACACCTAGCTTCAAGGCTTGGTTCCTAGCTTGCTACTATTCCGGTTGGAGGAACCTTTAAGAAGTGAGGTCTACTGACAGTTCTTTGGGTCACTTAGGGTATCTTCAATGAGAACTTTGGATCCAAAGGTCTTGATTCCCAGTTCTGAGGTGTCTCCTCCAAAGCAGAGAAGCCAGTCATCAGTCATGGACTAAACTTTCTGAAACTGAGCCTAAATAAACCGTCCTCCTTTTTATATTGACTTACCTCTGGTGTGTGTTACATGGATAGAAAGCTTTAGCTAAGCTTAGTTTCTATGAACTAAGCGGTTGTAGACCGAACTTTTAAAGAAACTGCAAATGCGCTTTCTGTGTTGGGTTACACCTGTGCTGTAAAAGGTTGCTGTGTACCTAGTGATTGAAAACTAGGGCTTCCTGTCTCAGTGCTGGAAGCCAGAGGTCCGCCGTCTCAGGGTTTAAACACAGGTACCGACAGAACCGTGTGCCTTCTGAGGTCGCAGACCGCCTGCCTGATTTCCTAAGTTACCCTATTTACGTAACTTGCGTGTGCTGTAGATTTGTTGGGCTTGCCTTTCATCTTGGTCATCATTTCCTTTTTTTAATGTGAGATTGTATTTCCTGTAGCCACCATTATTTGTTTTGCTTTTGTTTTTTTTATTTCTGCTCTCATTTCTGAAAACTCCTGCGTGTAGCTTCCCATTTCTTCCATCTCGCTGTACTCTGAGCTTATCCTGCGTGGGCTGGAGGCCTGGGGTTGCATTTTGCGTTTGTGTCTTGTCATTTTCTGTTTTCTATTTTTCGTCCTGTTTTCATGTTTATCATGGTAGGTAGCCCTATCACTAGTATTGCTCAGTGATGTCTTGTAGGTGTAGGTGATTCTTGGTCTTGAGGTCTGTCCCAAGAACCTACCTTCCCAATATATTAAGGATGGAAGATTGCTATCTATTTGGCTCTGCATGCTGCCTTTCATACTGGACTGTGGTGATAGTTAGTACCCCAGCTAATCACAGTGTTGGTCATACAAGAGAGAAAAACTGATGACAGTATATGCGATATCCTGGCTGAAGTAGTACCATTAGCAATAACAATAGCATTAGCACATCCTGACAGCTGACCAAGGTGGGAACTATTAATTTGGTTCCTTTAACCATAGGAGCGAGCTCTACAGGTACAGTAATAAGATCCAACATTTACCAGGAACGTATGCAAGCAATGAGGTCCCTACCCCCCCCCCCCCGACTGATTTTTCCTGCTGGCTCTGTAGGGCCCTTGGGAAACTGTCCCACTGCTGCTGGGCCATGCTGGGGCCATCCTCGCATACTTTTCTCTAAGAGCTGGCTTCTAATTTGAAGCTCGTATTACAGACACGCTTAATTCCATGCTCATCGATCCTGCATTTCAGTCTAAAACTCCTAAACCCAAACACAGGGTACCTTGTGTGCAAGCTGAGTTTTAAAGGCTAAATGACAAAGCTGAATTTTAAAGATTAAACAGCCAAGGACTGTGTGTGTCCTTTTCTTCTGTCAGGTACAGCACAAAGGATGCAGGTGGCTGCAGGAAAAGTTTTGCCAGCCTGTTTGGAGCTTGCGGTGTCTGCTGAAAACGTGGACCATTACCCTTCTCTTCCTCTTCCATTCTTACGGCCTTGTCCTCTGCATAGTACTTACTGGGAATCTGTTTTTTGGGTTTTCTTGGTACTGTAGCTTGTGCCTGACGTCAGGTCTCAGAGGGAAGTCTTTGGATGATTGGTTGTCATTCTTGGCCCCACATCCCGTATCCGTGGTCCCCACATCAGGGCAGCATTCCAGTGTCTAGATTGGCATTTTCTTAATTATGCACCATGCAAGAGTCTGGGTGTCCCTGTATTGTTTTGAGGAAATCGTATTGAGCTTTTCATTTCTGATGACTGCTTGATTTGGTCTTGCAAGGGCTGTTGGGTCCCCGCTGTGCAGTCTTCTGTGTGCCTAGCACCCCAGTTACCCGGCTCATGAGTGTCATTGCATGGCAGTCACATGCCATTTCTGCATATCTGAGGTTGATACCCGCCTCCCCACAGCCTTCCTCTGTGATTCTCATCAGTAGTAAGCTCTCCGCATACTTTGGTGACCCAAAAGATTCCCGGTCTGTAAATATGCCCTAGCGCAGCCTCTGTGCTCAGCCATTCCAAACTTGGAATGAATTTTAGTTCAGGGGAAAATTAAAGTTTTGGTGGGTTCTAATTCTGCTTTATATAAATCATTGCCTAGCGACCTGTCAGGATCCAAAATTGCAGACTACATGAATGAGCTCAGGTGGCAGGCCCCAAGAAAGGGCCACAGGGTACCACCCAAGGCTGTGGGCATCTCAATCCCCCTCAGGATGACAGTTCTCTAAACTGTCCTGACATTTCCCCAGGAAAGTAGGTCCTCTGCCTTCCCACTCCCTGACCCCATAACCAAGTTTTCATAAGTGGGTACCGCGAGCATAGCACGTCCTGAATGGCCAGCACCAGGGGAGGATCAGGAACAGATGGTGAGGACTTCTCACCTGGACAGTGCCCGGCCAGGTGTGGCAGCAGGGGAACCTGGGTTCGGCTGGGACCATGCCGAGGCTTTGCTTATGAGTTGTGAGTGTCAGGAAGAGACCAGGAGGCAACTTAAGGACCCATGCTTCCAGCTGCTACAGCCAGTGGTCCAGGTCCTGACTCAGCCTGAATGCCATGGACCTGCAAGCCAGTGTGGCCCTGGCTTTGCACATCTTCTGCATCCTAGGAGGGAGAGGCCAGGGCCATTGGACCGGACATGCTTCTTCATACAGCACCCTGAGCTACCCTCGCCAGGCTCCCACGCAGAAGTGGGAACCTGAGAGAGGGGACGTGGCCCTGAGTGGGCCGATGAGTATAAGCTGGGATACAGACGCCCGGCCAGGGTACCACCCCCGCCGCCATCACCAATCAGAATCCGGTCAGCCCCACCACCTACCCCATTTTCCCTGTCCACTTCCCACTCAGGGCCTGTGAGAGACAATCACGTATGTTCCCCAAGCCCGCTGTGTGGGTGCCCTGCTTTGTCGGCCAGTTCCTTCAGCTCCCTGAGAGCAGCACCCCCATAGTCAAGGTGCGCCGGATGTCAGGCCTTTCATCCCCTTGAGGCCACCCTGCTCTCAGGGTCCTCAGGCAGGTGACTCACCTTTGCCACACTAGCAGGCACATCAAGCCTCCGGGACGGTGCTTAAGGGCTGTGGCCCAGGGTGACCTTCAAAACTCTGGCTTCCTTTGGGGCTGGGGGAGCTGAGAAACAACCGCAGGTGCTGTGGAAAGGTCAGGCAGAGCCCCAGGGAGAGCAGCCCACACATCTGTTTGGAAAGCGCAAACCTTTCTCCAGCCAAGGCCCAGGCTCCCATTTCCTGTAACCGAAACTTGGCGTATCAACATGGCTGTGTTACTGACCAATCAAGTTTCAGAACTGGGCCTTTATTTTCCCTTTGTATCTGTCCGAAAGGGAGCAGAGAAAGAGGATCCCATGTGAGACCATGCACAGACGGCAGATACGTGAAATTCCTAGTTCCACTCTCACAGCAAGGCCACCAAGGGCCACCACTGTTTCAGGTCGAATGATCCCAGATCTAAGAAGATGCTCCTTTCCTTGAGTCTAAGAGTGAGCCCTTTAAAGACAGTATGTTCCATGAAGGTGTTACTGCTTCTCTTCCAAGGCCCCTTTCTGCAATGGAAACCATCGTACTGGGATCTGTTTCCAAGGGGTGGTACTCCTGTGGCCAGGGGCACGTGCAACTCTGATTGTGATTCACATCTCTTTGGATGCAGCATTACTTAATCTCGATTAACTGAGAACTCCAATTAATTGGAATCATTCATTGCAATTAAGTTTAGCAAGAAAGAAACAGCTTTACGCTTTCTTATTTAGGAATTTTGTTTTCCCCACAAATACGTGAATGTAAATTTGATTCAAGGTTGAGGAAATGGGAAAGGAGTGTGTGTGTGTGTGTGTGTGTGAGAGAGAGAGATAATCGGATGTGATGTAAAGGAATGTGTAAAAATTAGGGTTAGCGCATCATCTCAGTTTTTATTTCTACTTGTGAATCTGGACCTTAAATTGACACCGTGGGTTTAGTTGGGGGTTAGTGAGGGTTGATCTGTGTATTACATCGCTGGGTCCAGAACGTTAGGCTGTGCAGGAGAGACACACCCGGCTCAGCCCATCTCTTTCCTGCACTTTTCTGGACGGTTGGGCAGGGCACATAGCACCTGTGTCCAGCCCAGTCTCTGGTTCTGTAGATCTCGGGCCCAAGGCGTTGGACCTCGCTTCCCACCTCGGGGCGTGCTGATGGCTGTGCCCCCTCCACACTGGGAGAAACAGAAGTGGGGATCACCTAGCGGAAGCAGCCTAGGGTATTGGTTCTCCTCTATCCCACACTTCCCCGTTACCTGCTCATTGGAAACTCTTAGAAAAAGGGCAGGCTCGGGTGCATCATAACACACTGTGGGTGCTGGTTTTATTTTTAGTGCAGCTTCAGCAAGCATTTTAGGAATGTCCCCTTGCTGGTCCATCTTCACCATCTATGCACCCTTGGTTCCAGGATCCCCACGGAGACCCCAGTCCAGGGACGCTCAAGCCTCTTACGTGAATGGGCGTAGTATTTGCACATAATAGGTGCACACCCTCCCGGAGTGGCCTTTAAATCCTGTCTGAATCAGCACCTAACAGGGTTGAAATGCTAGGTAAATAGTCGTGATGTGGGAAATCATAGCAAAAACGTCGCCCAGGACAGGACAGTCCCTTTTTCCCAGCCTGTCCCTCGTTGCATCCACACTGACAGCGCCCATGGATAGTCTGCAGAAGACATCACTGAGTGTGTTGCACTGGTCCCCAGCCTTCCTCCGGGGCAGGGGTCCCTGCATCTGGAGCATGTGTCATCCACCTGGAGGCACGCCTGCCCCTCCTGTTGATCATGCGTGGCAGCTTCCTGGCCTCTGGCCGCAGTGCTCTGTGCCTGCCTTCCCCTCCACCCCCCTCCTGACTCCTCCCACCACCAGGGTTCACCTGGTCCCCCTGGGCACCCACCTGCGCCCCGCACATGCCAGCCAAGAAGCAGTTCTGCCTTCACACAGGTTTCTGTCCTCACCTGAGGTCCATCGTGGTTTCCCCCGCCACACCGTATCAAAAACAAAATCTGGGTTTCCTGGGGGAGCAAGCAGAAGCAGTTTATGAAGGCTTTAAGCTCAGCAGGGAAGAAGGCATATATATATATACATGGGCTAGATCTGCCCAGCACTTTTGCGCCCTTTTATTTTATCTCAGCTCCGCGCCCCCTTTGGAAAGATGGTGCCTTTAATTTCCAGTATGCCTCCACCAGCTCTGTTGTGTCACTGGGTCTGAGGAATGTAATTACTTGTTTAGATCCTTCCTTATTCTAAGGAGGATTTATGGTGATTTCCATCTAAATGGTGAGGAAAAGCGGCTGTCTGCGAAGTCCCCCTACAGATTTGTAATCCTCCGGCTCTGTATGTTTTAAATTAAAAGCTCTGTGACATTCTGAGCTTTAAATAAACACTGTTTAAATCATCTTAAAGGATGCAGCTATTTTTGTGTCTTTGGAGCTGGGGTTCCTTCGGCGCCCTTCTCCCTCCCTTTACGTTGCTCTGCCTTCCCACCTGGCCCCCCTCATCCTTCCTTTGCTTTTCTCACTCACTTCTGCCTCACCTGCTGGAGGAAGGAAAATGCACTGCCTGGCTGCCAATCTGCCTGTCTCCTTGCCCCGAGAGCCCTTCTCCATTTCTCTGCCTCTCCGCGAGGAGGGAACTAAAAGCGGTGCCCATTAGTGGGTGATCGTCCCTGTATGCCTGCTCTTTCAGCCCTCCTGCTACTGCAGAAGAGAAGAGATGAGTCCTCTAGTGAAGCCGAGTGCAGGGTGGGCCCAGCAAACCTCCCATTACTCGGGTTGCGATCCATACAGCGGCTTCTGCCACGCACCACGCCAGGAGGCCTCCTCTTCAAGGCCCTCGCCGTCTTTTGTACCCAATAAGAGGTCATTTATTTCTCCAACCTGCCGATCAGGCTGTCAGAATTTCCAGGATCCAGAAGGGCAGAGAGGCTGAGATTTCGTCCGTACCATTTACAGCCCTGCAGTAAAGTACAGCCTCTGTGGCAGAGACGCAAGAAGACAGTCAAAATGCTAGAGACGAAATTGACCTGGCAAGGCAGCCGCTGGCGCTTGCACCACACCGTGAAACCACAGGAAAGAAGAAAAGCGCTCTTTCTGTTGCTGTGACTGCAGAGCACACACGTCCATTTGACAGGCCAGGTGTCCAGGGGCTGAGGTGACCAGGGATGGAGGACCAAGGGGCAGCCTCTGCCCCACTTCCAAATGGAGAGCTGGAGAGATCCTGCAGCAGGTGCAGTGTGCCCCAAGACCAGCATGGGGGGCACTGCCCTCCAGGGGCTCAGCCAGCACAGTGTGTCGTATACCGGGGGTCCCCATGCCTGAGGTATGAGGTAGCAGGAACCCCAAACCCACCCCACAGGTGGTAGGGGTGTAGGGCTGTACGAAAGAGTTCCGCTTGCCAAACCTGCCTGCACCTGGGTTCCTGCAGGGATTTGTAAACCCAAAAATCACAGCAGCAGCAAAAAATAGTGGATGGGAGACAGGGTAGTGATCAGAGCCTGCTTGTCCTCACCCCTTCTGTGAGAAGGATGCAAAGGGTCAAGCGCACAGGCCAGCAAGCGGCACCAGAATCCCAGGGACTTGAGAGAGGACAGGACGCTTGGTGCCTGCATCTGGTCCACACAGCCCAGCCCCCAGCGCTGGCCTCTGGGGAGAGCAGGTGTCAGGGTCCACACCTGCTGAAACCATGTCTGTCCATAAGGGTCTGCGGTCTTGTCAGCTTCCACAATGGACTTAGGCACTTCTAGGTAAACGCCATTGTTTATGTGCATATGATGCATATGAATATACTGTACATTCATGCGTGTGCATAAGCACATGTGTACATGCATGTAAATACATAGGTTCAAATATATGCTTGTATGTATACACAGGCACGATCTGCGTTTATACACCTCCACCTACTGAAGTTAACTTGGAGGCAATACCATTATGTGCATAATGCTGATAGAATATTGATAAATAACTCCAGTCTGTGATTCTATGCCTCATGTGCATATACAGCGTACTGTTTGTGGCCACGGTTTTTCGATGTGACTCAGTACTGCATGTCTGAGTGTAGAAAGAAGATAGGTTATAAACACCTTCTGTTGCATTTTTCCATGTCATCTTGGAAAGCCCAGCTGGAAGCCATTAGAGTCACTCAGTTCTTTGGAGAACCATGGGGTCCAGCTGAGTAGCTCCACAACCCATCCCACGAGGGGGTCCTTGACCCGAGGCAGGGCCTCAGTGCCAAAGCTGGAACAGAATCAGAGCAGGAGTTGGGTGTCCATCACACAAGTACAGTGACTCTGTCATTAGTTGTGTGTGACCCACCCCACCTCTGCTTTTGGGGTGTGCAGAATGCCCATGGCGGGCCCCCCAGGAAACCAACATCAGGAAGGACCCTGGATAGGAGGCTACCACACACAAGCTTTGTGCTTTCACTGGGCCCTAGAGATCATGGTCAGCTCCTTGCTGCTTACCTGGTCTTCAAGCTGCAGTGTTTACTGGTCACTGGTCGTGCCTTTGCACTGGCCACTTGGGTGGCTTTTTGGTGAGCTGACCTTGTAGAGCCGTGCTGAAGGCTGAAGATAAAACACTAGTGTCTCATGGGCACACACTGCTTGCCCAATGCCATTCCAGGAATCTTTCTTGGGGTGACCCAGATGGACAGCTGCACACGTACACACACGTCCAGTGCTGTTCGGGGGTCACTAATGCTGACTGTAGTGTTAACCATAACTGGTAATACCAGCGCCAGTGCTCCATAGTAAACTGCCATGGCTAGGGTGGAACACCATGAAATAGTGTCTCCACAGCTTGTTTCCAACACTGATGCGTGGTTGGTTGATTGCCACTAGTCAGCCAGACTGGAAAGACCAATCCTGGGCACTGCCTGGACTTTAATGCTCCCCAGTTGTCGTATTAGTGCTGTGCGTATGCACCTCGTGGAGACGCGGAGAGCAGAGCCCGGACATGTGGAAACCGTACATATCCTCCTCGTGTGACCCAAGCTGGGATCTCGTCGTCAGGCCAGCCTGGCGCCTTTCTGTGATGTTGATAGTACATAGCTCTGTGCATGTCCCAGCACCTCGCAGTTGGGTGTCATCACGTGGGTGCCACCCCAGACCCCGGGGGTGTCTTCTTGAGCTTGCCTGCAAATTCAAGATGATGCCAAATGCCGTGGGTTGCAGTCAGTGATCTCAAGTGCATGTGGCCATTACGTTCATGTGAACAGAAGAACAGTCACCCACATCTCATTTTTCTCCTGATGGCTACCTTTCTAGGTCATTGGTCCAGAGACTTGAATTCCAGCCTCCTGGAGGGGGTGGCCTAGCCACCTTTCAGCAAACAGGACCTCTAAACATGTCCCAGTTTCCCGTCCAGAGACTACCCCATGTATTTTATGCTGCCGTAACACAGACTTTATGATCCGTATTCTGAAAATCTCTTCATCTTTTGTGCTTGGATTTTGTCTCTGCAGATACCGAGCGGCTGTATTCAGTGGTGTGTCAAGAAATCTGCGGTCGCTACGGGAAGCAGTACGGCTGGGACGTGAAGTCCCTGGTGATGGGAAAGACAGCGTTAGAAGCTGCCCAGATCATCATAGACGTCCTGCAGCTCCCCATGTGCAAGGAGGAGCTGGTGGAGGAGTGCCATAGGAAGTTACAGGCACTGTTCCCCACCGCTGAGCTCATGCCAGGTACTTCCTCGCCCTCTGCTCCTCCCCAGCCCTTCCTCCCTCCTCCTCCCTCCTTCCTCCGCTTCTTCCCGCCGACACATCCCGTGCCTCAGCATTGGGAGCGCTGTACGTCTCTTGAGGTCCAGAATGCCTAGTTTATCTTGTTGCATCTTGCTAAGTCTCAGGACTGCACCCGTGAGATCTCCATTGGCCCTGGAGGATGAAGGTCAATCCACGTGCTTAAAAGAATAGACTTCAGTTGCACAGATGTCTGGGGTGTAGAAATCACCTGAGCTTTATTTAACGTAGGTTTTTGTTTTTGTGGTACAAGGAGTCAAATCCAGCCCTGGCTGGCACTCCACCGCTGAGCCACACCACAGCCGTATATTTAGTTTCGATGAGATTAGGCTCAGGTCAGAATTGCTTCATAAGGCACGCTAGTAAGTGGCTTCACCTCTTCCTCCGTGAAATCAGACACAGAATTAAAATTCCAGCAGTTATTCAAACTTTAATAAATTGATAAGGAGCTAAAGCTCCCCATACGACTTTAATTATCAAAAAACTTTGCAGCCCTAGTTATTTTCAGTATGCCTGTGCATCACATACATAACCAGCCTAGTGTTTGTGTGTGTCTATTTTTGGGGGTGCTGAAGAGTGAACCCAGGTCTCACACAGGGTGGGCAATAGCTTACCACTGAGCTACCCTCACTGCCCCAGTCCTGGATGGAATACGCGTGTTTCAGTATCTGGTGTCTCCTCAGAGAAGCTGCTCCATTCCTGTGGTCTGATTCACCCTGGTTCCATTAGAAAGTAGACTTCGTGCTAGAAGTGAGAATGACAGACATCCTGCATTTCAGGTCAGACAGTACTCAAAATGGGCGCTTGAGTACACCTCTAGGATGACAGTGCAAATACTGTCTTCTGTCTTTAGAATTCCTGGCGCCCAGGGAGGAAAAACCAGTACTTCATAATGGTAGTATAATTTTAAAATTATATTAATATTGTGCACACACAATTTGAAATGCATGTTGTTATTTATAGTCATACGTAGATAATGATTATCTCCAAACCTGCCAGGTGAATGTTCCTGGCAATTAGAGTTTTCCTGCAAGAGCTTCATATGGTCTGTCCTTGGATGTCTCACACACACACACACACACACACACACACACACACACACACACAGAGCTTGTGATTATTCTCCCTGAATCTGCTACAAGCCGAGGTCTCCATCACAGGCTCGGTGAGTACCAGCTCCACGGTACACCGCCCTGTGCGTCTTTATCCACAGCGTCTGCCCAGGAAGTTGTCATGGCAACTCTTGATGCAAACACAGCCAGACCCTTCATACAGTCTTAATTGTGGTTTCAGTAAAATAAGAACAAAGTGCTTCGCATCTAGCGTAACATCTTCATCCTGATTTAAACACGCAGGAGTTTGTGAGTGTTGACTCAGTTTGCATGGTTATGCAGCAGTTCTCCTGAACTCTTCAAAGTCTAAAACACCCTCTGGATGAAACCTGCTGTGTCTCCCTTTTCTCGTAGGTGCCTATTAGGCCTCAGCACCCACCGTGGGTCTCAGGCTCAGGGTTCTCCTGTCCCTGATTCCAAAGTGCTAGGGTTACCAGCATGTCCCACCATGCCTGGCTCTTACGGTTTTGAAATGCCTTTAAGGAACACCATCGCACATTCACTAGGCCGCTTCTTTCAGTCCTGTGATAGATCTTTTGACTTGCAGAAACTTTCTCCTTTAACCTAAGTGGTGCTGTTGTTTGGAGCCGTTGGTTCTCTCCAAGGAGCTTGTCACCCTGGCTTCCCTGACATGAACTTGGCCATTATTATTGGAGGACCTTGGGATTGCTGTGGTGCTTTTCAGGGGAACCCTGGTCCTTATTTTGAGTGTGCTTCTTGGCTGCAGTGTAGAATCCTCAACCTAATGGCACAGATTCTTCCCCCGACTGGCATAGACTTTCTAGGTTCCACTTCTGACCTTTGGGCCTTCCCAGTGCAGATCCATAAAACAGCCTTGCATGAGTCATTGTCTTGGGCTCTAGGCCTCCAGTAGGATTCATGGGAGGCACTGTGATGGGCTGCGGGAATTCAGCTGGGCTCTTGCAGGACATTGCTGTGGGATCCAGGCCCTCAGCTCCATTTTCTAGGTCTTTAGTGTTGTGGACAGATTTCTTGCACTTTCTTTTATTTAACTCTGGGTGATTGTCATAAAATAGTATTGTAAATTGTGCCCTGTATATAATTGTTCTCCTCGCAACGTCTGACTGCAACTTATGCTATGAAGATCTTAATAGTACTAAGATTTGCAATCTCACAGATGCGGGATGTCTTTCCATTTATAGGCATCTGTTTGGTTTTTTTTTTTTTTTTTTTTTCCCTTGACATTTAAGTGCTTTATTGTTGGCACCAACAATTGAGTCTAGGGACTGATTTCCTACAATGTGAAAATAAGTAATTTACATCGTGATAATTAATGTTATGTAACGTCACATTTATTGTACATTTTGAGCATTTATGTTGCATTTTTGTTTTATGGCTTTTCTGTACTTTCTTTTATTGCATTCATTGTTTTTATTGTTGCTCTTGTATTCTGCGTTATGTGTGTCTTCTTTGGTTTCTTGCAGCAATCTTTTGTGATTTCAATGCAGAGATGTTTCAGTTCTTATGTGTTTATTCCTAGATACCGCATTAGTTTTTTATGTAATTTTGAGTGGAGTCGTGTCACTAACTTACTTTGAAAGTTTATATTGTTTCGTGTACAGAAATGCATCTGATTTTTAACTTTCCTTTTAACTTTTCTAAACTGCTTTGTTAGATTTACAGTCCGATGTGTGATCTGATATAAAAATCATCTCTCTTGCCTCATTTTGCTGGCGAGGATTTCTAATACTGGGTCAGAACATCTCACCTTGTTCCCAATCTTAGAGAGAAGCTTTTAGTGTCTCCAGTAAGTAGGTTGTAAGCTGTGAACTTTGTATATATGACCTTTATTAGTTTACCTCGATTCCTTGTTTGCTAAGTGCTTTGTCATCTCAGTAGATCCAGAAAATGGAACACTAAAATAACAAAAACATCCAAACATCACTGTCATCATCATTAAATCTCAGGGCTTCAAGCTTTCCTTGGATCCTCTGCTTCTTTATGGTTCCGCCTTAGGAACTAGTCCATTTTGAGGGCATCCGTTCTGCCATGAAATGGCACTCTAAGCCTTGTTTGTGTCTGTGGTATTGATTGTAATTTCGGCTTTTTATTTCTGATTTTAATTATCTGTGTTGTCTTCCTTTTTTTTTTTTTTTTTTTTTTTTTTAATACCGCGCTTACTTCCTGACCTGGAGTCCTTTTCAGCATGCAAAGCGACCTTAATGTATTGGACGTCCAAATGTCCTTTGCTCTCAGGTCTTGTAACTGGTTTTCTTTGTACAGTTCTTGCCCTGTATCCTGAGACATAAGTCTCAGTTTTGAAAGTCCGCCAGGCTGCACCTGGCTGGTCTGGCCTCTAGGCAGGGTGCTAATGAGTGTATTTTATGGACTTCTCTTGGAGGTGTGATGACCTCATTTAAAGGTACCAGTCATTGAAAATCCTGGAACATGAGCTACTCCAAGCCCAGAGCCAGCCTTTAAGGATGCCGTGGTCTTGCGCAGCTCCCTGCTTGGCTCTCTGGGCTTCTACCACTTTTTAAGCTCTTCCAGGTCAACAGGTTAAAGGACTTATTTCATTCCTTTTTGTATCTATAGATCATATTTTTAAACAAGTTTATTTGTGTGTGTGTGTGTGTGTGTGTGTGTACTTAACTTTTACTGGCTTCCCACCTGGGAGTTAGTACTTACCAAAGATAGCAGGTCTGCCTTGGAAGATAATGGCGTGATCGTGTCTGTGCACCGCGTCCTCAGCTGTGTGTGTTTACACAGGAATGTGACTGCAGTGACCAAACAGTCCAGGCGTGGGGTCCTCACAGGGCGCGCCTTGAGATTTTGTGTCCATCCCTCCTGCATCCTCCTCTGTGTGAGCCACGCCTGCCCGCTCCTGCACAGGCAGCCCTCTCCTGTCCTCTTCCTGTGACCCCGGTCCTCGTCCTGGCACGGGGGTCATTTGTGCTCACTTACTACTTTGACTTCGTTGGTTGTGAGGGGGAATAGGATCCCTGGGTCCATGTGTCCTTTTCTTCCTGAAAATCTCTCCTGGTGGTGGCTGTAGGAGTCCGCAGGAGCAGCCGCCCAGGGAGAAGGGCATGTTATCCACTCGCTGTCCTGGTCCTTCCTTTCCTCCTCGAAACCAGCCCTCCAGCCCCCCAGCAGGGATCAGCTGCAGTCCAGTGGGAAGGGTACTCCCCAGGGCAAGATGGAGCAGTCTTGGACTAGGCTAGGAGGGCTGGGCTGATTCACTGTGGTGTAAGGCTCTGTCACCAGAGGAGCCACCACAGTGGCAGGTTCCCTGGGGGCCCTACCCCATCCCAGTACAGTGCTGTGGCCTGTCTGGCCACTGTACCCGTCACAGGGAAGGACCCCTGATTACCCTGCTGCAGGGTCATGGCCTGTCTCTGCCTGATTTTGAGACAGTGGGGAAGTGTGTGCTTGGACCAGTCGCCATGGAAACCGCCCCATTATGATGTCGGGACTTGTCTTGGCCTGACTCTGCTGCAGGGGTTTTGTGTCTGCCCACTGGGGCTGTAAAGGTGTGTCTTCCGCTGACAGATGCCAGAGGAAGCTCTTCCTCCACTGGTCCAGCCCCCAGGCAAACCGGACAGGGAGGGGTTTAGGGGCCCCGGCAGACAGGCCGCCCATTTACGACTATGTCTGAACTGGGGCCGCCCCCACACCAACCATTTTCAAACTGTGGACAGGCCTTTTGACCTCCAGGAAAGTAGTAGTTTCCTAGGATTTCCTTTTAATGAGTAGGTGTTCCCACCCCTAGCGTGAAGCCAGTACACATCCATCCCATGTCTCTTTCTTTCTCCATCCTCTTTGGATCTCTTTTTTCTCCTCCCTCCATCTCTTGAGCCCCTTCTGTTTCAGAAACATCTGACATTTTTCCAATCAGGACAGCTTTACAACCCTTTTTTTAAACCTTGATGTATGAGACCGGACAAGTTTTTCACAAATCAGGCCTGTGAAATCTGTGGCCTGCCACTGTGTATTTGGGGCAGATGCCGGAAGCATCAGGTCCCGCGGGGCAGGGGCTGTGGTTCTTTGTGGAATCGTTTTGGGTGGACCAAAAGGACCCTAAGTGGCCAGGCGGGTGCTCCCATGGCCACAGGGCGTGCCCTGGATTTCCTGTTGTCCTGACTCTGTGCTTCTGTTCTTGACTGGGAGGCGGCCAAGCCCAGACCTATATGACACCTCCACCTCCCTCCTGCATCATGACCCCAGTCCCGTGCCCCGACTCTCCTCCCCTTGTCCTCATCCATAAGATTATGGGGCACCACACAGCAGGAGAGGCAGGCCAGTGTCCAGTGGCCCGGACTGTGGCCGTCCTGACAGAGCACAGAGGGCAGGAGCAGGGTGGCCCCTGAGCCCTCCCTGTGCTCCTCAGCCGGCCTGGCTCCCCCCAAAAACCCCTCGATGTCTTCTAGTGCACCTCAGAGTTCTTGGGCTGAAAAGTAGTTAACCCAACCAAGAGTTGGGGCCTCAGGGTGTGGATGGTGCCCTCACCCAGGGTTAGGGTGGAGCCTTCTGACAGAGCCTGCAGAGGAGCTGGGGACAGCAGGACCTGTGGGACAAGGATTGGTGCAAGCGGAAGAGAGGGGCCAGCTTATGTGGGAGCTAGAACTCCTGCAAGGTTCCGGCAGGCAAGCAGCACTCTTCTCTAGTGAGCAAAGCCAGGCTCCCCAATTTGGGGACCTGGGAACAAAGCAGGTGTTCCGGCTGCTAATGATCATGACATCCTTAGCACCTACCAAAAGGGGGTGCCCCCAGGGTTCAGGAAGTGCCTGATCAGAGCCACATTTAGGGATTTGCCCACTTCCCAGAGTCTCACTCTGCCCCTTACCAAGTGGGCTTCCTGCCTTGGCGTCCCTGAGCTCCCGAACAGGACAGGGAGATGGTGGGGGAAAGTCTGCGCTTCTTTAGTCCTGTCTCCCTGCATGAACTGCAGCACCCCACCTCCTTCTCCTGCCCGGCTCCTTGGCACTCAGGCCTTCAGAGTGGGGCTGGGCCCCCGTTGCCCCCTTGGGCTCCTGGGTACAGGTAGCAGGCAGATGATGAGTGATCTTGGCGTCCGCAGCGAAGTCCCTGTTACCAGAGCGGCTGTGTGTGCACAGTTAGTGGAGTCTGGCCCTCTGCAGGCTGATGAGCTGCACCAGTGCGTAAGACCCCCTTCCAGTCCATGCATGGAAGACCCGAAGATTCCACCCGCCTCCTGCTGTGATTCTGGCCTAGATCAAAACTCACCCACGAAGCCTCCAGCAGAGCAGAGGTAGCAAAACCACCTGGTGAGAGTAGGGGCTGCAGAAGGGCAGAGCTGGAGAATCTCAGATGCTCCCACCCACGGCACAGGGTCAGGAGGCGGGCGTGCAGGATACACACTCTGTGGCACCGTGCAACTCGTCACCGTGGCCTGGAAAGGAAGGCAGCAAGTAGAGAGGGCACCCCTCTAGCAGGACATGATCCTTCCTTCCCTGTGCAAGTCCACAGGATATGTGGAGACCGCACAGACTAGAAGCCCCCTGCCCACATAACCGCAGCTAGCTCCTTGGTGGGAGCCTCTGGCCAGCCTCGCTCTCACAGGCTGCGTCTTTGTGAATGAGGCAGCCTGTGGTAGTCTTCAGAGCTCACAGCAGGTCGTAGATAGACTGCATAGGGCATGACTTCAGCTTACTTTTGTTTTTTATTTTCTTGTTTTTAGTTTAGTTTTGCTTTGTTTGTGGTTGAGACGAGGTCTCACTACACAGTGCAGGCTGGCATTGAGCTCACTTTGCAGCCCAGGCTGGTCAGGAACTCACAGTGATCCTCCTGCCTCAGCCTCCCAGGTGCTGGGATTACAGGCCTGCCCCACCACCCCTGGCTCGCTTACTTATAAGCAAGCCCTGTTTTTGTGAACAGCAGAAGTAAAGCAAGCGGGCACGTTTTCCCTAGACATCAGGCATGGCCCCAGTGGCTCCTGGAGACGTAGAGGTCCCTTGGCAGGCGTGGAGACAGCCCAGTGCCCAGAGCGGCTCAAGGAATGCTTGATCTGCTTCAGCAGGAACACAGATCTCCTGGCGGGTGCAGCTCCAGAGGCCTGCGAACCGGGCTGCTCGTCCTCTGCTTGGTGACAGCACAGCAGTGCCCACTGGCAGCCTTAGACTGGTCTCCTGCTCATCCTCAAGCGGCCCGGTGGGCAGCGGCCTGTCTGACCTGTTAGGTTCGGGATTCGGCTTACACGGGAACTAGCAGAGGAGCTGCAGCCTGGGTTCCTGTCCCTTGCCTTCCCACTCCTCCAGGCAGAGCTTCTCACCTTGGGCGGGGGACGCTCTGGGGGAACCCCAGTGCAGACCAAGGCTGCACTCATAGAATGCTTCCAGGGAGCCACGCAGCCTCTGGGCCACATCAGCCCACTGGTTGTGGGAGTGTGCCTGGCAGCTCATGTGACGAGTGTGGGGCTTGGGTCCACCGGAACCAGGTGTGTCCCTGTGTCCTGCCCTCAGGTCTCAGGGCTGGGGTTCAAGTCCATGTCCCCATGGAGCTGTGGTCCTTCCATTGGCCTTGGTCAGAGTGTTAACGTCTCCCCTCGTAAGGGACTGTATGCTCAGCCTCACCCCTGAAAATGCTTGCTCTGACCTGTTTGTTTTATGGGCAGCGGCGTCCAGGGCTGCAGGACTGGCCCACTCACTGGCCACTCACAGGCTGTGATGACGGCTCTCCTCCAGGTGGCACAGACAGAGCTCTGAGCCCCAGGGTGAGGCTTACATGCATACTGCACGTGGTTTAGATATTTCTGCATTCAAAGACTGCTTGTTGCCTCACTGTCGTTTAGTGGACTTAAGGAAGACCTCCTAGCTAAGGAAACAGATCCAGATCTTTGCTTCCAGTGCGCCTACATATTAAAACACCCTCATGTCTCACAGTTTCCTCAAGTTACAGGACTACAATATCTGTTTCTAAATGAACAGCGGTTCTCATACGGATTTTTCAGCCACAGCAATGAACTCACAATAGTGTTAGGTTAGAGATTTTTGGCATAAAGCCATCAACCAAAATTCTGGCCAGATTTAAAATTTCTGTAGAATACCAACAAGAAATCACAGTGAAAGGGTCGGAGGTTTAGCTCAGCAGCGTAAGTGCCTGCCTGGCAAATGCGAGGTCATGAGTTTGATCCCCATTACCAGAAAAAAAAAAAAAAAAAAAAAAAAACCCACAGTGAACACTGGAGAATCTTTGTGTTTTATAGCAGGAGCTCACAAAATTGGGCTAACACTTTTTAAGTTAGTTTGGAATTGCCATAGTGAGTTACAGAGTCATCTTTGTCTTATTGTTGAGTGCCTAGCTCAAAAGGAATCTTGTTTTTTTAATGTGAGTTATTTGAAAGGGGAACACACTTGTCCTTCCATTTCTGTTTCTGTGTGGGAATTGGAAATTGAAATCTTCATTTCCTGGGGAGTTTTATCCTGAGTCTGTGATGCAGACTAGGTCCGATCTGCGATTCACAGGTGGGAACAGAAAGACAGTGTGGGACCACAGCCTTGGCCTCGGAGGGTACTGTAGCAGCCCAGGGTTATTGCAGATACTGAGCATGAACCGGGGCATTCTCTGTGGTGCATTAAACGGCTTATTTTAGATTCGGTTTTACAGCACTCCGAGTGCTTATTCAGGGAGACTAAATTAAATTGTTATGTCATCCGTGGGGCCATCACAGAATCAGAAAAATCCAATGAGCTACTGTTTTCTAATTCACGCTTTTCTGTTCGTCTGGTAATAATAAGCTATTGAAATAGCCATTTTGTACATCGACTTTTGGAGTGATTTTCCTTAGACTCCACAGTGTAAAAGTGACTCAAAGTGGCTTTGCAGAAAATCAGGGAAGCCCTAGAAAGAGTCATACTGTATTTCCCCAAACTGTTAGTGTTTCGAAAGGCTCCTGAAATCCTAAGGAAGACAATATGGACAAAATCCCATGCAAAAGTGCTTTGCGTTTCGAGGGCTTTCTGGAATGGGGCGGGACCCAGGGGGCTCTGCTGTCCCTCCTGATGGGACAGCATGCCAGGTCCTCTGCCCTGCTGCTCCTTGTCACAGTGCAGCTTGGCTGGGTCCTCCTTCACTGCTGCCTCTGTCAGCCTCACAGGCAACTCAGGGATCCACGCTTTGGAAGCAGAGACACCCTGCTCCGGGGTCCAGTCTGTAGCTGACTCCTAGCTGAATGGGGACCTGCACCCAGCAGGTAGCCTTGACCCGGGGGGCAGGACAGGAGAGCTGGCCCGGGTCCCTTGAAAAGCTCCACCATCTCCTTTTGAACCCAGGGACTTCCTGGGCCAGACCCAGTGACCCTGAAAAATAGAAACCAGATGGAAGGCATGGGATGCGATCAGCAAGGCAGGAAGATGGACATGTCCCAAATGTCCCTCGCTCTAGCAGCTAAGGGACCTCCTTCCACTAGGTGAGCATCTGTGCCTGTGGAGCTCAGTCAGCAAAGCCTTGCTTCTCTGTTCTTTGAGTACCTTGGCACGGGCAGTCTCGAGCATGCTGGGTATCACATTGGTTTAAATCCTGTCTGCAGGCTTTTCTGTCCTCAGACATGCTGTGTGCTGCATCTCATGAAACGAAGAAACTGTTAGAAAACTTGAAAATCCTACCCATTTCTGATTACGCCGAAGCAACGTGCAGGTGGTTAAAAATTCCCTATATATGTAAACCAACAAATAGCTCTGATGAGGTGTAGCTGGGTAGTACAAGAACACGGCGTTAGACTTCGGTGGACCTTGAAAACTGGGATGCTGTGTGTTCCTCCATGAGCTGTCAGGTTTCATCACACAGTGGCATATGTGTACACTGTATCTACTTTAATTTCCCAGCCTCAGTAGGGTGGTGAGCTCACGTTAGTTCCAACAGCCCCAGCATTACCAGAGGAGAATTAAATGTATGATGGAAGAACATAGACTGGGGGAGGATTCCTTTCCTAAAATAGGAATCGCGGTAAGGATAATATCTTTGTGCTTAGCTTTACAGACCATCTAGGATCTGTCCTAATTTCCAGCTTTGCCTGCTTTGTGTTTTTTCTTTTCTTTTCTTTTTTGTCTCTTTGAGACAGGGTCTCACTATGCAGTTCAGGCTGGTCTTGAACTCATTTTGTAGCCCAGGCTGGTCTCAATCTCCCCAGTAACCCTCCTGCCTCAGCTTTGCCATTTGAGCAAGAAACTATACACAGTAGGGGGCTGGGGATTTAGCTCAGTGGCATAAGCACCTGCCTTGCAAGCAGGCAGTCGTGAGTTCGATCCCTGGTACCGATAAAAAAAAAAAAAAAAAAAAAAAAAAACAAAACAAAACGAAACTATACACAGCGGCTGGGGGTTTAGCTCCGCGGCATAAGCACCTGCCTTGCAAGCAGGCGGTCATGAGTTCGATCCCTGTTACCGATAAAAAGGAAAAAGACCAAAAAAAAAAAGAAAGAAAGAAAGAAATGAT
This sequence comes from Cavia porcellus, assembly GCF_034190915.1. Lineage (NCBI taxonomy): Eukaryota > Metazoa > Chordata > Mammalia > Rodentia > Caviidae > Cavia > Cavia porcellus. The sequence continues at coordinate 4,306,303 of NW_026947516.1, read as the reverse complement.
ACACAAACAGTGGACATGGCTCTGCTCCACAAAAACTGCCTGATGGAATGAAATTCTCATTTCCACATGTCATAGGAAACTCTTTCTTTCTTTCCTTCTTTCTTTCGCTAATGGAGATTGAACTCACAACCTTACATGATTGCCAGGCAGGCGCTTACACCCCTGAGCTAAACCCCTGGCACAAGACACTCTTGAGCTGTAGCTGAAATCATAGTTACTGAGGAGGCCGAGGCAGGCAGTTCACCTGAGTCCAGGACCTCAGGGTCTGCCTGGGCACACAGGGGCCTCATCTGCAGTGATTCAGCAATGAATCTTCTGTTTTCTCTTTCCATTGAGAAGTGAGTAGGTAGCGTAGATGTGTGTTTTAAAGAATGCAGGATAAAACCAAGGGCTAAAAACACTGAGCAAGATGGGGTGAAGCCTCGGATGTGAAGCGACTGAGCCCTGAACCTCCATCCTCTACATGTAGAATGCAGCTCTGAACAGCCAGGAAGATGCCATTAGTGTTTGGAGACGGTGAGAGACAGAGACGGGGTCAAGGGTGATCGGCCATGGAGGCCAGGTCTGGAGCCCTGTCCCCAGGGCCCCTCAGCCTCTCTGGGCAACCCTCCGTCTGCATTCTTCTCCCTGCTCTCTGAGGAGTCCGTGCACTTTTCACTGACACGGTGCTGTACTCTGTGGATAGCCACTGTCTAAAGGGGAGATTGCTGGGGACGAGGGGTCAGTACCCCACCTAAAATCCGAGGACATCACACAGAGGCATCTGTCTGCAGGGGAGACGCAGCCCCTCTGCGGGATTAATGAGCTGGCTTCATTCTGAGCTCTTGCCTTTGTCACTCTGGGAAAGAGGAAACCGGAATCCAGGGTCAGTTCCCCGTGCCACATACAGTGCAAGGGCATTGGGTGCAAAAACTGTCGACAAATTCCCAGGTTAAGGACATGGTCCTGTAGCTGCAGTGTCTTTCCTCATCCATGCGCCTGCAAGGAAAGACCGGGTAACGAGAGAGAAGTCCAAGGAAGCTGCCAGGTCAGAGTTGTGCAGCGCACTGGGGCCCTCAGCAGCAAACACCCAGGACAGGGGCAGAAGAGGAGCTGCGCTAGTTCTCCAGCTGGTTCTGGGGCAGAGAGACTGCAGTTACTGCAGGGCCCGGGGAGCAGGGGTGAGAGCTCCTGCATCTCATTGTGGGGGACGTAAATAGGCAAGAGGGGTGACGCTGTAGTCAGGGTTTGCAAAGAAAACCATGTACGAGAGGACGCATAATGCATAGTATGATTTTGTAACAGTAACCCAAAGAGTCAAGTACAAAAATTGTGCAGGAAATCTGTGCACTCACCAAGACCCAGAGAATCAAGCTGCGGGCCTGGAGGCCATGGCAACACCCTGCACGAGTCCAGTAGAAGACCTAGAGCCCACAACAATGTCTCCTACAAGTCTGTTTCATGCGTCTGCACTGGGAAGGCCCAAAGGGGAGAGGGGGAAACCAGAAAGTGTGCACCAGCAGGCTGAGGGATCAGTACCAGCAGGCTGAGGGAGCTGACTGGAGTCGGAGTAAGGAGCAGAGCCTCCCAAGGTGAGCCACACCATCCTCAGTGACCGTAAAGGCCCGAGCTCCTCCAATGGTAACAGCTGAGTTCCTCAGGAAGGAAGCTCAGCAAGCTGCTCCCCGAGAGCCCACAGCACTTCTTCAATTCTCATTTTATATTGTTGGTGACAGTCCCCAGGGGCGCCCTCCACACCCAGAACCGCCTGATGTGGGTCAGCTGGGTGTTACAAGTGGGCCACCAGTTATCAGTCTGCCAGGTAGTGACCAGCCGGGGTCATGGACTACTTCTGCCCTTTTCTGGCATCCTTTCTTTGAGCCTAGGCACCCTGTTCAAGCATCATAATTGGGGGTACCGTTTTCTGAGCCCCAGGAAACTACTATATACCAATAATAAACCCCTGTACTATTAATTTGATGTGTTTTGTTTGCATTCTTAGCACAGTCACTATACAAGAAAGAAAGATGCAGATCAGGGAAGCAGAGTAGAGTCCAGAGCCCAGTTTGTTTACATTGGTCCCACAGGCAGATCTGCGGCAGAAAGAGGTTTAGGGGCGGCTTTAGCATGAAGACACTTGGAAGGAGCACACTTGCCTCTGAGATTCCTTTTTTGGGGTGTTTTGTTTTGTTTTTTGAGAGTAAAACACACTATATGATCAGGTTAGTCTTGAACTCACTGTGTTGCCCAGGCTGCTCTCCTGCCTCAGCCTCCCGAGGGAGGACTGGGGTTCTAGACCACCACAACTAGCAAGCAGTCCTCCTGCTAGGGAGAGGCGTGGGAGAGATGAGAAATCCCTTCCCGTGGCTGCCCCGTCCTACACTTACTTTATAGACGTGGAAGTCACATCTCCAAACTTAGTTCCCATAAGTAAAGTCTCTGCGTACCTCTCATATGCTCTTGTCCGTTTCACTTAATTTTTAGTGTTATTCCTCCACTTCAACTTTTGCTGTTTGATCAGTGTGATATTTAGGCCTCTGCTGCAAGCTGGGGTTCCGCTATCACTTGAGGGGGCGAAGGTGCACGGAAATCACTGCTGCAGCCCCCGTGGTCTTGGTGGAGATTATCCAGGCAGGTGACAGAGCGTGTGGTGAGGCCAAGCCAGCCATGCTCGAAGCAGCAGCTTGCTCTGTGGGGAGAACTTGGTGCTCCGTCCTGGGGCTGCCCGGGACCAGCTGACCAGACACTCACAACCCGGACTCCCTCTTGGCTGTGTAATCTGTGTTTACCTTCTGCCTACTGGCTTCTGTCAGTGCTTAGGGTTTGTCAAGGACGGAAGCAGGTGTACCCACTGTGCCGACCAGGAGAAACAGTGCCCTCTGAGGTCACCTCACATGCGGGACACTGGTGCATTCTCGTGCTCGCCATCACCCGCTGTCCGGCCGTCCTGGGGCAGCCAGCACGTCCCGGGGCAGCCAGCACGTCCCCTGGTTGAGCTGCCGGGCTCTGAGGACAGCTTGGGCCTGCTTTTAAAAACAGATCCGTCTCCTGGAACCCTTTGGCTCCGCCATGCCCCGATAGGATGTGAAAGGAGAATGGAGCTGGGGTTGCACTCCGAAGGCCTCCTTCCCTGTGAGCCTGCAGCAGCATGGTATCTCACAGCCGGAGGAGAAGGCAGAACGCGGCTCTCACCTGGCCGTTCCTGGTGGCCGCCTGCATCCCTGGAGCTGCTGGGCTTTGTGCTCCCTTCTCCTCACCTCTGCACCCCCTTCACAGACCTCACTTCCCTGTGTGTTTCCCCACCCCACCAGACCCCTTTTCTCCTACAAAGAGATAACTCATTGGATTTAAGACCCAGGGTCACCTTCAAGGTCAAAACCCAGTGACCTAACTTCCTTGTGCAAGGTCCCACCTTCTAACTTTCCAGAAGCACCTGGGGCGGGTGAGCCAACCCTCTGCATATTCCAGGTTCAGCCTAAAGCCAGAGTATGTCCCACCCCAGCTGTCCTGCCCCCACCCGGGCATGTACTGGAGCGTGACTGGGAGGAGTGCTGCTCCCTCCTGCCACCTTCCTGGCCACCAGGTAGTGAGCAACCACCTTCCCCTAGACCCTCCCCCTGTACTTTCCATCTCTAGTCTGCCAGCCTGGAACTCAGCTGGGAGCCAAAATAAACCCCGCCCCATTTAAGTCATGGGTGTCAGATATTGTGGCTGAGCCACAAGAAAGTGACCTGTGACACCCCCAAATATCATGTTGCCCTGAGCTAGGAGCCAGCGTCAGCCACAGCTGTGAGTTCCCTGGAACATATGGGAGCTTCCGGTCTTGCTGGAGTCTCAGGCCTCTGCCTCCAACCCAATCCCTCTCACCCTCATTTCTCCCCCATTCTGGGGCACTGTGTGGCTCCATGATGCAGTCCAGTGACTCGGTTCCACTGTTAGGGGCCCCTGCAGGGTCCCTGGTAAGTGAGTCCCGAGCATCTGACCTCCAGGGCCAAGAGCCTGCCCCAGTAGCCAGGCACCTCAGGCATCTTTCCAGAGCAGCTCAGAATTCACACACATCCCGGACGAAGGAGGGAGGAGCCCAGCCCAAACCAGCTGTGCTAAGACACAAGTGGAGTCCCAGGATTCCCAGCAGCAGAGACTAGCCAGATTGATGGCCTGAAGCACGGCTCAGAATTAAACCTTTAAGAAACCCGGCAGGTCACAGCGGCCGAAGCCCGCAGGAGCTCCTCACTAGAGGCTTGTGTGCCTTGCTAGTGTTTTTACAGGATGGCTCCATCTTAAAGGATAAATGTGTAAAAGTTAGGAAAATAAAAAGTCAGTATTTATCTGCATTTCCTGAATTCTGTGGCGTATAAACAAAGGAACTGTAACCATTTTAGAAGCTGTGTGTTGCGAGCCTGAGCTCCGTGTGCATGGAGACGTCTAGTCTTGATAGTTTCCATCAGAAGTGGTCAGCGTGGGTTTTCATCAGTGACTCAGGCCTGCAGGAGAGGAGAGGTGAGCCCTGTGAGTTAACAGGGAAGCCCATGCCTCTGCAGGGGAACTGAGAATAGAGAGGGGAGCCAGGTTCTCAGGGTGGGGCGGAGAGCACAGCGTTACAGCCGTGCCGGCTTTGGATGAGTGGCTGTCCAGCCCCTTCCCCAGGAGGTCCAGGGGCGCAGCTGGCAGCTGGAGTCCTCCCTGTGCCAAGAGTGCCTCAAACAGCCTGGGCAGGGACATCTGTTGCTTAGCACGTAAGCATGCAGACTTTGAAAGACATGAGTTCAAATCCTTGTCAAGGAGGGCACTGTGGGTCCCTGCCCTCCACGGCTGGTCCCTTTCTAGGGGAAGTTGTTCAGTTTCTGTGGTGTGGAATCCTGGCTACCTGTTGGACCTTCCCTTTAGCTTTCCCCCCTTCTTTGTAAATGGCTCCACACGGGATCTGCCCGTTCACACCGCTTCTCTGCCTGGGCCCCACTGCCCAAATCCCCCTCTTTCCCTGTGTGATGTAGCTGGGCTGGGAGACAGGGACCAGTGTGGCACGCTTTCTGAAGGTCCCAGCAGCACTCCCGGAGCAGGGTGCCCCCCTCGGTCACCAGCATCCCTTCTAAAGAGCCCACAAGGAGGCGTGTTTTAACTCCATGCAGTGCCTTCCGTAAAGGTCCCTCTCAGAGCAGCGGTCGCTGCCTGAGTCCGAGGGTCCCCTCCTGAGCTGAGAATTACCCCGTGGAGAGAACACCTTAATGGACCTCTGCACAGAACAGCACAGCAGCAGGAAGCAGCCCGGTCCTGAGCCCGCAGCAAGGCTGGAGACAGCTAGGAGGAGGCACGTGAGCCCCGGGACCCTGCAGAGTTCCTCGATGGCCCTAAGGAAGTGAAACTCCTCACAGCATAAATGTCAGGGTCTGGCAGACCACAGCGGGAGGGTGTTTTTCAGAGTGTCCTGCCTTTTGAAAGGCAGACGTGACTACTAGAAATGGGGAAATGGGGAAAGAGCAGTCTTGCGTGGACCCGGGCTGCTCCTGGGCACACCTCCCCAGGGAACTTGATCTCAGTGCTGACATTTCCTCCTTCCTGTTCCTCCCGGAGGGCGCACCTGGGGATGCCAGCTTCTGCGGAGAGAAAGTGTATCTTGGCTCCGAGTTCAGGAGCTCCTGGGCCTTGGGCCCTTGGCTTCCGGCCAGAGACGTTGGTAGTGTCAGGGTAGGAACACAGAACCAAGCAGGTCGCCTCAGGGTGAGCCAGGGAGGAAGGCGATAGAAAGGCACAGGGTTCCCTCAATGCCTTACAGGCACCCTGAAAACTTGGGAATCCCCCTCTCTGTGGCCATAGCTCTTACAGGTCCCAACGTGTGCTGAAAGCACCCAGCCAGGGTCCAATCTTTTCCACGGGAGCCTCGGGAAACGCTCGAACTGCCCTCCATCCCAGCGTGGCTTCCTTTGGGTCTTCAAGTCCTGTCTCTAAATCCTAATCATCATGATGACCGTGCTATTTTTTTTTCCTTTTTCTTTCTGGGGTGCCTTTGTTCCCAGAGGGCTCCTGTCTCCTCCATGTTTGAGCTTTCGTATTTGAGACTTTTCACCAAGGGCCAGTGAACTTCTCTCCTCCTTCACATTCAGGAGCAGAGGAGGCCCCACGGGGGGGGGGGGTCCCGTGTCCTTCCGGCCACCGAGACCTCTCCCCCTCTCTGCCCTCATCCTCCCGAGGCTTCTCCACTGTGCCCCTGTCAGCTACACTCGCCAGGCCCATAGCAATCTGCAGCATAGACCTTGGGCTCTCCTGACCGCTCACAGCCTCTGCATTTGCTCCTTCTCCAGTCCACTGCGCATGTGGCATCCCTGTTCCCTACCGTCCTGGATCCTTCCCCGGCGTCACCCTGGGCGACCTGACCCTGTGTAGCAACAGATTCCCCGCTTCCAGTCACCCAGCTTAACACATGCATAGTGCCGCGATTTCAAGAATGAGCTTCATCACCCTGGGACAGAGCTCTGTCTCCATCTTCACAGGCTTTTTACTCTTCTTGCCGAGGGGAGAGAGTGACAGGACGCCAGGGGCTGCTGTGCAGTGTGCACTGGCTCTTGGAGCTCTGCAAGGGGCCGGGGGCAGGTGCCTGCGAAGCCAGGCTCACTGCTTCCTGAATGTGTCCTCGGCAGGTGCAGAGCGCTCCCGGGGGTCTGTCCCCGTCCCTGGAAACCACCCACAAACACCACTGCCGCGTCCTCCCCTGGGAGTGGAAATGGCATAGACTGACTCCCACTTGGTTGTGGTTGCTCTTGCTAAGATTTCCCATGAGATACCTAGCAAAATAGTCCCAGAGGGGAAGAACGGGACAAGGATAAACTCCTATGAAACCAATTACCATCGCAAAAAAAAAATCTTACACCAGAATTTGCCTTTCTTCTGTCTTCAAGTGAGCTGCATGTTAAAATATGCTCTGTTGTTTTCTAAACTGTTTGCATTAGAAGGGCATAAGATAGGAGCTTCAACATCCCCTGCAAGTGCAAATCATTTTGCTACTGGGCGTCTCTCCCTGCGACTAGCCTGACATTTGCTACTGACTGTCTCTTTTCCACAGCGGTTCTTGCCGTCTCCGCGCTGGTTAGGTCGAGTTTATTTTGAAAGTTTGCCAATACTTTTTAATACACCCTGATCCTCAGAACTAGTTGTTGCAAGCTATGCAATGATAGGCATGGAAATCTTTTTAACTCACACAGGCAAGCTCCACATAGTTCGCATACATTTGCACAGGTTGAGAACTGCTGGTGTGAGCAGGTACAGTGAGCGTACTCGTGAATAACATGCCTTGGGAGGTCTCCAGATTTTGGCTGGTTTTGCTACCAGAGAAGTGTGGTCTTGATATCAAAAGAAGACTTAGCAAATGTCCCTTTCAGTGTCCTGAAATTTGGTTAGAAATCCTGTTACTTATTTCTTGAGTGTATGAGAAGACTCATACACTCTCATCGGAGACTCTCTGATCCTAGATAGAGGAAGATTTGTAATTACACATACTACATGGGGGGCTGTTCAGCTTATTAGTGTCCTGAGTTTCCTGTCTTTCAAAGAACTAATCTGTTTCATCTAAGTGTCACATAAATGATATTGAATCGTTCATAACTTTTTTCCTTCTTAATGACTTTAGGATCGGTAGGGTTGCTCCATTTCATTCTTTATATTGATAGATTTAGGTTTTTCTTTTTCTTCTTGGTCAGTGGAGATACAGGTCCAATATTTCACCTGATCGTTTCAAAGAACCAGCTTTTAGCTTAATCGACTTTCTGTATTATTTTTTCCTTGTTGTTTCTTCTGTTTTTATTCCATTCTTCATTTGATTTGCTCTTTCTGTGCGACTTCTAAGGAGAAAGAATAGCCTATCACTGATCTTACAGTTTTTTTTGTTTTTTTTGTTTTTTTTTTTTTTTAATGTGACTAGCTAGACCACCCAGTTGGGGCCCTCTTCTCTAATCGAGCATTTAAAACTATCAGCTTAGGGGCTGGGCATTTAGCTCAGCGGCATAAGCACCTGCCTTGCAAACAGACGGCCATGAGTTCGACTCCTGGTACCGATAAAAAAGAAAAAGGCCAAAAAAAAAAAAAAATACTGCCATCTTCTTCCACTTTAGTTGCACCCCACAGATGCTAAGGCGTTCCTGTTCTCTACACAGAATTATCCTTTTGTGGTTTCCTCTGTGATCAGTGCCTTCCTGGAAACGTGTGGTTTAGCATCCAGATAGTTGTAGCTTTCCCATTATTGATCTCAAATGTTACTCTGTTCTAGTCGGAGGGAAGGAAGGAAGGAAGGGAGGGAGGGGGGAGGAAGGAAGGGAGAGGAATGGAGGAGGGCCAGCAGGCATGCCCGCTTCCTGGTGTGTTCCCGCACACGGAGGTCTGCTCTCAGGTGAGCAGGAAGCAGGGAGGGAGAGAGAGGGAGAGGAAGGAGGAGCCTGGTGCCCTGGTGTCTTCCTCCCAGCTCAGCTGTACCCCAGACCCCCTTTGCTCCGGGAGGATGCCTCCTGAAGCCCACCGCCTCCTGACACACCATGCCCGGGGCAGATGACACGGTGCACTTGCGGGGACCCCGCATACACACATCCCAGCTGCGGCGCTGAGCCTCGCCAGCACCCCTCCCGTCGCACTGCCCCCAGCACACTGAGGTCCCCCTCTGCCTCCCCAGGCGTGGAGAGGCTCATCCGCCACCTGCTGAAGCACGACGTCCCCTTCGCCGTGGCCACCAGCTCGGGGCGTGCGCCCTTCGAGATGAAGACCAGCCGACACAAGGAGTTCTTCAGCTTGTTCAGCCACATCGTGCTGGGGGACGATCCCGAGGTGAAGAGCGGGAAGCCAGCCCCCGACATCTTCCTGGCCTGTGCCAGGCGCTTCTCTCCTCCGCCGCCCTTGGAGCAGGTGAGTTGGGCGTGGGCGAACAGCGTCGGGCGTTGCATGGCGTGTGCGCCAGAGTGTGGGTCTGCCGAGGGTACCCGGGATCGGAAGGATACACCTCAGACTTCCTGAAGGGGCTCCTGGGACACCTGTGGCCAGGGCTGTTCCTGCAGTGCACACGCAAATCCCCGAGCTCACTTCCTCGCTCCGCAGTCACTCACACAGTGATCACTGTGGCTGCAGTGGCTGCTTATGTGGGTTTCCAGCCCGTGTGGGTTTCCCAGTGACTCTGGGAAAGTAGCAGCTTGTGGTTGTGGCCTGCGGTGCCCACAGCCCCCTGCCCGGCCGCAGTGTCCACTGGACTGGGCAGGCCTCCTGGAGACAGGCCCGAGGCTTCCTCCTGAGGTCTGCCACTGTGGCTCCCTAGGCACTGCTCAGTGGGAACCCCCGTTCCCTGGCCCCTTTGGCTGTGGAGTGGTGGTGCTCTATCCTTGGTGGGGTGGCAGGCGTAGGTGCATTGTTCAGTGCAGTTGCAGGCCAGGTGCAGGCTCAGGGCAGGTGCAGGTGCAGACGCAAGTCAGGTGCAGGCACGTGTGCATGTGCAGACAGACTCTTCACAGCCTGAGACGTGCTCCCAGGAGACATGGAGAAGGTCACAGCCCCAGACTCAGATCCCAGCATTTGCCTTCTAAATAAAGCTCAGCACCTGGGGTGTACTCAGGTGACCCCACTGTTGTCCCGGAGTCCAGTGGCCTTCCTGCTCTTTCTTATCTGAAACACTCAGGGCCACGGGTGCCCTGGGCAGCCTACGCTTCAGTACTCACATGCACCCTTGAGAGTCCCTCTCAGTGACTCAAGGCAGACAGGGTAACTCCAGTACGGAGTTGCATATGCTGGTTTGCTGTGGAGGAAAGAACCCGGCACCCACCCGATTGAACAGATGCCCATACCAGGCGTGGCAGTGGGCACTGAGTTCCTCCGTGGTCTCTTCCTCACCCTATGTGCCCGCCCGCCTCAGGGCCCCAACCGGCCATCCTGGAGAGTTTTTATGTGGGGCCTCGTGATCAAGGTGTGCGGGAGGGGGTCACTGACCAGCTCCAGTCCTGTTCCTGCATTGGGGTTCATAGAACCAAAGCCTCCAGTCTCTGTGACGTGCAGACGCCACCCTGGCATGACCTTGGGACACCACAAGGGCCAGCTCCTTAACACTGAAGATTGAGATCTGACCAGGAAGGGCTTGGTCCTCCCTCGGGAAATTCCATCACTTTGAGGAGCTGCCGGCTGGGAAGGCAGGAGCAAGGGGGCACAGGCATCCTTCGACCTCCATCATGCCGAGGAGGCAGGAGGCGACCCCTGTGCAGCAGGGCTGCGTCCACAGCCCCACACACTGCCTGGCCCGGCCTGGGCAGAATGAGCCATCCTGGCTGCTTCCTCTCCCCTCCTTCCCTCCTTCCCTCCCCTCCTCCCTCAGGCCCCAGGCCACGCTGTGCACCAGCTCCTAGCTGCAGGCATGAGCGCCTCCCTCCCAGGTCCTCCCTCCCAGGTCCACTCCAGGCCAGTGCCTGCCCAGCCCCTGCATCAGGAATTCCAAGGAGGGGTGCGGTGAGGCTTTTGTTTTCCTTTTCCCCTGGTTAAACACTGGAGGTCATTAAGTCTCCCTCCCCAAGCACAAAGGAAAATGAAAGTACCACTGTGCCTCATCCAGTTCCCAGAGCCAGCGGGCAGCAGGCAGAGCAGGGACACTAGATTCCGCGCTGGCCCCTGCATGCCACCATCAGCATCCCGCAGGCCGGGCGACCTGAAGGTCAGCTGCAGGCTCCGCTGGCGGGCAGGCACTGTGCTGCAGTAATGGAGGTGTCCCTGCCATGCGGATGACGCCTCGGAGACACAGAAGGCAGAGCCGGTTTGCCTGAGACAGCCAGTAGGGGTAGGGGGCGGCACAGCCGGGCAGGTGGCCTCTTGTAGCCTGTAGAGCTGGCAGGGTCCCCTTCCCATGGCTGTGGCAGCCGCCCCGCCCCAGAGTGTGCCCTGCTGGTGGAAATGGGAGAGGCAGCTTGCAGAAGACCCTTTTCTGGAGGCCCTCAGGCTGTGCACGTGGCTTGGGCCTGGGACATGCAAAACCAGGGGCGCTGCTTGAACACAGCTGAGTTCGCCTGTTATGCTGTCAGCTTCCTCCTAGAGGACAGAGATTCTGCCAGCGTCGCCCTGAGGGATGTACGATACCCCTGGAGCCCTGACTTAGGTAGAGTCAGAGCATAACCGGAAGCGGTGGTGGCAGTGATGGTGATGGTGGTGGTGACAGTGAGCTGAATGTCCGCCTTAACATCTGTCACGTCCCCTCCAGGCCACAGAAACATACGCCTGCTTTGTAGCATGCAAGTGGCTGTGTCCTGCATGCATGATGTGCGCACGCCTGTATGTGTGTGTAAGGCTGATAGTTACCGATGCCAAAGCCTGCGTCTTTGGAAATCATGTCCCCCGCAAGGACACGCTGGCTGAATCTGTCTGCTAATGCTTCTCTGGCCTGTTCTCCTTAACAGCCACTCCCTGATGTCCAGAACCCAAAGATAACAGTCGCCACCAGTATTTATTACATCCTCCCAAACTGTCACTCGGGGCCTTGAAAATTTCCTCCAGAAATACTTTCTGAAGAGCCCAGTCTCCACGGCCTACACACGCCACAGCTGTCCTGGTGGCAGAGCCGGAGCTCGGCTGCCAATAGGGCCAGCATGCTGAGCACGGCTGTTGGGTGACGAGAGTGACCGCCCCGTGAAGCTGGGCTCAGGGCTCGATCCCTACCACCCTAGCAGGCTGCTACCCACCACCTCGCTCCTGCATCCACGATTCTATACTGCAGCTGCGCAACCTTGCAAGCTCTGCTTCGCTGTTAACTAAAGATGATCCCTGGGGCGCCCTGCACGCATTCTGGTGAATCCTTTAAGCCTCCAGCCCCTCACTGAGCAAAGTGCTGCCGGTAATTCACAGCGGGGAAAGCTGACTTCTCTGTCACTGACTGAGGGACCTGTGAGCTCTGGTGCCTCCTGCCTGTGTGCTCCTGGTGCCTCGAGATTCCCAGCGCTGGCTTTAGTTTATGTCAGCATTTCGGCTCGAGCTCTCGGCTGGGCTGAAACAGTGGGGGTAAGCAGTGAGTTTGGACCAGGTGCATTGGGGGCTCTGCAGGGTGAACTGGGGCCTCTGATGCTGCTGGGCAGCAGGCAGCCACTCTTGGCAGACCCCAGCAGGGCCCTGTGGCTTGGCACATTGTGCCTTCGGGATGGGACAGGGTGCAGTGGGCTCCCTCAGCCCCCTTGGTGGAAGAGCAAGAAAGGCCAAACACAAGGCTGTGGGCCTCTCAGCACTGACTGGCCAGGGGAGCTCGGCAGTCAGGTCAGCCGAGGAGCCAGCATGTCCAGTCTGTTTCCAATCAGGAAACAGATGTTTGTCTGCCCCCAGATGAGTGGATAAAGAAAACAAGAGGGGTGGAGCACCACTCTGCCTAAAGCGTGGACCTTACCAGGCAGTCATTTGTAGGAAATGTTTGGACTTTACAGCCCCTGTCACAGTTGATAGACTGGGTCAACTTGAGAAGCTTAGAAGGTTCAAGGAAGGGACTCAGCAGGGAGCCAGGTTCCTTACCTTGTAAACATGCTCAGCCTGTGCAGGAGTGGGGAGGGGGATGGTGTGAGCCTGTGCAGGAGTGGGGAGGGGGATGGTGTGAGCGCTATACCCACCCTAGGGGTGGTAGCCTGCTTACAGGGTAATGAGGGGAAGAGGCTGGCCCTCCCCACCTTTTGCTCTGGCTGGTTTTGCTGTTATCTGTGCCTTGAAGTGTTTCCTCCTCTCTGCCTTGAAGCCAGCTGATTTTGGACCAAAACCTCCACAAACTGTGAGCTAAATAAATAACCCTTTCCTTCCTTCATTTGGGATGTTCAGTATCTTCTGTCAGCAGTGACAAGAAAGTAACTAGGTCACCCCCAAAACTCTGAGCTATCTCACCTCTCATTATGGGTCACCCAACCCTGTGTCTTCTGTTACTGTAACAGAAAGCCACCTAGGACACTACTACCCCAGGTTTCCCGTATTGGCCTCTACTACACACAGGCTGTTCCGTGTCCATGCTTGGTGAAGCTCATGGAGACACAAACAAGAAGAAGCAGGTGACACTAGTCGGCAGTTTATTAACCTCTCAGCTTGGAGGGGGGACACTTCTCCAGAGTCATGGTGCTGTAAGAGCTAATCACACTGCTACAACCAGCTTGAGCGATATGCAACTCCTCTGTGCATGTCTAATAAGAGCTGCAGGTTGGATCTCCATTACCATCATCGTAGCTGATACTGATGGAGCACTTCCCTGACACCAGGCTCTGAGTATCGCTTATTCATGTCTTTATAAAACAAGAGGTTGGCGTGAAGCCATGTTTAAACTGTGCTACAGTCCGGGAGAGTCTTATTTATCCTGCATTCATTTGTTTGTTCTCCACACCCTTAAACGTATTCCCTCTTCCGTGCAATGAAAATGTCTCCAAGTAAATCGTAATTCTAAAGCTTCGCGTGTTGACTTTGAAAGGTTACAGTCCAGCTCTGATGTTCCAGGTGGCCGGGGCGGGGTGTCCTTTCTGCCAATGAAGAGATTTCCCTTTAAAATTATCTATGACTTTCTCCTCCCCGGTGGAGCTGTTTTCTCTCCTGCTCAGTGGGCACCTTCCTTGTTTCCTGCCTTTCCTAAGAAGGCCTTTGAGGTGGCTTTCAAAAAACAGCTGAACAAAGTGGGCTAGAAGAAGCCCTGTCTGAATGAGGTGCTTCGGAGAGAACAGTGAATCAGGTTACCGAGATCAAACAAATTCTGTGTGAATGGTCCCTCGGGTTTCCAAAGGTGGCCTCTAAGAGTCCGAGGATCCTTCTGAACCGGTCCAAAAAACACCATGTACTCTTGCTTCAGCTTGGCGGATCCAGCAGTCCCAGGACTAGCCAGCTTCCCTGCGACCTGCTTCTGTCCCAGAGCGACAGCTTGTCTGCGGTGTCAGAGGGAAGAGCTGGTCTTGGAGATGCTGGGGGTGCTGGTCAGTTTTTCTTAAGCATCCACCTCATTCTGAGTCTCAAACCCTGACAGTCAGCAGCAGCAAATGAGGCCCTATGGTGCATGTGTTGAGGCTTGAGAGGAAATCCTTGCCTTGTCTTGTTAACTGCAAGGCTCTTGGCACAGCCAGAGGATATGTGTGTTTTCCAACAGTTCGGTTTGTTCTTTTTTTTTAACTGTGTCTAAAGCTAGGTATATTGACAGAGCTTCCAAAATGACTCCCAACGCTTCTCCCAGACCAGTGGGATGCGATTAGCATTGGGATTCATCTTGAAAGCTCTGTGCACCCCTGCTGTAAGAAATCGCTGCCCCTTTGATGCCCTAAAGAAAGCACAGATCTATCCCAGGGTTGCCTGGATCAGTCTTTCAGGCCTGGTACCGAGTCTCACCGGGCTGAAACTCATTTGTATTTACCCCCTGGCCACGGTGATGGACTGAATATTTATGTCCTCCCAGAAGCTGTGTGTTGACAGCTCACCCTGGAGTTGGAAGAGCCAGGTGATGAGACCACTGGAAGACCATGGGATCGGGAGGGTGAAGCTGCATGGATGGGGGTCCCTGTCCTTATCAGAGGCCCCTCAAGCGCAGCTGACCGTCCAGCTGAGCCCCCAACTTCTGTTTTCCACACGCTCCTTTCTCCAGAGGAACTCCTGGTAGCTGGCAGGACGCGCCAGGTTGCCACTTATTGGAGGACAGGCGTCTGCAGATGGCTGCAGGGCAGACAGACAGACCTCATGGGCACAGGAAGCAGAAGTGGGTGCTGTGGACATGTTACAGGTGATTAGAACACCTGCCCTTTGGTGTGGGACCCCCTTAACTCTTGCCTCTGTTTGCACATCAGAACTGCAGTCACTTGCAAATAATGAGCGGTAGGCACGGACGGGAAGCTTCCATCCTGCAGCCGGTCCTGCAAGGCTTTCCCCAAAGTGTCTCAGCACGTAGGGCCTTACCTGCCTGTGCGCTGGTAGCCCTTCCGATTTATACACGCCCGCTTTAGGGCTTTTATGTCCTCCCGAGTGTCCGTGTTCAGAGGTGGGTCTTCGGACAGTGATCTGCCCACAGGCGCTGCACTCAGCAGTGGATCTGAGCACGGGTGAGTTCTGGGCCCTGTGCACCTTAAGGAGGTGGTCCCCGGGGTGGGACCCGGCTCTTGTCACTGCTTGCTGACCACAGCGGGTAAAGCAGCTGCCCTCTGCTCTGCCGTTCTGCTGCCCTGGCATCAGCTGACTGTGGGCTGAAATCCCTGCAAATCAGACCAAACTAAAACTCTTCTCCTCCCAGCTAGGATGTTGGGGGTTTTGTCCCAGTGCCAGGGAGGGATTAATACAGTCACATTCTCCTGTCACTCTGTGCTCGTGATGCAGATCCTACCACACCCATGTTCTGCATGACCCGGGTCAGAAACCCCTTACCTGGAATGCTTGAGCCAGAAGTACTAGGACTCTGAAACATTTTTAAATATTCGCACATGCGTAATGAGTTACCTCAGGGATGGGGCCCAAGTCTTAATTTTTTTTATTCCAGTACACTCATTCCCACACCTTGAAGGTAATTACAAAGACTCCTTTTAATAATTTTGTGCCCCAGATGGTTCCACTTTATCGAATTTTCCCCCTGCATAGTCCTGTCAGAGCTCAGAAAGCCTTGGATTTGGAGCTTTTCAGATCTACCTGCAGTTCACACATTGGTGCCTGTTTGGAGTCTTCTCAGATGAGGAAGGGATGGATTGTGAGGTGAAAGCCCCCAGAAAGAGTCAAACTGGCCCCCCGTCCCTTCCTCCTTCCACTTCCTGTGACTGCCCCTGCCGCAGCAGCAGGAGGATCTGGCACACGAATGGCACCCAGAGCATGCTGAGGGTGTGCACAGGGGGGTGTTGGAGGTCTCCCCGCCTGCCTTCAAGGTCAGCTGCCTGCGCTCTGAGCTCCACTGCACACTCCTGCGTGCACGGTTGGTCCCCGAGCCGGTACACCAAAGTACTTCACCAGCTGCAGCCCCAGGATGAATCAAGTCTCTGAGCAGACTGTGCGGAGTTTCCGCAGCCCCAGAGGATGTGACGAGTATGTCACAGGGCCACTTGACATTTAAGTGCTTGTCGTGGTCCCAGAAGAGGACAGTGGGGACATTTAGAAACTAATCAAGGCATAACTTCGGTGGAATGGAAATGTCAGGAGCCGGTAGCACGTGGGCTATTAACTAAGGAAGCCGCGCTGATGGTCTGAGGGAGTCCCTTCCTCCTGCTCAGGAAAAAGGCAAGAGCCGGGGGCTGCAGGGCCCATGGAGTCCTCAGGCGGAAGGGCAGCAGTGCTGGTTTTCCCACCCACACCTGTAACCCCTGCACTCTGCAAGGCTGAGGCAGAGAACCGCAACTTCGGTCCAGCCTGGGCAACTTAGCTGCTTGGAGGAGACCCTGTGTCAAAATTAAAAAAAAAAAAAAAAAAAAAAAAAAAAAAAAAAGAGAGAGAGAGAGAGAGAGAAGAAGACTGTTCTAGAGATGTAGCCACATTCAAAGGCCCTGGTTCAATTTCCAATACACGCGCGTGTGCGCGCACACACACACACACACACACACACACACACGAGAGGAAGGAAGACCTATAGCCAGCCCTGTCCTGCCCAGCACTCAGGTTTAGCACTAAACACCTCAGGACCTGTCCCCCAGCCACCTGAGTCCTGAGTGGGCTGGGGTGGAGTGCAAACATGCTCCCCAGCTGTAGGAGAGGAGCTTCTCGATGGCGGTCAGAGTCACTCACGTCAGCTTCCGGTCAGCCTCGGGTGAGTCACAAGTGGAGGATTCTGCACAGAAGGAGGGAAAGAACTAGGGGCAGAAGAGGAAGAGAAGAGAGAGGGAGGGAACTGGCAATGTGATTCAAGGTCCGTGGATGCGCTACAGCTGTGGAGCAGATCATTAAGACATTAAGACAAGGTGAGTGTGGAAGAGAGAGCGAGACTTTCCCTGGGTCCGCTCCTCTGCACCCCCACATTGGGCCGTCACCATACCTGGCTGATTTCTGTATTACAGTGCAAAGGGACAGAGGCCCCAAAGAGAGTCGAGTGGAGAACTGAAAGCCCTTTCTGGACTATTCCTGAGTCACAGGCCTTCTCCCTCGAAGAAGGGAGCCAGGAGAGCATGTCACATGTCACAGCAGGAAGCGCAGCACTCCAGGAGCCTCTGAGGGATACCCCATTCTCACTGTCCATCGGTCCCCTTCCAGGGAGCCGGAGGAAGCTGGCTGGGTGCCTGTTTTCCCAGGGTGAAGGGCTAGTCGGATCTGCTCCTTCTTACCACCAGTAGACAGATGTCTCTGCAGCAACTTGGGAGGCATCTCCACGTGACCCTGACACAGGCCACCCAGGGGAGCTGGAGGGCATGCACAGGGAGCAGACCTGCAGGCTGACCCAGCCTACTGTGTGAGCAGCCCAGAGGCATAGAGTGCATTGCACAGATCTGCTTGTCAGTAACCTCCCTGCACCGCCCTGTCAAGGTCACCAACTGTGGTCTTCCCACAGGGCATGTACACTTGCCCCTGATCCAGTGCTCATGAATTTTGTTTTGTTTAGCCTTCATGTTCAGCACCAGCACACAGGGCCCTGAATTTTTTCAGTAAGACAACGAACCATTTAATTCTGTAACTACAACACATGAAGTATAAGAAGCTCTGAAGTGTTTTTACATTTAAGAAGCATGATCATTTTGTTTTACAATTTTCTCTCACACTCTGAATGTTCAATTATTGATGGAACAGATTGTTACGATCCAAATAAAATAGTTTCATACCAAAAATACCAACGTGACGCACAGCTGTGCGGTGTCACAGTTAGGCTCCGACAGGCACAGAATTTGTCTCCTCTCAAGAAACCCAGTGGGAAAGAATGGGTCAGAACCACAGCTGGTCAGCCAGGAAGCATACATGGCCCTTCCACCCCAGTGGGGACAGTCCCAAATGCCTTGGTGACAAGCACCCTAAACATTCTGTGTTAGATGACTATCACCATGACAAAATACCATACAATACAAATATCTGAGAAAGTCAGCACCATAAAAGAGGAAAGGTTTATTTAGGCTCACAGGCTTAGAATTTTCAGTCCTGGTTGGCTGGCTCCACTGTATGTTTAGGCTTATGTTGTGTGACAACATCATGGCGGCAAGGCAGCCAGGAAGCAGACAGACAGATAAAGGGGCCAATGAAACGACAGGTTCCCCTGGGGTCACGCCCCTTCCACCCACTTCCTTCCTCTGGGTTCTGCTTCCTTTTTCCCTTCCCTTCCTATAGTCTGTTCAACCACGAAGCCTTGGTTAAATCACTCCAGTAGTAAGGCCAGAGCCCTCATGATCATGTAGTCTGTGGATTTTAGTGAGATGCCCCCCCAAAGCCTCATCTACTCATACTAGGACTTCTGGAGGAGCTGTGGTCCTGGAGGCATTTCCTGGAGGGGTTTGTCTCCTTCCTTCCTTTGTTGATCTCTGTCTGCTTTCAGTCTCCAGACCGTGAGTTGTTTCTCCTCTGCCATGCCTTTTGGCCACCTGGCTATACTTCTGCAGACCACAAGCCAAAATAAACCTCCTTCTTTCATTCCCAGGGTCAGGTGTTGTGTCTCAGTGATGAGAAAGTAGCCAAGCCACCTTCCAAAAGTGCGGCCTCTGAGCACACGGCAGCCCTGGGGGTAGAGCCTTGAATGTGTGCCCTTCTGGAGACCCTGGACACCAGACCATGGCAGTCACACTTCCTCTGGGAGCTGGGTTGCACCCAAGGCCATCTCAGCTTTCTGTTTCTTCCCACAGTGCCTCGTCTTTGAAGATGCTCCCAATGGGGTGGAGGCCGCCCTGGCAGCGGGGATGCAGGTCGTCATGGTTCCCGATGAAAACCTGAGCCGCGACTTGACCACCAAGGCCACCGTGGTGCTGCGTTCCCTCCAGGACCTGCAGCCCGAGTTGTTTGGCCTGCCTGCCTTCGACTGAGGGCCAGACCCCCGGGTGCTGCCCCAGGCCGGTTTCACAACCCACACTGCTGAGGGTGGATGGCAGGAACCAGGGCCAGAAGTGCCCACTGCAGCCCCCTCCAGCCTTCCCACGTGGCCTGGGCCGTTCTGTCACCAAGGCCAGCTGAAGAAAGACCCAGGGAAGACCCCAGCCAACATCTAGCTTTTCTGTCTGCATCTGTGAGTTCGGAAGCTGTGTTTGCACACACACATGTATACTGCAACGTGATGTGCATAAATGTGAGTGCATATTTGTACGTAAGGGATATCCTTCTCCAAGACACCGTAGACGTTATATTTATGTTCGTTTTCCATCTTAGATTTTCTGAATTTACATTCTGTGAATCTAAATGATGTATACATGCATGTATATGCATGTATGTATGTATATGTGTATGTGTGTATATATATATCATTCACAGTTTTGCAATGGAGAAGGTAATCTCTTAACTTTGTAACCCAAGTAGGGAAACCCATGATACTGGTGAACCTAAAGAAATGATTCTCCAAACTAGTCTTAAATTAATTCCTGTCCCCTCAGAATCTCTCTTTGGACCCTTCCTCAGTGACACTCCTGGAGCTGTTACATCAGTTGTTGTACTTGGAATGTGTGTGTTATCCACGTCCAACAACCTTTGCTACCTCAGCCAAAATTCTCTTTTAAGAATGGTCTTTTTGTTTTTTTAAACCTTTTTTGTTTGTGTGTTGGAATAGGTAGTTTTCTCAAATCGCTACTTGAACAGAGATCGCAGTACATTTTGGGCGTAATCAGCCAGCACGTATTTACCAGCTGCTTGTGTAGATACACCCCGCCTTGGAAACTTGGCTTTCCCGAGGTGGCGTGCTAGTCAGATCTGCTCCTTCTTGCCACCAGTAGACAGAAAATCCTGGAGGCTTTAAAATGGGGACAAAGGGAAATACGCCACTTGTCCTTTTGTACCCTTCCAGGTGACTCCGACACGTACTGTTGTTGTTTTTCAACTGTAAACATGACAGCCCATGTGTTTGGTGGATTGGGTCAGTTCTGCCTCTTATCTATTAAATTCACTTCAGCATTCTTGGTTACCTGTGTTGTCTGGTTTTTCCATTCCCCTGCATACCACTGGTAGTATCCTAAAAGTTGCCACACACGTTGATTTAGTTGAATAAAGTCTTTTGTACACATTCATGTAATATTTATGTGGTAGTCACGATTTTCCCTTGAAAAAAATCCTGTAACAAATGCGAAACATAATTGTGGCCCATTGAATTTCATTTCTTACCCAAAAGGTCTGTAGTAAGCGGGCTATAGTGTCCTGGGTTACAGCACAGACACTCCACATGAAACAAGCTCTTGTCTGATTCGTTACCTCTTCCTTCCAAAGCATCTGTGTTTCCACAGTGTCTTCTAATCATGAACTATTTTACATGAAGCAGCTGAAAAGGCAGGGTACATTTTTCAATACCTGGGTCTACATCCGGGTATATTGTCCTGCTTGGTAAACCTTGTCTGAGTGTGTTGTTTTAACCCAAGCAGAGCCACATCCTTACATTTTTTGTTCAGAGAGAGAACTCTGATGATAAACCGGTGCTCTTTTTATTCTTCCTGCGTCTGCCTGGTTGCTTCTGTAGACATTAGTTGATTGTATTAACTCCTAGGGTTCATGGTGGTACAGGAATTGTACAGCAATCCTTAGGAGAACCCTTGGTATAGGCTTGGTAGCCTAAAGAGCAGTTGCATTGCTTTCTGGGTTCTCTCCGGGCATGCTCCCTTAGGCAGGCACACAAAGCAGCATTTGGCAGGCCGAGCTCTAACTAGTGACCACATCTGCTCACGCATCGAGCCCCATCAATAGGAGTCAGGAAGGCAGCTTCTTTGGGGTGATGCTGTAGTCAGGGAGAACAGTTAAATCCAGGACACAGAATTTATATTTATGATGGCCCCAAGGAGTTAAATATTAAAAAGTACAGGAAATCTGTCCACAACACTAAAGACCTAGAAAAATCCATCTGAGGATCTGGATCCCACAGCAGTGTCCTGCATGTGTCCAGTTAAAGACTTGGAGCCCATGACGGTGCCTCCCACTAGTCCAACTGGAGGTCCAGAACCCACGACAATGACCCATGCAAGTCTATTTCACATAGAAGAACTGGGAAGACCCAAAGGTCAGCTGTGGTTAATAGGCTGAGGGTTCTACAATGGAGCCAGGAAGCAATGCTCACAATAAGGACCAGGGCTCCCCTGAAAAGTACCACAGCCATCCTCAGTGACAGTGAGTTCCTGAGCTCCTCCAAGGATAGCAGCAGAGTTCATATCAGGAAGCCAGGGTGGCAAGCTTCTCCTGGAGATTGAACAACACACATCTTACCCCAGAGAGCAGTGTTCAACGTGAGGACCAGAGCTCCCCAAAGTGAACCACAGCCCTTCTCAGCAACAAGGTCCCGAGCTCCTCCTATAATAATGGCTGAATTCATAGCAGGAAGGCCAGCATGGCTCTCCTTCAGGAGAACCAATGGCTCCAAAGAACTCTTAGGAGAACCCACAAAGCTATGCCATCCCTCTCAGGGTCTCCTTTATATGCTGACATCTTTCCTCAGGTGGGCCCTCTGTAGTCAGCTCCATGCTGATTCGGTTCAGCTGGAGTGGAGTTGACCACCAAGTTTTTCATCCATAACAGATGGCGTGGTCCCTCTCTTCTCCCTCTCCCCTCTTAAATGGAGCATGCTTAGCATTTCAAGACCTAATTACTATTCATTTGAGGTTTTGTCCACTGGGTAAGCCCTCCCTTGCAGAGTTTGGTGACTGACTTAAAAGAAAAAGATCTAGATGATCCCTGTTTCATACAGGAAAGACTACTCATTGAGGAATGGGGGATCTGGGTACTGAAGATCTCGCTTCTTTCAATGCATTGGATATCAACGCTGGTTGGCTTGCTTCAAGTAGGGTTTCAAAATCGTAAGCAGAAAATATATGGTGACCATTTCCATAAGGGTTAGCCAGTGTTTACACAGGCCCTCAGCTCCTACACATATGACTGTGGAAACTACCAGGTCTTCGGTGAAGCCTCTCTGGCCTAACACTGGCCAGTGATCTAGAACCGTGATCTCTGCAAAGAGAAAATATTATGGAGCGAGGGGCTTCAAAGTATAGGGTATACCTGCCACTTGCTTTTCACATTCTCTCTTCCCCCAGTCAGCCACACCCCCAAAATATTCCCTAGATAATCCCAGAAATTTAAAAAAAGCTCATTAGTTTTAAATTACTCTTCCAGGACATCATTAGAATGGCTCTACATTATTAGCTGTTGTGCTCTCTTGCTCTATCTAGTTTGCAAGTTAAGCTTTCTTGTAGGTAGAGGCGCATGGAGAAAAACCATGGTATATATAGGGTTCCGTATAATTTTGGGCGTCTCCTGGTGGGTCTTGGGAAACACATCCTGTGAGTGACAGTTCTCTTAGTTTGGATCTGGAATATCCCCAAAGCCTTGGTGAAGGGTTGATCCCCAGCCTATGGCGCTACTGGAGGACGTCTGCTGGGAGGAAGTTAGGTATCAGGAGCATGGCCTTGGAGGGGCTATGGGCTCCCAACTTCTCCTCCTCTCCTTTTCCTCCCTGCCACCAGGAGCTGAGCAACTTTGCTCCACTCCAAGGTCTCCATCCCAGTGTGCTGCCTCTGCACAGGGCCAAAAACATGGCGGCCCAGGAGCCATGGTTCAACCTGCAAACTATGACTTGGCCTGCCCTGTGGGGTTGCCAGCTGTGTGGCCTTTGGGCAGTGATCACCTGTTAAGGGGTCCATTCGTCTGAGTGTCATAATGAGCCAGTGGGTGCTGTGTGACCCCCTTTTCGCCTGCTCTCCTTACCATAGTGTAACATCAGAAGCATTGTCCATGCCATTTTAGGATAGATCGAACCTGCTCACAGCTCCGTCTTGGGTTTCCAACCATCCAGAACTATGAGGAATCTGGTTACATTTAAATCACACAGTCTGGAAGTTTATTTTACTCCATCCATCAGCAGCTGCAGATGGGGAGAGCTGCCTTCCCCAACTTCTCAGGCCTCTGCCTTTATCAGCACCATGATTTCACTGGCAAGATACAAATGAAAATCTAAAAATATGTATCTTATTTAAATGTACATTTTTATTTAAAAATCTTATTTAAATGTATATTTAAAAACCTTATTTAAATGTATATTTTTATTTAAAAATATGTATCTTATTTAAATATATATTTTTCTTATTTAAAAATATGTATCTTATTTAAATGTATGTTGTTCTTATTTAAAAATATGTAGCTTATTTAAATATATTTTTATTTTAAAATATATTTCTTTAAATATATATTTTCCTTATTTTAAATTATGCCTTAAATACATATATTTTCTTATTTTAAATTATGTCTTAAATACATATATATATATATATATATATATATTTCATATTTAAATACCATGCCAAATAGAGATTTTGTTTATTCTGCAAACTCACTTAGCAAAATCCAACATAGGAAAGAATCAGCGTGTATGCAGCATCTTAATAAATTAAGATTGCATAGATGTTGAACCATCCTAGGGACCTCATTCAACCTTAATTACCTCCTTAAGGGCCCTGTCTCAGTTCACACTCCTCATCTTGGAATGAAGCACTTGAATCCATACCATAAACAAAAACGGATTTCCACTGTCAATTCCGTGTGATCCCGTGTGATCGTTCAGAGACTCGTCAATAAATGATACCATGCATGCTTGCCTAGGTGGGTCTCCTGTGACAAGCTGTCCCTGCGCTGTCTGTTGGAAAATATCTTTATCTCATCACTTCTTTAAAAGGGATTTTCTCTAGGTAGGGAGTTGTACTCTGAGAGCAGTTTTTTCATCCCGTTTCCTTGCCTGATCATCAAGAGTTTCCACTGAAAATCAGCAATTGCTGCCGCCATTCCACTTTGAAAGTACTGTTTCTAATTAACCTAAGACATCTGCCGAAGTGTGGCTTGCTTCTCTCAATTTGTCTTTTGAGATTATAGAATGGTACACAATTTGAATAGATTCTTTTTTCTTTTTGTTTTATTGATTTTGATTTTGCAGTTTGTTATTTTAGTCGTGGATGTTTGCAGTGCGTAATGATCTTATTCATTCTGGGGAGTTGGTGCATGGACTAAACACATCCTAAATGTGTTTATCTCCTTCCCCTCTCTTCTTCATTATCCCCTCCCTCCTTCCCTCCCTCCATCTCTTGATCCTGTCCCCTTCCGCAAAAGTTCTCTCTTCCTATTCTCTGTTTTGACATCGTAGGTCTTCTTGAGCCTATGCTATTTTTAATAAATGCCCAAAGCATCATCTCTCCAAGTATTTCTAGGCTCTCTTTCTGGAGTCATCTCCATAGAGCCAAAGAGAAAACAAAAACAAAAAGGTGAACTGTTAAGCAGCCTGTGTCATCTGACATCTAGTCCAACTACAGGTTATGCCACCGTGGAAACACTTTTGGGGTCAGGAAACTTGAATTCAGTACATTTGCACCCAAAAAGGTTTCAGTTTGTAAACTGTACCAGAATCCATGCTTACTGCTCCTAACCAAGGGAAGACCAATACCCTCTTCACAGGAGTCTTCTGTATCAGGATTCAGAGATGCAGTGACCCAAGAGAATCGAGGACCAGGGCATCCCCTCCAAATACAGGACAGAATGCTATGAAGACTGGACTCCTAGAGAACATCTTGTATCTCCCCTTGAGCTAGCCTTTGTGTCCTCCATGAAGGCAAATCCAGAAAGTGCTAAGCTTGCGAGCCTGCAGAAAAGTGCTTACCTAGTGAAGAAAGGCAAAGAGATAACACAGTTGCTGAAATATGGAAAACTCACAAAAACAACCTCTTCTAATTGGTATAAAGTATTTACATATGCTGATCACTTGAAAATTACAAAATACTCCTTAAATTTCTGCAGAAGTAGGTCATCTCACATTTGGCAAGTGCTGATCGTCTGAACTAAGCATTTCATATTCACGAAGGCGCTGGAGTCCTTGGGCTTTGGCTTTACTCGCCTATCTAAATTACCCCTGTATAGTGACTGAGGCTACTCTTAATATTCCCAAGGAAACAGGTGCAGCTTGACTCTATAACTAGGGATTAAAGTTACCAGGTCGGTTCACTTCAGGCTTCAAGGACCTTATTAATGAACTGACCATCTCACTAATACTGATGATTGAATGCAGGGCATTCACACTGAGCTCCATCTCCAACCATTTTAATTTTTTTTTTATTTATTTATTGAGATAGTACCTTGCTAGGTTTTCCAGACTGATTTCAAACTTGTGAGTCTCCTGCCTTGGACTCCCTGGTAGCTGAAATTACAGGTGATTGCCATCACGCCCAGCTGTGTATTTTTGCGACAGGTTTTGCTGGATCGCCCAGGCTGGCCTAGAACCTTCCATACCCCTACCTCAGCCACATCAGTAGCTGGGATACAAACATGTACCACCACTCCAGTCCCCACCCTTGTTACGTTAAGCCATCATGGGAAAGGTCATGCTCTTGATGAGACTAAAAACGATGTTTATCTTATGTGTTAGTCAGCTGTTCATGACTGTGACAAAATACCAGAGATAATCAACTTGAAGAATGGAGATTGATTTTGACTCATGGTTTTAGAAGTTCTAATCCACTGTCAGCCGATTCTGTTGGGTCTGAGCCTGTGGTAAGATAGGACACCATGGTAGGAGGTCCCAGTAGCCAGAAAGCAGAGGAAGAGACAGAAAAAGAGGGACAGGAAGACAAGGGAGAGAGAAAGATTTGCTGGGACCCAATATCCTCTTTGAGGCCACGCCCCCAATACTACGTCCTCTCATTAAGCTCCACCTCTTAAAGGTCCCACAACCTCCCAATAATTGCACCACAATGCTTCAAACTTTTGGCCTTCAGGGAACATTTCAGCCCAGACTATGGCAGCATTTCCTCATTGCCTGATATCACCCCAACTCCTGCAATCTGTCTTGGGAGCGGTGAGCCTTTGAGCATGCACCAGCCAGTTTGCTGTACACTCTTTGCCTGCCTGCAGAGCAAATACAGTTGGAAGAATGCATTCCTTAAACAAGTTAAATGCCCATTAACAGAGAAAATAGCTATTTTAACACTACAAATTACCTATGCATGAGCTGACTACCTCAACATCCTTATCTTTAGAATTGCAGTCGCCTCTGGAAAACACTGCAAAATGTCATTCTTAAGAAGAGCTTCTTCTCAATTACCCATCGGGTCCAGGCAATGAGCTGTTTATTTCTTGATTTCTGTACCAATGCATGGTTGTTGACCAAGCACATGCTTAGCTAGTTTAAAACTAGATCTGCGCTGAGAATGATTTGTGTGAGCTTTCTGCCACAGTGCAAAAAGTAATTATAAGTCTTGTTTCAGTTTTCTTGAAGGGTACTTTCTGGTTATTGCTAAGTAGTTTGTTGTTGTTACTGTTGTTGTTTTAGGTCAACTCAAAGATTAAGAACTGACATATTTCATTAATCGCTTCTCTCCTTCAGATTTATTTTTAACTTCCTCCACTTCTCATGTTGATTTCTTTACTCCAAAATACTAGTGTCCCATTGTGCCTACCTCATCACCATTACCAGCCTTGAGATCAAAGAGTGAGCACTATGATTTAGATCAAAAATGTCCCCCTAAAGTCTCAAGCATTCAGAGGTGGCACACTCTGAAGGTGACTGGATCATGACTTTGCAGTATTCATAGCAAAATGTGCAGTTAGGTAGTGTAACCCTGGTGGAGGAGGTGAGTTATTGGAGTGTGCCTTTGGTGATTATATGACTGTTCCCTCCCCGAGTGCAACAAGTGAGCATGTTTCCTTCTTCCCCTTCTGCCATGTTGTTCCTGCCTTGGAGACAGCTAACCTGGACCGAACCCCCTGAAAATGTGAGCCAAAAGATACCTTTTCTCCATTAAGTTGGATTTGCTGGGTATTTTCTCTCGATAATATATATATATTTTTTTACTAATGCACACCCAAATGAACTTTAGTGTGATGCAAGTTAGCCTTGAACATGCTGTGTATATTTTTTCTCCATATCCTGATGGAGGTCTCAGGAATGGACAGGTCTGGAATTTGTTGAACTACCTGCAGATCCCTGTGATCGCCATTCGTTTCTGCCATCTGTGAATAAGTCACTGCTCTATTCTAAGAAGGATGTCCCTGAGGGAATAGCTTAAAACCTTTCCCAAGCATCCTGGAGTAGTGAAAAGCGTTTTACACTCAGTCCCCCTGGCTGATGTTTTTTTAGTATCCCCTGTGTTTATAGCTTCCCTTGGGTGAGGAGAGACTCAGTGGAAAAATAGCTACACCATTCTGCTCGTGCAGAATTTATAATTTGGTCAGGGAGACGTGTGACCACTAACATAAAACTATAATGGCAAATTTTACCTGTACTGCCAAGCAAAACCATAGGGTTGAAGAGAATGATAGTGGTCCCCTTATTCACTGTAGGTCTTGTTTGTTTTTGTTGTTAAGGAATAATACAAAACAATAAAATGAAACGAAAGAGAATGAGAACAGTATTAGCTAAAACAAGACAATAGGAGGCCCAGAATCATTAGTATGTTGCATAGTTATCCTCTAAATAGATGCTGAGACTACCTGCTTTAGGTGTGCGAAGTTAAACAATTCAAGCATTAAATTCTTTCTTACATCAGTTATTAGCATCTCAGACTATTCTTGCCATCAGCCGGTTGCTTATGGGAGGGAAAGGATGGGACATCTTCTCTCCCTATCCATGTGCTGGTGGCTGGCAGAAGGGACAGTGCTCCTGCTTCCTGGGTCCCTCTGAATCAGCCCCCAGTGTAGGTCCTACAGGATCAAGCAGGAGCCCTCACTACAGAAAGGGCATGGTGGGTATTATGGCTTGGATCTAAAATGTGCTTCAAATGTAGCAATGTCCAGAGGGGCAGCTTTTGGAAGGTGATTGGATCATGCAGGCTCGGCCTCATCAAATGGATAAAGTCATTGACGAATTCATGGTTTGATGACACTATACAGATGTGGTGAGAATTTAGGGACTGGGGCATGGTTGAAGCACATGGTCCGGGGGCCATGACCTTGACTACTGTATCTTGTCCCAGCTCCTTGCTCTCTGGTGAACACCCTGTTTCTCTCTCTCCTTCCTAACTACTATACTACTATAGTTCTTCCTTCATACCCTTCTGCCATGGAATTTCTGCTCAACACCAGCCTAAAAGCAAAGGGTCCCGCTGACCATGAACTGAACCCTCTGCACCTGTGCACCAAAGTAAACCTTTCCTCCTGCTGTGCATTGCTGTCCTCAGATGTATTGTGGTAACAGTGCAAAGCAGATAAACAGCTGATAGTAAAGTTAGAGAACAGTGAAGTTAAACTGACCTGGTCATTTTCACAGTTGAAACACACACACATACCACACAACCTCGGATTCCTTTTTTAGCTGTTTACTCAAGAGAAATGAAGACAGAATCAGACAGAAGCTTCCATACAGATGTTCACATGTGTTGATAATAATAATCCTGAAGGAGAAAAAAAGACACTGTCAAAGACAAGAGAGAGGTTGAGGGAGGGAGGGAAGGAGAGAGAGAGAGAGAAAGAGAGAGAGGGAGAAATTCACTCTGCAATGCAATGCCACAAGGTCCAATATTACTGTTACCTTTACCAACACCCAAATGAGTTGATTGCCATTAATCCCATTAAATTCATCTTCCTGCATTTCTAAAAATTTATATAATTTGCACAAGACACATAAGGATCTCAACTGGAGAACAGTGACTGCAAATATGTCACATCCGTGGATGGACTCGCTCTTACTTGCTTTTCTTTTTGTAGTACTGGGTAGTGATCCCAGGGCCTTTGCACTGTGCTGCTCTTCCCATTGCTCCCCTGGTGTTTTCTTTGTTCTGTTCTATCCTGTTCTGTTTTGATTTTGTTAAACAGTCTTGCTAAATCTCCAAGTTTTCCAGCTTGGGCTCAAACTCATGTTTCCTCTGCCTTAACATCCCAGGATGCTAGAATTACTGGGATGCCCCCGTCAGTCCATTTTCTAACAGAGCACATGTGTGTATTTTAGTATCTAGGGCCTGCTTAGCAATCTCTACCATTGCTCAGAACTACCATAGGAGATGCAGTGGAAGAGCAGGAGCTTCCTTGTTTATACAAGGTGAGCAACTCTGAAGCAACTCTGAAGCCTAAAATCCAAATCCAAAATTCTTTAGCACACACACAGTGCCTCTGATAGAAAATTCCACATACTTTTAACTTCTTTTATACATAAAATTGTTTAAAGTGTTGTATTAAAGTCACTTTCAGGCTACTCATATCAGGTAGGTATGAATCGTAAATGAATTTCATGTTGAGACTTGTCTAATCCCTGCAAAGTGTCACCTGATGGCAGCTAAGAGCCAAGGAGGAGGAAGCCTCAAGAAACAAAATCCGCTTTGAGATACTGTTGGGAAGTCCAGAGAGACGAGGACAAAGGGGAGGATATTGGTTGAGACCATTTATCTGTTCCCTATGGCTTGGACATGACCAGTTCATGGGAGACCAGGAACAAGCTGGGGAAGTTTAAACTCAAAAGGAGAAGCTCACGGTGGAGGAGGCCTTTTGAGAAGTTTTGCCAAATCAAGAAGCCAAGAAATAGGGCTCTCTCTACAGGGTTGAACGAATTCAGGAGCACTTTGCAAAAGGTTAGTATGGGGTGGGGTGTCCGGAGCCTAGACACAAAGATGCCGCCTCTGAGCTCTGGGTGGGGAAGGGTCCTGCAAAGCCACCTCAGCCTTCCCCAAAAGGTAAGATGCACTGGTGAGAGGTGGAGGCATTAAACATCCTCCTTTGTGGAATAAGACACGGAAGGAGAGGGCAGGCTGACACACCAGCCCTGTAGAGAGAACAGAGGAAGCAGTCCCCACAAGCTGTGCCTGCATTCTTGGACTTGAACCCTCTTATTCTGCAAGGCTAACACAGCCAGGAAACTAAAGAGCTCTTGGGTCTCCATTCTCTGTAGCTCTCTGGACCCCACTCGTGCCTGGAGATGTTTGTTTATGGCTCTGCTGAGGTCATAGCCGATGCCTGTGAAGTATCTGAAACATAACCTCTAATCCAAAGCCTCTCCCTCCCTGCCGTGAGCTGGCGTTCAGACACCTTCGCAGGTGTTCATTAATCCACTTTTAAACATGCAAATCCTCCCCAGAAGTGACTCTCCTCTCTCCTCTTGGCCTATGTCATCTTCCTGTTTCCTGTGCAATTTTTGCTGAGAATTGCTTCTAAGAGAATCACATTTGGACCCCAAGAAGAGGAGGCAGAAGGAAAGGAAGGGAAAAGTGAATGAGGCTTGAGAGCGGGGCACAGGCAGAGAGGAAGGAGCTCGAGTGGGTACTTCTTAGGGCGATGGAGAGGTGACAGTCCCCGGAGGGGAGGAAGACAGGGAGTGGAACAAGGGGACTAAAAGATAGGCCGTCACGGAACGGCACAGCCTCAGCATGCATCATTTCCTCTAACCCCAGCTTCTGCTGCTTAATGTTTGGGTGGAGAAGGGAATGATGATGCACACTCCGGCATCAGAAAACGTCCCTCTGAGCTCACAGTGTGTCCAGTAACCCTCCTCATAGTAAAACAGTGCATGCCCACTGCATAATCCAGTGTGTACTCTTCCTGCAGAAGTCAGTGTCCCCTCTCCTCTCTGAACACTCAGCAAAGCTCCCACTGCACGTGGAACAATCAGCATTCACCTCTATGGCAGATACCTGGAAAGGTTAACATAAAGGAGGAAAGGTTTAGTTTGGTTCGTGGCTTTCAGGAGTTCAGTTCATGATTGGATAGCTCCAAGAAGAAACATTATGACAGGGGCTGGGGATTTAGCTCAGTGGCATAAGTACCTGCCTTGCATGCAGGCTGTTGTGAGTTCGATCCTCAGTACTGATAAAAAGATAAAAAAAAAAAAAAAAAAAAAAAAGAACCATTATGTCAGAGGAGCTTGGGGAGCAAAGATGCTCATCTCATGGCATCCAGGAAGTGACGGTGTCTGGAGACAGGATATACTCTTCAAAGCAACACCTGCAGTGACCTGCTTCACCCATAGATTCCTACCTCCTATTAAGAGTATGCAGCTAATGAACTCGCTGATTAATCCACTTGATGATGTTAGAGCCTTCTTGATCCAGTAACTTTTTTGATGAGTCTCACCTCCGCACACATGAGATTTGAGGCGAGGGTGCATTTTAGATCAAACCATAACAGTGGCAACCCCGGGAGGAGACCTTTGCTCTCCCTTCCATTCCATACCTGGGCACACTTCCCTGGGAAGCATCTTCTCTGTTTGCGCCCAGATAATGTGGATCAGCCGATGTCCAGCTGAATTCTCTTTGTGGCAGGGATGTATTGGGTGGTGACATCCTGTCCCAAATTAACTGCTTGAACAGACAGCAACCTCTGGAGAGGCACACCTGCCCACTTCTGAGAATCTGCAGAAACAGATGACTCATTCAGGGTGTGTTAGTTCATTTTTATTACTGATACAAAGCTCAGGGTGCAGGCTGTGTTCACCTTATAAAGAAAAGATATATTTCTACTTCAATGTTTATTTTCTTCCTTTCCTTCCAATTTTGTCTGGCGGGTCAAATTCTACATGTCATTGTGCAAACAGCTTCTGGTGAG
The DNA here is from genome assembly GCF_034190915.1 of Cavia porcellus. Taxonomy (NCBI): domain Eukaryota; kingdom Metazoa; phylum Chordata; class Mammalia; order Rodentia; family Caviidae; genus Cavia; species Cavia porcellus. The sequence continues at coordinate 4,274,773 of NW_026947516.1, read as the reverse complement.
TTAAACACTGTAGATTTGTACAAGGAAGTAACAGAGAAGGCTTCATTTGGGTTTGGTGACTTACACACAAGCAAGCCAAATTATCCCCAGAGCCCCAGCATGGCGCACTGTGGCTGTGCTTCTTTTTACTGCAACGCAGCATTATCTAAGACATGTAAAGTTGGCTAAATCAAGTGTATCTTTGAGATTAGAGGAGGATGTTAGTACTGATGCTATTGCTTGTAGCACTTGACTAATTTAAACTAAACAGAAAGCATAACCAGACCAGCAGTGCAATGGAAAACATGCTCAAAACAGAAACCGGCGTGACCGTCCGCTTCCTCCATGCGGGTGGGAAGGAAATGAAGACAGAGCTCTATTATTTAGTCCCTTCATGTCAGAGTGGATTTATGAAATGAGAAATCAGGCAGTTTGGCTGGGGCATGGGCGGCACATGCATTTTATAGCAAAAGAAAAACTTCAGTTTAACTCAGGGACCCAGATGCCTTTGGGATTAATGTTGTTTGGTCCTCTGTCCCTTTATTTCTCGTGGAGGATAGATGGCAGATATTTTTAAAAGGAGGGCAGGTACAAGGCAGTCACCGACAGAGTCCTTTGAAAAGTAATATGAAAGTATCTTATGGCAGTATTGGATTGTGGTCCCCAGCACGCGCGTGTATACACACACACACACACACACACACACACACACACACACACACACGCATCAATGTCTTGATATTCATGATTTCAGTATGTGATCATGTGTGGAGGTGGCTTCTTAAAGAGGCGATTAACATAAAATGAAGTCACTGGGGTTGGCTGTGTTCCAGTGGGACTTCTGTCCTTCCAAACAGGAGAGGCAGACAGAGACACATACAGAGGGATGTGGGTTTCTTTTCTGAGATGTGTCTTATCTCTTGTCCATCTCTAACTTCCATGGAATGGGAAAGACCCAGGTATGAAAAATTATTATTGTTCTTATTATGTGAAGATTCAATTAATCCGACTTAACTTCCTCTCCTATCAGATGCTTCAAAAGTCTCCTTACGAGAGAAGGGAGGTGAGAACACAGGTGGAGGACTCCCCGCCTCTGGAGTCTGGAAAACATTGAATTTCTGCTGTTTAAGCCACTTTGGGACCCTTTGCTGTAGCAGCTCGAAAGAACTATATAAAGAATTTCTTAAAACAATGCATTTCTCGTATGGAAACAGCTAGTGTCTTAGCTGCTTTGCTAATTTCTGAGACAAAATTCCTGAGGCCCACAATATAGAGAAGGAGAGGTTTATTTTGGTTCACAGTTTGTAGAGGTTTCAGTCCATGGTGGGTGACCCCAAGCACGGGAGGTGACAAACAGCTCATGGCTTGGTAGTGGGAAGAAGCAGATAGATAAAGGGAGAGGGAGGGAGAGAGAACCTTACAGATCACATCCGCTGATCAACTCTTCCCACCAGGCTTCACTTCCCATCACATTTAGCTGTAAACTCACCAATGGAAAAACCCCTGCTGAGTACCACACACTATGATTGTCCCTTCCTAAAATCCCCAACCATGAGCACATGAGGCTGTGTGTGTGTGTGTGTGTGTGTGTGTGTGTACACGTGCATGTGCAAGGCTCTAGCTATAAACATAGCAACTATCCGATGGCAAATTCCAAAACTCAAAAACTATGTGTTCATGAAAAAGACAGACCCAGGTTGGATCCTCCGTCCTCAAAAGCAGTCATGTCCAAAGCATACATCCTGGAATTAGAAGATACACCGTGCTAAACCACTGGAAATTATGGTCACAGAGAAGGAAATAAATGCCATCACCCATAACCATGTGCAGACAGTAATATAACCAATTAAACAGCAAATGTGATTGAAGCTAACCATGATGAGAATTTGATGTTGATTTTCTAATTGTGATTCTAAGATATTTTAAAACTTATATTAAGTAAAACTCTACATACACGCATGGACAGAGAGTCTGCAAAAAAATGTTTACAGGAAAAGATAAACAGTATGGTGGTTTTTAAACACATGACATTATCCTCATATGAGGCACTGAAGAGTTGTCATATATTGCAGAAATTATACTCCTGGACCTTAACGAAGTAATTGAAAATGCACTTGCAGTAATCTCAGTGGCTAGGATGCCTTAGTTACTCTTCTTGTTGCTGAGACAAAATACTTGACAACCAAAGTTAAAGGAGGAAAGGTTTCCGTAGCCCATAGTTTGTAGAAGTTGAGGTGAATGGTAGGGTGCCTCCAAGGTAGGATGACCTGGCAGAGGAGCATCATGGAGGAAAAAACAGTTCATGATGGGCAGAAGGCAGCTCAGCACCAAACAGCAAAGCAAAAAGCAATGACCTCATCCCTTATATTCTGTCCCATATATTCTATACAGGCTACATGCCCTTAGAGGAGTGAGACTCACATCCAGTTTGGGCCTTTGCTTTATGCAAAACCAATCAGTGAACTAATTTTGTAATTAAACCTCCTTGATCTCAGCATCACACACTTAATGCCATGATCACATATTTAATGTAACATTGCATACTGTAGTTCCAGCCACCTCTGGAAAAGCCTACCCATGACCACATGAGTCTTTAGGGGGACATATAGACACAAGCCATCCTACGAGGCTACCCAAGCAACAGTTTGCTGAACTAACAGCCCTGGGATAGCTCATGGCCACCATGTTGAGCACCTCTTGTAATTGTGGAGAACAGAGATAACTCCTATGAATTTCATGATGTCCCAATAAATGTAGTATTAAAACATTTATGCATTTTATTTGTTTAAAAAAATCATGTAAATCAAAATCTATATTAGCATTCTCTGGATAAACACAATCAATATAAAGTATATGTGTAATTGTGGGGAGGGCCTGAAAGGCTAGGCTTATAGGACCAGACCCAAAAGAGTCCACAGTGGTTGTCTGTGCGCTGGGTAGAATCAGAGAGTTTAGCAGATGCTCAGCCTGAGAAACTGGAAGCCCCAGAACAGGATGGGTCAAGGAGGCAGCCTGTCTTGGTGGCTTTTCTGGGAAAAAAATACCCAATACCCAAAAGGCAGGAAGGAAAGGTTTATTTAGCTCACAGTTTGTGGAAGTTTCAGTCCATAATTAGCTGGCTCTAAAGCAGAAGTGGCATGGCACAGGGGAAACACTTCAAGGCTACAAAAGAGATCAAAAACAGCTAGAGGAAAATTGGGAACAATAAGCTTCTTTTCTTCCCTTATATTATAGGAAGGCTATCAACCCCAAGGGAGGGTGTAGTACTCACAAAATCTCTGCACCCTCCTCTTGCACACAGTGAGGATATTTACAAACTAACGATCCTGGCTCCCAGCTGAGTCTCTTAGTTAAGCTTCTAAACTTCTTGAGTTATGCAGCGTATCAGCCATTACACAAGACTGGAGGCTCATATTCAAAACAACGTTGAAGACCAGAGCAAGGAGACCTAGTGCTTTCAGATATGTGTGTTTTGCAAAAGTAACAATATTAAGGAGTGTCCCGCCCACTCAAGCAAATATGTGCCCTGTAGAAAGTTTTAGATTTTATTTTAATGCAGTGAACGATATTAATTGATTCTGATACAAAGTGGAAGTTCTGACTGTGAGTTTGTATCATCTTAAGATTTGATGCCTTAATCCAAATCGTTTGACTTTTTCATGAAAAGAGGACTACTATATGATGTGTATATGTGTGTGTATATATATATATATATATAGTAACTCACCAGCTGAATATATTCATTACATGTAGCAAACTTGTGCCAATAAAAAATTCTTCAAAGTTATAAGACCAAAAAATAAAAATATATGTGATTGTCCTGAAAGTCCTGTACTTCTCCCCATAATCGACCTTAATTCACAAGGAGATTGCCTTAATTTGATTTCTGGTAACCTCCTTACACTACAGGATTTGTTTCCTAATAAGAATAAAATGCCATCTGATGACAGAGAGCTGGACCTGCTGATGTCCAAATGGAAAAGCCCAGCCGCAGGTGTCCGTGAGCGGCAGTGTCAGACCCTCGCACGTGAGCTGCTTGAGTTTGTGTTCTGCAAACCTGAGTCCAGAAATTTTGTTTTCAAGATTAGGGAAAGTAGTGAAGTGGGAATGGCCTCATGCTCAGCTTTACATGCTACAAACATGTATAGGTGAATGGTTGGACAGATAGACAGAGATAGAGATAGATAGATAGATAGATAGATAGAGACTATAAATGTAGAAATAGATATAGAATATAAGTAGATATACAGATAGATATTGATAGATGGAATATAAGTAGCTATAGATAGAATATAAATATATAGAGATACATAGATATAGATAGAATATAAATACATACAGAGATACATAGATATCAATAGAATATAAGTAGTTATGGTGATACATACATAGCTATAGATATAGATAGAATATAAATAGATACAGAGATAGGCATACAATATAAATATATATAGAATATAAATATAGAAATATATACATACATAGAATATAAATAGATATAGAGATAGATATAGAACGAATATAAATAGATAAGAGATATATAGCTAGATATAGGTCGATAGATAATAGAAGCAGATGGATAAGTAATACATAGATTAAACTGATGATAAATGATTCATTAAGTGGATAGATATAAACATACAGATCAATTATAGCTTTATTAGACGGATGATATAGTTTCTCTACATATATATTATGATAGATGCATAGCTAAATGGATGGACAGACAGAAAATAGAAGTATGTAACTACATAGATGATAGAAAGATGCATACAGAGATATTTTTGCATAAATTGAAACTCTAAGAACACCATCAAGACTCCACAGTAGTTAGACGTAGACATCTAAGAGATGTATGTTTTGATTTCTGGGATAGGAAATAACTTTCTGTGTTTCCAGTCTCTTTCCACAGATGCTTACGGATGAACTCATTAGGGTACCACTGTGGGGTGGGGGAAGCCCCACTTAGAAGTGTAAAGTTTCCGTACATAAATGGGATCACCTCGAATCCTGAAGACGTGTTCTGTTGGTTCCGGGGTTAACATCACCAATCATATCGTTTGGGATCCTTCAGCATCAAGGAACAAAATGGCAGACTCAGATGGTCTGAAATGGTACAGAAGTGGATTCCCCCACTAAGGGAAGGGTTGCTATAGGACTGGCTTCCTGCCATCCTGGCCCTAAGCCTGCCCTGTACTCCAAATTCCTCTGTCCTCCCCACCCAATCCCAAGGTCAGTGGACTCATATACCTCAGCTCCTCTAAGCATTTTTCCATACATCTTGCCTGCTGAGTGTTCTGAGTTCACTCTTTCCTGGCTCTGCTTAGCACTTGGTGGCTCATTCATAGACTGGACCATGAGTTCTTTCTCTTTCAAGTGACCACGTAGAAGTAGGGTTCATCCATTGGTCCATGGATGAGACTTCAGATTCTTTTCAGCCTAGAGCATAGTTACAAACAGTGGATGGCTATGTCTGGTCTTTGAGAGCATAGATAAATATTTCCATTTCTCATTGGTACATACCTATGAGTCAGATTACTAGGATGTAATCCAGTCACTTAAAGTAGTTGTCATTGTTCAAATATGAATTGTTCCCTCCCCCTCCCCCCAAAAAAGTCTTATATTGAGGGTTTGATCCCTAATTTAGCAATGTCCAGAGTTAGGGTATTCAGGGTGCTATTCTCACCAACAGAGTAATCCATTGATGGGTTCACAATTGCATAGAATTAAAGAAAGAATATCTTTAAAGGTTAGCTCTTGTCTCCAACCCCACCCTCTCTGGCTTTCTCATTCTTTTTCTGTTTCTGCTTTGGATTCAGTCACCCATGGACTGAAGTCTCTGGAATCTTGAGCCAAAATAAACCTTTCTCCCCATAAGTTATTTATGCAAGGTATTTCCTCCCAGCAACAGTAAGCTAAGAAAGTGGTGGTACCATTTTAATTTCTCACCTGGATGCCTGAGAATTCCAGTGGTGTACATCCTAACCAACTTTTACATCACTTTATACATCTGTTCCATTGTAGCAATCCTTGTGTGGGAGTTGATATGTGATAGTTGTATTTTTCCTTTCTAGGATGGTCAATTATCTTGTTAGTTTTCTCTCATTGTTGAGACAAAATACCTGATGCCCAAAGATAGGGAAGGGAAGGTTTATTTCTTACAAGCTGAAAGTTTCAGTCTATACTTAGTTGGCTCCAAGGCAATATGAGATGGCTGAGGGGTGGTGCTTCATGGCAGCTGCAAACAAAAAGCATAAACAACAAAAGAGACACACACGCCTTCTTTCTGCCTTTGTGCCATATCCCAGCTCCACCTCTGGGCAGGTGTATCACTCACGCCACCAATCTGAGCACTAGACAATGAATCGCTCACAAATACTAGATTCAGCCACCTCCGTGATTGCATGAGACTTGAGGGGAGCACTGACATAAACCATGACAATCAGTAATACTGAGCATGTTTCTGTGGGATCCCAGGCTACCTGTACATTTTGCTTGGGGATGTGCCTGTGCAAATACTTTTGCCTAGTTTCTTGTTTTCTGCATGTGCTTTTTGCTTTGCTTTTTGAGTTATAGGATCTCTTTACATTTTTTGAACACTTATACTTGATCTCAAAGTCTATCAATTGCCTTATTGCTTATTTTAAAGAATTTCATATGTGATGAAATGCAATCTGCTAAATTTTAGAATCTAGTATTATTAGGTCTTCATCTAAGGCAACTTTGTTTACTTTTCCATTTCATTCTAGAAACTTCAGTTTCAGGTTTTCTATTTAGACATAATCTTAATTAATATCAGTTTATTGTTTATGTAGAGAGTTATAAGAGGCCAGAGATCATTTCAACCATATGAGCACCCAGGATTTCCAACTTCACTTGTGGAAAAAACTATTTTCCCCCATTTAATTTCACTGGGATATAGGCGGGTCTTACAGGGGTCAGGAAATTCAATGTAACTGAACTTTTTCAAAGACAGACGTTCACTCCAGCAGATTTCTAGCTGCTTGGCTTCGTGCTCTGGAGTAGAGGAGCAGATCACATTTAGGACTCCTGTAATCCACAACGAGCCCCCAAACTTGAGTTCAAAAAATGAGGCAAAAACATTTTAAAAAGCAGTGCTGATTTATTTTATCCTGTGCCCAGCGACACAGTGCAGTTGGAGATTGCAAAGCTGAGTGTCCCGCCCCCCATACTTGCAGCCTTTATATATATATATATATATATATATATATATATATATATATGTCACTGTTTACAGAGTAAGGGGTTCGGGCGTGGATCAGGAAATAGGCTAATGGGGAAGATCCTGTTTTCCTCAGCAGAGAACAGAGGAGTCTAGCAGCAATTAACAACCTTTTGTTACCTTATTTTAGCACCACATCTGTTATTTGTAGAGGGCAGCAATGGTTAACATAGCAATTAGGTCATCCAGAGGGGGAAGGGAGAAGAAAAAACTATACACAACAGTTAGGGTCACATGACAGGTATTCTGGTTATAATCGTTATAATACAAATATATCGTTATAATACAAATATAACGAAGCTCTTTTTTCTAGTGTACAACAGGACTTGTGAGATGCTCATACTGGAATGGAATGGGAGAGCAGCTGCCTTTTTTTAAATTACTATTTTAATTTCTTTTCACTAATCCACATCTGCATTACACAATGGTTGCATTCCTTGAGCTGACGCCTGTTCATAACACCTCTTAATTACTTTCCTCATGTCCTTCCCTTCCCCTTCCTCCATCTCGCTCCATCTCTTGGTTCCCTTTCCCGTTGAGAAAGATTATCTTTCTACTTCCCAATATTTATCTTTTGTTTTGCTTTGTATTTATTCTTTGGGTTTCTCATATAAGACAAACTACAGCACTCAAGCTTGTGTGTTTTATTTACTTCACTTAACACTACATTGTCAAGGTCCATTCTTGTTCCTACAGATGACTCATATTTTCTTTCTTTATGGCAGCGTAGTACTCCAGAGTGTGTAACAACATGTTTTATGTACCCTTTCATCTGCTGATGGACTTATGGGACCTATTGTATTTAGCTATTTTGATTTGTGCTGCTGGGAACATGGCTATCCTTGGATCACTGTCGTGTGGTATTTTAACCCTTTCAAGAAGATACCTAGAAGGGGACTACTTGGTCAAGTGGAATTTCTAGTTTTAGTTGTTTGAGGAATCTCCATACTGATTTCCATGGTGATTGGGCTCATTTTCTTTCTCACCAAAGACAGAGAAGCGTTCCTGTTGCCCCACACCCTCACCAGCATCTGGCAGCTTTTTTGTGTCTGGAGATCCATGGTAATTCTGTGTGTGGTATTCCTTTGGAAGTCAGTGGGTGGGTATTACCTTCCAAATTCACCAGAATTAATTTTTTCTTCTAACAACAACAACAACAACAACAAAAACATTAGAACCCTCTAAGAAATCAGCCTGCAGTAGCTTCTTGGTAATGAAGGAACACAGCTTATAGAGTGACTGCATGAACGATGCTCATGTGATGTCTGCAGAGGGTGCATCAGAACTCTCCCTGGGCTGGTGACCAGAACTCTCTCCTCGTTCCTCTCTTCCTGACCTCATGATCTGTGCCTCATGGACCCCACAAGATAGCCCGAGGAGGGCTGAGAACACAGCTGAGGGAGCTGAGGCTGAGGCTCCCATGTTGTTTTCCTGGATTCCCCCATGCAAGCAATGGTTCCTCTCTGCTTTTCATATCTGGTCTCATCCTGGAACCCTTTTCCTCAGGAGCTGGTTTGTGACAGACCGCCAGCCTGGGGCTTAGCTGTCTCTACCATGACATCCGCCCAGCTTGGTACTGGGCCCAGAGAAGCAACTTACCTATTTAAGAGTAACTTCTGCATTCTCCTTCTAGCTCCAGAGATAAACCTCCTGCTCCCTGTTGGTGTATGCGCTGAACCTTCTGCAATCCCAAGACTCTGCAACCACCCAAGCGCTCCACCCCCAGCCCCCAGTAAATATTCCTGTTTGCTGTTAGTACCTGCAGATGCTCCTTCAAATCAGCTGTTTATGTGTCATTTTGCCCACCTCCCAGACTCCTCCCCCAGCCAGACCTGATAAAAGTACTTGGACTCCTTTATTTCTGTTCTGCAGTCCTCCCAGTGCCCACAATAAAGGCCTCCTTTCTCCATTCTTTGTATCCATTGCACCAAAATCTTATCAAAAATCTAAACAGCTTAAAACACAGACCCTAGTGAGGTTTTTGTGTTGATTTGCTTTTGTTTTGGTACTGGGAATCCAACTCACGACCTTGTACTTGCCAGGCAGGTTCTGTGCAGATCAGCTATATCTGGGCATGGTGGAACGTACCCGTCATCCCAGCACTCGGGAGGCTGCAGCAGAGGATCGTTGCAAGTCGAGACCAGTCTGAGCTACAAAGTGAGCTCAAGGCCAGTTTGAGCTGCAGAGCGAGACCCTGTCTCAAACAAAACAAAACAAAACACCTAAACAGCATGCACTAGCCCAGTGTTGGGGCACACACAGAGACGTGTGGATCTAACACGCCGCATGGTGGGTGTGGTGAGTTTCATTTCTCCTTGTTTGGGTCCTCCGGTCTTTACCTCATAGCCACAACCCTGGAGCCAGTGGTATTTCCCAAGGACGGTTTCCTGAGCCTCCAGCGACAGAGAAAAGCTACAGGGGAAACTCGAAATGAGCATTGCTCGGGCAAAGGTGATACAGTGGTTGCAACAGATACAATATTGTGCATTCAAAATCTCCTGTGTTTGTTGGCAGGAACGTGGGAGACCAGAGACTCATGCATGCGTCCTGAAATAAATCTAAGCATTTATTTGAGAATGGCTGCCAAGAGCCTTATGGAGGGACAAACAATACAGAAATAGCACAAACAAAAACAAAACACACAAATCTTTCCAAGATCTTGAGTGCCTTAAATTCATCTCAGTTGAAATAACAGTTTCAAAACACCGTCCAGAAGTCTGTCCCCCAAAGCCCACCGTCCCTCCAGCTGACCTAGCCTGGAGTAAATTGAGTGAGATGAAATTGCCAATTAAGAACCTAAATCAAGGCTATTGATTTCCTCCACGGTAGTGAACAGGTTATGCCCAGAAGGTGGCCAGCGAAATGCTCCATCGAATTCCAGCAGTAAACAAGTACATTTCTCCCCAGCACTGTGAGCCTATTACCCACTATGTGAGCAGCTGGAGGAATCTCCTCTTTTCTGAAGGGCTGAATGAAAATATGTCACCAGGCAAACATGGGAGCCCCACACATCCATCACCCCCATGACCTCAGGGCCCATTGAGTGTCCTTGACCCATTCCATGTCTTGCCCTCTTGGTTGTGTGCCTGGGAGGACCCTCTCCCTGCACTTTGAGGTCTCTGTGTGTCCTTAGTTAGGTGTCCCTGTGTTGAAAGCCGTTGAAACTGGAAACTGAATACATGTGCAGGGCTGCAGCATGGCCAAGGCATAGCCAACCCAAGAACAAAGAGATGCCTCAAATGGCAAGATAAGGTCACAGCTGAGGACACCTGGCTCCATCTCCAGTTAACTAAATAAAGACTGTAGCCGCCTGCTTTTCACTCCTGTGGTGAAATGCAGCATGGAGATCTTTTCCTCAATTAACATAATCTGTTACTTGGAAAAGTCCTTGAACTATTCCCCAAGGTCCTGCTCAGTTTCCTGTATTTTTCACTCTAACCCCTTCCTGATTTAGAAACTAACTAAATACAAGTCACCCAGGGATATTCTTTGTCTTAGCCCCCAAAGTCTCAAACTCTGCAGAGGGTTTTGATCCTCCTGGAGCCCTCAAATCACACCACTTATCTCATTTATTGTAACCCTTTTCTGGGCCTAGAGAAGCAACTTAGCTATCTAAGAGTAACTTCTATATTCTCCTTCTAGTTTTGGTCATTTAAAGGAGTTGTCATGGTTGAAATATGAACTCCCCAAAAAAGCCTTATATTGAGGGTTTTATCCCTAATTTAGCAATCTTGTTTGGGAGATTGGGGATTGTTGATGTCAGTGGTTATACACGGAGAACAACTAGGATTAGGGCATGGAGTTTATAATATTTTTATAATGGTTACCGGAACTTAACACAGGGAAATGCAGGAAATCTATCCACAACACCAACGACATAGATTATTTAGTCAAGAGCCTAAACCCCATGGCAATGTCCCACATGAGTCCAGATAAAAACGTAGAGCTCAGGACAATGCCTCCCACGAGTCCAACTGGAGTTCCAGAGCCCACAAGAAGGACTCACACCAGTCTTTTTACGGATCCGTGCTAGGAAGACCCAAGAGTCAGCGGTAGAAGCCAGAAAGTCCATGCCAGCAAGGTGAAGGAGCTGTGCTGGTGGGATGAGGGTTCTACGCTGGAGCCGAGAAGTCACACTCACAACAAAGACCAGGGCTGTCCGGAAAGGCACCACAGCCATCCTCAGCAACACGGAGGCCCTGAGCTCCTCTGATGACAAGCACAGTCAGGTATGTCCCAGGAAGCAGCATGACGAGTTCATCCTGGAGATCAAGCAGCACACGTCTTCCCCTCTGGAGCCAGGAAGCAATGCTCGATGTGGGACCAAAGCTTCTCCAGGAGAACCAACAGCTCAGACAGCAACTCGTAGGAGAACCCACAATGCCTCCTTAACACCTCAACCCTCCACACCTCCCTTCTTCTCCACCTCTCTATGCTGGCAACTTTCCTCAGGTGGAGCATCTTCACTCACTGCCATGCCGATGTAATCCAGCCGGCATTGACCACCAGTTCTTAATCCATAGCAGGGATCTTGGCCAGGTCCCCCATATCCCTGGCCTCCACAGCACGCAGCAACCTCTAGAAAGATGCCATGATGAAGCTCGCTGTGCCCCACCCCAGTTCATACCTTAGAGCGCTGGCCTGTGAGACCACAGTGCTGGGCAGTACTTGGAGACAGAGCTTTAAAGAGGTGAAAGAAATGGGTGGGTCTTGCTGTCCTCATGGGCAGTGGAGAGGAGGACACAGATTCACACAGAAGGACGACCACGGAAGTACACAGGGAGAAGGTAGCGCCTGCAGACGGAGGAGAGGGGCCTCAGAGAGAACTGCACCCTGACTTGTCCACGCCTTGACCTCAGACTTGCAACCGCTGGGACTCGGGGAGAATAAATAGCTACTATTCAACCGCTCACTGCAGGCTCCCTGTCTTTGTGGTGACAGCCCTGCAAAACTTTCCCGGTAATGGCTCCTTGCGAGTATCAAGTGGCCCTCGTTACCCATTTCATTTGACAGCTGAGAGTAGCTGGTGCCATTTAGATCTTGTGACCAGAAAACTAAGCACTCTGCAGCTGTCACTGTCTGGGCAAGCTCGTGTCTTTAGATAGGATGACATCTCAGGTCCTTGTCTGGACCAGGCTTTGCCCCAGAATATCTCTACTGCATCTTATCATTCCTGCGTGACTCAGCCTGCTGTATGATCTTGGGCACTAGGCAGAGTTTGACTCGATTGTAAAGCAGTCATATTTTGTGTTTATAATTGTGTATGAAACCTTGCCAACTACGGTGGACCCTCAGTGTGTGAACTTAATTCATTTTAGGAGGTAGGGGGAAGCCAGCTGTGTGTTCGTGTGGGGGTGATGGCCATCCTGTGTTTCTCACCTGACACGGAGTTTGCAAATGGAAGCAAAATCTTGCCAAATGGAGTTATTTGCAGACAGAAGCGTTTGTGAACTGAAGCATCACTGTTTGTCTGGTTTGGATATATGTGCTCAGCAATGCATTCTTACAGGTTTCACGTTTGATAGAAGGGAGCCATGGGTCTTCCTCCTCTAGAAGGTTATAGCTAGGGAAGGAGGGAGGTAGACAGATGAATTCATAGGGCGATTGATAGATAGGATCCTAAATAGATGACAGATGAATAGACAGGATGACAGATGGCAGAAGGTTAGGTGAATACATTGATAGCTAATCATATCAATAATAATAGATGATAATATCATAGATACATAATAGATTGATAGGATTATAGAGTAATAGATGGTAGGATCGGAGATAGATGTCGATAATGTTTCCTCTTTGCAACTGAAATGTGAAAACATCTTCTTAGAGTAGGCTCTGAAAAATTCAGCAGAATATTCGATGGCATCTGCCTGTATTGTTGAATCTGGACCAGATTCACTGATCCAAGCAATAGGGGTAAGCATTTGAGATGACTTCCAAAATGAGCAGGTTAGGCAGTTTTATCTCAGTGAAACCTGCTCAGGTGGAGGGAGTCCTGCTGGGGACAGGGACCAGGGAGCAGGGGCTGAGAGGACAAGCCAAAGAAAGGCCGTTTAGAAAGGGATCAGCCTGAGAGATATGCGCCATGCTCAACGGCCTGTGTGTCACGGATCCCTGAGGCGATGCAGGAAAGGGTTTTCAGGAAGCCAATAAACACAGGAAATCAAACTCCAGCTCTTGAGCTTCAGCAGGCTCATCACTTCCCCCAGGAGGAGCTGCAAGACGCAGAACTCGGCTGCCCGGCTGTGTCTGCAGAGCTGGTGATGGAGCCCAGTCCTAGAGGAGAGAAGGGAAACCTTGCTGGAAAGACCAAGGCATTTCTAGCTGGGTGCTACCAGCATTGCACGGGAGAACCTTGGATTGTGGGGACAGTCTGTGCACTGCACCATGGGGAGTCTGTCAGCATCCCCTGCCTCCACTCTCTGCACGCCAACAGCCCCTCCTCCATGCAGGAAAGCTAACAGTGTGCCCAGTCGTCTCCACATGTCCCGAAACACAACAGTGATACTGGACATCTGACACGCTGGGAGGAGGATTCAAGCCCAAGCTTCCATGAGAAAGAATCTCATGATCCAGGTACAAAGACGGGCCACCGCCAAGGCTCAGAGAATGATAGCATTTGTGCCCTCTGTGTGTGTGCACGTGCACAGTGGGAGATCATTCCAGGCCCGAGAGACTAGCAAGGGGATGCTGTGACTCTACAGTCCCCAGATAATAGGTCTCCTTCACAACAGGACTACACCCCCATTCCCTGCAAACAAGGGGACCCCCACAGGATTCTCTTCTCTCCCTTTCCTTCGCAAAGTCAAGGAACCAAAAGTTAGGATGGCCCAGAGCAATTCAACCTGAGAGAAAACAGACTCATTGGTAGTTCTGATGCCATCTGCAATACAGTATCCACAATACAATGTAAAATAACTCTCTCTGTTCTCTAAAAGCTTACAGACCTAGCCAGGCAAGGAATGAGGAACTTGGGCAGATATCCCATGGAGGGAGCTACACCTCACGCACCGTCCCTTCCTTCTTGACTGAGTGATGTCACCTGGAATTGTGGAAACTAGCAGTCACAGTGAATGGCATCCATCCATGTAAAGATCTGGACAGACTAACATTTGCAACGAAGGCCACCCATGTATACGTGAACGGTGGATGTCCACAGACAAGGGGATAAGCTCTCTCTAGGTAAAAAATAAAAAGTAAAGCAGCACAGCTGCATCGGTGAGCTAAGTAACAGGACGTATGAGATCTGAGCAGAAACCATAATGAATATTTAAATTTTAAGAACTTATTACGTTAAAGAGCAAACAGCCTTGAATTCCCTCTCAAAATCCCCCTCCTTGTTTTGAACACACTTACCCTCTGTATCTTGTGGCTTCCTGCAGCAGCTCTGGGGTGCACTTTCCTGAGGGTCTTTAGCTGCACTGTCCTGGCTGCCTGCACGTCCTCGATGGATTCTAAATATTGACTTTTTATGGTCATTTTGACTTTGGAGACCCAAAAATCTTAGGATGCCAGATCTGGTAAAAAAAAAAAAAAAAAAAAAAAAAATGAGATGAAGACACAGAGTTGTGTTTTTCTCAGCTGGCCTTGCCGACAGATGGCGCTCAGAGCAAGTCACTGTATTTTTGATCATACTTCATAAAAACACTTGGGAAAGAGGACTCCAGAGCTGCTGCAGAAACCAGCAAAAATTTTGTGATGAGAGTATTCAATCATGGGACAAGGAGGATTTAAGGCTGGTTCATAGCAATAGTGTATTAGTGTTTTAAACTTTAAACACAGTGTAGATTTTTATTACATTTCATATCGTCCTTCTTAGAAGAGCCTCTAAAGAAATCGCCATACCTTCGTGTATGTTGAAATTAAACAAAACAAAACAGACTAAAACCACTCTGAACAAAGAATAGTAGCTTTGCTGCATTTCACATCATGACGCTATGGAATCAGCAATGGATACCATGATGTTTGAGGCAAACTCTTAAGAGCAAAAAGCATAATCTAACATGTCAATTCTAGGTCAATTTTACAGGGTTACCTGTTGTTACTATGCATCAATGTTGCCTATTTCTTTGCATGCTTGGAAACTTTTGATTGGAGCTAAACATTCTGAGTTTTACATTTCAGAGTGCTGGATACTTTGTATTCCTGTAAGTAGTCTTGAGCTGCCTTCTGGATTTTAAAGAAGTTACACGGAAACAGTTGGCCACTTTGGAGCCATGCTTTCCTGATTGCTTAGCAAGGCTCAGTCCTGGCTGTGCTTGGTCTAGAAGCAGCTTTTCCCCACGACTAACCCAAGACTTTTCTGTATCCTCTACCCTAATACTCTGGGAATTATAATAAATGCCTTTCTCCCTGGCTGATGATAATAGACACTCTTTGCAATGCCAAATCTGGTGAGTAAATGCAGATGAAGACCCTCCAGCCCCGTGTCGAGCTCTTTTCTCTATTTTACAGGCTGTTTGTTCTATCCTTCTTTCATACTGAGGCACCCAGGCTGAGGATATAGCTCAGTCACCCAGCACCTGCCTGGCAAGTGCAAGGTTCTGAGTTTGATTTTCCAGTACCAAAAAAACCCCAGTAGCAGCTCACATCAAAGCACCGATCCTAACTCAGCCAGACCACCCAGGAGTCTCAGGGTCTCCCGTTCTGTGTGCTTCCCACCTTCTGGATCTCTTTCATCTCCTTTGGGTTTACTCGGTTATCAAACGCTGCCTCAGTTTCCCCATCTTCACTGTACCCTGGAAATGCTTTCCAGGCAGGAAGCTGTCATAAATGCCATTTCCCTCCTCCCGAAGGTTACCAGCCTGTTCCAGGTCATGAAATCACTGCCACACATTCCGTTTATTGGTTTTTCTAGTTATTACCGGAGGGACAGTGAGTCCCTCCTGGTCAGAAATGGGAGTCACCCCATGACTCCCATTTATTGTCTCAGAAACAAGAACATACTGTGTTTCACCTCATTTCTGAGAGGAAGAAATGCAAGCATCGGCCACTGATGGACTCCACGGTGATGCCGATAGATACCTGAACTCCGCAGGTCAGGCAACAGAATCTATAGTCACAGGACACGTCCCAACACATTGGCTCACCTGAATGCACTTGGGTCTGGCCTGCTGCTGCTGGCTTCTTGATGAGAACTGGAGTTTCTTGTAGCATAAGACAGTCTTTTCAGCAAATGCATTGTAGCCCTCATAGCTATCCCAAGAAACCGTGGCCTCGATTTTCTCCTTATTGTAACTTAATATTTGCGTGCAAAGTGACTGTCTGAATGATCTCCAGACCTCCGTGTCTGTGTGTCCACTCTCGACCCTGGACCCTGGCCCACAGGATGTGCTCCATGGGATATTGGTACAGTCCAATTTGTGAATGAAGTGAATGGAGTGTTATAATAAACAAAAGGGCTGGGTGTAGTAGTGCAGGGTAGTAATCCCAGCGCTCTGGGTAGCTGAGGCAGAAGGATTACAAATTCGAGCCTGGCTGCAGCAGGTTAGCAAAACCCTGCCTCAAAGTTAAAAAAAAAACTAAAAATTGGGGTGCTGTGGTGGTAGGTCAGTGCAAAAGCTCTGGGTTCTATCCCCAGTACCAGACAAAAAAGAGAGGGGGAAAAAAACCCCAAAGGATGCCAAAAATGAGAGGGAAACAAACAATTTTGCAGGTGAGCGGGTGAGAAATTCACTTAGGCAAAGGAATGATTCAGTCCTTAATTCTGTAATGAATTTTACGTAAGATCAGCCATAGTATATTGTGCTGAAAATTAGCTAGCAGGCTATCCTTCACTCACTTTTATGAGTTTGAAGCTAGTTTCTGGAAGCGAGATGACATTACAGGCATTTTGCAAATGCAGCGCTCCATCACAGGTCTCTAAAATATTACTCCGCTGTTGGGGGATACACTCTCGGGACCAATGTGCACATTCGCATTTACCATGATCATTGTGGCAATGTAAGTATGAGATTGATATCCAAAATAACTCATCAGTAAGACACCATACCTTAAAAATTGCAAGGCCCATCCTCAAAAGTTTGTCTATTGTTTTAAACAAACCATCACACATACACGCACATGCACACACACAGACACACAAGTTTACCTTGATATTGTTAGGGCCGACGCCGCAGGGAAAGAGACCCCAAGGACTCAACTCTTGGTGAGGAAAAAAAGTTTATTTCCATGCGCATGGGGTCCCTCAGGCAAACAAGTGCAGAGGGGCCCCGAGGGGAATTTGTGTAGGGTTTTTAAAGGTACACGCAGGAGGCAAGCAAGTTTACAGAAGCAAATCGCATTGGTTAATTTTGAGCGGCGCAGGACCTGGCTAATGTTGACTTGAGGGTCTGGGGCTGAGTAACCATGGAGACCGAGGGTCTTGGGTTGACCTTAGAGTGCCAGGTGCTCCCTGGTCCTGTTTATACAGTACATTTTTTTGTCTATCTCTATCTTTATAAAGAACAGAACATCAAGTGGCTAATGACTAGCAGAGACATTCCCTTTGGCCCCGCTCTGACTATCTCTTGGGAAAAGGTTTAGGGAGTGAAGCACTCTTTACTGCTCTGTTTTGATAGCTCTGGGAAGTTAGGGAGTCAACTCTTCTATTCCCCGCTCTGGGGAGTTAGGGAGTTAACCCTTTTATTTCCCCCGCTCTGGGGAGTTAGGGAGTTAGCCCTTTTATTCCCCGCTCTGGGGAGTTAGGGAGTTAGCCCTTTCATTCCCCGCTCTGGGGAGTTAGGGAGTTAACCCTTTCATTCCCCGCTCTGGGGAGTTAGGGAGTTAGCCCTTTTATTCCCCGCTCTGGGGAGGGGGTTGTAGCAGGGGGGTCGACTCTCACATTCCCCCCTTTTATTTTTTCCCAATGACTTTTAATCCTAAAGGTCCTGTATAGGTAAGGGGTCATATTGTTGACGTAGCACCATAACTTTTACCTGAGAGATCTGAGCCCTCACAAATTGGGTTACTCGGTTAATGAGGCAAGGGGCTATAGCCATGACTATAATGAATCCAGCCAGGCGTCCCAGTAAAGGGAGAACATAGGGCAGGATTGATTTCCAGAAGGAAAACATTTTGGCTTTACTTGAAGGGGGCTCTTGAGATTTAATTTTTTTTTTTTTTAGCTTTTTTATTGCATCTGTTTATAACCTTGTATGTGTCTTTAAAATCACAAGCTTTTAAGAACTTTGACATAGTTTATCAACTTGTTTATAACATAAGGCCCAGTAGGAGGATTAACAAAGGTCTTGTAGCTGTCATTAAAGCTGTTAACCAAAAGGAGAAAGAAAACCAACATTTAAATTTACTCTGTTTTACCATATAAGTAACAATTTTTAAGTCAGACAGAGGCCTCTTTGGGGTCTCTATAAAGGAGGAGAACACAAAATTATCAGTTATATTAGACAATCTTAAGCTTTAAAGTGTCTTTGGAAGAAATGACAGTTTACTTATTTGTAGGCTGACGGTCTTTTGAAGTTGGGACTTGTCTGCATTGGGAACGTTGAATCTAGGCAGGCTTTTAGCTGTTTTGACAATCTATTGAGGCTTAAGAGATTTACGGTGAGGTCGCTCTCAAGAGATTTACAGTGAGGTCGCTTGTCCAGGTGTCTAGGCTCTTTAGCTGTAGTGGGCAGCAGCGAAGTAACCAGTGGATGGAAGTCACAGCTAGCTGAAAAGTCTGGGGAGACTTAATAAGATCTTGATTAGTTAAATTAGCTAATTTTTAGAAACCTCACATAAAACTTTAAAAGAGGAAATATTTGCAACATAGGGGGTGTATCACGCATGTAAAGAGGCAGAAGGAAAAGAGACTCACCCAGTTTTTGCCAGTTTTTAAGGCCATTAGTAATTATAGTCTTTAAAATCTAACTTATCTTTTTATCTCTCCTGAACTCTGAGGCTGGTAAGCCCAATTGAGTTTTTTTTTTTTTTAATTGATCTGTAAAGCTTAGGTTAATTTGAGTTATTAGGCTATAAAAGCCAGGCCATTGTTGGACCCCACGGATAAAAAGGGAGACCAAATCAGAGAAACTGCTATCAGAGCTGACTCAGACTAAGTAGAAAACACTTATATTTTTGAAGTTTAGGCTTTTTATTTTTGTAAAATCTATTTTTTAGTGTTTTTAGGCATAGTCCCACGATAACCAGTGGTTTTTATTTGTTGCAGTACTTTTAGATTTACCAATTGGCATTGAGGGCATCTGAAGCTCACAGACTGGGCTAGCTTGATATTAGCCCCGGAATCTCTTGGAAGTTGAGCTGTCAGATGTTGGTCTTTTTAAGTGTAAATGGGCTCTTGAGAGACATAACTGTTTTTATCAGAGAAGTAGGATGGAACTCTAGACAGTAGCTTATCAACTACATAAAGTCGATGTTTCGTGAGGTGATTAATGAGGCAACGAGGGGTCATCCTTAAGCAGCAAAGTAGCCGAGTTTGAAGCTGTTGTTTTTAGAAATAGTGCCTGATAATGTATGGCTCAGGAATTAGACATTCATTAGTCTGGTGGGACCTTGATGAGAGTCTCCAGTGAATAGGAGGAAACAATTAAGAGTTTGTGTCCAAAAGTCAATTTTTAAGCCTCCTTTATGAGGGGGCCATTGAAGAAATCACCGCAGACAGGGTGGCCATCTGGTTGCCACAGAACCAAGTCTCTTGGAAAGGTAGACAACAGGCCTCTGCCAAGGTCCCAAACTCTGGATCAGTCCTGTGGCTCTTAGAAATTTTGTACTTGTCTTTTAGTCACAGGGACTGGAATCCGTTAGATGGCTCACAACAACCAGTGTAGTCTTTTTTTGTGTAGACTGGTTCTGATAAGGTCGGGGGGACTCGCATCAGAGCAGTTACTTTTTCGGCTGGCCTCTCTCATGTGATTGTTACTCTTTCAGCGGCCTGATCTGCCAAATTGTTTCCTCAGGTGAATAGCAGTAATCTGCGGACAGCCAGACTGCTGTCAGCAAATTTAGGATTTGTGGAGTCCTCTTTTTTTTTTTTTTTTTTTTTTAAATCTTAGCTCTGGCCAAGGTTAAGAGACCTCGCTCTTAATAGATGGCTCTATGTATATGTATAGTAGCAAAAGCATATTTACTATCAGTATAGATGTTTACCCTCTTTTTTGTGGCTAGTTTTAGTACATCAGTCAAAGCAATGAGCTCCGCCTTTTGGGCAGAGGTGCCAGGCTCTAACCCTTTAACCCAGAGTACCTCCTTTTTGGTGGTCACTGCTGTCCCGGCCACTCATCTGTCTCTGCCGTTTTGAATGAAGCTGCTTCCATCGAACAGTTGTCGGCATTTTTTTTTAAAAGCTGGTCAGTAAGATCAGCCTGTAGGTTCCGCTGTAGTTTGAGGATGTCAGCACACTCATGGAGAGGTGTCCTTTGTTCCTCCGGATCATCATCAGGCATAAGGGTGGCTGGGTTTAAAGCTGAAGAAGTCTTGAATATCATTAACTCTGGGTCTAGAAGCAGGGCTTGACAGTAGAATTCTGGCATTTGAGAGCCCTTTTTTTAGGAGGGGTTTTGATAAGAGTCTCTAAACTGTGAGAGGTTACCACAGAAATCACTTGCCTAAAGCGAGTTTTTTTGTCTCCTTAAGTAGCATTGTCACAGTAGCTAGTATTTTTAGGCAGGGGGCCATACTCCTGTTACTGGATTAAGTCTTTTGGAGAGGTAGGCTATGGGCCTCTTTTAAGGGCCAATGTCCTGAGTTAGGACTCCTTTGGCAATGTCCCTGAGTTTATCTATGAACAAGATGAAAGGCTTGGTAACGTCAGGGAGTCCCAGGGCTGGGGCCTCTGTCAAGGCCCGCTTGAGCTGTTGGAAGGCCTGTTTATATTTATCAGTCCAGTTCAGTGAATTTTGAGTTTCTCCCTTATGGGAGTCATATAGAGGCAAGCTTTTTAGTAAAATTTAGCCTACAGTATCCAATTGTCCTAGAAACTCTCGTCTGTTTTTTTAAAGTTTTTTTTCTCATAGAGCAATTTTAACATCTTGGCTATCTTTTTGTAAATTTTTTAGTTTTTAAAGACCTTTTTGTGCTATCTCTATTAACTGGCTGAGGGGCATTTTTTTTTAAACCTCTCAAACCTTTGTAATTTTTGTCTAACATGTGGGGCCGACTGAGCTACAAAGAGAACAACTGGCGATACTGGGAAACCTCCTTACCTCTGGATGTCCAGTCAGGGTAGCACAAAAGGAGAACATGGTTTTGGCATTCCGGATCAGAGAGCCGGCTTTATCTGGATGGCACACTGTTTTTTGTCCAAGGGTGTCACGTGGCAGGCCATTATTTTACTAAAATTATATTTTTAACAAAAAGGGCTTTTTCATAGGTAACAAAATTGTGCTGTATAATCTCCCAGATGTTTACAGCGCATGTAAGAACTTGTATCTTATTTTTAATATCACCTATAATCTCATTTTAATGGAAACATTTTGTAGCAAAGTACAATCTTATGTATACTTTTATCAAAACTGATCTAATACTGTCAAATTCTGAACACATTTACTTTTTGTCAAACCTGTTATTTGTAGTACTATAAACCAAGACAAATAAAATTCACATCCTCTTGAGCCTTCTACAACTTATAATAATACCTCTCAAACTAAGCTTTAATCTTTTTCTACATTCTGGCATAGCCAGACACCTTTACTTGAAGACCACTCTCTTTGTCCCTCTTTTTACTATTACCAGTCAATTACCTTTTTTTCTCATTTCTCAGACAACATCAAAACTCTCAACAAAACCCTTGAAGTCACCTTCTAGTAGCCCAAAACATACTTATTTTATGTCTTTTTACCACATAAAAATGTTGTATTTTAAAAACAAAACTGTAACCTTTTAACTGGCTCAAATATAGTACCGCCTGGTTTTTACTTGGCAAAGTTGACATGACTCTTAACAACCATAGATATACATATATATGTGTACATGTTTACATTTTCACCAGAGAGAAAAAATACTCCTTTTAAAAGGCATGCCGAGGTTGCAAGCAATCAATTGAAGTCTTACATATTAAACAAGGTGCCACAACATTAAAGACACAAACAAAGGGAGCTTCTTGCATAGTTTGGTCAGCTAAAGGAAATAATTTTTCTTATCATGAACCTTGAATCTAATAAGCCATATGGATCCTGCAACAGAAATGGGCAACAAGCCCCTAAGTTAGTAACAAGTTTAAACAGGCAACCAAGGAGAGGGCGGAGGAAGGAAGGGTTTTACCCACGGTGGGGGCTTCTCCCTGAGGTCTTGCCATACCAAGATGTAGGTGACCCAGTCGGGGTGGCTCTCTCGTCCAGGGCGGAAGATGATGTTCTTAACTGCTAAGATGAGGGGAAGGTGGAAAGTCCCCTCTGGTGGCCAATCCACGGAGAATGTGGGCCACTCAGACGAGCAGAAAGTCTGCCATTTACTTTTTTAACCTGAAAGGAGAGATTGTGAGCCCTCTCTCGAACCTCCGACCAATGGTCGAGGGTGAGGGACAATGGGGACGATGTCATTTGTCCCATGGTGTTCTGAAGACAAAGAGTGGTTAGCGTACGCGCGACACAACAAATAACCGATCACAACAGTCACAACACACAGGACAAACAGGCCGGCCACCTCACTCTCACGCATTAGTTTCACATCAAACGAGTCACCTTAGGGGGTGCCTCCAGATTGGCCCGGACGGACCACAGATTGGGAATGAAATTCCCCAGATTGGCCCAGACGGACCACAGATTGGGAATGAAATTCCCCAAACGAGTCACCTCGGAGGGTGTCTCCGAATTGGCCCTGACGGACCACAGATTGGGCCCCAAACCGATAGGAAAATCCTATCGCAGACGGTGAGTCACGGAAAACCGTGTGGGGCGTCCCCCGGTCACCAGAGAACAGAGAACAGATAACAAAAACAGGTAACAAAAATTGCCCGGTTGGCTCGGGGCGTAAAGTACCGGTAGATTGATCCTCAGAGTAAAAATAAGAAGCGACCGGTCGTACTCACCCACCGCAGAGCCGTTGAGGTCACCTTCCGTGAGACGTGCTATCTCGGTGGGGCCTCCAAGATGTTAGGGCCGACGCCGCAGGGAAAGAGACCCCAAGGACTCAACTCTTGGTGAGGAAAAAAAGTTTATTTCCATGCGCATGGGGTCCCTCAGGCAAACAAGTGCAGAGGGGCCCCGAGGGGAATTTGTGTAGGGTTTTTAAAGGTACACGCAGGAGGCAAGCAAGTTTACAGAAGCAAATCGCATTGGTTAATTTTGAGCGGCGCAGGACCTGGCTAATGTTGACTTGAGGGTCTGGGGCTGAGTAACCATGGAGACCGAGGGTCTTGGGTTGACCTTAGAGTGCCAGGTGCTCCCTGGTCCTGTTTATACAGTACATTTTTTTGTCTATCTCTATCTTTATAAAGAACAGAACATCAAGTGGCTAATGACTAGCAGAGACATTCCCTTTGGCCCCGCTCTGACTATCTCTTGGGAAAAGGTTTAGGGAGTGAAGCACTCTTTACTGCTCTGTTTTGATAGCTCTGGGAAGTTAGGGAGTCAACTCTTCTATTCCCCGCTCTGGGGAGTTAGGGAGTTAACCCTTTTATTTCCCCCGCTCTGGGGAGTTAGGGAGTTAGCCCTTTTATTCCCCGCTCTGGGGAGTTAGGGAGTTAGCCCTTTCATTCCCCGCTCTGGGGAGTTAGGGAGTTAACCCTTTCATTCCCCGCTCTGGGGAGTTAGGGAGTTAGCCCTTTTATTCCCCGCTCTGGGGAGGGGGTTGTAGCAGGGGGGTCGACTCTCACAATATTTGGTTACTTTTCTCTCCTTGATGGGCCAAAATACCCAACACCCAAAATGAAGGAAGGAAAGGTTTATTTAGCTCACTGTTTGTGGAGGTTTCTGTCCATAATCAGCTGGTTCCAAGGCAGGATGGCATGGCACAGGGGTAACACTTCAAAGCAGTGGCCAGCGAAAGCATCCAGAGCAAAAGGGGATTTCCCCCCTTGTGTTATCCATGGGCAACCCCCTTCCAGGGCCAGTGAAGCACTCACAAAAGCTTCATGCCCTCCTCTTGCACAGGATGAGGATGTTTACAAAGTAAGAACCCTGCTTCCCTGCAGCATCTGTCAGTTAAACTTCTAAACTACTCAAGCTGACACAATGTATCAACCGTGACAATATTTCAATCCACACACTAGAAGACAGTTACACTAAATACATCCTCCCTGGAAATATGAGTTATAGGGACAACAATATGATAGTAAATAACCGACTAGGGTAATGGTATTTGTAGTGGGAAATGCTGTATGTTTGTGGTCCCTGGCAATCACTGCCTATTACCTTTCACGTAACTGTTTCCACCACTGCAAGAGAATCAGAAGCCCCCTAGGGTGAACTGTGGCATGTGTGGCATGTGTCTCTTCCCTACAAGTTGACACCAAAACAAAAATATCACTGTCATACAATTGTTGCGTCAACAAAAAGGCAACAGATTACTTTGGCAATACTAAGATCTTTCCTTGCCTTAGAAAACCCTTCGTAGGCCACTGCACACTTCATGATCTCTATGCATAGACTGAAGATCGGGGCGCCCCCAGGGAACCTCTACCCCTGTATCCCCCAAGCGGCTGCAGCCCACGTACCCATAGCTGCTCCAAGGTCCAGCTGCTAATGCACGGGCTGCAGGAGCAGGCAGCTTGGGCTGGATCTGAGGCACTGGGATTGCTAGCTCAATTTGCTACACTGACTGGTGTCTAGGGACCGCCACACCAGCCACCCTGCCCTCACGGAGCGATCCAGCAGCAGACAGACCCAGGGAGGTAGCAACCCCCACTTTGCATTACCCCAGAAATAGCAAGGAAAACAAAGGCTTAGTCCCAGAGCACAGGGTGGCAGCGCCCTGTGTGTTTGTGCTCACCTCTCACGCACGCTCTGTGCTGTTAACCTGCCCTGGCACACTGCTATCCTGGATACCCAAGCTGGAGCTCTTCGCCCTTTTGCCGTGGGTCATAATAAATGGTTTAGGCAAAGTGCTTGGGCGTAGCTCTGGTTTACGGGCCGGTCTTTCAGATTCAGGAGAGAATGTCCTGAAGGTTTTCCTGGAATGTGACTCAGCAAGCATTGCCCCAGTGGCAATGTTTATAAAAAGGCTTAAAAATTATTAAGCTTCTCTGGTGTGGAGGTGGGAGACCTCATTACCTATCTTCAGGGTGGCGGCCCTTCATTCAGATGGAAGCCAACTCCTCTGACTTCCAGAAAAGCTTGGTAGAAATAACTCACATTTTGCAGCCTCTGGGCAAGGCAGTTAGCAGAATCACTGAAGCTTCTAAAGGGCACCATGTTTATCTCTGCAAAGTCTCTCCAGGACTCAGATGCATCGCTCCTTGTGCATCATCTCCTCCCAAAGTCCTTTTACCTCTGTCTCTTTCTATCCATCTCCCTCTGTCTTGTTGGCTTCTTCCCAGACACCCATGCCTTTGATTCCTTTTTTGTCTCCCAAGAGTACTTCCTCAATCTTTCTAAGCCTCTCCTAATCTTTCAGAGCATTTTTCATATTGCATCTGCGTTTAATATCCCCATAAACTATTGCACCACCCTTGAAAGTGTCCACGGCGATACCACATCCTTTTTGCAGAAAAAATAAATAAATAAAAACGGGCAGAATGTGCATGAATTTACATAGTTGCCTTTTCAAAATAAATACAGTGTCCAGGTCATAATTGACCACACTGCCAGCGCAATAGTGGAATCACGCATGGTCTCCTCTATACATAGTTAATTGGTGTTTTCTTTGGTGATTGCACAGCACCTGGATTTCTTCAGGCCATTCTGAGAGGCCCCAAAAGCATTTGTGTTGTTTCTGAAAATTATCTTTGATTTGGAGTCACGAAAAGAGCTCCACAATACCAAACATTGGCACACGGTAGGCGATGCTCGAGGTGACTCATGACAGAACAATGTCCTGTTATTTTCCTCGTGGTTAGTTGGGTGCATTCAGCAACGATCAATACATACAGTGAGTTCTCCACCCACGATGGATGTTGCTTTTCTCTCCGGGAGAAATATTGGATAGGTTTGTAGGCGACTGCATATAAAACACATCCACAGTAGCATCCAGTTTCTGGAAGCCTTCTACAACATTTCAGCTGCCTGTAAGAAAATCAACACTTTCTTTTCTTCAGCAGCTCAGCAGGTGGGGTGAAATCTTTTGTGGCCCTCTGGCTCCCGCCGGCCCAGGCTGTTTATAGGCTGGCATGAGACGATGATTGCATGTGGATACAGAAGCCTAGATGTAGTCTGCTCGGTTTGGGTTTGTGCGTCAGTAAGATGCATGGCCAGATAAGGAAAGCTGGACTGTACTACAAAGGTGATCAAAATATCCAGGGAGCCTTTAAGTTAAAAAAAAAAAAAAAACCACGGTAAAAGGCACATTGCCTTCAGTCCACTTCAAAATGCTCTCCTGTGTTTCTGACACAGGATTCCCTCATTCTTGTACTTTCTTTTCTGGAGTCCTCGTTCCTCAGTGCCTTGACGATGTGTGATCAAAAATACAGTGAACGCTGGGAATCCACAGGAAAGGCAGGCTCCTAAAAATAGGACAGAGATGAACGAGGGACAGGGCGAAGTTCAAATACTTCCTCAAAGTAAATATTCAGCTGTTTTGATAATATTTCAATATACATGCTAGTTTCCATCAGGACTGCCGCTTTGTGTTAGTTCCTTGGAAAGAAAGTTTTTTTTCTTTTTGAAACAGGGTCTCGCTTTGCAGTTCAGGCTGGCCTTGAGCTCACTTTGTAGCCCAGGCTGTCTCGAACTCACAACAATCCTCCTGCCTCAGCCTCCCGAGTGCTGGGATTACAAGCCCCAGACACCACGCCAGGCAGAAAGAATGGTTTTGCATTATTATCTGATTGCTTCTTTTTTGTAAGACTCATCTCGGTTTAGGTCTTGTAACCACTTTGCAGATAGTGATATACTGTGTAATGACTATTGTTATTCTCTTATTTGGTTATGAAACTTTGGAGGAGTTTCATGCAAAAATATGACCTTGTGTCCTTACCCTCTTTATTGACCAGCACTTTATTGACTGCTGGATCTTAATCGACGTCAAAACAACCATGAAGAGTCAACTTTTGAACCCATTCAAGAGACTGAGGCAGCCAGGACAGCGCACCTATGCACACTTAGAGAAAAGGGTTCCAGAGCCCCTACAGAAAGCGCTAAGGACCATGGGATCAGTGTGTTCACAGGGAGGCGGAGGGTTCGGAGGAGGTGGATGGCGATGTGTCTCTCACTGGAAAACACTTTTAAGATTCATCATGTTAAAGCCAGGCGTGGTGGCTCATGCCTGTCATCCTCACACTCAGGAGGCTGAGGCAGGAGGATCCCTTTATGCCTCAGGGTGCATTACGGTCACAACAGCTTTGAAACTGAGGACCTGTGAGTTTTCATTGTTCTACACAGCCTTCCCAGAGCAGAGATGTTTTTTCAAGGAGATTTAAAGTTCTTGGTGTAATCTATTGGTTTACTTGTAGGATATTAGTGGTCGGCTCTTGAATAAATAACAACACTATGCAAAGTACTATGAGCTGAAACTGTGCTTTATGTTGGGACCATGCAGAATGCTGGAATCACTGGAGTCTGGGAGCAGGGAGCAAAGCCCTCTGAATTGTACTCGGAGGGACTGATAGCCTGGAGGGCAAGACAGATCCTGGGGCATCTGTTAGCGGGTGCTTTCAGAGCTCAGTGCTAGAGGTGACAGCGGACAGCACTGTCAAGGGAGCTATACTAAGTCACAGAAAAGGTCAGATCCTGAAGATGCCTTTGCAACGCAGAGGCAATATCCTTAAGTCCCAGGAACATGCCCCTCCTTCACGACGCGATGTGAGAGCATAGCAAAGATCCCAGGTCCCTCCCGCCTCTGCCCAAATCCCAGAACCTGACAGTGAGGCAAATATACTGTGGGTACCACCTGCATCCTCCCTCTGTGATGCTGTGTCCATCGCGAAGCGTCTCTGGAGCGTCTCTGGTTGGCATCCTGATGGATGTGATGATTGATGAAATGGGGTCAGTGAGGATGACCCTGGATTCTCAGAAATTGTTGCTGAGGATTGGAACCAGCTTTTAAAGAAAGGACCTGATACAGAAACCATTGTTCATTTTCTGTTAGTTGATTCTAAATATCCTGTAATAGTTTCATTCTCTTGAATGGCTTCACACTGTCTTGATATGTTTGATGCTATAGTACACGAAGTTATACTCAAAGATTTCAAGGAAAGAGACACTATGGTAACTACTTTTATGTCGGGATATCTTGTGGTGAAACACTATTTTGCTTAAATGGTTATGCTTTGACCTGCACTGTTTCGTTGTTATGCCCTCTTTTATCTCAATCCCCCCTTTTTTTATTATTTACTTTTTTATTTTTATCTTTTTAATTAAGGGAAAAATAAACAAAAAATAGCAGCATATATTATAGTAACCCACTTTGATTTCCTATTAATTTGATTTGAAACCCTGTATCACTCTCACCATCTTGTTTTGACTGACTTTCCTCTATTCTGTTTTGCTTGATAGTACCAAGTTCGAAAGTATAGGCAACAACTGTGAAGACAATAAGATTCGTTATGACGCCCATTCTGGTCTGACTATTGTCTTCTTTTGAAGTCCTGTAATGTCTCCAATGTTTTAGTTTTATTGGTTTTGTGCTTTACTGTTTTCAATTTGTTATACCTGATGATATAGGCAGTTCTTTTTAAGATAGCAAGAGGCAGTATGGTAACCATTGTTGATCACCTTGTATTTTGTTTTTACATTATCTATTATGTCCATCCTTTTGATTTGACTGACTCTGTTCTGATATGTCGCATTTGGTTTTAGTCTCTTCAAAAAAAGTAATAAGAACTATGGGAGTAATAAAACCCAAAATGTGTAATTGTCATTATACAAAAGAAAGGAAAAGAAAGTGATCTAAAGTGTATAACTGCATGTATATTTAAGTGTATAAGATAGATAACCGTATTACTGAGTTCTGTTGGATCATGGAACAGAACTGTTTGCAGTCTCACTGTTTGAAAGTCCACTTTATATGCTTTAATTTTGTAACGTGAACAAATATCTCTAAGATGACAATATGTAATCATCTATCAACTAGTGATTTCCTACTGTTTATTTTTTCTGAAATCCTGTATAACTTGTACCCTTTTTCCATTTTTTTTTCTTTTTCTCCTTAAATAAAATTAAGAAACAAAAAATAAAAAAGAAAGAAAGGACCTGAGCAGAAGCTGGGTCCTGTGGTCCTTAATCCTACAATGTCTTCCTCCAAGCACAGAATTTTCTTGATCCAAGAGAACCGTGTCTCTGCTTGCAGTCCAGCCAGCTATGTGCTTCTGCCTTTTCATGTCAACTAATGAAAGCAGATTTCAGCTTATAGCTTCTGGCTTCCTGGCCAGAGGGAGGCTTACAAAACTTTTCCTTTTGTTTGCAAAAACGTACTGCTGTACTTTGGCTTATAAGATCATCAGACCACATGCTTCAAAACAAAAGCACAGATAGGACCAAACCCTCTATATACATTGCTTTCCTTTATGCGTACACCTGTGAGAGAGTTTAATTTTTAAATGAAGCACAGTAAGAGATTAAGAACAAGCATTACAAAACAGAACAATTAGAACAGTAAACTATAATGCAAGAGATATAAAATTTTGAACGATCTCTGGAAGCTTCCGTGTAATGTTTGTGGATCGTGATAGAGAAAAACTTTGGACAAAGAACTATTGTATATGATAAGCTAACACTAAAGCTCCAGACAGGGAGCTACATGAGCATTTTTGAAGGTGTGGAAGTTTTCAGGCAAAGTAGTAGGCGTTTGCTTATGAGGACTCCCGATTACATGAATGTGGGATCCAGACAAGGATTTCAAATAGCTTTGGTATTTCAGTTTTGCTGTTTTAAGACTAACATGAGCCGGGTGATGTTAGACAAGTTCTGTGTAATCCTAGAGAACAGCAAAGAAACTAACGCATAAAATATATCTAAGAATCACCTTTTAATATGCGTATGTATTTTATCTTTAATTGCGCATAGCAATCCTGCATAATTACGCAGCAGAGCTTGGCACTGAGATGCACGCATTCAACACGCAAAGCGTAGTTCTGTGTAACTGGCACTGACGTCTCCACAGACATTTATCATTTCTTTACCTTGAGGACACTCAAGTCCTTTCCACCACTTATTTTGAAATATTCAGTTAATTATTGCCAACCATAGGCACCCTGCAGAGCTATTCGAGGTGGTTCCCTCCCCTATAAAAGCAGATTTTGACTTAATAATAAAAAGTTTTTAAAAATCAAGGCTACTTACCAGTGGACTGTCGCACTCTGTCTTCCTAGCCTCTCTGCATATTCTAATGTTCCTGGATGCCTGGGGAGAAATGCCACAAGTTACCTTAAATGCCTTCCCTCCTTAATGTTCATTGTGTTTTCTTGATTTAAAAAAAAATAATACTTTTTGGGGGGTTCTGTTCCATTCTAGCTACCAACCCGAGGGACAGAAATTCATTAAATCTTATTTATCACTGTACTTCTAGCGTTGAATTCAATTTCAAGGACATTAAGTTCCTGGAAATGTGTTTGTTTGTTTTTGTAATAGGCACACAGAGGTGGTGGAGAAAATTTTGCTCACTGAGAATATTTGCAGAATGTAAAAATCTTTTCCAATTTCCCCATCCTCTGTCTTGAAACCCACCAAAAGAACGGATGCCAGCCCATCGTTATGAGTTAGGTGCTGTGATTGGAGCCACCGGTAGCTTTAAATGCATTAGGCTCTGCTGTTCTGCGTTGAGATTCCTGGTTTGTGTTGTGACTGGATGGCTGCTTGTAGGCGTGGGTTAGAGCTTAAATATCCTGGAACTATCCATGGCCTGCACTGTGGCTGAACCGGTTTAGTCTCTTGGCAGAATGCTGCAATGCCAGGAAAATTTATTCCCAAATCAGGAAATGGCCAAAATCCATAAACCACGTTGCCACCTTGGCTGTAAAAGGCTGGCACGATCCCCACACAGTCACTATTCTTATTGTGTTCTCTAATTTTATTTCCGGCTGTGGCATAATATATAGATATATATTCCCTGGAAGCATAGTATATGTATATATATATATATATATATATATATATATATATATTTATTGGATCATTAGATTCTATATTCTAAGAGCTGAGACTTTAAAAAAAAGAATCACTCATTCTATTTGGAAAAACCAACCCGAATCTCAGTCATTATTTCCAGGACTGTGACATGAAATAACCATTTTCCTGAAGCAACTCCAACTAAACACAGATAGCTTTTGGGGGGACCTTGAACCTAAACATTGGCAGTTGTATTTTTTCTCACCTCTCTGTGCCTAGATACAGCTAAAGACTGGAGGTTTACCTACCAGACATGGTGGTGCAGGCCTGTAATCCCAGCACTCGGGAAGCTGAGGCAGGAGGATTCCTGCAAATTCTAGGCCAGCCTGAGCTACAAAGTGAGCTGCATAATGACACCCTGACTCAAAAAAAAAAAAAAAAAAAAAAAGATTTGACATTTTTTACAAGAAAAAGACTTGCTGGCTTGCAAAGATAAAATCTCAGGAGCTTGCTAATATTATTTACGACCTACCTAAATGCCAAAGAGCAAAGCTTTTTCCTTGCGTAATGACTTAAAGAGCCTGCATCAAAACATTTCTCTAAAATAGCTAAGGGGGT
Source organism: Cavia porcellus (assembly GCF_034190915.1). Classification (NCBI taxonomy): domain Eukaryota; kingdom Metazoa; phylum Chordata; class Mammalia; order Rodentia; family Caviidae; genus Cavia; species Cavia porcellus. The sequence goes on along the minus strand of NW_026947516.1, from coordinate 4,242,859 downwards.
CTATTATCCTCATTTTTCCCACAAAGGAAGCCGAGATAAAAGGTTTAAGTGGTTTTACCCAGAGGGAAGCAGGAGATATTAGTGGAAATGTCAGAAATCCAAGAAAATCACTCAGTTTATAGTCTGCTGCTGTTCATATTACTCAACTCCCTGATTTTTTTTTTATTTTTAAAGACATTAAGACAAAACAGGACATAACAAAGCAGATCAGAACAGAACAATGTAAGCAACACAGTATTTCACCAGAAGACAACCCATAATTAACAGTGACTACCACGATGTTTCTTTCTTTGAAATATTTGAGTATAACTTCATATACAATAGTATCAAACATAACAAAATAGTATAAAAACATTCAAGAGAATGAGTATTACAGGGCATTCAGAACCAAATAACAGAAAACAAACAATGGCTACTATATTATCTCATTTTCCGTAGAACATTTGTTTATACTTTCACATGTAATACAATCCGATAAAGTACAACATGATAGAGCCAATGGAAATAGAAGAGCAAGAGCATGGTAGGACTTCAGAGTAAGATGATATTATATCAGTACTGGCTATTATAAGGACTTGTTTCCCTCAAGTTAGCTGTTCATGCCATCACAGATAATAAAATCAAACAAACCAGGACAAACCCATTCCAACTAATGAATGCAATCATTATAAGACTTCAAAACAATGTAATGGGGAATCATGATTACCATAAACTCTTATGTATTCTTACTATTTCTTATACTAGGGAGACTATATGGTATTTATACATGTGAGTTTGATTTATTTCACCTATGAGTATGGTCTCAAGTTGTGCCCATTTATTAGTAAATATCTCAATGTGATCCTTCTTTATAGCTGAGTAGTACTCCATTGTATAAAAATACCCCAGCTTTTTTATCCATTCCTCAGTTGATGGACACTTGGGTTGTTTCCAAGATCTGGCTATTACAAATTGTGCTGCTATAAACATAGGTGCACATATATCCCTGTGGTATGATGTTTTCAGTTCTTCTGGGAATATGCCTAGAAGTGGAATAGCTGGAACAAATGGGACTTTCAATCCAAGCTTTTTGAGGAATCTCCAGACTGACCTCCAAAATGGTTGCATGATCTACAGTCCCACCAATAGTGCGGGAGAGTTCCTTTTTCCTGACAGCCTCTCCAGCATTTGTTGTTGGTAGTTTTCTTTATTCTGGGCATTCTTTCTGGAGTGAGATGGAATCTCAGTGTGAGTTTAATTTGCATTTCTCTAATGACTGATGATGATGAACATTTTTGCATATATTTATTTGCCATTTGTATTTCTTCATCTGAGAACTGTATATTCATCTCAGATGCCCATTTTTGTATTGGATCCTTGACCAACTCCCTGAAATTAATAAACACTTTCATTGTGTATTTATACACATAAATTACACACATGCGCACACACATGTGTATATCTTCGGTGGTGGAGTTGCTAGATACTGCCATACTCATTGCAAAGCATGAATGACTCAATGAAAACATGTCTTCGTGCTAATCTAAACGCTACCAGTGGCATAAGAGCCCGCCTGGCAAGCACAAGGTGCTGAGTTCGATTCCCGGTTCTAAAAAGCAAAAAAAAAAAAAAAAAAGACTTATGATCAACGTAATCTAAATGCTAACCTTGATCAATAAGCCACCACCTATGATTGATCCCTGAGACATTACAGCATTTCCAAGGACCTTGTTGGGTCAAGCAGAAAGCTGACTGATGATCCTGCAGAAGGCATGGAGCTGCCACACAGCAAGACAGCTGTCTAGGGCAGGAAGCGTGGTTCTCAGCGTGGCCCATTTGTCTTGCCTGTAGTTTGTAGGGGTAAGCTGGCTTTCCACACATAAGCATTTCTCTGATTGGTACAGTCAGGATGTCAGCCTTCATTGTTAGAGTAAGCCAAGGTTTGCAGGAGCCATGGGCATGGAGCAGAAGCCTGCAAACGTTCTGCACAGGACAGTCCTTTCCCGTGCATCATGTCATGCCTAAGCATGTGGTTACCTCTGTTTTACCCATGACCCTGGTCATGCACTCTGCTACCTGTTCCTCCCAAAGTATCCCTACAACGTCATTTCTACAACATAAACTCTTCCTTGGTTCCTTACCAAATGGCATATTTAAGTCTTGAGCTTCTCTGGGTTCAAAACAATTGCTCATTTCAGACTTTAGAGAAAACAAGGTTTGACCGGTACAGCCCCAGATGGATCCCAAGAAGTTCAAGGCCTTCTTTATGTAAGACTGCTGCATGTCTGTGTACTGTCTCCTACAGACACTGCTCCGTGGCGTTATGGGTTAGATCCAAGATGGCCACAGAAGTCTTATATATTTGGAAGGAGATTGCATTATGGGGTGCTATATATACACCACTTATTGGTGGACTCCACAGTGGTTGCACCAGTCTACACTCCCACCAACACTGTAGGAGAGTTCCTTTTCCCCCAAAGCCTCAGTTAATCAGTGGATTAACCCATTGATGAGTTCATTGGAATATACTGTTAGGAAATAAGACAGGGCTGGAAAGTTAGAGGTGGATCACTGCGGGCACGACCCTGAAGAGCATATTCTTGTTCCTGTCTCCTCCCTCCTTTCTCTGCTTCCTGTCCGCCATGGGGAGACCATGGATTGAAATTATGAGCCAAAATAAACCTCCCTTTCTTAATGTGATGGATGTTGGGTTTTTTTGTCCCAGCAATGTGGCAGTGACTGAGACACACTTTCTACACACTGACCAAAAATCTACTGACAAAGCAAGTTCCAATTCTAGTATCTCTAGAATGGCAGAACTCGGTCCGCTGGAGTTTCCCTCCTAATGTGGAAGAGGAGAAGTCTAAAGTACTAGAATGACAAAGACGTTGTGCCTTTACTTGTTTTAGTTAAATAAAAAAAAAAAAAAACAGGGAGAAATAAAAAGGGAAAGAGACGATCCACCCTCCATCCATGTCTTGTATGTTGAAACAAAAGTTATCTTAGTTACTTTTCTAGTGCTAAGACAAAATACTCAGCACCCAAAGTTAAGGGCAGAAAGGTTTGTTTAGCTCACAGTTTTTAGAGTTTTCAGTTTATAGCTGGCTGGCTTCAAAGCAGGGTGACACGGCAGAAGGATGTTGCAGACGAGAAACAGTCCATGGCAGGCAGGAGCAGAAGTTGTAGACAGCAAGCCTGACAGGCTTTAGCAGTTGCTTCTTCTTCTTCTTCTTCTTCTTCTTCTTCTTCTTCTTCTTCTTCTTCTTCTTCTTCTTCTTCTCCTCCTCCTCCTCCTCCTCCTCCTCCTCCTCCTCCTCCTCTTTTCCTCCTTCTCCTCTTTCTCCTCCTTCTCCTCATTCTCTTTCTCATCCTCCTCTTCTTCCTCATCCTCCTCCTCATTCTTCTTCTTCTTCTTCTTTTTTTTTTTTTTTTTTTTTTTTTTTTTTTTTTTTTTTTGGTAGTGGGGATCAAACTCAGGACCTTTCACTTGCTAGACAGGCACTTGTGCCACTGAGCTAAATCTCCAGCTCTTTAGCAGCTCCTTTCTGCTCTTTTAACATTCCACCTAGGCTAAGAGTTTGGGTGCCCTTTAGTTTGGGTGCCCTACCAATTAGTGCATGGTTTGATAATCACCCACCCTTAACCTAGCATCCTTAACCCTGGAACTGCATCATGAGTCAATCACACACTCTCAATTCAACAACATCAGAAAAAACACCTAGGGCTGCATTAGAGTCTGGGGGGACATCTAGACACAAGCCATAACACATGAGATCTTTCTGAATTCAACCCCTGATTTCAAGAAGTGAAAATACTCCTGTTTTTTAGGCAGTAATCCTGGAGGAAAGGAAAGAGTCCAGTAGAGAAATACACAATTTATTGTAGGAACAAGAGGGACAGATGTTCGTGAGGGTCATACAGTTGGGTTAAAACCCAAATACAAAAGGTTCTTTTGATAATTTTGCTGCCAATCAGTCTATGGTGTCCAACAAAGAATCTTTATAATACACATTGAAAGAATAAGTGATATTTGACTGGCTAAGCTTTGATAGTTTAGTTTCTCTTGGTGTGCTGTAGTGCACTGTGCTATACTGAGCAGATGAGAGCTGTGCAGAGACCAGCTCTTGTCCACCACATTGGGAGGCTGCCCAGAGGGACTGACTCTGCTGTATTCCACGTCTTTTGAATGAAGACTTCAGCACTTCTGCTTTGGATCGCAGGATGCAACAATAATGTCTCCTGTGACAGGACAAAGCTCTGTCCATCTGTTACACGGAGAGGAGAGTCAAATTTAAACATTCTTATTATGCATAGCCATTTGCAGTTGTGCTCAAAATTCACTCTGGGCTGGTGGGCCAGTCCATGGCAAAGGAATGAACTGGGGGTTAAGAGTGTTGGAAGCCGTCCTGTCCTATGAGGAAATATGGGTGGATGGGCTGTAGGGACAGAAGAATGGAGTGGAATGAATGACCTGGAACATTGGGAGGGTGCTGTGTTGTTGTGGTTTAGATATAAAATGTCTGCCCAAAGACTCTTGTGCTTCAAGAGAGGCAGGACATTTGGAAGATGATGGGATCATGGGTTAATCAATGGAAGAGTTTACAGCTATCTCTCATTGCTGAGACAAAATACCCAACACCCATAATGAAGGAAGGAAAGGTTTATTTAGCTCACAGCGTGCGGAGGTTTCAGTCCACAATCAGCTGGGTCCAAGGCAGGGTGGTATGGCACAGGGGCCACTGAGCAGTGTATCCTGCCCTCCATCCCGTTTCCTCCTTGTCTTTCTCCTTTTCTTCCTCCTCCTCTTCTTCCTCCATCTTCTCCTCTTCTCCTTCCTCCTCCTTGTCTCCTTTGCTGATATCACCAGGTGGTCAGCTTTACCCCCATGCCCTTCTGCCGTGATTTCCCCACCGTGGAGCCATGCACACACTGAATGAAGCCTCTGAAACCCTAAGCCAAAATAGGGCTCCTCTCCCATGAGCTTGCCTTTCAGGGTGTTTTACTCACAGGCCTAAAACATACCACACAGTCACTGGGCAGCTTCTTCACTGGCACACACCACTGTAAGCGTTTGCTGATTACGGTGATGCCTCAATTCACGACCGCTTCTGTTTGTCAGCGTGGATTCTGTTGAGTAACATCAGGTGACAAACACAGCAGTGGCTGTGTTCCGTGCACGCACGTGAATGCTGCCATCTTCCTCAGAATCGTGGAACAAATTAAGCACACAAACCGAGGCCCTGATGTATTGTAAAACTGTTAATGCATTCTGGTGATTGTAAACCCAAAGATCAAGTTCTGTCATCCAAGTATTGTAATCCACTTGCTAGTTTTCCTCGCAGTCCAAAAAAGTTATATTTGTAATCCCAGTGAGACGTTATTGGAATCCTAGCAAGTTAATACCAATCTACCATCACCAATCCAACCCACAGCGAGAGTAAAGACACCAAGACGTGTTCCAAGTTAAGGGCAGTCAAGGAGTCCCAAGTCCAATCCTCGTGAGGACATGCAGACAAAGGCCTGGATCCTATGGCTCTCCTAGCATTTATTATCTTGTAAGGAAGGGAGTGGCTCAGGGATGAGTGATAGAGAGGATGGCGGGGATTACTAAGTAACTTGAGCTGGCTGGCCAGGTGCAAGATTGGCATCTCTGTAATTTGCAGAGATAAAGACATGCAGAAGGATCAATTTACATAACTTGATTAAGGTAGCAGTGGAATTGTTTGGGGGGTATTGCTTCCTTTCTGGTTTCTGATATGCACACTCTTGCACCCTGGGGAGTCATAGCCTGTTATCCTGAGGCTCATACCCAGTTGACATTCCCAGAGCTATTTGCTCTAACATCTCACGCGCTCAATCCTGTATTGTGGAGAGCACCATGCAAAGAAACAGGACTGTCTGATGGCTATAGATTTTGTACACTAGCACCTCGGCTGGCCTGATTTGCAATGCTCAGAGCCAATTGAAGAGAGAAGGAAATGCCCTAACCAGCCTTTTACATATCAGTATAAGGAAGTGAGTCTCCAAGTAATCAAAGTCACGGCAATTGTTTTGGATTCAAAGGGAGTCACTAGAGTTGTCTCCCACACTGATAAAGCATGCATTCAGTGACTATTGCAGGAAAGATGGCATAGACAGGCTGTGGCACTGTTTAGCCACAGCACAATTTAGGGAGAGCATAGGGCTCTTTGTAAGTCTGTCATTCAGGACTCATGCATGGAGCAGGGCATGAGTGGAAGATGCTTGTTCTACCCGATGGGGAGGAATATAGTTTCCGTGTGATCTAAAAAATGGTGCAGCCTAGATCCCTGGAAGGCATCCTTCACAGTAGGGCTGGAGAATTCTCGGAGAATCCAGCACTGCTGCTGATCTGACAGAGGGCAGAGCACAGGTGGTGACGTGTCCCCTACACAGCAGCTCTAGCAAACACAGGTGGAGCTTCACACAGCTGCAGGTGGCTCTCCACCTGCTGTATGGCTCAGCTCCTAACACACCACATCCGTTGCCCAGGCTGGAGGTGGGTTAGGGACCCAGAGCACTCCCATCTGTGTTTGATCTACCAACTGCTGTCAGTTTGATGCACCAACAGTGCACGCAACAGACTGGTTTTTGTTTGTCTGTCTGTTTCTGTTTTCCGTGCCCAACTTTGGGTACTGGCAATTCAACTCAGGGTCTGCAAAACAGAACAGTTTTGTTTGCCTTATTTCAAATATTTGAAGCTTCCACAGCTGGCAATATTAGAATCTGACCTTGGGTATCCACAAGCAGCATGCTTGGAGCTTGAATTCAACAGGTCTTCTTTTGTACTTGGATATTTTCACCATCCCCTTGGAGGACATTTCACGAGCTGGTGTTTGCCCACACCCAGGTTCACTGCAATGTGTGCTATGACTCCACACCCGTGGCGTTTCTAACACAGTCGCTGGTGATTTTGTGCTCCTCTCACTGTAGTGGATTATCACATAGCCGCTCAGTGGACTAATCTGTATTCCCCTGCGTCTGGCAAAGACAGCCTCTCCCTCCTGCCCATATGGCTGCAGAATTAACTGCTCTTTCCTGGGCAGATGAAGAAGCTTTTTTTCCTTTACTGAGTGAATTAAAAAAACGACCACAGCAAGTATTTATGCATGCTTCCCTCCACCTCTTTTCTGCAGACCTAAATTGTTAAAATTATACCACGCGCTTCATTTTCTGGATTCTCCAACCCTTTGAAACAAAAGAATATGCCAACTCCTCTTCAAACAGAGTTACTCCAAAGTCAAGTTCACAAACCTGTGAATTTCAGCATTTATGTACGATAAACATTTATTTTATTTCTGTTCCTCTTCAGTGTTGGTTGAATTTGATAAGTGTGGTCCTAGACATTGCATTTTTTCTGAGTTAATTTATTTCCTTTGTGATAGGGATACTATTTTTTCTCAATTAAGAAAGAGAGGGCTTTATAAAAGCATTTGCCTCATTCTGAAGTCACTCTATGTCTGCATACATCTCAACAATCTTATGAAACTACATTAGAATGTGTAAATTGTTAAGAAATGATTTCTTTTTATCTTGCTGGTATAAATCTACATTTTCAACTTCCTGATACAAAGTCCGAATTATTTTATTCCTTCCAATGGGAATACTGATTGCTTCAGTGTTAGTTTCAGTGATTTATGACTACAGTATCAGATTATTTGGGGAAAAAATTTTGGAATGCAGGCAGAATTTATGTTTTTTTTTTTTATTTGTTTATTTCTGTCTTTTTGAGTCAGGGTCTCGCTATGTAGTTCAGCTGGCCTGGAGCTCCCTCTGTAGCCCGGGCTGGTCTTGAACCTGAGTTGATTCTCCTGCCTCAGCTTCCTGAAAATTTGTTTTTATGATAATTTTAAGATGTGGGTTCATTTTATCTATTTGAAACCATGACACGGTGCAGAGAGAATATCATCTCATGGTATTTATATCTGTGTCCCCTTTCATTGATCTGATAGAGAGATCTCAAAAAGCAACCCTACCAAAAATAGTACGTATGAAAACATTTCTGCGCTTCACAGTGAAAAGGGAGAGATTGGAAAAGACTTTTAGATATCGACGGTGTGAGCTGCAGACAGTCAGCAACAATGACAAAAAATATTCCCTTATAGTCATTCTACAAAAGTGACCACACAGGGCATTTCTGTGTCCTGCAATGGCCACGCAAATGTGTGAGTGTGCGGGGCTAACTTTAAACAGTATCAACATGAAAAGAAAATGGGGAACACTTTCTGTAGGAATAATTCACTCACTTTGATATTACGATAGAGACAGATGTGTTTCTGTCTTCCGAGTTATCACATACGCACAGGACCTTCGCTGTGCATGTTGTCAGACTGTGTACCCGAGATTTCAGCCTGTCTCTGGTTTTGGGGGGAGCAGACAAGAAAAAGGCTCATGGTTAAAGAATGCTGAAAGCTCCCCAGTGCTTTCTCCATTGGGCAGCACTCCAATGACCTTCACCTAAGAGAGGATGAGGATTAGCTAACTAATCCAGGCCCTGGCTGCAAAGTCAGCCGCAGAGCTGGCATGGGGACTTGGCCTCTCCTCTCCATTCTGTGCCAAACGCTCTGCCTTCGGGGAAAACAGGAATAATTTACGCTAAGCCTCCACCGCTGAGCTCCAGTGGCTGAAACTCGGGAAATTAGTCCGGGATGGCTCACAGCAAGGCTTCATCCTTGTGGACATAACTGACTGGAGGAAAAGGCTTTCCCAAGTTGGTGTTTAACCCCAGGATCTCAAGTGCTGACCCCACCACCAGGTTTGGGTCACAATAGTTGAGCCCAGCTCAACAGTGTGTGCCTGGAACCATTGGTGTGTTTCACCTTGCATCTCGTTTAAGCCTCCGAGTGATACCATAGGCATACTGGGATGTAACAGAACCAAGATGTGAGCTTAGATTTGGGATCCAGAGTCTTCCCATTTGGTTAATGCTCCATTCTCCTCTTACTGGCTTGCCTGCTGTTGTAGTTAGGGTTTGCAAGGAAGTAGATCTAATACAGGACGTATCATTTATAGGATTATTATATAATATTCATCCAATGAGTCACATGCAAAGGAGTGCAGGAGATCTGTCCACACACTAGAAACCCAAAGAATCCAGATGAAGGCCTGGATGCTACGGCAATGTCCTGAAGGAGTCCAGCTGGAGGATGGGAACCCACAACAGTGTTTTATGCAAGTCTGTACCTAGAATCTGTACTGGGAAGGCCCAGTGGTCAGTGGTGGAAGCTAGAAAGTCTGTCCACGGGGTGAAGGAGCTGTGCCAACAGGCTGAGGATTTGCAATGGAGCCAGGAAGCAATGCTCGAGGTCAGGACCAGAGGTCCCCCCAAAAAGAGCTGCAGCCATCCTCAGTGACAGCAAGGACTCAGGCTCCTCTAATGATGAGAACAGCTGATACCAGCAAAGCCAGTGTGACAAGCTTCTCCAGGAGGACAGCAGCTCACCGTCTTCCCCCGCAATTCTGTTTTTATGCTGTGGGCACCAGTCCTCAGGTGCACCTCCCACACCCAGCACCACGCTGACTCAGTTCAGCTGGGTGTCACCAGTGGACCAGTTTATCCACCACAGCAGCTGCTCCACAGTAGCCAGTGCCATGTTTGCATTACTGTTCCCCATTTTCCAATCTTCCTGTCAGCCCACTTTCATGCCTAACTTCCCACTTTCTATTATCCGTCATTTATTTTGCTGGGTTTTGGGAGGCTGCTCGTATAGGAGAACCCATCTGATATTTAAACTTTAAGTCTCATTTATTGCAGTTAACATTGTAGTCTCAAGGTTTATCCCTTTTCCTACACGTGACGAGTTTACGCTTCTTTTCAGTGGAGTTCTTATTCTGTGACTTTTGAGGATGGCCGTTCTTCCTGGGGTGAGATGAAATCTCAGTGTTGTTTTAATTTGCCTTTCTCTGAAGGCACCAAAGCAAGAAGTTTAAAAGATGGATGGAGATGGGAAAGAGGGAAGGGTAAAGGAATAAAAAAAGAATTAAGATGTATTACGTACATGTGCCAACTTCCCACAAGGAAAAAAAAAACATTTAATACTACAATGTATTTGAAGAAAAATTATAAAAAAGAAAGAAAATTCTGTCACATGCTTACCCTGGATTGTGGGAGACAACTCCAGTGACTCTTGGAATCCAAAACACTTGCTGTGACTTTGATTACTTGGAGACTCATTTCTTTATACTGATGTGTAAAAGGCTGGCTAGGGTATTTCCTTCTCTCTTCAGTTGGCTCTAAGCATTGGAAATATGGCTAGCAAAGTGCTAATGTGCAAAGTCTATAGCCATCAGACAGCCCTGTTTGCTCCTCACGTGGTGCTCTCCACAGTACAGGATTGAGCTGGCGGGATGTTAGAGCAAACAGCTCCGGGAATGTCAACTGGGTGCCAGGCTCAAGGTAAGAGGCTATGTCTCCCCAGGGCACAAGAGTCTGCATATCAGAAACCGGAGCAAGAGCCCCCCAGAACAATTCCACTGCTACCCTAATGGATTACATAAACTGATCCTTCTACATATATTTATCTCTACAACTTACAGAGGTGCCAACCTTGCACTGGCCACCCAGCTCAAGTTACTCAGGTAATTCCCACCATCCTCACTGTCACTCATCCCTGAGCCACCCCACTTCTTCACAAGATAATAAATTCGGTGAGAGGCCTAGGATCAGGGCCTTCATCCAAGGTCCTCATGGGGATTGTACTTAGCACCCCTAGGCTGCCCTTAACTTGGAACATGTCTTGGTGTTTTTACTCTCTCTGTTGGTTGGATTGGTGGTGGTAGACTGGAATTAACTTGCTGGGATTCCCATAACATCTCAATGAGATTACAAATATAACCTTTTGGATTGTGAGGAAAAGGATTACAATACTTGTATGACTGAACTGGATATTTGGGTTTATAATACTGGATGAACCTTAAAGACTGTCAGCTGAAATCAGTCACAGGGAAAGGGACAAATAATAAATGATTCCTGTTATCTGAAGTGCTTAGGGTGGTCAGAACCATACAGATGGAACGTAGATCACTGATTCCAAGGGGTAGAGATTGGGACCCAAGGGGATGGTGATTGATAGGTAAAGAGTACATGCATCACATGATGAAATATTTCCCTCACGATGTACAGTGGTGGTGATGGTTCCACAACAGTGTAATTGTTAGTGTTCTTGAGACTGGTGCTTACATCGGTTATGATAGAAAGCGTCTTTCTTTTTATAATCAACCCCAGATATTCATGGCACATCATGTGCTATGTCAATACATGTATACAACAAGAAACGTTCAAATTGGGGCAAACCCGTACATCTCCATATCTATCATTTCTTCATGACAAAACCATGCAACGTCACTTCTCCTAGGACTTTTGGGATAGACCGTGCATAGTAGTTATCTATGGAAGTGTGCATTAGGAAATCAGAACTTTCCCCCGCATCTAACTGGAACTTAATATCCATGGTCAACTGCTCTCCTTCCATAATTCTCCCCTGCTCTCTCCAGCAGACGACATTCATTCCCAGCTTACACAACATCAGCTTTTCTCTGCTCCATATAGAAATGAGATTGTGATGGGTTGGAATTTCTGTGCATGGTTTATTTCACGTAACATAATATCTTCCAGGTCCACAGATGTCATTTATTCCCCTCTGTACAGGGAACTGGATATCAAACCTTTGCTGAGCTACATGCCCAGCCTGTTTTGTTGTCTGTTGTTTTAGTATTGTTTTATTGCACTTTCCTTTGGGACAGTGTATCTATGAGTTGCAAAGTTGCCCTTACTGGGCTGAAACTTGCCATTCTACTGTCTCAGACCTTCTGAGATTAAAGGCGTGTCCCATTATTCCTGGTTGGTGATGCTAGGTTTTGATATGGGTATTTTACTACACTTAATAAAAAAAAAAAAAAGATTTCCTCTCCCTACCTTATTTTGGTACCTCTGCTCATTCACAACCTGATTCCTTCTCTATCCTTCCTTTCTGTTTTTTGTACTGGGTTTGAATTCACACCCTTGCACCTGTCAGGCAGGCCCTTGTGCCGCTGAGCTATATCCCCAGCCATCCCTCCTTTGAAAAGCCTGCAAACACTGGAGTTTGATCGCTTCCAGGAAAGTGGGCAAGTGGATCCCTAAGACGGGCACAGAGCTGTGGAGTCCTTGATGTCCATCGCTGTTTATGTAGGTCTCAGAAAGCCCAGACTGAGCACCTGCATCCTTCCTTACGGCCTGTCAAGGTGGCAGATCCTCTGTGACCTCCTTTCTTCCTCCTCCACGACAGCGTACTCCAGAATGGCCAGAGTCACATTTTTGCCTCTTTTTCTATCCAGCACAGTGACTTCATAACGAGCATCCAGCTTGAGTCATTTTGCAGCTTTTTCCTTTTTTCTTTCTGTCAGAACTTCAGGGAAGGCACAGGAATTGTCTCCATCACTTACGAGATTTTGCATTCTTTTTGCAGGGGGCCGCAGATGGTCTTCCTCTTAGCAATTTAAATTTTGCAGAAGAGCTTCAAACTGGCATGAAGTTCTTCTCCTGAATCGAGATAAGCTCCTTAAGAAAGAAAGAACTTCCTGACCCCTTTCTGCTTCTTCTGTACTCTAATCTTTAAGAGGCACGGCTAGCAATAATTCCCTTTTTCTATGTCGGTAGAATATTGAGGTATCCTCCAATATAAAATCACTATTTTACAAATACTGCTGGTTTGCTGTTGAACGGGAAGAATAACTCTGTCTTTAGGGCAGATGTACTTATGAGGTCTTTTCTAGGGAATAAAAAGCAAATATTTATTCATGATCTTTATGCGATGGTAGCTTGCATATATTATATAGTCCACTGTGGAAAATGAGTTAAGTTTTGGGAATGGATGAATCCTTTTCAGACCAGCTGCTGTTCACAAGTCCCTGAGTTGCTTAGAAATAGACCAGAGTACATTTGGATCTTACCAAATGTACAATTCTTCACGTACTGGCATCCGATCAAGAGACTATCAAACAATTTCAATTTTCTTAGTTTGCTTTTGTCCTTTATAGAAAGCTCGCTGAGTGCTCCAAATCAGCGGATCATGGATTTCCCCTGTTGCTTTCTGGTATTTCAAACCGTACTGATCCATTTGCAAATTGAGTCGAGACATGTGTCCCTCAAGGGCTTCCGTACCCAAACGTGTACCTGAACACCTTCCTTCCTTTGATTTAATTTTTATTCCTTAGCATTGTGTGGTGCAGTCCTATCCACCAGACAAGACATTAGCTGCTAATTTGGACCACAGGCAGCTGAATTTTCTCTCGAAGCTCCTCAACTGGCTGCGTTCCACTCTTGTCTTTGCCTCTGAGCAGGAGGCAGTTTCCCTTTCTGAGTCTTTCTGCATCTCCTGGTCTGTCCAGCTGGAACTCAGCCAAGGCTAACATTTTCTGCACTTCACAGCAAAGAAAAAGAGCTCAGCACTCCTTTGGCGGTGGAACTGAGTTCCTCGGTGGAAGGTTTTAGCAAATAAAAGTGGAGGAGAGCAGCCACTCCAGAGGTGAAGCCTAAAGCATGCGTGGATGTGGACATACCAAAGGGGACCTGGTCCGTACACCTGTCACCTCTTCAGGGAAAACAGGTGTCACTTTTTATCTCCTCCTTAACCTTTGCAGAAGTGACAGCGATTGTTCAAACAAAGCAGGGAACACATGTGTGTCCTGAGTGTTGGCTACAAGTGTATCATGGTTTCTTCTCTCTGGTTTTCCCTCCCAGCAAACGGATGTACGTATTTGACATTGCAAGTGTTGGTATGCATTGTGTGATTATAATTTATCAGCAAAACAGAAGCTGTGGCGATTGAAAAAAGGGTGACACTCATCATTAGAAGCACAGCAAGGATCAACCAGTATGCTTCTTGGCAAACCAGTTAGCTAACTATGTCTTAACCATGCTCCCTAAGGCCAAAATTTATAGATAGTCCAGCTAAAGTAGCTAACAAATTCCTAGAAGCTCACAGAGGAGGGTGGGCTCACAGTCATCGTGCTTGTGATGACTTTGTCTCTATGGGACCAGCTCTGCTTCTTAAAAACAAAAATTTTTCTTTTATATCTACTTATATCAACCAGAGGTTGAGCTTACCTGATCCAAAAATAGAATGTCCAGAAGGTTCCAAAATCCAACACTTTTTGAGGACCGACATTTTGCCCCCAGTAGAAAGTACCACACCTGGCTTCATATGATATGTCACAGTCAAACCACACACACCAGAAAATATTGATTCCAATTACCTTCAGGCTATGTGTTTAAGGTGTATATGAAATAGAAGAGCATTTCATAAAATGACCTGGATCCCTTCACCAAGATCTCTCATTATGACTGTGCAGATGCCCCAGACCGGAGAAAGTTCAAAATCTTTTTTTGTTTTGAAAATATGTTTGACTTTTATTTAAAAGAAATCTGAAAGTCTGATGTCCCTTGACCTTATATAATGTACAATATGCTTCCAATTAATGTTATCGAACGTAATAGATGAATTGTTGCTGAGATTTTCACAATCAAAAAATTCGTCACCTAAATAAATACAACCATAGCAACTTAATATACCAGCTTTTATACCCTGAAAAATATAGTTAATAATAAACCCTCTCATCAATTTATTTGTAAGACTTTCATAGACAGTTAAACCCTAGGGACTACAGAAAGACTTTCAAGGTATAGTGACTTTAAAAAAAGGGAAGATAAATTAACTTCATAAATCAACAATAATTTCAAAAACCCAATGTTCCAGTCAGTCTGAAACAAAAGAGGATGCACATTTTGTGTTAATTTTAATGATAAAAAGAGTACAGGAATAGAAACCTATTTCACTTATATTGCATAACAATCTCAGCAAACTGGATGTGCAAGATAAATTATTAAACAAATCACTTTACTTGTTTCTATGACTTTTTAAATTTAATTTCTAACTCTTGCATAAGGGTGAGGTATAGTACACAGGCAAAAATAATAAGAGGCAAACAAGAATTGTGCCAAAGGAACAGATACTCAAAACCAAATACCATGTAAAAAAAATCATACCGTAATCATTTATCAGATTAAAGCATAGGAGAAAGTAACTTGTAAATCAATTATTCAAAATCTGAAGCAATTATGATCCCACGCATCTCAGGGAAGGGATACTCAATCTATATTTATTTATTCAGACAGTGTTGAAGCAGATATATGGAAATACACCTCGTCAGTTAGGTGATCGTGGGAAAATCATCCAACCTGCTTATGTTTTCCTCATCTGTTAGATGGGAAAGTCTCACCTACACCATCATGAGATACGATCAAAATACAGAGAAACGTGTTCCGGTAAAACACACAAGAAAGTTAATTACCATTAACTGCTTTCAAAATACTCCCTTCATTTCATATAAACTTATCTCTTTATCCTTCTGTGTTTTTATGGAGTGTGATAAAAATACAGTTAAGTGTCACCAATGGCAGGGCAGCTCGTAAAAAGACACAGAGTCGTCATCCACCTTATATACTGGATCGGCTACCATTGGACTTCTGAGCCTTACCCCAAGTCAAAATGACCATGGAAAGTCAGTGTTTTGATTGAATTTAAGATATCGAGGCAGCCATGATAATGTAAATAAAAGATACTGCAGAACTATTTTGGGAAGCAGCAGGGATGATGGGATAAATGTTTTCCAAAAGGGATCACTCTGAGGAAGGCTAAAGGGTCTTTCACTGTAATAATACTTGTTTTAAGTTCAACAGGTACCATATTCTGGTTGCACGTTTTTATATTGTAGGCTTCTTCTGAGGTCCCTAAGGTCTGAAATGTAAGCTTTCATTAATCAAAAAGTAGTTCTATCTTACTTAGATCAAATAACTAGCACATCCAAGTCTATAGGAGAAGCACAGGGAGGGGTTCCTTAAGCGGGCTTTGTCCTGAAAAGTATCATTCGCTCTTGGAATTTTGTACAATGGTTCTAAAAATGCTTGCTCTTAGAATTGGGACTTCAAAAAAATAAAAAAAGAAAGAAACAAACAAAAAAACCCAGACGTACAGATGGATTATCCAACATTATACTTTTGCACTTGTAAATCAGGGGATTAGCAAGATTTAAGGTTGGTTCATTCTACAGTGCTCGGCAACTATTTTTAAGGTGTCTCTCAGGCATTGTACACTAGGATAAAACCCAAAATTAGCTGCTAGTTTCTGCACCCTAATCAATCTGAATCTACCTAAGAAGACAGACATAATAACATCTCCATATTTTTTTATTACATAGTTTATTCTCCATATAAGAAGCTTGGAACTAATAGTACATCATACAACAAAAATACAAATCACCAATAATTTGACCATCTGGAGATAGCCACTGTTAAGACTGTGGGTATTTTTTGAAATCTCATTGAAGCGTTTGGCCACCCCATAAATCCTCTTTTGCCCACCCACACCCCTGCCTGTCCTCTTTCAGGAAACTCTGTGGGTATGTGTTCACTGCATGAGGCCAAGACATAAAAAAGAATAGCATGGAGACAGGAACAAATTCTTTCTTTTGCTTTTAAAAACCTTAAAAATATCAGCAACATGAACTGCTAATGACATAAAAAGCATATCCCAGACAGAGGACTTAAGGATAGAAATGAACAATGTAAACAACTTTTGACTTGAATAAATAGGCTTGTCTTGTCTTCCAGGAATGTCTCCCCATCTCCCCCTCTCCCTCTGTCTCCCCATCTCTCTCCTTTCCTCTTCACCCCTCCCCTTCCCCTTCCTCCTCCTCCTCTTTCTCCTCTCTCTCTTCCTCTCTCCATCCCCTCTCTTTTTCTCCCTCTATCTCCTATGCTGAAGACACGATTTAGTGCCTTGCACACATTAAACAAGTCTTCTACACTAAGCTATATCCCCAGGCCTATGGTCTCCACATGTTTTGCACTGTATATTGACTACTTACAAAAGCACATATTACCCAGAACTTGCAAAAGATAATTGAAAAATTGCGAATAACAATACAGAATTTCCAAAACTTTGTTTGGGTCATTCTCTGGCTTTATGTGATAGTTGTACGCTTGATGAAAAACAGGATACTGACTTTTGGCTTTTTTAAACATTTGAAGAGGCATATCATATAAAAAACAGTGTCTTCCCTGTTGCTTGGCTTTCCATCACTGAGAACATCTGCTTAAAGGAGGAGTGGTTGGATTTCCTTTGGCTTACGGTTTCAGAGGGTTCGGTCCATAGCTAGTTGGCTTCAAGGAAGAAATTTCATGGCAGAAGGGTGTGCAGGAGGGAAGCTGCTGATTTCATGATAGCCAAGAGTCTTGGAAAAATGTACCTTCCCAAGGCTCACCCGTGGTGACCCACATTATCCCCCTACACCCATCTCCTAACACCTCACTCAGCTATTGCTATACTTTACATAAAGCACGTCTCTCAGAGTGTCCTGTTCAGAGCTGGGGCCTTTGGAAGGTGACTGGATCCTGGGAACACTGTACCCATCAGCAAATTGAGTGACTGGTGAGGTTATAGCTGAGTGTTCTATCAGGAGGTGGGACCTGGTAGGCCTTTGGGTGTGGGCTAGAAGGGTGTGTTCTTGTCTCTGTCTCCTCCCTTCTCTCTCCACGCTGACTGCCATGATATAAGCAGCTGTCCTCCTCAAGGTCCATCTATCATGCCCTTCCTTCTGCCCTCAACCAGGGGAACTATGGAGTGAATCCCCCAAATCAACCTGAGCTCAAATAGAGCTCTCATTTTTAAACTTGTGGATGTCAAGCATTTGATGACTTAGTGACTAAGAATCCTATGAATTCAACACTGTGTTAATCCATTGACAATCAAGATGAATCCTAGTTCTCTCCTACTTTCTAGCTCCTCCACGAGTTGATTCAGGTATCTGCCTGTGGTTGTCAGCTTCCCGTCACTGGATCAAACTGCTTGAAGCAATTAACTTATAAAACAAGAGGGTTGATTTTGCTTCAGTCTTGGAGGTTCCAAACAGTGTTGGTCCTCATGGCATTGGGGCTCTGGTGAGGTAGGACATGATGATGGTAGATGATAGTGAGGAAAGCACTGGCCTCTCCAACCAGTGGACAAAAGGAAGGAATGAACAAGAGCCTGGAGTCCAACGGTCCCGTTCAAGGACACATCTCCAACGACCTAACTTCCAATGACCTCATTGTTGGATTAACTCCCTGATCCAAAGACCTCTCATGAAGTGGATGCACAATATTTTGGAGGAAACTTATGGATCTAAATGATGGTACATTCTATTTATGTATATAAACTCCTGCTGATGAGGCTCTTTCTTCCAATTTGACAACCAAGTGCAATTTGTAAGCTGATCTCGCTGACCCTGACATCCCATGTGGATTGCATTTATGTGACACTGTGGCCACTTCTCAGCCATAGTGTGACCTCCTGGGATTTTTGCTTGCTTTCTTTAAAGCCATCAATTAAAACTTATTATGGAAACCTGTTTAGATAATATTGAAGTCAACAAAGGACTTGGCTAGTCTCTGTTTCTGTCTCTCTCTCTCTCTCTCTCTCTCTCTCTCTCTCTCTCTCAGTCTCTCTCAGTATCTCTCTCTCTCTCTCTCTCTCTGTCAACACTATATACCTCAAAGGCCTGTAAGTAATAAAATCTTAATTTCCACCTTGTGTCTCTCCAATTCTTAAAGAAGTATTCTCGCTTCAAGATCTTAGGTTAAATCTACAAGGATATTTCTTTTCCTCATGACCAGGTTTTCTGATCTCTCTAGTAGTTGTTTTTAGTTAAGTCCCTTGACTAGGTATAAGGGAGAGAATCTGTGTTTGGGATGGGCACATATAGTTCTGGCCAGATCCCAAAATGTCCAGGAATCCAAAGCAATTCTTCCCAGTATTCTCTTTGGTAGAATGTCACTTAGATGAAGGGAGGGTGGATCTCAAGATTGTAACCCCTTCTGGCTCTGCCTCCTTATCCCCAATGAAGGGGTCAGAAGGTAGTCTTTCTTTAGAGTCACTAAGAAGAAGTGTTTCTCCGTGTCTTCCAAGAAGCATTTCCAAGCACAGTAAGAACCCACTGAAATTGTGTTTGTATCTCCTAATCTGTTCCATTGATCCTCAAGTCTCGCTTTTTAGTTGTTGTGGGGTTTTTTTTTTTTTTTTTGCCAGTATCATGCTGATTTTATCACTGTAGCCTTGAAATATAATTTCAAGTCAGGGATTGAGATGCTTCCTTTCTTGCTTTTGTTGCCCAGGATTTGCTATTCTAGGTCTCTTCTATTTCTAAATGAATTTTAGGAGTGTCTTCTCTAGGTCTGTGAGGTAGGTTAATGGTATTTTCATCAAGATTGCATTAAATCTGTATAACATTTTGGGGACTTGGACCATTTTCACAACTAGTCTTGATTTCTTTTTTTTTTTTTAATTCTATGTTATTTCTATCCTTTTTATTTTTTTGCTAAAAAAAAAATCACCTTATAGCCATTCTTTAGATTAGGAAGCTGTTATGGTTTACATATTGTGTCAGTTTGAGAAGTCTAGAAGCTTAACTAAGGGACTCAGCAGCTTTACATCCTCGAGTATAGAGAGCAAGCACTCAGAGTTCTAGGATATTGTTCACTGTGTCAATTTGAGAGGTTAAAAGTTTAAGTGACTCAGCAGTGGACCAGGGTCCCTGGTGTGTGACATCCTCAGCCTGTGCCAGAAGAGGGCACAGATTGTGTGAGGGCTACGCCCACCCCAGGGGAGCTGCCTGCCTACAATAAAAGGCAAATGGGGAAGGTGTGATGGCTGGTTCTTTGGAGGAGCTCTAGTCTTTGACTTTAGCTTGGACGTCCTCTCCTGGCTTCTGGCACAGACTGCCCTGGTTCCACCGGGGGCTCTTCAGCCTTCCATTGTAGATGCCTCAGTGTTCCATCCCAGGCCCATTGGTCTCCTGATACGGACTTGCAGGGGACAGTGCAGTGAGCTCCCGTCCTTGGGCTGGACCCTTCAGCCTCCAGCATAAAGACACCTCTGCAGACTCCCTCATCCGACTCTGTGGCTGAGCACTGTACACCAGTCCTGTCATTTCTGACCCGCTTGTGTATCTTGGGTTCCATCTGTTTCTCCAGTAAATCCTGGCTCCTAAGCATTAGGAACCCATTCTCCCCTCTCTCCCAGTGGTAAGTATTTGCACAGCATGGCAAAAGACTCATCAACAGAAAGCTCCTAACCAATCTCAGAAACAACCTAAAGGCAAAACACTTGGCAATCGAGGTGGTGTTTAGGGTCCTCTATTAAACTCACCGTTTCCCATGACAAAACCCACCATGTGCAATGCATTCACACATGTAGACTTTCAGGTTTTTGCTAGTCCAACAGATGCAAAACCGCACATTTTCTTTGGTGCATAACTAATGAGATGAAGCATCTTTTCTTATTATTTTATTTCATCTTCTGTAAAATCCCAGCTCAAATATTTTCTTTTTAGGATGGCTTATCTCTTTTATACTGATTTATAGGACTTAGCTATTCTAGCTGCTAAACCTTTGCAACTTATGTATTATACACAGCATCCATTTATTTTTTCCCTCTCTTTGCTATTTTTTGACAAATAGAAATAGGATGAGCATAATCAAGTTTTTTTCTTTATATCTTGTGATCTTTTCCGTTCAGTTTAGAAATCCTTTCTCAGCAGGAGGACACAGAGCCTCCTAAATTACTTGTAAAGTGTGATGACTTTGCCTATAGTGTTTAAATGTTTTATCAATGGGATTTAATTTTTGAGGAAGTATGGGAGGTGGAGATTCAAGTCTGTTTCCATGTATATAAACACTCACTTCCTTCATATTATCTGACGTACCAGAAAAGCTTATTATACTACACACAAAACTGTGATGTACGTGAGGTGTGTTACTGAGCTCTTGATGCCTAGTGAGTCATTTTGCCTGTTCTCGAACAAAATGTTTTTTTTCAAATCTTTTCATCATGCAGTGTATCTGTTATAACCCCAGTGCCTTATGTATTTAACCAGTGGAACTTTATACTAGCTCTGAAGAAAACATCCCAGCTCTTTAGACTAGTCCTTCTTTCTGTAAATTGGCCATTAGTACTTTTAATTCAAAGTAGATAGGAGGTCATGAGAGAAAGGTTTTAACGATTTCATTATCTGGGTTTAGTCCGGAATAGGAATATATTTTTTACCTTCTCAGG
Organism: Cavia porcellus; assembly: GCF_034190915.1. NCBI lineage: Eukaryota > Metazoa > Chordata > Mammalia > Rodentia > Caviidae > Cavia > Cavia porcellus. The sequence continues at coordinate 4,221,734 of NW_026947516.1, read as the reverse complement.
CCTGATTTTATACAGGAATGCTTTTACCTTTTCAGCATTAAATATCTTGTTGCCACTAAGTTTTTAAAAATAGATGTTTTATATAAGAAATGTACAGTAACAGAGTCACTTTCTTTTCCTACTTTGTTAAAGATCTTTAAAAAGAATAAGGAATAATAACTTTGATCAGAACATTAAAGTCTATTAATGTGATCACATAGATTTTCTTTGGTGATTAATGGATTGATCCTTCTCACGTTAATTCATATTTATATTTCTAGGTTCAAGTCAAATATTTTATGATGCACTAATTATACCTTGTTTATTGCTAGACTGTCTTATTGACATCTTGTTTATGGTGCTTCTTCCTATATTTAATAAAATGTGTCTTCCTTGGTTCCTTTGATTATTAACAGTTCACTTATCCTGTAAAATAATCAGGGGTAAGATTCTTGTCTTTATCTCCTTTGGAATTGCATGCATTACATTTTCTCTTGTTTATTGTTTGTGGGGATTAACTTATGAAAGCTGGATTAGATTTAGTCCTTTGTAGAAATATTCCTAAATAAGGCAATAAGATTTACTATGACGCCCATTTTGGTTTGACTATTATCTTCTTTTGAAGTCCTGTAAGGTCTCCAGGGTAGGTTTTATTGGTCTTGTTCTGTACTGTTTTGTTCAATTCTGTTATACCTGATGATATAGGCAACTCTTTTTAAGATAGCAAGAGGCACAATGGTAACCATTGTTGATTACCTGGTACTCTGTTTTTACATCATGTACTATGTCCATCCTACTGTTCTGACTGTGTTTTGCTTTGTCATATTTGGTTTTTTTCTCTTAAAAAAAGTAACAAGAACTGTGGGAGTGATAAAACCCAAAATGTGTAATTGTTATTGTAAAAAAGAGAGCAAAAGAAAGTGCTCTAAAGGATATAACTACATGTATATTTAAGTCTGTAGGATAGAAAACCGTATTACTAAGTTTTTGTTGGTCATTGAACAGAACTGTTTGCAATCTCACTGTATGAATGTCCACTTTTTATGCTTTAACTTTGTAACTTGAACAACTATTTCTAAGATGACAATATGTAATCTATTAACCAGTGATTTCTTACTGTATATTTTTTTCTTGAAATTCTGTATTACTTATACCCTTTCACTGTTTTGTTTTTTTCTCTTTAAATAAAAAAGTAAAAAAAAAAAAAAAAAGAAAAACAAACATTTCTGAAGAGCTGACTCAGCTTTTTAAATCTTTCCATCCTACTTGTTAAGGATTTTGAACGTGTATTTTATGTTTTAAAGTTTATCACTGCAAAGTTTTTCCTGGCACTGTTTATCATCTCTGCATGATGCACGTCGGCTCTGATGTCTAACATGTTTGTCTCACTCCTCCCTCCCACGCTTTATCTTCTCCTTTCTCTGTCTGTCTCCATCTCTCTGTCTCTTACCCAAACATGCTGGAGATTGCATTTTTGTACTTTGTTATTTCTATTCTAAAAGGTGCAGCCTGTAACTCCTTTTCTACCCCCCGTACTCTGTTCTTAATTTAATTATTTCTGCCCTGCTGTCTTTTCTAGTGTAATCATTTAAGTTGTTGCTATTTCTGATTTCTGTCATTGTTTCTGACACATGAGTTTTAAGAACATGTATTTTAAGTCAACGCATGTGGATTTCTATTTGTGCTTTTGTCTTGATTTCTTTTTATTAATTTTAAAAACAAAACAACACCAAAAGAATCAAAAATTTAAAAACCAAATAATAGAAAAGTAACACTGGACAGCATATTACATATTGTTGTCTTCAAAGTAGTTATTCAGATTACAAGGTGTGGGCTTGAAAAAAATTATCAAACAGTCAAACAAGGAAAGCACAGATTGCCCTGATTTCTAACTTAATTCATAAAGGGAAGGAAATACGAGCTGTAATAAATAACGTGGTAAAATTTATCGATAAACGTACATTGTGAGTTATTCCAACACCAACTTATACTAACATTTTTTGCGAGATATTTTATTAAAATAATATTTTCTTCTACAGTTTATAATGTTTTGTCATTAACTGAAAACATTGCTTATTATATTTTCTATCTAACATGTTCTGCTATCTAAAGAACCTGTTGAATAGTTCAGCAATGTTCTACATCCTTTGCAAATATGTGGCTAGCGTGCTTTACAACAGTAAAGAAGTGGATCTCAGTGGGTCCTTGGTGTCCCTTGGTGTCTAGATGGGTGGAGAAAGGATGCTCATGGTCCTGTAGTGATTGTTATCCTAAATGGTGCCAGTGCAAAGCGCCGTGTGTGTTGGGGGAGGTTGCCAGAGATCAAGGCTTCAAGGTACAGGATGCCGGCTGTCACCAGGTGAACCAGAAGCAAATTCACAGAGGAGGGTCACCCAGCAGAAGCTCAGACAAGTCACCAGGTACATGGAGCATCAAGAAAGGCTGACCCCTCTTTCTCTCTTTTTTTTTCCCTCTCATTCATCTTTTCTTCCTCACCTCCATGGTCCCTTTCTCTGAAAACATATTATTGAGCAGAGTTTTAGTTCATTTTTCTTTATTTCTAAGCATAATTCTTAGCACACATTATCTAATGAAATGATAGATTGCATCATGACATTTTCCTACAAGGGGTGTTCGAAATTTACAATGAATGTTTGCATTTTAACAATTTATTGCCATGAAAGAAACAAGACTATTAACCCCACTCACGATTAATCCCTGGATCCAGCACTGTGTGACTCCTGGCTGTTCTCCAACGTCAGAACCATCATGGGAGGGAAATGCTGTAGATCATTTCAGGACATTGAGGCAGATACAAAGTATAACCAGAGATCCTCAAGGAAGCGTACATCTAGCATTGCTTCAGAAAGTGTCAAGAATGATCCAATGAGCTGGGGATATAGCTCAGTGGCACGAGCACCTGCCTGGCAAGCACAAGGTAGTGAGTTCAATCCCTGGTACCAAAGGAAAAAGAAAGGTCCAAGCCAGGGGAGGATTTTGAAGGGGATCAATGGCAGTGTCTCTTTTACTATAATGACTCTTTAAAAAATGTAAACCTTCACCACAGTTCCATTTCAATCACATACATGCATATTCTATGACCTGTTAGTACACGCTTCCCCAATTTTTATATTTTAATTTTATTTTTTAAATACATGTTTGCATCACATCCTGTTCATATTCATCATGTGAATTTGACACATGGACATAAAACATCTTAATTTTTATCCTGTTTCTCTCCCCTTCTTCTCCTCCTTCCTTCCCTTCCCATTTGCCGAAGAGCTATCTTTCCTATTCCCCATTATCTGTCTTTTGGTTTGCTCTTGGTTTGCAATGTGAATTTCTCATAGAAGACAAACGTGTGTCTCATTTATTGCGCTCAGCAGTGTGGCCTCAAGTGGCACCCTGTCTCCATAAGTACATCTGAATTAGCCCAACTTGGCACCAAGAAGAAGTTTTTTTATGTCCCAGTAGTGAAGGCTGCAAATCCAAGCAGCACATCACCTGTCATAGAGCACTGAGGCTGAGTACACATGGGGGGCTTGTGGCGTGGTCCAGGCATGGCTGAATGGAGAGACGAGACACTTCAGGGGGCAGGATAGGCCACAGCTGAGGCCACCTGGAGCCTTTCTGGGTAGTTTTCCTTAATTAGCATCATCTGCTGCTCTGAGGAGTCCTTGAACCCTTTCCAAGATCCTATTCATGTTTCCTCCATTGTGTGCTCAGCTCCTTTCTTGTTCTGATAAATACGGGCTGCCCAGTGTCAGCCAGCAGGCTAGCAGAGTTACAGGCTCTCCTGAGGATTTCACTGCTCCTGCCCTAAAGATCATCCACATGTCTCATTCCTTTGAACCTTTGCCGTGTGCCCATTTGTGGGATTGGAGATCTAGGTACAGACCCCTACAATCGTCTCCTCCCACATGATCTCTTCCCATCATGGCAGTGGTTGGAAGCCTAGTGGACGAGATGCTGTCTTGTACCAGTGATCTAGCATGGAAGATGGGGAGACCCTAGATCAGGCTTTTATAATAACACACGTGTGGGGATGAATAAGGTGTCCCCTGAGAACCCCTTTAGTCTCTTCCAGTGACATCAATTTCAGTGATCTCTTTAAAGTTGGCATGCCACCTCTCAACTTCACTGCTCTGAGGATCCAGTCCTCCCACGTGAATCTTTGGGGGACCCACCTAAGCCATGGGGGCATCCAAACAACAGAAGTGAACCCCAAGGCTTTGTACGTAAGCTCTGGTTTTCAGCATCTGGGCCCACTCTGACTGTGCAAGATAATTTTCCCAATGCAAAGTTGTGTGTTTAATCAAATTTATTTCCTGTGCATTTGCATACATAAATACCAAAGAACATTTTAAAGTCATCTTCACGTGCTCCTTATTATGTTAATGAATATTCACCAGAGGTGAGCTCCAAACAAAGGTGACTTTTATTTTGCTCAGTGCCACACGGACATTGCAGTTATGGGATGTCACATGGCATTTCTGCTGTTGGGAACTTTTTTGTTGTGTGTTTGTTCATGTTTTACTTTTGTTTGGAGTGATACGCCGCAGATTTCTGGTGCTCTGGCAGCCAAGGAAAACATTTCTTTTTTCATGATAGAACCTTTACTCCATGTCCCCTTTACTTGTACTTGGTATGGCTGATACACTCGATCAGAGAATAGAATTCTGTCACCATCCCTCACCGTCTTGTTAGATTCAATCATTGTTTTCGCCTAGGGACTCTCCTATGAACCCTCTTTCCTGTTCCCTCCCCTCTCCTCCCTTCTCTCCCTTCCTCTTTTGGCCTCAATCATAGCTCACAATGTGTTAACTTACCGTGTTACCTTCCTTTAATTTGGGGACCCAGTCCTGCCTGTTAAGCCATCCTACGTGTCATCCAAGCCATGCATGAAGAGAATCAGCAGGAGAGGACCAATGCCAGAGCACGCAGGAGCCAGGAAAAATGTACCTCCTGGTCGTCGTCCATCCCTTAATCCCGCGTCCATCACTTTAAGCTGATCTGAGTCGTAGCATCGCCTGACCCACGGGTGCTGGTTTCTGGGGTCCACTGGGGATTTGGCATAGGTTCCCAATTATACCAGTCTGCTGCAGTGGCTCTGGAATGATTTGTGCCTATGACCCCATCCCAATTCACAGTGGCCTCCTCCTGACTTATTTAAGTGCTCACCAACCGTCCTCCAAAATCACCCGCGTCCAAATTGTCCTCAGACGATGCGTTCATCTCCTGTTCCCTCAGAGCTAGGTTGCTTTGTTAACCCTCTGCACGGCTTCTAATCCCCCAGCTCCCGCTCTCACCTCCCTTCCCCTGAGCTCCAGGAGGCCTCCGATCCCTAGTATCCCACCATTCTTCCTCACATTCTGGTCCAGCTCATCCTCTCATCATCCTTGAAAAAGCAGAACATTTCTTCATTTTCTGTTTTCTCAATGGGCATTTCTGCTGTACCAAACATCCAGGAACATCAGTGCACAGAGATTTGTAAGCTCCTACTGGAGGTTAGAAAGCAGCTCCCTTTGTCCTGGAGTCTTTCTTCACCAACCGGGTTTCTTTATAACCTCCTCATGGTCGACAGGATATGCTTTTCAACGGGATTTCTCAGCTACCTCCCTTGCAGGTTATCCCCAGAAACGAGAGTGGTAGCCAAGTAAAAACCCCAAGGAATAGTCTTTCTTATTGGAAACAATTAATTGGCGGTTCTCACCATTATTTTGAAAGTATAAATGGAAAATTCTGGAAATAATCTGTATTTTTTAAATTGTAAAGAGAATAAAACCAATCAAAATAAATCTTTATAAGTGATACAGGATTTCAAAACTTGTGAAATCAACAGTAGTTACCATAATGCCTTTTGTTGTCCTCGAAATAGCTGCAGATACTTTCAGACATAGTAAAAACCAAACAGAATAGAAACCATAAGAACAAAACAATGGATGCGACAAAGGACTTTAAAACAAGCCAATAGTAAATCCAAAATGGCTACCATGTATGTGTTGCTATCTTTAAAACAGCTGCCTATGCTATCAGATTTAACATAATCAAACAAAACAAAAGATAATAAAATTCAGCCCAACAATACAGTGAAAATGATACGGCTTCCAGGAGGGGATCACTTCCTGGTGAGGACTGGTTCTCTCCTCCACGAATGGCAGTTCACGAATAGTGTTGACTCAAAGAGACAGGCTTAGGTCTGGCTGTCCCCATTCTAGCATCAGCCTGTGCATGGCGCTGGTTTCCAGGTGAGGATCACCTCTTGGTGAGGCTAGCTTCTCTCCCTCCACAGTCTGCAAATGGTGCTGATTCACAGAGAAAGACTTGGGTCTGACTCTCCCCACTATGTCAGTGGCCCATGTAACAATCTATAGATTTTAAATGGCTTGCCGTTCTGAGTACTCTGATGAAATCTGATGCTCTATCAGTTCATCCTCTTGAGACATGAATCATCCCTCCCTCCACTGTATCCATCCAGTATACACTGCCCACCCGTTAATCACTTAGGAGATATTCCAGCTGTCAGATCCACAGTAGTAACAGCTCAGTGCTTGTGTTCATATAATCCCTATTTTTCTTAATAGTGGACTTAACATGAAAGATGAATGCTACAAAGAAGATATTTGGGCATAAGACATGGAAAATCAGGCCATCTCTGGTACTATATGGACATACTGCAAAACATACAGGGAAACAAATCCAGTGTGTTGAGTTTGGGATTATTTATGGTTTCAGACACCCATGGAAGGATCTCTGGATGCATCCCCCAGAAATAAGGGGGACTGCTGTCATTGAGTGCCCTAAGATGTAAAAAACTTTTTGATATTCTAACTTCATTATTGTATTTTTAAAATTTCCCTATACTGATGATGATCACTTAGCCCCTTACATAAATAAAGACTGTACATACTTTTCTCCAAAAGCAGTGTACTAGAGATCAGGTATTATGGTTGAAACTATTATTTAGTGTACCAGTCTCTTTCTTGTCACTGGGATAAAATACCTAATAACCACAACTTAAAGGAGGAGAGGTTTATTTTGGCTTGCTCCAAGATAGGAAGGGCATGGGAAACAGGCATGGCAGAGAGCAGATGCTAAAGCAGTGACAATCATGAAACAGAGACAGAATGGAGGACAAGAATATACCCTTCCACATCATGATCCACCTCGAGCCAGGCCAACCTCCTAACAGCATGCTCAGCTACTGAGTTCATCAGATGAGTAAAACACCGCATGGTCCAATCATTTTCCAAACTTGTGAGTATTTTGGGAGCCTAGACTTAAACCATAGCACTTACCTTGGCAGAAAAATGACACACATCAGGAGACAGAAAACTCAGTGCTTCTTACAAAGAATAAACAAGAACTGTGTTCCAGTTGGCTTTGCATCATTGTGTTACCTGGGTTAATGAACTTTTAAGGAAGAAAGGTTTACATTTGCTCACTGCTTCAGAGGTATCAATCCATTCCATCCATGGGTCCTCGGTCCCTGGTCCTGGTGCTTTGTGTAGTGCAGGAGGTCTGTTCGCTCTGTGTCAACCAGGGAAAAAACGTGAGCTCAAGAAGGATCAGGAGGGAAGGACGGAGGAAGGGAGATAGCAGACAAGGCAGGAGAGGACAGGGGACTGGCCACACCAAGACCGTACCCCAGTGTTATGGTTTGAGAACTGGTGGTCAACTTAACGCCAGCTGGATTACATCAGCATGGCATTGAGTGAAGATGCTCCACCTGAGAGGGTTGTGAATAGGTGGAGAAGAAGGGAGGTGTGGAGAGGGGTTGAGGCTTAAGGAGGGTTCGCCTATGAGTTGCTGTCTGAGCTGTTGGTTCTCCTGGAGAAGCTCTGGTCCTCACATTGAGCATTGCTTCCTGGCTCCGGAGGGGAAGACATGTGCCTCTTGGTCTCCAAGATGAACTCATCACGCTGCTTCCTGGCATGTACCCGACTGTGCTTGTCATCGGAGGAGCTCGGGGCCTCCGTGTCGTGGTGCCTTTCAGGACAGCCCTGGTCTTTGTTGTGAGTGTGACTTCTCGGCTCCAGTGTAGAACCCTCATCCCACCAGCACAGCTCCTTACCCCCGCTGGCATGGACTTTCTGGCTTCCACTGACCTTTGGGCCTTCCCAGCACGGATCCATAAAAGAGACCGGCGTGAGTCCTTCTTGTGGGCTCTGGGCCTCCAGTTGGACTCGTGGGAGGCGTTGTCCTGAGCTCTAAGTCTTCATCTGGAATCATGTGGGACATTGCTGTGGGATTTAGGCCCTTGGCTAAATAATCTATGTCTTTGATGTTGCGGATAGATTTCCTGCATTTTCCCGTGTTAACTCCCGGTGACCATTATAAAAATATTATAAATTCCATGTCCTGATCTGAATTATTCTCTGTCTACAACCCCTAACTACAACACCCAGTGACCTAACTTTGTAAAAGCTCCTGTACCTTCTTTGTAGATTAAGGCTAAAATATAGGGGAAAATTCTAGATACAAACTATAACAAACCACAACTATAACTGCCTGGGACCTAATAAATGTTTAAAAATTGCTACAGAATAATTTCAGCTGTCCCTGAGAAATATCTGCGAATACCCCACATACTGGGCTGCTACTGTGGGACACTCAGAGGAACCCCTTTTCTGTCTTCTTTTACCTGTAAAATGAACTCAAGTGCCCTTTTGATTTCTTTCATATTATTAGATGCCTTATAATTGTGTGTCTCTTCGATGCCCCAGAGGTGAAAATCAACTTTAATTTTTCTCATTTTTTTCCTTGGCTTTGCTTCGAAGAGAGATCTGTAACTGAGTTTAACTTTAGGACAATTTATCTTTCTGTATTTGTTGCAAAATTATTTGATAGCAGTGAAATGTGTGGAATACAGAAAATTCTAATATCTCCATTTTAATGCCCTGTACTTTCATACAAGTTTTTAAACTATCTTTTCAATATTCTACTTTGAGACTCTTATGCTTGCTAAAGTATACATTGATCTAGCACTGATTGGATGTGCTAAGTTGACTCACTTAGATAAATGGGCAAAAATATCACTGTCCCTGGGGTGGAAAGAATATCATTAATTGATCATGGTTATTTGTATATATAATACTAGGGATATTGAAATGACTGCAATCATTCTACAAATTTCTGTATACTTTGGTTTTTTTTTTTTCTCTATTTTCAAAATGAGGTGATCAAATGCATGTACACAGCACGCATAACCTCAAAACCCCTAAGAATCTGAAATTTGAGATACTCTAAAATCTGAAACATTTTGATTACTGACAGACCCTACAAATGCAGCATACAAGTAAACAACTGTATACTCCACAGCATACAATTTTGTTTCATATGCAAAATTATCTTTAAAACTGTATAAAATTATCATCAGGCTGGGTAAATAAATGCAAACGGAACATAAATGAATTTTGAGTTTAAACTCTGGAGTCAGCCAAAGGCAGCTCATTATGGATATATGCAAATATTCCAAAATCTAGAAAAGGAAACACTGAGACAGAGTTGATCCCAATCACTTTGGGTATGGAATATTCAAACTCTGTCGGATCTCCGTGTGAAAACTCCTTGCAGACTTTGCATATGCTGAAGACTAAAAACAAACCCATGTCTGTCACCATGCACTGGGCTAAAGTGAAAGTGGATCAAAGACATAAGTGTTAAAGTAGAACATTAAATCTACTGGGAGAGAAAGTTGGTAGAAATCTTGAAGACATAGTCATAGGCAAAGAGTTCCGGAACAAAGTGCATATCACACAGGAAGTACTTCACAGAATTAACAACTGGGATCTCTTCTTAGTGAAAAGGTTTCGCACTTCAAAAGAAATAACCAACAGACAGAAAATACAACCCATAGAATGGGAAAAAAATGTCCCTCTGATAAAGGACTTCTATCTAGAACATATAAACAATGGAACAAAATCAAGCCTACCAAATTCAAAGATGAAATTCAAAAATGGGCATCTGAAATGAACACACACTTCTCAAATGAAAAAATACAAATGGCAAATAAATATATCAAGAAATGTTCAACATCACTGGTCATTTGGGGAATGCAAATTAAAACAACACTGAGATTCCATTTCACCCCGGAAAGAATGGCTGACATCAAGAAATCAACCAGTAACACATGTTGGCAGGGCTGTAGGGTAAAAGGAAGACTTCTCCACTGCTGGTGGGAGTGTAGACCAGTGCAGTCACTGTGGAAATAACTGTGGAGATTTCTCAAAAAACTAGGATTAGTGATACCATTCAATCAGCTATTCCCCTCCTGAGTATCTTCCCAGAAGAATTAAAAACATCATACCACAGATACATACGTACACACATGTCTATAGCAGCACAATTTGTAATAAGTAAATCTTGGAAACAACCCAAATGCCCATCAACTGAGAAATAACTTTAAAAAATGTGATATTTTATACAATGGAGTACTACTCAACTGTAAAGAAAGATAAACTTGAGGTTTTCATAGGTAAATGGATGTGATTTTAGACCATACTCAATAAGACCATATGTGAAATAAATCAGACTCACATGTATAAACATCGTATTGTCTCCTTACAGTAAGAAACTAAAGAAAGGAAATAAATCTATGACAGTTATTGTGAAAGGGAAAGAAACTGCTCAAAAGTAAAGAACCACTGGGATGGGTGAAGGCTAAAAGGAAGGGAATAGGAAATATGCATATATATATATATATATATATATATATATATATATGTGTGTGTGTGTGTGTGTGTGTGTGTGTGTGTATGCTAAAATAATTATACTACTGAATTCTCTGAGCTCATGAAAGACAGCAGTTTGTGCTTATATTGTTTGATGAATTATGCATGTGTATATCATGTAATCTGAGTAACTACTGTGAACATAACCATATGCAAGCAAGTGTGGTGGCTCACTCCTGTAATCCCAGCACTTGGGAGGCTGAGGCAGGAGAACCATTTGCAAGTTTGAGACCAACCTGGGCTACAAAGTGAGCCCAAAGCCAGCTTGAAGTGCATAGTGATTCCATCTCAAAAAGACCATATATATATATATATTAATAATATATAAATATATAATATAAATATAAATAATATATCAATATATAATATATTTAAATATATTTATTATTTATAAATTATAAATATATTAATAATTTATAAATAAATATTATATTAATATATTGGATATACTATATATTAATATATTATGTATAATATATTAATATATAATATGTTATATATTATTGTAGATAACATATTGCAATATATATGCAGCATATTAACCATTGTCAATTTCCTATTATTTTGTTTTTGCAATTCGGTATCATTATTAGTTTTTTTCTCTTTAAAATAAAAACAAAAAAAACTCCATCCAAGTATTAAAAATGTATATGAGATCCAATGAAGGTAGATTCCTCACGTTCCAGGAAAGACTCTGGGCTCGGATTGAACAACTTTTCACGGGATCCTTTATTTATTTTCTGCTTCTGTGTCACCAAGCCCAGCGGTACAGCCACTTACAAATAAACTCAGCTTTTGTTATACCTGCCTGCATTCTTTTGACCTATTTCACATTTCCCTTTCTGTCTTCTTGTGAGTCACTAGCAGTTAGAAATGTGAGGAAAAGAACTCATCTTAGAATAGACTACAGCCTGCTTATTATCCGATCTGACGCTGAGAGACACAGCCATTGTCCCAGCAGGTGACCAGCAGAGATCATTTCCAGAGAGATACTGTCTGGGGCTCTTTCTGCTCCACCCCGGCCTCGCTCTAAATCTCCCTGAGCTCCAGCAACACTAGCAGCATCCTGAATGCGCTCATCTGGATGCACTTTTGAAGTGGATTCATTAACAATATAGGCATCCTAGCAGCCAAATTGGTACAATTGAGAGACAGAGACAGAGACAGAGAGAGAGAGATGGGGGAGAGAGAGAGAGAGAGAGAGAGAGAGAGAGAGAGAGCAGCAAGCTGGACCTTCATCTTCTGCCTTGTGCTGTTTTTGAAATTTTTTATTCTTTGACTAGAGACTGAGATCCTTGGTTCAGCGAAGTGAATCTTTCTTCTGTGGAAACTGAGCTGGTGTCTCATGCTAAGGAAGGATGTGGTTCTGGTCCTGAACATACTCACGGGGTGATAAGTGAACAGACAGACGTGCTCAGTATCTGAATGTGCAATACCAGAGAGGGGTCGGCACTGGATGGGCGTCCAGGGATGGGCAGTTGGTGTCACCTGGGTGGAAGGGTAGAGTGGGGGAAAAGTGAGCCCTCAATCCCACCAGTGGAGGACTCCAGAATTTAGACTTCAGCCCACCAAATCCCTTCTCAGGAACACAGGAAATAACGCCTTATTGGGCTGGGCAGTGACTCTGTGGTAGCGCTCTTGCCTAGCATGCATGAAGTCTTGGATTCCATCAAGACCTGGGCCACCCAGTGCAACACCATCTACATCTACTGCATTCATTCCTATTCATCTTCTACTCTTTACATCTGGAGACAAAATTCAACAGATGCGTGTAACTCCCCCATGATCCAACCACCTCAAAAGCCTGCTGCTAAGTGCAGGAGACTGTTGGGGGATATTCCAGACATGAACCATAACAAAACTTAACCCCACCCATCCCTCAGTCACACATTGATGGTGTCTGGAGGTGGAGCCCTTGGGAGATGAGTCATGAAGATGGGTGGTATCAGTGGCTTCATAAGAAGGGAATGGGAGACCCAGGCTAGTACGCTCGCTGTATCTCAACATGTTATCACTTCCCCACACCCTTCCGCCATGATGTTTCTGCCTTGGAGCAAGCTGACCATGGACTGACTCCCTTGAACCGTGAACCAAACAAAACCTCTCCCCCTTTAAACTGTGCACATCGGGTACTGTGCCCCACTAAGTGGACAGCCCAATAATCCAGCCTCCAAAGCCACGTGCCAAAAAAATCTATTCTTTTTCAACAGTTCAGGAGGTGGAATGCCATTACAGCAATAGAACGTGAATAAGATATCGTGCAAAAAAACAATAAAATGTCTCAGCCTCTGAGTTTTGCAGCTGTAGGAAGAAATGAGGCACAGACGGGTGCATAATGAATGAACGTAACTTTGTTCCAGTGAAATGTGATTTTCAAACACAGGCAGCAGACCACATTGGCCACCGACGTTGTTATCCAGCTCTTGTTCTGCAGGTCCTGGCACTGAATTCATACTGTTAAGCAGTTTTGCTATATCATTTAGCATTGCCGATATGATTTAACAAACCAATGTTCTTGTGAAGTATGTATTATTTCACCACCCAAGTCCAGTGATATTAAATTCCTATAGTCCACACGAGCTGGAAAATGAAATCCCTTGTGTTTAATTCCCGCAGCCTGGGCCGTTTCCTTCTAGTGTTTTTTGTTTTTTTGTTTTCTAATTTGTGCTAAACTCCTGACTATGCTGAGCTCCTCTGAGGAAAACAAACACCAGTTTTATTGGGGCTGAAGGTATTTCAGACCTAAATTGTCCTCCTTGGGCCCCTTTAAGCCTGCTAAATCTCGCATTTAACTTTTCAGGCTTTTGAAATGTATGCATCCTTTCTCTGGTCTGGCACCCCACCTTTCTGTCACTCCCATCAGATTCCTGTCTGTCTGGTGACCCCAGGTCTTTCAACTTTCCTATGGAAGTCATTTTGGCCTTAGGGCAGTCTCGTTGTCACCTTTGGGTTGGACAACTTGTAAAAACCTGGGTTCCGGGCAGCTGGAGAACTCTGTGTGTGAATTTTTCCATCTGAAAGGCCGTAGTCTCAGGTGGAAGGCTCCAAATGAAATTTTACTCTTTGGAACTTCAGATGCTGAGTGAATTCTGATGTGGATCCAATTCGTTTTCTTCCAAATTTATATTTCATATTTGCTAGTCTTTATCACGCTGCCTGCACGGGGAGACAGTACCGGCCTCTGGATACCCAGCGCTGGCCACCGGCCAACATGCCTCATTGCAAGTGCAGGAGAGAAAGGATTTGAATTTAAATTCACAGCCAAACAGAACCACAGAAAGAGCAAAACATAAAAAAGAAAAGGTCACAGTAAGGGCAAAACCGAGCCCCCAGGCAAGGGCAGCATCCTCCACCTGTGTTTCCTTCAAGGTCAAGATGTGCAAGATGCTTCCAAGGGTAGGCATCCGTCCTTGTCCCTGGGGGTACAATTTATGACATCTCTATTAAAACACACAGCCTCCTCTTTCAGGTTCTTCTGCTCCCCGGGGCGATCTCGATATGCTGTGGTTTTTCACCGTAATGAAAGTGTAACTCACAGCACAGAAGCATGCCCTGGGGTCCTGTGCTGACCAGCGCTGGGATGGTAGGTGAGTTCCTCCTGCAGAAGATCCCAGGCACCCAGGCTGGCTCCTGGGCCACTGAGCCACCAGTGTGGGGACCCAGAGAGCTTTTACAGGACAAGAGGCTGCGTCCAGAGTGACCAGCCTGCAAACTCGCTTCTGCTGAAGGTTTTTGACAACCTAAAAGTTCTCTTCAAAGACAGTACTTGGAAAAATACCAAGAGCATTCTTTATTTTTTTTTTTTTAACATCAGCTCTCACATGGATGGAAGTGAATGAGGTTTCCTGAAATTGGTTATGAAATCACACTTTTGTGTTTTTCTAGAATGATGATTGAAAAACAAAGCCCTTGTGTATGCCGGTAGTGTGATACCCAATTATTCTTGAGACACAATTAAAGTCATTGGGGTAGATTTTTTTGTTCCGTGGAGTTATAAGCATTAGTTTCCTTGTTACACCTCAAAATTCCTGGGGACAAAAAGCATGTGGACTTTTAAAAACCTGCATCAGTATGATTTAATTAATGGAGCTAGGAGGCTGTGGTTAGCTCTGAGAGTGTTAGTTGACTCAAGGAGACAGGCGAAACTGTTCTTTTTAAATTGACGTATAATAATTGTACAAATTTGTGGAGGACAAATGCAATATTTTTATACATGAGTACATAGTATAAAGATCAAATCAGGGTGATTATCATATTGGTACCTCAAACATTTACCATTCTTCATAGAGAATATTTGGAATCCTCTCTGAAAATTTTTTGTGTGTGTGATGTACAGCACTTGGTTATTGATTCAATTCATCCAGCTGTGCAAACCAGATTTGCTTATTTCTTGAAGTTTAGAGACCCTAGGAAGGTCATTGAGCTTAAAATCTATGCCATGGCCACTTCTGTTTCCTCTTCAATTTTTCTGCACAGTAATTTTGGAACTATATTCTACCTTTGGAAATATTTGCAAGCTGAATTGTTCATAATCTATACGCCACATAATTTACGTACTTTGAGTGTAGCCAAAAATGGCTGGGTATATGCACAGCTACTATCAAAATAGCTGACTTGAGCAGATTTTTATTGCTCTAGAAAGAAACCCTGCATCCTGTAGACAACATAATAGAATTATATACAATGCATGTGACCCCTTTCATCTTGTGGGTTATGTACCATGTATGTGACTATTTGTATCTCCTGTCTTTTATTTATTATAATATGTTCATGTTTCAGACACCATGTGGTACATCACAGCTTTGTCTTTGGCTGCATGGCTGCATAATATTCTATTATGTGTCCTGGCCACCTATGTTTACCCATTCAACACACAGTGGGGAATTTGGGTTGTTTCGGCCTCTTGGCTATCAGGGGTAATACTATTGTGAACATCCATCCACATACAAGTCTTTTTTTTTTTAACTGTGTGCAAAATTTGTTATATCTCTTCAGTATGTCTAGGACTGGAATTTCTGGGTGCTATGATTTTGGTTTTTTTCTCTCTGTTCTGTACTCTCCCCCTGCAAGAGAAGCTGAATTATTAGGGCCTAGAATTCTGCATGTATCCTTCACTTTGCCAGGCATATACAAGATACTTGACAGCTTTTGTGGGATGGTAAAGGGAGTTGAACCATCTCTGTTTGTGTTGCAAACTTGGCTATGATTTTTACAATTCAACTTACGATTCTGAACCTTTGTTTTGATGCCCATGAAAGTCTGGACTGAAATACGTGCTTTCTAAGATGCCTCAAGAAATAGAGTATGGGAAGGGGTCTAGTGGGAATATATAGACTTCTTACAAGCTCAGGAAAATGAGTAATATCTTTTTAAAGGTGCTTGTGAATCAGGAATTCAAAAAAAGGCTTTGTAATTAAGAGAGGTATTTTTTCTGGTAAATCCTTCTAATACAATTTATTGTGCTTTCATGCTCAAACACAGCCACTAATAATCCCATGTCGCTAGGAATTTAAAGATATGGAGCGATGGGGGTGTAGCTCAGTGATACACTTATTACCCTAGTAGATGAGATGTCTCAGGTTCATTCTCCAGCACTTGGCTAGGAACTGACAATAAAACCAATAATAAATAAATAAATAAATAAATAAATAAAAAACTAAAACTAATAATAACACCAAGCATTTCACTGCAGTACAAAGCAGTAATGGTGAACAATCAGTAGCTATAAGCGCCTAGAGAAAATCAGTAGATACACACGTTAGGGTTATTTCCCTGCAACCTTTGAAAGTGAAAAAATTCTGAACACATCTAACCTACAGAAAATCACGATGAAGAATATTGAATTTCCTTAGCTCTCAGTGGCAGAGCAACCAGCTTCTGACTCCTCCTCCCTGCAGCCCCCCTGAACTGCTGGGGTTCAGGGAAAGGTCTGCATTCTGTTTATGTTGCTGTTCACTCTCCATTGAACCCAACACCCTTTTATTGGGGCCTGAGCTGCATGCAGTCTGCTTCATACTGGGCATTGTTGAGCTCAGGAAGATGAATGGGAAAAGGTCACTGTCCTAAACATTCCCTAGTAGACAGCAGGTATTCATGCAAAGAAGAATGCCACAGTGTGGGCTCTGCAGACCAATAACTGAACCACAGTCCTCTCTTCAGGTCTGACGGAGCCTGTCCAAGATGTCCCATCAAACACAAGAGACATACCATAATGGCAAGTGCTAGATATGCATTTTGTTCTTACAATAGATTTTAGTAAAATCAAGGTGAGTTTTTTTTTACGTATAGCGAAGTGGAAACCATCACTTGAAGGAGGCCCTTTATGGCTTTCTTAGGCAATTTCAAATTGTCGACATCCCCTCTTTTGCACTGTAAGGTCATCCTTAAGAAAAGAAGGCTCACTTGAACAACCAGTGCTGGATCACGACCAAGGTTGGTCTGATAACTGCCAGCTACCAAGTGACTAACCAGAGTGTGCTGTGTAGAGTGTTGACACGCTGGGAAAGGGATGATCATCATCCAGTTGTGACACAGCGGGGTAGCACAGGATTCCATCATGCAACTTGGAATGGTGTGCAATTTAAAACTCCTGGGTTGTATGTTTCTGGAATTTTCCATGTCATATTTTCAGACCATGTGTGACTTACACTGAGGAAAGGAAGATGTCTGTATCATTTCAGATGGTTGTTGACAGTCAAGGAAGCTATTCATACAGAAAAAGAGCAAGCCTAACCCAAGGTTTCTTTGCCTGGACTCTTGACTTGTAGTTCTGGATTTTTACGTATTCTCTCTTCCTCCACATTACCTGTGATGTCTCCCTTCTCTGAAAAGCTGCAATCCTATCAAAGCAGCCCTCAGGAACTGTGTTGACATCTTCTGCTCAGCTCACAGGTCACCAGTCCTTTGCAAGCGGTGTAAAAGATCCAATTCAAAAGAAAAACGCCTAAAACCTTCAAGTGCATGTTTGCAGTAGTTCCCGACAATGAAATCTACAGCAAATCCTTGGCAAGTTCTCTGTATTAATCAACTCTCTGTTGCTGATGCACGTAAAACCCACAATTTAAAAGATGACAGGGTTGATGTGGTTCACAGTTTCCCTCCCTGACTGATTGGTCCCAAGGCATAAATGTCATGCTGGAACTATATGGTGGAGGAGAGCTCCTTAGATCATGGTGGCTGGGAAGCAAAGGAGGATGACAGGACTAGAGAGAAACAGGAAAAAGATCATATATATCCCCATCCTCCAATACCCACCCAGACACACCTAGAAACATGCTTTGCTGTTCTGTGACATGCTAATCCTAGGAAATCGATATATCAGGATTAATAATCCCATGTTCTTTTCCTCCTTAATCTGGAAAAAAACTCAATTGGTGTATTAGTTACTTTTCTCTCTTTGGTGTGACAAAATATCTGATGATTCAATTTAAGGAGGGAAAGTTTTATTTAGCTCACAGTTTGTGGAGGTTTCAGCTCATAATCAGCTGGCTCCAAGGCAGGGTGGCATGGCACTGGGGCAACAGCTCATGGCAGCACAAGATAGCAAAAGCAACCAGAGGACAAAAAGCAGGCTACTCATCCTCGGGTGGGCATAATGCTCAGTCAGTTTCCATGTCCTCCTCTTGCACAGCCTCAGGATCCCCCTGCTGAGTCACTTAGTTGAACTTCTAAACTTCTCAAGTTGACACAAAGAATCAACCATTACAGCATCTTGGAGTGAACAGCTGGTCTAGGGCACATCCTCCATACCCTAGGATGTAGAACTGTTGAATTACTGAGTAAACCTTCTACACCATTTCAGTTGGTCTCAGCTCTGAGAGTATCTTGATGTAAAAGTTCTCTCTGGTGAGCAACAGCTGAATAAAATCTTGAACCTTGTGGTAGTCAAACGATGATATTGACATGAATAAGAAATACCTAATTGATGGTTTAGTTTAGTTCTTGGCACGTGGATGCTAGACTTCCCAAAGAGGACAGATGCATGCTGGGAGTGTGTGGCACCGAGAAATAGGCTTGTAGCCTGAGGTGCCTTGAAAAGAGGAGGAGGAAGGAGGTCTTGTTTCTGCTTCCTCAGAGCAACTCCAGTCTCTGGCATCACCTTTGGACATTGTTATGGATTAAGAACTGGTGGTCAACTTCACGCCAGCAGGATTACATCAGCATGCATTGAGAGAAGATGCTCCACCTGAGGAAAGTTGCCAGCATAAATAGGTGGAGAAGAAGGGAGGTGTTGAGGGTTGAGGCATTAAGGAGGCATTGTGGGTTCTCCTACGAGTTGCTGTCTGAGATGTTGGTTCTCCCGGAGAAGCTCTGGTCCTCACATTGAGCATTGCTGCCTGGCTCTAAAGGGGAAGACATGTGCCATTTGGTCTCCAGGATGAACTTGTCACGCTGGCTTCCTGGCATATACCTGACCGTGCTTGTTGTCGGAGGAGCTCGGGGCCTCTGTGTTGCTGAGGATGGCTGTGGTGCCTTTCAGGACAGCCCTGGTCCTTGTATGACTTCTCAACTCCAGCGTAGAACCCTCATCCCACCAGCACAGCTCCTTCATCCTGCTGGCATAGACTTTCTGGCTTCCACCGCTGACCTTTGGGCCTTCCCAGCACAGATCCGTAAAAGAAACTGGTGTGAGTGAGTCCTTCTTGTGGGCTCTGAACCT
The DNA here is from genome assembly GCF_034190915.1 of Cavia porcellus. NCBI lineage: Eukaryota > Metazoa > Chordata > Mammalia > Rodentia > Caviidae > Cavia > Cavia porcellus. The sequence continues at coordinate 4,202,363 of NW_026947516.1, read as the reverse complement.
CCAGTTGGACTCATGGGGGGCATTGTCCTGAGCTCTGGATTTTTATCTGGACTCCAGTGGGACACTGCTGTGGGACTTAGGCCTTGACTAAACATTCTATGTCTTTGGTGTTGCAGATAGATTTCCTGCATTTTCTTGTGTTAACTTCTGGTGGCCATTATAAAAATATTATAAACTCCATGCTCTAATCCTAATTGTTCTCTGTGTACATCCCTTGACTACAAGAGGACATTATCCTCAACCCTCCAGCAGAGATGCTTCAGCCTTCCATCTCAGAGCCTTTGGCTTCCTGACATGAGCTTCTGTGGGCCTCTGGAGTGAGCTAAAGCCTTTGACTTTAGTATCAATCAGTGTTTTACTAGAGAAACAGAACACGAGATACACAAAGGTATAAGAAATTACAAACTGCCTTACGATGGTCAGCCACAGAGTTGGATGAGGAAGTACGCAGAGGAGATCTGCACACTGCAGACCCAAAGGCTCAGTCCAGGGAGCTCACTGCAGCATTCTGCACAAGTCCATTCCAGGAGGCCGATGGGTCACCAGGGAAGGTTTACAATGGAGGTTCTGGGACGGAAGCTAAAATCTGCACCAGGAGGCCAGAGCTTCTACAGTGGAAGGTCAGGAGTCCGCACTGGAGGTCAGAAGATGACGTCCAAGCTGAAGGCAAAGATTGGAGCTCCTCCAAAGAACAGAAGCACATCCATCCTGTCTCATTTTTCCTTTACACTGTCCAGGCGAGGAGCTGCCGTAGGGTATTTCTGCTACACTGTTGGTGCAGAAGTGCTGAGCTCCTCTAGTTACACTTCTCAATCATTATGACTTTTGACTGAATCCTTCAAATTTCCACTTGTGTTCTTCCACTGCTGGGAATGCAGACGACCATTGCAAGCCTGTTTGTAATCTATCTCTTTTCTATCTCATATCTATCTATATATCTATCATCTATCATCTGTGTATCATCTATCATCTATTTATTTATCCCACTCTCTATCATCTATTTATTATCTACCATTTACCTATCTGTCATCTATCTACCTATTATCTATCAACGGTGTATCAATCATCTATCATCTATCATCTGTCAATCATCTACCTATCTATTTATCATCTATCACTCTTCCTATCTTTTTGTCATTTATGTATATTTTGTATCAAACCTGTCCCCCTAGTGAGCCCCAACTGACACAAAACTTTAAGTCACTGTAACTCTTGAAACTCCTTGAAAATATCTGCCTGCTGACTCTGGAGAAAACTGTCATGCATGAGAAGTTGTCTAGCCCATCTTTATTTTTATTTTTTGTCTTTTTCGTTTTTATCAGTACCAGGGATCGAACTCACGACCGCACACTTGCAAGCAAGGCGCTTATGCTGCTGAGCTAAATCCCCAGCCCCTTTTTAAAAAAAAATTTTTTTTTATTTATTTTATTTTATTTATTTATTTTTATTGGTACCAGGGATCAAACTCACGACTGCCTGCTTGCAAGGCAGGTACTTATGCCACTGAGCTAAATCCCCAGCCCCCCCCCCCTTTTTTTAAAAAAAATTATTTATTTTATTTTATTTATTTATTAATTTTTTTATTGGTACCGGGGATTGAACTCACGACCACCTGCTTGCAAGGCAGGTGCTTATGCCGCTGAGCTAAATCCCCAGCCCCTTAGCCCAAGTATTGAAGGACAGCTGGACTCTGCAAAATTGGACAGAAAGCTATTGAGTCTGGGATGGGACATGCAGGATCTTTGGAGAAGAGTTCCAGCACAGCTCAGGGAATTCCAAGGAAGGCTCAATCCGATCTTCATGTGGTTTAGATTTACAATACCCTTCAAAAGACTCAAGTGTTCAGAGGCTGGGCTCCGGGTCCTGCCCGGCTGCGGGAAGGTGTATCACCTGCATCCCCTCTTGTCTCTCTGCTTCCTGGATCCCGTGCTGTGAGCGGCTCTCTTGCACCAGACCCTTCTGCCATGCTTTTCTTCCCTTGGATCCAACTGGGGAATGAAAGCTCTCAAAACCATGAACCAAAATACCACTCTCTTCAGTGGTAGAGACCCTTAGTTGAGACCCTCCCATTTTGTCCCACGAGGAGACATTGCCTAAGATATATCTGTATGATCACATCTAGAGTCAAATTTCTTCAGATTAATTTCCCAGGGCCACTGAGGTGCCAATCATTCCACCCGTGAGAGTATAAAGTTTGAGAGTGAAAACAGCATTTTCTATTCAAAAGAAGAAGATTTCATAATTTTATTACATATGCATATTAATATGCTGAAAATTATCAGTGGAGGAAATACCTACCTTGAGCTCAGAATAGCAGAAACTGCAATATTAGACAGCACCTTTCACTCTGAAACCACTGGAGAGAACCAGCCCCGGCTGCTGGGGTGTCGACCTTTGCCGGGAACTCGTCCATCAGAACTGTCCTCTTGGTTTTCTGCAGGGCTCTAGCATCAATTTCCATCACTGACCTCATGAGTCATGGATTTAATCAGATCCTTCCCCTGGAAATGTCTCAGTCTGCTTTCACAAAGGCTGAAGCACAGGGAACAAGGTGCCCAGCTCCATTCCATTTCATCATAAAAGGACCTAAGAACGCATGTGTGTGAGACACACAGACATCCCACTAAGGACAAAAGCTCCAGGGCCTTTGCTTTGTGTTTGAAAGCAACATAGTGCCTCCCCAGTGATTAATTCTGCAGTCTCATTTGTCATTAATATATATATTTCCCCATCAGAGCTTATTGTTCAGAATATCTTTTGTGCCTTTGGAATGACTATGTATTGCAATTATATGCTAGCAGCTTATCAACTGTTTTTTTTTTTATCTATAAGGACTTTCATGGAACAGACTTATGCATTTACCAGAATGTCCTGATCTGCGGTTCCACTTAATTTTTCTCAGCCATATATTTAGGGAAAGCTGACTTATGAAGCCCTCTTTCTGACTATTATTCAAATATGCATGTAGGGAAGTGAACAGGGGCCACTTCTGTTTCAAAGAACTGAATGAAATACAAGATCTTCCTGGGATTTGACTCGGTGTTTATTTTGACCTATTTAATTATAGGTGATTTGCGATGATTTGAGACAGTTATAAGTGGGCATATTTTGGAAGACAGCATATTGCTTTATGAGATACCATACACTATTGTGTCTTGTATGTTATTATTATTATATTATTAACGTACCATACGTTATTGAGGCATTGTGTCTTGTATGTTATTATTATTATATTATTAACGAACCATACATTATTGAGGCATTGTGTCTTGTATGTTATTATTATTATATTATTAACGAACCATACATTATTGAAACATTGTGTCTTGTATGTTATTATTATATTATTAATGAACCATACATTATTGAGACATTGTGTCTTGTATGTTATTATTATTATATTATTAATGTACCATACATTATCGAGACATTGTGTCTTGTATGTTATTATAAAACTGCAATTTATACATTATAACAAATGAAATGTTAAACAACATAATACAGTCAACTTTCATACCTGTGGCTTCCACACTGGCAGATTCAACCAACTCTGAACCTAAATATTAAAAAAATACCAAAAGAATGCTGCAAGCTGAGGCTGATGTAGCACATATGTAATTCAAACTAATCAGAGACAGAGGTAAGAGGTTCTTAAGTCCAAGGATAGCTTGGGATAGTTGCAAAGGATAGTTGCAAAACCCTATCTCAAAAGAAAATAAGGAAAGAAAAAGACTTGAGGATGTAAGTCCGTGTTCCCTGGGTTCAATTCGCAGTATGAAAATAAAACGTGTCTATGCTGAACAGGTGGACACTTTTCTTGTTATTATTCCCTAACTAGTATTGCTTAACAACTAGTCACAGAGCACTTACATTGCATTGAGGATTACAACCGAGGTAGAGGTGATGGACGTCTACAGGAGGATGTGCATAGTTTCTATGCAAACACCACAGCATTTTAAAGCAGCGAATTGAGCATCTATGAAATTTGAAGGCAGTCTGAGGACCAACCCACTGTAAATAACAGGAAACAGCTGTATTTGAAGTACAGAGAAACCTTCATCATGAATCTGAGTTTGGTCCAAAGGTGTTTTCTCTGCTGCAATTTTTTTGTCAATATACAAAGAACTGCTCAGCATAACTTGAATTCCTTAACACACAAACTTTGATAGTAGTCATGCTGAGGGCCCCACCTGAGTATCTAACACCAGCCAGATACCACTTTGGTAAAAGAAATTGAGATTAGTGGTTTGGGATTTAGCTCAGTGGCATAGGCACCTGCCTGACCAACCATAAAGTCATGAGTTCATTCCCCAGTACTAAAAAAAATGAGACTAGAGAAAGCTTATTATGAGACAAGAATCTCGGACTGTAGAATGCAATGCATACTTTGGCTCTACCAAAGGACTTTGCTTCTTTCTCTCTTAGTGACTTTTAGTATGATGCACGCCAGCCATTCCAATATGTAAAAATCATCATGGCTCAAGATGATTCTAGAGTGGTTTTTTGATTGTTGGTTGATGTGTTGTGTTTTGTTTTCCTCACATTTGTTTTCAGTCTGACCAGATGGCTGCTATTCAATTCTGTGTTAAATAATCCGTGTTTGGTTTGATAGCCTTGCCAACATTTGACCCAAATTGAGCACCAATAATTTCTGTTTTCTCATGGCGTAAGAGTGATTGTTATTTGGACAGTGACACACATTTATTTGTTAAAAAATTAAACTACTTTATTCTTATAATAATGACAGAAGTCAACACAAATATGAACATGTGTCTCCATTGTTGATTCAAGCTTTTCCTTTAGAAAGAGCTTTGCACAGTACTGACTACTCAGTACAGCATGTAGGATACAGCCCATCTCGGAAACATCAAAGAGATTTTTGACTAACAAAAGTCCTGCAATGATCTAGCACCTGATGAGCAGCAGAGATGTTTCTCAAACACTTTTGTCAGGAAAGTAGAGAAGAGAGACATGACTTGAACCAAGGTTCTGTCTTACTGGAATATTCTTGAACCGATAGCCATGGACTTTTTTGGAATTATATTTGTTGATGATCCCTTTGCTAGGACAGCAGGCATGGGAGATAAACAGGTTCTATGATGCTCCTGGCTGTCTTTCTAGGAAATCCTTGGCTGCCTTATTAGTAAATGGCAAAATACAAGGGCAGGTTCTCTCTATGGACTTCTGGTGGTTTTATTATGCTGGCTGTGGCTTTACCGAGGGAGATCTCCCTTATGCCCTGGCCAGGTGAAAGTCTTAGCATGTTAGCCTCAACCAGCACAACGTCTTTCTCCTGGCCTTCCTTTCCTTTAGTTATTGATCCAGAAGTAGCACAGAATTCCAAGTATAGTCCCCAAAAGTGGGTCCCTGGAATATCCTAGCATGGATGCTCCTGAGAGTTTGCTGCTAAGTTTTTCCCAGTTTGGCTCTCATGGCCAAAGTGCCCAGGAGAATTACAAACTCAAACCTCGATGGGAAAACAAATAATGTAATCCATAGCTGTAATCAATGCAGTCTGATGCCTCAAACGTCTCTCATTGATTATTCCTTAGACTAGAAGAGGTATGTGTCAACTTCGAAATGGTTTTATTATGGAGAGCAAATTACCCCAACATGTGCACTATTGATTCTTGGTCAAATATGTCATCTTCATATTTGGAGGGCAGAGATGCTTTGCAGAAAGCTCACTCCTCTCTTAGCATTGTGACTGGCACCTCAGCGTCTACATCCTGAAACACTGACACAAAATCTACTCATCTGGCCAGAGTCAGTCCCGAGGGTGAGACCTGGTCCTCTGCCTGCTCACAGAGTGGCCTGCCAAGGACTGCACTGATTTACAGAAGGACCACTTGATGTGGAGGTAAGGAACTCCCGATTCCTCTAAATGCAAGCTGCACTGTGGCAAATTGAGAAAAAGATGTGGGGAGGCTTCTTATGCCCAGGAATTTTCTGTTGCCTGGAATATCATTCCTTAGAGAGCCGGGGAGTAGTGATCGGAATCCACAAATACGAATCTTCCCTGGTTTGTGAGGTTTCACATTAGTTAGCGCTGGAAATTCCTCTCATGCTGCTAATCATTTTGTATTCTGTGCTGAAAAAATCAGGGGTCGCAGGTTCCCCCTTCAGATAGGGGTTCCAGGAATACAACAGTAAAACGTCTGCTGTTACCCGCAGGGTGTAATGTGGGTGAAGTCTCCACAATGCATGAGGCTTCCTTTGATGCTGTATTGTGCTTTCTTACAACTGCATTCAGGAATCTCTCAGGAAGTGGCCAGGACAAGGAAATGAACCTCTGCTTCACAAGGGATATTCTCAGGTGTCTTTGAACGTGTTTTTGCCTGGAAATATCCCAGATGCGGAGGGCTACGACTTCAGGGAAACGGAGCTGCCCAGTGGCATGGGTATGATGAACAGCCGCTTGGACACCTTCCCAGGAAATCCACGGGCACCATATTGCTAAATGGTGAAGTTCAACTTCAGAGTCTCACGACAGCTCTCTTGCTGTTCTGCTGTGCTGGTTAGTGAGGTGACCTGCTGTCATTTCTACATGACAGATTGCCCCATGATGCACAGACTGGGAACTTGGTCCCTAATGCTACTTGAGGTGATTACAGAGTGAGGAATTAATGTGCTCAATGGGGTTCAGGGCTGACTGTGTGTTGGGAGGAGCTGCTGAGGCTGTGTTTTTGGAAGGCATTTCTTTTCTTCGTTCTGATTCCTGGTCACTGTGATGGGAGCAGATTTTTTCCACCATGCCCTTCTGCCATGATGCTCTCTATCTTGGTGCCAGTCTGCCAAGGACCGAATCTTTGGCAACCATGAGCCAAAAGAAGTCCCTCCTCTTTTAACGTATTATTCTTAAACATTTTGTCACAGACACGTGAAACTGACTACCACATTTCCCAGAGGTCAATTGTACAAAATGGTTAAATGGTTGTTACGTGGTCATTCCATGGTTCAGTAGCCAGGCTTGCTTATCCAGAGCAACAGGTGTTTGCTAGAAATGATGTGAAACAGTTTTCTAAAAACACAGATTTGATTAGACAGAAGAAAATATTCAGTGCTTAAAAAGTGCAATGACATCTGTTATATTATCTGATTAAAAAACAATAAAAATTGTGTCCTGGAATTGTCACCGGAGTTTGGTAGAAAATTAGCTTCTGCATAGACATTGGTTGCAAGGAGTGGGAGCAATCTGCTTGCATCCCTAGGACTGGGCTTTAAGCGGGAACACAGTTTCACACTCCACCCCCTGGTCACTCACTATGCAAGAATCTGCTGCCAAAAAGGACACAGATGGCTTTGGCGGGGGCGGAAAGCCAGCCTGTCCTGCTGTCTGGACAGTGAAAAGCAGTGTCCATGCCTATTCCAAGAGGAGGATTATGGGGAATTTGAGGTTTTTTGTATGATGTCTCTGGCTCAGGATAGTTTAGGTGCTGTTCATGATTGTTTGCTCTGCCAGTGTTTAATCAACGCAGTGCCCAGCTTGTTCTAGATGCCTTAGGGACAGTGGGACAAGTGTCCCGCCTGTTGAAGCCCTGTCGTATACAGGAGGTAGAGGAATTGCTGGTATCAGTACCTCTTGGACATGGACTGATAGCAATGACCAAGATGACTAATACTGCAAAATCTAGGGAGGGACAATGGTGGAGATGATTGTTGTAGTCAGGGGTTGTACACAGAGAACAATTCAGGTCAGGACATGGAGTTTATAATATTTTTATAATGGTCACCGGAAGTTAACACAGGAGAATGCAGTAAATCTGTCCGCAACACCAACGACATAGATTATTTAAGTCAAGAGCCTAAACCCCACGGCAATGTCCCACATGAGTCCAGATAAAAACCCAGAGCTCAGGACAATGCCTCCACGAGTCCAACTGGAAGTCCGGGGCCCACAAGAAGGACTCACACCAGTCTCTTTTATGGATTCATGCTGGGAAGACCCAAGGGTCAGTGGTGGAAGCCAGAAAGTCCATGCCAGCAGGGTGAAGGAGATGTGCTGGTGGGATGAGGGTTCTACACTGGAGCTGAGAAGTCACACTCACAACAAAGACCAGGGCTGTCCTGAAAGGCACCACAGCTGTCCTTAGCGACACGGAGGCCCCGAGCTCCGCTGACGACAAGCACAGTCAGTACGTGCCAGGAAGCAGTGTGACGAGTTCATCCTGGAGACCAGGCAGCACATGTCTTCCCCTCCGGAGCCAGGAAGCAATGCTCGATGTGAAGACCAAAGCTTCTCCAGGAGAACCAACAGCTCAGACAGCAACTCGTAGGAGAACTAACAATGCCTCCATAACGCCTCAATCCCTCTCCACACCTCCCTTCTTCTCCACCTATTTATCCTGGCAACCCTTCTCAGGTGGAGCATCTTCTCTCAATGCATGCTGATGTAATCCAGCTGGCGTTAAGCTGACCACTAGTTATCAAACCATAACAATGATGAAGAACAGTCTATTGGACGTTCAAGGTGTGGTGGGGATTGAACCTCACCACTCTGTGCTCCAGTGTTTTAAACCCAGGGTGGCAGATCAGGTAGGAAGATTAAGGCCCGACTGGCCTCCTCTGTGAGCACAAGGGGGAAACACAGCGTCAGTGTTTGCTCACGTACTTCAGAGTAAGTCAATAGCATTGACACCTTGTGGCTCACTCAGAGGAGGACCATGGGTGATGGGAAGCAGATGAATCTGGTTCTAGTCCAGTTTCTTGTGCTCATGTTGGAAAGAATAAAAACCACAGACACTTGGAACTCGGTCAAAGGTAGACAAGAGACTCCTGACCCCACATTTTAACCTAATTTTTTTTTTTTTTTTTATCCTTATCATCCTTTGGTCATGCTCCTTGGCTGGCTCCTATAATCCAGTCCCTTACTAAATCAGCAGTCAGGGTGATAGGAATGCCAAATCTCCTTCCCCACCAGGTCTCCGTGCACCCCCACCTGTCTCTTATGGACTAAAATCTGGTGGCCAACTTAACGTCAGCTGAATTAAATCAGCATGGTGCTGAGCGTAGATGGTCCACCTGAGGAAAGTTGCCAGCATCAATGGAGATGTGGAGAAGAAGAACGAGGCATGGTGGGTTTGTCTAAGTGTTGCCATTTGAGCCATTGGTTCTCCTAGAGGAGCTCCTTATAACTAGCCTCCCCATATGAGTCTGGCCATTATCATCGGAGGAGCTCGGGACCTTATTGGTGAGCGTGGCTGTGGTTCACACATCAAGCATCACTTCCTGGCTCCAGAGGGGAAGATGTGTGCTGTTTAATCTCCAGAAGTTGTCACACTGGCTTTGTGGCATGTACTCAACTGTTCTTATTGTTGGAGGAGCTCCGTGTCTCTGAGGATGGCTGTGGTACTTTTCAGGGCAGCCCTGATCTTTATTATGAGTGTGACTTTTCTGCTCCAGTGTAGAACCCTCAACCTACCAGCACAGCTCCTTCACCCTGCTGGCATAGACTTTCTAGCTTCCACTGCTGACCTTTGGGCCTTCCCAGTGCAGATCCATAAAACAGACTGGTGTGAGTCCTTCTTGTGGGCTCTAGACCTCCAATTGGACTCGTGGGAGGCATTGTCATGGGCTGTAGGTTTTCATCTGGACTCATGCAGGACACTGCTGTGGGATCCAGGCTCTTGGCTGAATATTCTTTGTCTTTAGTGTTGTAGATAGATTTCCTGCACTTTCTTGTGTTAACTCTGGGTGACCATTATAAATAATATTATAAATTCTGCATCCCGATACTAATCATTCACCTCACAACCCCTGACTACAACACTGTCATATGAACCCAATAAGTTGGGACTCTGAAATTAATACCCCAAGATGAAATCACATCTAAAGCAGCCTCAGAAACAAGGGCTGTCCCTGTCCTCCTCCTGCCCATGGTCACCGAGGCAAGCCATAAACCCTATCTTTCCTCTTCCCCCCGGGGCACATCATAGAATCCAGAATCCCTTTCCTTCAAAGCCAACCATAAAATCTGAAAATACGACTCTAACGTTGCCCTGCTTTTTCTGTGTAAAAGCCATCCACAAGGAAATTATTTGACCTACTTTGTCCAACAGTAGATCAGAAGACCTCCTTCCCCTCCGCATTCCAGAGGGATCCTGCCCCATCACTGGGAGGGAAGGAGGTTGCACCAAGAGACCAAGAGACATCTAGACAGACAGAGCTTGAGTATCGTCATCCTCTGGGTGGAAACACACTCCAGAGAACACCTGGACCCTGCAGTGAGGAGCTGGAAAAGCAGCAAAGCGTTTGCTGGCCACTGTGATTATGTCCTTAGCTTCTTTATTATCTAAATGACTTCCCTGCTGGGGGTCAGCGCCGCACTTTCTTTACACACACACACACACACACACACACACACACACACACGTGCGTGCGCGCATGCAACTTTCTGTCAATGCCCAGCTGTAAGAGAAAATGTCTTTTTTTTCTGCACCAATTCAATTGGTCTCTAAATGCATATTTAAGGATAATGTTTCTCCTCTCGTGTCTCTTTTAAGAAATCCTAGGCTTGCATTAGGCCTGCGGTTTCCACAATCCAGTGCTGCTCTTTGTACCTCCAGTTGCTTCTAGTTTTAAAACAATGCTTCGAAGGAGACAAAGGAGGCTTTCACGCAAGATCATCGACAGTGGGCTTTCGGGGATCCTTATGGCTGCATGATGCATCAGGAAGTAATTTTCCAAATGACACTTCAGTGACCCCCAAAGAGCCTTAAATCAACTATGAGTACCCTGGCTTGTGAATATTTAGAGTGAGAATAGGCACTGATGTCTTTTTTCTTTTTAAAGAGTCAAGCAAATATCAGATAAAGCTCAGGTACGCAGTTTGCAGTTCTTCGAGCAATTGTCTGAGCTCAAGCAGAGCTGTTTGCTTATTGAGGCTCGAGGAGCATGTCAAGCTCAGGACTGTGTGACCACCTGGTGTGACAGCTGCGAGCTTCCTCCCCTCCATCTCTGGATGTTGCAGCTACACCTTGTTCTGGGCTCAGGCGTGCTCTGCAGGATGGCTGGGGTTGGATGAGCGCCCCTCCCAAAGTGAGGCTGAGGGTCCTTGTGCCCCCGCTTGACTTTGTCCTTGGCTCAGCAGCTTAGTTTTCCCAGGAGACGATGGACTGTGCACCTCTCGCATAATAATTTGCAGTACGTGTTCCTGAAAATAAGACTTACGTGGATGCCATTTCTGTGCAAAGCACTTTGGGTTAGATAGATTACAGGCACGTGGAAAGAATAACTCACTGTTTATAGCCAGCAGAAAGATCTCGTCTAAAGCACTTTGTAAATAAATCTCTCCATCGCCTGTAGTATGGGCATGAGACCCAGTCTGCACCTTCTAGACTAGACTTTTTTGAAAAAAATGCTGAAATAGGCAATCTAGTGTAAGCCATGTATTGCTATGTGGTTGGAACCATTGCATTTGTGTGTGTGTGTGTGTGTGTGTGTGTGTGTGTGTGTGTGTGTGTGATAATGTGCTATATGAAAATGCTAACAGCATTCCCAAAGAGTAAAATTTCCCCTCTAGCACAGGTTTTCTAGGGTCTTCAGAGGCAGCTGTACAGCACGCTTCTTTGATACAGTCCTGTCAGTGTTGGATGCAATGGTATTAAAACCTGTGAGCCATGTCCCTCCTTGGGGGAAACTGCAGAAGGTTGCAAGGATTCAGGGCCATCCTGCTTGGATCTGGTGGTAGAAGACCACGTCTCCGCCCTACCCCTGCCCACACCATTCTGATTCTGCCTCCATGGGGCTGGGCTTCTCTAAATCTCTCGTCTTAGTTTTGGCGGGTCTGAGCTCACAAACACACCCCCACAGAATTTCTGAGCAGCAGCCAGATGATTCCTGGTGTCATGAAAAGCTCAGCTGTCTCTTAATACCAGAGGCTTGGGGTTTTTCCTCAGCACCCCAGATGGATCTCCAGAGCCTGGGATTCCCAATGGGCTGTGTGTATTCCTTCTCTATAGCTGTGTTCCTGAGACAGTGAACATGGGAGGAGAAATGCTCAAAGCTGTGGAGGTTCCAGTCCATGATTGGTTGGTGTCGCTGCTTTGGAACTGTAACAAGGACCATCATGGTGGGAGCTTGGATGGAACAAAACTGTTGTTCCTTCGTCCAAAAGCAAAGAGAGAGAGAGAGAGAGAGAGAGAGAGAGAGAGAGAGAGAGAGACAGAGAGACAGAGAGAGAGAGAGAGAGAGAGAGAGAGAGAGAGAGAGTGAGAGAGAGAAGGGTTGGGGTCCCCATATTCTATTCAGGGGTGAATCCCAAGGGTCTACAACCCTTTCAACCATACACTGTTAGTTCCCCCAACTCCCAATTGCACCCTGCTGGACACCAAGCCTTTTGGGAGACATTTGAGATCCAAACCATAGTACTTGCTGTTTAATTCAGATTAATGCCATATACTGTACTCAGAGTTAGAATTGGGCCCTGCTGGCTAAGCTCAGGTCCATGAACCTTCTCTCCACTTCTGACCAACCAACTCTACGTCAGGATTCCCACAATCCCCTTCTCAGGTCTGAGTAAGTTGTTAGGAATGTTCACAAAACTCAAGGAAACACTTCTGTATTTTTATCAATGTAATACATACCCAGTCCGTGCTCGGTGTAGTTTTTGTTTACTTCAGTGATGTTGGCAACCATCCACAGCAGCATGAAAACAGGAAATGGAAAATTCTAGAAATAGTCAATTACAGTTAGCAATGATATGACAATAGGAAATGGAAAATTCCAGAAGGGAACACATCCAATGACTTTTATTCTAGTATACTCTTATAATAGTTCTGTGTTACTATGAGTCTTGTGGTTAATCACTTAGGGTGCCTAAATTACAAATTATACTTTGTCATGCGTATGTATATATAAAATATATGCATGTGTATGGCTCAGAATCATCTATGGTCTCAGGCACCTGCTGGGGGTCTTCGAAAGTATCTCTCATAGAGAAGTGGGACACCTCATTCATAAAGGTTATGATAGAGGATGAAGATGAAGAGCAGGATGGATGAATCCCCTGGACCACAATCAGGAAGCATCTATGGAAGTGGTGTGTGTTTTTTGTTGGATCACAGATGTGTTCTTCCACCAAAACATATTTCAGGAACTTTTATGGAAGTCCCATCCCACAGCTAAAATCAAGGATTAACTTGGTCTCCAGTCGACTTTGCCTTCCCAGGGCACGTGCAAACTTCCGATCATGGTTTGGTCTTTCTGGCTAGCAGTTTCTCTCCAGGAGCCCACCCAGAGTTCCATCATGAGGAGGGAAGACACTGTTGTCACCCTGAAATCCCAAGGGATAAGGCTCTCCACATCAGGAACCAGATCAGGGATGAAATTCAATTTCCCTTGTTGCCCCTGAAAGGGAATTTGGGAGAGCTGGGTCAGGACATGGGGTCAGAGGAGAGCTGCCTTTATTTTTCTTATGATTTCACAGTATCCGTTACCAAGTTGGCTAGCACTTCATTGATGGTGCACTTAGGAGTTTATGAGAATTCCAAAATAAAGGGAAGAGAAAGAGGAGGAAGAGGAAGAGGACGAGAAGAAAGAGGAAAAAGGAGAGGAAGAAGAGAAAGAAGAGGTGAAGGGAAGGAGGAAAACAGAGGATGTGGAGGAGAAGGCAGGCAAGAAGGAAGGATAGAGGAAGACAGAAGGGAAGGGCAGAAGGGCGGAATTGAGGGAGATCTGTTGAAAACAAGTGCTGGGATCAGAGGAGCTGGTAAAGGAAAAGCCCAGGGAAGAACCCTGCCTATGTCGGCCCTTGCTGCATACATTCTGTCCACTTTGCAAGTGCCCATCAGTGTGGAAATAAGACACAGGAGGACAGTATTTAACCACCAGCACAGGGTGAATTTAACCTCCTCAAGCTGGTGTGGGCTGTGCTAACAAAGAGTAACCTAGAGATGTAGGACGTTCTCCTCTCTCTTCCTTGTAGTTTCTTCTGGCTGACCATGAAGCTGGTTCCCAGAGAGATGCTAAAGACGTCAGTGTGAGATGGTGGTGTGTGACATCCAATCTCCCCTGACTGGGAAGGACAGAGATTTCACTGCCCATGGCAGAGTCTCTGCAGTGAGAGACCTCTTTTTACTGGACCTTCTTGTTACTGAGCTTCATTCACCTCCTTGAAGATGCTCCCTGCCAGAGTACCATGTTTCTGTGCAACAGCATCTGCCAGTTAGAAATAATGACGCGACCGATCCCCCATCTGTTCTGCTGGGCAAACGCTGCACAATGCCAGGAAAACCTCTTGTCACCATAAATTGCTATGCAAAAAACTACGGTGGGAACTAAGAGAGATGTCAGAGATCATTGCTTATGAGCCATAGCAGAAAGGTAAGTTTTATCCACACAGAGGGATAGCAGAAGACGTGTCGTTTGAGGAAGCAAATACAGGAAAATAGATGCCCTGCCGACTACGGTTTATGTACTCTTGCAAAGCCACCGTAGAGAACTCAGAAGATGAAACCTAAACTCAAAACAATACTTTGCCAGAGACCTGGGACGATTAATAGAAACTTTCCGCTGACTGAATTACACCACATAAAAAGTCCTCATTTTCTGAGGCAGTCATTACTTTGACATCTGCTCAGCGACACTTTTCACCAAATAAGAACTTTCCAAAATGGCTGGCTTATGGGGGGAAAATGAACTCCTATTGCCAAAATAATAGAATGTAATCCAAACAGGATGCTTCCTGGAATTGTCTTCTTGTTTGGAGGGAAATGCTGATTGAAAACAAGACAGAAATATGAGCGATGGACACCTACCGTTCTGCTTTGTGTCAATTGATTGTGTGAAAATGTGCTTATAGACTCAAACACTTGGGTGCAGTATTTCAGTCAAGACAACTTTATGGAATTAGGCAACTTAATGAGAATATGCGTGTTATTTTATTTGACTTTTGGACAAAAAAATCACTCAGAGGCAAACACTGTCAAATTAAAACAGAGATCCAAGGGTAGTGAGTGACATTTTTATCACTGGTTAAAATTACACTTCCGTAGCACAGCAAATGAGTACCCTGGAATCCATAGCATCAAGATAATTACAGATTCCCCATACATGCAAAATTACAATAATTGTTTCTGCTTGTTATTTCTCTCGGAATCATTAATTGATTTTCCTTTTTGTATTCAAATTAGAGGGAGCACGTGAGATGTTTTATGAATTCCTAGCATACTTTGTTGAAAGCAAGTTTTCACACTGCAGAGACAGTTGCCACGTCATTGTATTATTTATAACGGGTGTGTTTGTTCTTTCTTTGCATAAAGAACAGTCTTTCCAAGTGCTGTTTTGCTCTGGGGGGATAATGACCAGGCACCAGAAGGATGATCAGAATAGGGCAGTGCTTAGATTCTGGGGGTCAGACTCCAGGGTGTGTCCCTTACCAACTCACATTGCAAACTTGTGAAGGTGACATCATGTCTTTGGACCTTATTTTTCCCATTTATAAAATGTGACATGAAGATTCCATGATTGATGGCTTTGCATCTGTAAACACTGTCCTATAGGTGAATGCAAAGCTAAATTCTAACTTGCTATATATGAACAACTTTCATCATTAGTATTTTCTTCTTGTTTATCTACTTCCTCATGAAACAGTTATTTGGCAGCTTCCAAGCCTCCTTGTGTTAAGGACTGTCATGGTTCCTGCAACTAGAGGTAGGAATCCAAGCAAGCTTTGGTGGACTTCATGCAGGAGAAGTTCCCACAGTAGTGCATGGTAATACCCATGCCGTGCCATCAGGGTGAATGCCATAAGTTCAGGTATGGAACTGACAAAGTAAGGAACTCCATGGTCAGGAGTGAAAAAGAGAGCATCAGAGGGGGCTTCACAGGAGAGTTGCTTGGTGCATTGGCCCTTCAAGGGTGAATAGAGGTTCTCTAGGTGACATTCCAGTACAAGAAACAGTAATTAAAAAGAGAGACAAAGGTATAAAACAAAGTAACTATATCCAGGACCCCAGCCTTGTGGCTGAGAGAAAGGTACTAAGGAACAAAATGGTGGAAGACCATGCTTGAAACAAAATGGCAGAAGGACACACTTGGAACAAAATGGCGGATGGACATGCTTGGAACAAAATGGCGGATGGACATGCTTGAACCAAAATGGCGGATGGACATGCTTGAAACAAAATGGCAGAAGGACACACTTGGAACAAAATGGCGGATGGACATGCTTGGAACAAAATGGTGGAAGGACACGCCTGGAAGAAAATGGTAGAAGGACATGCTTGGGACAAAATGGTGGAAGGACATGCTTGGAACAAAATGGTGGAAAGACATGCTTGGAACAAAATGGTGGATGGACATGCTTGGAACAAAATGGTGGAAGGACACGCTTGGAAGAAAATGGTAGAAGGACACGCTTGAGACAAAATGGTGGAAGGACACGCTTGGAACAAAATGGTGGAAAGACATGCTTGGAACAAAATGGTGGATGGACATGCTTGGAACAAAATGGTGGAAGGACACGCTTGGAAGAAAATGGTAGAAGGACACACTTGGGACAAAATGGTGGAAGGACACGCTTGGAACAAAATGGTGGAAAGACATGCTTGGAACAAAATGGTGGATGGACATGCTTGGAACAAAATGGTGGAAGGACACGCTTGGAAGAAAATGGTAGAAGGACACACTTGGGACAAAATGGTGGAAGGACACGCTTGGAACAAAATGGTGGAAGGACATGCTTGGGTCAAAATGGTGGAAGGGCACACTTGGAACAAAATGGTGGATGGACATGATTGGAACAAAATGGTAGAAGAAGCTGCTTAACCCTTGGCAAAGTAGCAAAGGCACAGAGACCAAAGAGATCTCTTGGAAGGGTGAGAACTCCCTGGCCTTGGTTATTAGGTCACTAGCATAGAGGACACAGATACATGGACATTTGTGGAATGTGTTTCTCATCAAGGGAAAGCCTTCTGCCCCTCTAGGGGTCTGTTCTGATTTGAAGCAAATTCCCAGCCTTGGTCAGGCTGCTCTTGGGAGTGCTCTCTTAAAAGTATCACCTGAGGTCTTGGTCAATGCAAATTCAGTTACAGATCTAACCAAGCATGGTTCCGAGCACTGTCGTGTAACCCTAGGTGAGATGTAGCCCTAGGTGAGATGTAGCTTCACTGCCTTAGTAGAGGAGGATGGGGACATTAAGAAGTCATTAGGACAAAGCAGATACATTTTAACAGAATAAACCAAGAGTTCCATTTTTTTGCCCATAAGAGTGAATTATGCCATTTTTTCTTTTACTAGTCCTTGAGTACAGCCTGTTAGTTTCCTGAGAATGGAGTCTTGAAATATCTACCTAAGTTCACATAAAAACATCTTCCTGGCAAGTCCATTATGGTTAGGCAAGGAAGCAAGGCATTTGCTCAGAGCTGCATGAGCTGTCTGTAAATGATGGTATAAGTCAGTTTCCCATGCCTGTGACAAAATGCCCAATGCATATAGCCTAAAGGTTTGTTTGGATTCACGGGGTCAGTCCATGGTCCGCTGGTTCCATGGTAGAGAACATGCTTGGAACAGAATGTGGAAGAAAGCTGCTTAACCCTTGGCAACCAGGAGGCAGAGAGAGAAGAGAGGACTAGGGACAACCACAAACTCTTCCACTCATACCCCAGGGACCCATAGGCCTAACCTTGCACTGAAAGCTCTGAAACCACGAGCCAAAATAAATCCTTCTTCTTCTAAGTTGTTTTTCTTGGGTATTTGGTCCCAGGGATGGAAAACTAACACAACTGGTTAGGTACATTAAGTGCAATTTGCACCAATGACATTTTGAATGTGGCTTTCTCAGGTCATCGTGCAGGAGTATCTGGTGTCAAACATGGGCCATTGTGTGAGGGCACCTGAACGTGGACAAGGCTGAGAATACCGTCTTCAGGTCAGCCGGGTCTAACTTTTCAGTTGGTTGACTTGACCTCACACATAGCTAAGCACTAGGAAGGGGGCAAACATTGACAAAATCCAAGACTCGGCTATGCTGAGCATGATGCAGTACTTACAGATCCAGTCTGGAAGATGGAGGGTTTTCCTGGGAATTTCTAACCTGGGAAGCTATACTGAATCTCCTTCACTGCTTGGAAAGACTAACCTTGCAATCAGGACACTGCTGAGTATCACCAAATGCCAATAAAGGGTTACAAAGATCATGTCATGTACAAGTAAAACTCCACCCAGGAAAGGGTGGAGTTCACAGTCTTGGAGAATGTCTGGTAATCAGAGAAATCTCTTGATGCATGGGGGTGACTGTCTATGCTTTATGACAAAGACTCACCCATTTTTGAGGGGCCATCTAGCTTGTAGAGTGGCCAAGAGTCAAATCTAACAGTCCACAGTGAATTTTAAATATCGCCAATTTGGTTTCTAGTTTACCTATTTTATTATGTTCTGAGTTTTCATGATGACCTTGGGACATTGTTTTCCTTATTTGGGACAAAAGTGTGCCTCTGATATTTTACTTAGAGGGCCCTTGTGAAACGGATGCAGGGAATGCAGGGAAACATTGATTATATATCCTCATTCCTTAGAATTGTTAAAAATATGTGATTCCTTTTATCTTAACTGTGAAGAAACTCCCAAGTTTAAGCAGGGAAGTTCAGTGACAAGTGTGTTCTTTAACAGTTTGTTTTCTGGTTTCGTGGAAGATTTCTTGCCTCATATGTGTAAGGCACTGGGTCCTATCCCCAGAACCAAGAAAGAAAAAAAAAAAAATTGAAAATAGAGAAAATGTGACCGAACAGGAAATAGAGATATCAGGTATTTCTAAAATTAATCTTTTTGCACTCAAATATCATGATCAAACCCAAAGAAGGAGAAAAGGCACAGAAAGGAAACTTAGCGCTGTCTTCAGTAGATGGTCAAGGTTGGCACCTTCAGTGATGAGTCCTGAGGAGATCATGACCCATGATAGGGTGGGGAACAGAGGAGTCCCCACCTCTGAGGTCTTTTTCTCCCAAACCCTCAGCTCCAGCTTAGTCATCAGGAAAACATCAGACAAACATACACTGAGGGACTCTCTATGAAACAGCTTCCTTAATGCATTGTACTACTGTAACAAAACACCAGTAACTAGGAAATTTATAGACTACAGATACTAAAACAATGAACCAAACAAAAAACCCCAGATACATACGGCTCACAGTTCTGGAACCTAAAAGTCTGTGATTGAGGTGCCAGCAGTTTTGGTGACTAGGGAAATTCTCTTCCTAAAACACAAAGGAGCTCCCCAGCTCCTTTTTTAAATAATATCATCAGTCCCATTCGTGAGGTTCCATCTTGTGACTTAGCCACCTCCCCTCCGTCCCTATGATGGTCAGCTTTCCATCATTATGAGGATAGCTGAAATAACCAGCTGTGATTGGTTGAGCCAATTGATTTTGGGTTTGTAGTGAGGACATACAATTCGTGGCCAGAGAGAAAGAAACAGCCTCAGGATTCTCAGGGTCAAGGATATGCCCCGATTACCAGAAGACCTCATTATGGGATGTAACTCTTAGAGGTTCCACTACGTCCCAAGAGCTCCAAAATGAACCCCAATGCTTTACAACATAGACCTGTAGGGGGAGATTCAAACTATGCTATCTCCAGCTGCTAGGACCTTCGCTTTGATTAATAAGCTTCCCCGTGTAACTTGGGAGGGACACACACCAACCACAGCAGTACCAAAGTAACATAATGCAAGGATGTTCTGAGAAACTCAGAACACAGAGCTACCAGCAGTGACCGATGCTAACACAAGATCCACTTCTTCCCTGCTTAAGCCATTTCAGGGTCACTGAATTCAGCTGGAATTCTTCAATCCGTGTTCTAGGATTAAAAGGAAAGGCGTGTTCCTGCAAACCCTGCATTTCAAAAGCTCTGCTCTAAAAAAAAAAAAAAATAAATAAATAAATAAATAAATGAATTGCAAAGTCTCGGCGGCCCCCACCTTACCCTCAGAGGGAGGAGATGAAGCCGATGTCTGACTCTGGGGTGACAAGGGCAGAACCCCGACTCCTCCACGGCCCCCTTCTCTTTTGAGCCTCAGAGGAGATTCTCCGATAAGCGAGATGTCAGTGTAACACAAGATGCCTTTTCAAACAGTGATTCAGAAAGGAGACCCTTCACTCTCCCTTTCTGAAGTCTGAAAATAGCTGCCCGAACCACGGAATAATTTTAGATGAGTTCTCTCCAGAGTTGATATAAAAATAGCGCTCTTGTGTGTACAGAGAACATCACTACCAATGGCCTCTGGCTTTATTTGATCTCCAGTCTCGTGTCCCAGAGCCCCGGGGGGCAGAGGTCCTTGTCCGATGTCTAACATTCCTCCGTCCACCTTCTCCTTTTAAGAGGTTGGATGTGGAAGCGGTGTCATTTGAAAGCCCACAGGAGGTGACTCTGGTTAGAAGGTGTTCTCTTTAAAGAACAAGGAGACCCTTACCTTACCATCTGTCTCTCACGTTCACTGCCAAGGATGATACAGTCCACGATCTCCAAGGAGTTCCCATCCAGCTCAAATGACATCGTGTCCAAAAATCCCATTTTGTGTGGTTACCATTTTGATTGGGTTGGCTTCCACAGGTGAGATGTTGTAGAAGTGTACTTTGAGTCCTTCCTCACTCAGGCAGTTTTAAAGATAACATAAAATATGCTCTGAGGACCAACCTCAATCCCCACCACTGGAATAACCACATTGCATTTCATTGTCTCATCTTTTAAACTCTGGTGAGGATAAAAAGAGGTGGACTGATTCCCAACATATCAGATCTTTATGTAAACACAGCTTGACGAGACTTTTAAATATATGTCATTCACGTCTCTCTGACCAATTCACAGCGGTCCCTTGTGTCAGCATTGTTGGTACCTGTGATTCCACTGCTAAATACTGCATATTTTTGTCTCATCTATAAGTTGTTGCATGTTGGACATTTAAGTCACTAATGCCACTAAAACAAACTTACAGTTAAATTGTTCCATGACACCCATATTTATCTCCTCAGCATAAATTTCCACAGGTGGAAGTTTGATTCCAAAAATGTGTGCAAGCTTAAGACTTTTGCATCTCTGAATTTCCAATGTTTCTTTTCTCTTTTGTAGACAGAATCTCCAGTACCAGAGCTGTCATGGTAATTCTTAGGAATCCTCTTAAAAATACTTGCAATTCTTATGGATTAAAAAAAGCACTGCTTCAAGCTTTGAATATGTATGCTTTCATTTCCTTCTATCTCTGAACCATTTCCAATTCCTTCATTAACTGTTACCTTATATTTCTAACCTGCTGTTTAATCCAAGTTCCCACATTTTAGAAACAGACCAGTACAAAGATTTTATGGCATATAGCATATGAGTATATTCCTTTTTGATACCCAAAATGAGGGAGAATACAGATGTACCTATGTGAACTGGATCACCTCCTTTTTACCCCTAGGATTCTTCCAAGTCCTTCCTCTGAATTTCCAGCACGCTGGGTACCCATCTCGATTCAGGCTATTTCTAGACCCTGTAACATGCATACACAGTGCACCATCACTACATGCAGTATATTTCCCAAATAAGGTGGAATCACTTCATGTATTTTGTCATGTATGCATCATGGAACCCTTTTCAGGGTACCCCAGTTGGGATACAGTATGATCAACATGACCCCACAGATGGCGGATGCTCCCAGAGTCACTGTCTCATAGAAATGTCCCTCAAAGGTCGTGGCTGCCTGTGCGTGGAGAAGATGCCTGCTAAAAACAGAGCATTGGAATATTCTGCAGCCCAGTTGCCCATGTCAATGAACAAGGGTCTCCTTCTCAACCTCACCCCAAGGCATGGTGGCTACCATCCGTTTTTCTCTGGCAACTCAGCATGTGTGACGGGGCAGAGTGGGCCCTGGAGAGCTCATTTCATATTTAGTTCTAGAGTTAACAGAGAAGTGCTGGATTTGGTTCTTAAGAGACTTCTGAAATGCTGCAGAGAAATTAATTTTACATGTCTGAGCAAGGCAACAAGATAGGATGGGGGAAATTTGTATCTGGGCACTAGGAAATGGTCATGCGGAATCCCCAAGCATTTCAGGGACCACAGCTGCAGAACTGAAATCCCTCACTGACAGCTCTAAACCGGTGTTGATTTAGTTTAATTGCATTAACTCCATTGCCTTGGGAGTCTACCAAGAGGTTAAAGCACCCTCATGAGTGTGTCTGCGTGGGTCACTGAAGGCGTGGTCCTGGAGTCTCCATCGGAACCCCTGCACCTTCCTGTCTGACATTTTTCTCTTGCTGGGCTTCCTGGTCACCAAGAACAAAGCCAAGTTTCCCCAACTATCTCTATCCACCAAAGTGTTCCTGGCATGCATGGACTGAGCCCTCTAAAACCATAAACCGAATCCAGCCTTTCCTACTCTAAGATGTGGATGTCAGGTTTTGCGTCCCAGCAAAAGGAAACTAAATAATTCCAAGATCTGCTACGCTCTGTCACTGTAGAATTCACTTGATTGAAGGAACGGAGTAAAACGTTCACAAGAACAGCGTTAGCCTAGAATGTAATCAGTATGCACACTTTATAAAAATGACCGTATCCAAGGAATGAAATTCGTCCTTTTATTCTTTATGGAAAAAAAAAATCTTTTTGTCCTAACTCTTTTCTTTTTAAATTGTGTGCTATAGCCTTAGGTCCGAAACCCCTGAACAGCAAAGAATGGCTGTGTTTAACCGTTTTATTGAGGGATAATAAAATATTCACAGCCGCCTCGAGTGGCGGTGTGTTCATTGCTTTGTGAGGTGTGGAAAATGTGGGGCCGTTTAAGAAGGCCGAGAACTCAGAGGCCGAGAAGCCGCGTCTGTGTACCAGTTAAAATGCCAGCGGCAGCATCCTCTAGAGATTTGGATATTCAGTGGCTATTTCCAGTACTAATAAAATGATCGTTTGCCAGAATGTCAAGTTTGTATTCCTGCTCTATCTGCTTACTTGTCTTCTCTTTAGGGTAAATATTTCTTGCTCTTTCCGAACCTTATACCCAAGGAAATATTTGAGAAATGTTCTCATTTCATTCCCAGGGTGTGCGTCATAACAACAAAAATTTAAATCAAAAATAACCAGGGATAATCAATGAACTGATTTGGCCGCTAAGCAAAACCACATTTCTTTGCCTCACGGCTTCCTGTGTGAACTAAATATCTGCTGAGATGGAAGAGACCTTTAAAATATTTCAGGTATTAAAGGACCTGCAGGATTGCTAATTGGCAAAGGAGGAAATGTTCTATTATTCTATTAAATATTTTAAAAGTACTAGCGATTAGGCTTATCTGGAGATGTGTAGGCTGCAGCATAACTGACACATATATATGGCAGTCTCGACGCATACATTCAGACCTGAAAAGACCCCTCTTTGTCCCTATTTTATACAAAGACCTTGCAAACTCAATGGCCTCAGGAAAAGAGGGTCTAAAGGTAAAAAGCCAAGCATTACAGCCTCAAGATCCCGGGTTAGAGCCCATAAAAAGTCTGTCTAAATGTCCTCTATTTCTTGATGTCAGAGAACACAACTAAGCAGAGAAAAATACAGCCAACTGCACTAATTAGGGTACCAAATACAAATAATTACTGGTAAGTCTCTGAATGCTTAAAAGATACTAAAAGAACATGTGGTGCTTTCCTTAGCAGCTACCTAGAATTCTTGCATTGTTGCCTTCGAACAGCATTTCCAAGTTGCAGTGCTCAGGATGTCTTTTTAAGTAGGGGGAACCTCACATTAACATAATTGATTATTTTATTTAGTGCTATACCTTTCATGACTTCTTCGAGGAAATCACTTACAAAGCATGACAGATTTCTCGCCATCCACATGCACATTTTTGCAAAACTGTTGAGAATGATAAAAAAAAATTCTATCTTCTCTAGGTTGAAAAGAAATCATATTCTCTCCCCATTTTTGCAGTGAAAGATTTCCCCAGAACTCTTAAAATGAGAGCCAGAAGCTAGAGATAAAAAGCCAAGGGTTTGCATAATCAAAAGAACCAAAGAGTTGAGAACAAGTTTGTAAAAAAGACAGAAAATTTTTAGCATACATTTTAATTGGTCCGTCAGTGTTCTTCTCCATTATTTGCTTTTTTTAGTTATCACCAATTTTCTGGGACATAAAGGATAATTGTGCTTGGAAATTTAAAAGTCAAATGTGACATTTACATAAAGGTTTCATGTTCACCTTTATACCTCTGGGCTTCGGCAGGGTTGCTTGGTACTGCAGAAAGGAAAAAGTCAGTATGCCAAGGTGGCTCTTCAGCGGTCTTCATTTGTGGTACTGTTGACCCGAAACACACGTGGTCCACTGTGGTTTGTGACACTTTGGCTGTTGCTTTGAGCTTGGCAAATACTCAGCTTTGCAGAGCTGCAAAGACGGGGGGGGGGTGCTACTGAGTCGAACAGATGAGACATGCACTCCCACAAATGTGCTAGGAAACAGGAAATGGACCTGTTTCCACCTACTCAATTAGGCACACCTGCAATGCACACCTAATGCGTTCAATGCTGCTGCAAAGGTCCTCCTGACACCAGCTCTCAGCAGCTTGCTGTCTGCTAGGATAGAGCACTGAGCAGGCTTCCTTTGCTGCTCGGATAGGAAGCCACCCCACCTTTCCAGAAAGCTCCGCTTCAGGACACCACCGTGATGGCACAAACACACGCTCAGCCCCAAAGCAAAGGCAGGCAGGGCTTTGGGAGTTTGCTTTTAGAGATTTCCCATACACGCTGCATCTATTTATAAACATCTACTGCATGAATGCTGAAGCTCTTTTGCATAAGGCATTTCCAGAGAGAAGGGACAAATTAATTTTTATTCATTTAATGTCTTCTGGACAGTATGACAGCTAAATATCCTTCAGTTAGCATTTCAAATATTAAGAGTCCTGTTTTAAAGGGCACGTGTGATTTTCGCCTAGTCACTGCAGCTGAGAAGTCTGCAGGGGCAGTAAAGCATAGTTCAGGAAATTATTATGATTATTATTAATCTTGGGCTTGTGTCTTGCAGGCACCGGGTCCTAGATGTAGGCTTTGTCCTGTCTGCAGGTCTGAGTATGTCTTGCAATCCTCCTCTGGATATTTGCTTCCAGATTTTCCCAACCCACAGGGAGAATGGCCTCCCTTAAATTTTCTGATTTATGCCGACTGGCTCGGTAGCAATTAGGAACAGAAACAGAAATAGCAGGTGCAATTATTTTATTGGCTCTATACACTTCCATCCTACAGCGTATAACAAATCTACCTAATTATCCCCTTCGTATTAGGTAGTTTTGCTTTTAAAGATAGCACAAGCTCAAACGTTCATGTCCTTATCTTCCCTTTGTGAGAGCAGCAAACTTCTCAACACAGCGGCCTTGGTTTGGTGTGTCTGTTTGCTAAGTTGGTTGTTTCTGGCCCTTTGGCACCCGCCTTCTGATCCTCTCTCTCCACCCCAGCAATGAACAAGGTCACCTGCTGCTGCATCTCTCTCTCTCTCTCTCTCTCTCTCTCTCTCTCTTTCTTTCTTTCTTTCTTTCTTTTTCTTTCTTTCTTTCTTTCTTTCTTTCTTTCTTTCTTTCTTTCTTTCTTTCTTTCTCTTTCTTTTCTTTCTAAAGCTTTGGTTTTAGGGGACTTCACAGTAGCATGGCTCTGTGGCCACCTTCCTAATAAATCCCTTTCTGATTCGCAGAACATGTCTCTCTTCTCTCAAATCTTCTCCCTCAGCTCCTTCCTTCCCCTCCATCCCTTTTTTGGCAGGTGGATCCTCCTCTGCCAGGCAGAGATTTGTTGGAGAGGGACAGGTCTTTGTCCTGGCCCTGGGCTCTCTTTTTCTCTGTCCCACCTTATCTTAATCCCACAGCTTTACAGGGCAAATATTTTTAGTTGACTCGCATGAAACAGTCATGAGGTCCAATCCAGGTAAGATGGGTGCTATGCATGATACCCCTGAGTAACATAACCTTCAGAGGCTCAGCTGTAGACTTGTTCTTCTCAAATCTGTAAAATCCTGACCTCAAAGGTCACAGTATTAAGACATCCTGAGTGTGGAGTCTCCTGGACACATTCACAGTCCTTATCAAAACACCCCAGAGAACTCGCTGCTCCTTCCACACAGGAAGAAGGTGATTCCTATGATCCAGGAAGCAGCCTCCCAGACATGCCTTGATCTTGGCCATCAGCCTCCAGGTTTGGAAGCCGTGGCATTGTGTGGTCTATGAGTCACTCAATTATGGGATTTTCTTACAGGAGGTTTACAAAAGTGCTATTTCACTCTGTGTTCCCATGATAGCCTCTCTACAATGCCTTCCCACAGAGAGGATGGTTAAAGGCTGCAGGATTTTAGTGCATATAGCAGGAAAAATTCCGAGTATCCTGTATCACAATACGGTCACTATAGTTAAGCACACTCACTGTGTGTTTCAAAACAGCTAGTAGGAAAGATCTGGACTAACTCCCACAACATTAAACATTGTATGCGCAGGAGGTGTGGTCAAAATATTATATGGTGAAAATTTAAATATAAAAGACATTATTATAATAAAAGCCACACTGCCACAAATCTTCTCCAAACTCTGCTTCGTTGCATCAAACACATTTATCAAGACATTTTTGCCGCCTTCTGCAACAGCTCTGGAGTCTTCTTTCCCAAGCGTCTCTTTGAGGTGTGATCAGAAATACACTGAAGGCTACTGCAGAGTTCCATCCAACGGCGGCCTTCAAAAAATATGACAGTGTGTCCCCCTCTGCCTGACTCACTGGATCTGGTACCCCGCCGCTGACTATACCCCAGATTCACACTGAGCATGAAAGGTCCACATTTTGCATCCATTCAGCACGTCAAGACAGTTGTGCAGGAAGGACTCCCAAAACTGTTCGGAAAATGCCAAGAATCGTGGAAGAAGTGTTTTCAAAGTTAGGAGGAATGAGTCCGTTCCCAGGGATCTGGGACCTTCCACGAGGCCTGTGGGGACTGGAAGCCGTCCTCTAGGGAGTGTCCATACCTGGGCACCATCTCTGAGGCCGGCAGTGAGGATTGGAGGTCCCATTCAACCCAGCTATTCCACTCCTAGGCATATTCCCAGAAGAACGGAAAGCATCATACCACAGTGATATATGTGCACCCGTGTTTATAGCTGCACAATTCGTAACAGGCAGATCTTGGAAACAACCTAAGTGCCCATCGTGTGAGCAATGAACTAAACAGACGTGATATTTTTATCTCCCGAAATGCTACTAGCTGTAAAGAAAGATAAACTCAAGGCTTTCACAGGTTAATGGATGCAGCTAGAAAACCACACTCGTAAGTGACATAAATCAGATTCACATATGTAAATATCACATTGTCTCGCTAGTGTAAGAAACTGCAAGAGCAAATAAGGTCCTAAAGTCACAATAGACACAGTGAAAGAAATTGCTGAAAGGGAATGGAGTTTGATCAGTCTTGCACGCCTGTATCTGGTGGCCTGAGCAATTACTCTGAGGATAACCATTTGCAATATAACAACTCTTGTTAAATTCCTATCATCTTGTTTGGAAATCCTGTATTGCTATAATTTTATTTTTGTTGTTGTAGCCATTTTGCTTTTGCTGCTTTAAAATTTTTTTTTTTTGCTTCTTTTTATTTAAAATAAAAAAAAATAAGGAAGAATATTTTGAGAGGGATTAATGGAGATACCTCTCTTGCTGAAATTTTAAAAATCTAAACATTTATTGATTTTTTCTTTAATTATCCATTGTGTATTGAAATATTGCACTGTACCCCATAAATATGTGCAGCTATTGCACGTCAATTTTTCTAAAAAAAAAAAAAAGAACTCATTTTCTCTGTGTCTTTTGGAGGTTGCTCGTAGGAGCCCTTGTAGAAAAAGAAAAGAAAGCTTGCTTCAGTCACTAGGGATTATTGTAGGGATCTTAGTGGAAAGTCTAACTTGGCCCAACCTGATGCAGACTTCTCTACTTCCTCACGAGTTAGCAGTAAAAACAGTGCTTCTTCTCTAAGGAGCGTGGAAAACTGTCAGAATGATTTAAGAGTTGCATTTTGGGTAACTCCAAATGTGAAGGACGAGAGAGCAGGGAAACAGGGGCACAGCCATCCACCCTGCATTTCCAACAATGGTCTGCAGACAGGGGAATGGGCCTGGTGTTCATTAACTGAATTAACGTCGAGCCACCTTCCTTTCCGCCTGTCAAAGGCTTTGCGTGGCCTCTGGTTCCCGCAGAATTAGAATCATTAAAGGAAAAAGAGAACAGAGCCTTCCAAGAAAGACCATGCCTCTCAGACCTGTGATTTAGGCTCTGCTGTGCCTCTTTGTGTGTGTCTGCCACTCCCGGTTCTTTGTGCACTGAGCTGTTGAGTGATATTTTTGGATTCATCCTTTCCTTCCATGCAACACTCCTGTCTGAGTGTCTGCAGAAGGCAGAACTTGTTCAGAGGCTCAGAGGAGCAGCCTCTGCTTCTAAGACACAGGCTTGTTTGAGAAATGGGTATCATGTGCTCGGTGGGGACATCCCAGGGAGAAATGGGGGTCTGGGGAGGTGTGGGGGTCCTGTGAGTGAAGCGTCAGGAAAGAAACCCCAGAGAGACCCTGCTTCTTCCATCATGTGGGGACCCAGTGGCACCATCTACAGGGTGGGAAGTGGCCCTCAGAGGACGTGGGATCTCCCCCGCCTTGACTCTGGACTTCCCAGGCTCCAGGACTGGGAGTCATCAAAGCCCGCAGTAGAGTCTGTCTGGTGCCCAAGCTGTGAGATTGCATATGGCGGCCTGAGCTGAGCAATCCAGTGGTACACCAGTGCTCTGACCAGTGCAATGGATGGGAACATGTGTCCCTCTGATTCTTATGTTGAAATGTCACCCCAAAAGATGCTGGTGTCAGAAGGTGGGGGCTCTGGCAGGTGCTGAGGTCATTAAGGGTGGAGCCTCTTGGATGTGTCCTGATAAAAGCAACCCCAGAGAGCTCCCTGCACCTTCCACCAGGGCACAGCCTGATGGTGCTATCTGTGACCCAGGAAGCAGCCTCACCAGTCCAGAGCTCCCCTATGCCTGGACTTTGGGCTTCAGCCTCTGGGACTGGCAGCCAGAGACGGATGCCATTTGCAACTCACCCAGATTATGCTCTTTTATTCTAGCATTTGGAACAGACATTGGTAGGGTAGGTATAGAGAAAAGGAGAGTATTTTTCTATTTTTTGAATGTCACCATGACATAAGTTTTGCAAGTTTTGCTATTTTGAGGAACAGCTGAAAACATAAACAGTTTTTACATTCTCAAGCTGCACTGACGATTCATTGGAACTCAAACAATGTCCCCTGATTTGTGGGGAACAGGATTGTGCTTCTCAGACACTGGCTTACCACCAATTCTGATGTCACTGGATTTTGACTTCTATTGCAAATAAGGACTCACAATATTTCTCAGAGTCCTCGAGTTTAGGTGCTGATTTCTCCACTTTTTGTCTACGTTCAAGTTAGTCTTACCTCTTTCTGAATGGGGAAGGGGATAAGAGATCATAAGACATTAGGGAGATGGTCAGAAGAAGAAGACGAAGAAGAAGAAGAAGAACAAGAAGAAGAAGAAGAAGGAGGAGGAGGAGGAGGAGGAGGAGGAGAAAAAGGAAGAGGAGGAGGAGGAGGAGAAGGAGAAAGAGGAGGTGGAGGAGGAGATGGAGGAGGAGGAGGAGATGGAGGAGGAGATGGAGGAGGAGGAGATGGAGGAGGAGATGGAGGAGGAGGAGAATGGAGGAGGAGATGGAGGAGGAGGAGATGGAGGAGGAGATGGAGGTGGAGGAGATGGAGGAGGAGATGGAGGAGGAGGAGATGGAGGAGGAGGAGATGGAGGAGGAGATGGAGGAGGAGGGGATGGAGGGGGAGATGGTGGAGGAGGAGATGGAGGAGGAGATGGAGGAGAAGGAGATGGAGGAAGAGATGGAAGAGGAGGAGATGGAGGAGGAGGAGATGGAGGAGGAAGAGATGGAGGAGGAGATGGAGGAGGAGGAGATGGAGGGGAGATGGAGGAGGAGGAGATGGAGGGGGAGATGGAGGAGGAGGTGATAGAGGAGGAGATGGAGGAGGAGGAGATGGAGGAGGACATGGAGGAGGACATGGAGGAGGAGGAGATGGAGGAGGAGAAGGAGGAGATGGAGGAGGAAGAGATGAGGAGGAGGAGATGGAGGAGGAGGAGATGGAGGAGGAGATGGAGGAGGAGGAGATGGAGGAGGAGGAGATGGAGAGGAGAATGAGGAGATGGAGGAGGAAGAGATGGAGGAGGAGGATATGAAGGAGGAGATGGA